>NC_082669.1:89411905-90036905 GCF_025265405.1 Mesoplodon densirostris
CAACAAGGATGAATCTCAAAAATCCAAAACTGAGCAAAGGAGCAAGTCACAGATGAATACCTAAGTATGATTCTATTTATATCAAGCAGAAACCACTGAACAATATGTTCACTAAAATGCATACAGAGGGATAAAACTATGATGAAATAAGGCAACATCACACAAAATTCAGCCAGGAGGGAGAGGAATATGATCTGGTAGAAACACACAGGGGGCACCCGGTACAGAACAAAATTCTATTTCTTGGCCTGAGTGGGAGTTCATTTTGTTATTTTTCTTTTAACTAAAAATGCATCATTTACACAACTAACCATATGAATGGTCTTCCTAGCATATTTCAGTGCCTGTAGCTAGTCTGCCACACTGCAGTTATCTGTTAACTGCTTTCCCGTCATCTATCCTAGCGTGGCCGGGCAGGGTGAAGTAAGCTGATTAATGCTCCTGCCCTCACCCTGAGCAGCTAACACCGAAACCCATTGGGTAATTGGCTTTAATAAGTGTTTGAAAATCTGTTACACAAAAATTAGGTTATTGTATTTCTAAAGAATGTCTATGAAATAACATTACTATTTTAACTTATTTAGGTGAAATATATGATTCTCCAGTTTTCCTTGGCATATTATTTTTTAAATCAGCATCACAGATCAACTATACAGCATAGTGCCCATCATTAATAATACTGTATTGTATATTTTAAAATTTGCTAAAACAGTAGATCTATGTTAAATGTTCTTATTCACACACAATAATAATAATAAAGAGGGTGAGAGGAAACATTTGGATGTGACAGATATGTTTATGGTATAGATTATGGTGATAATTTCACAGGTGTATACTTATCTCCAAATTTATCAAGTTGTATACAATAAATACATACAGTGTTTTGTGTATCAGTCATACCTTAACTAAGTGGTTTTTAAAAAATCACCACCACATGCTACTATGAGATACATTGCTTTAAAAGCAAAAGACTCATTAAACCCACACACTTGTGGTCAATTAATCTATCACAAAGGAGGAAAGAATATACAGTGGAGAAAAGACAGTCTCTTCAATAAGTGGTGCTGGGAAAACTGGACAGCTACATGTAAAAGAGTGAAATTAGAACATTCTCTAAAAACATATCAAAAATAAATTCGAAATGGATTAAAGACCTAAATGTAAGACCAGGTACCATAAAACTCCCAGAGGAAAACATAGGCAAAACACTCTTTGACATAAATCGTAGCAATATTCTTTTTGATGTCTCCTCAAGCAAAGGAAACAAAAACAAAAATTAAAAAATGGGACCGAATTAAACTTAAAAGTTTTACACAGCAAAAGAAACCATTGACGAAATGAAAAGACAACCTACTGACTGGGAGAAAATATTTGCAAATGATATGACCAATAAGGGGTTAATACCCAACATATGAAAATAGTTCATATACCTCAAAATCAAAAAAACAACCGATTAAAAAATGGGCAGAAGAACTGAATAAACATTTTTCAAAAGAGGAAATGCAGATGGCCAACAGGCATATGAAAAGATGTTCAACATCACTAATCATCAGGGAAATGCAAATCAAAATCACAATGGGCTATCACCTTATACCTGTCAGAATGGCTATCATCAAAAAGAACACAAATAACAAATGTTGGCGAGGATGCGGAGAAAAGGGAACCCTTGTACACTGTTGGTGGGAATGTAAATTGGTGCAGCCACTGTGGAAAACAGTATGGAGGTTTCTCAAAAAACTAAAACTACAACTACCATATGACTCAGCAGTTCCACTCCTGGGTATATATCCCCCCAAAAAAACAAAAACACTAATTTGAAAAGATACATGTACCCCAATGTTCATAGCAGCGTTATTTACAATTGCCAAGATACAGAAGCAACCTAAACATCCATCAACAGATGAATAGATAAAGAAGATGTGGTATATACATACAGTGGGATACTACTCAGCCATTAAAAAGATGAAATTGTGCCATTTGCAGCAACATGGATGGACTTGGAGGGTATAATGCTAAGTGAAATAAGTCAGACAGAGAAAGACAAATACTATATGATATCACTTATATGTGGAATCTGAAAAATACAACAAACTAGTGAATATAACAAAAAAGAAAGCAGACTCACAGATACAGAGAACAAACTAGTGGATACCAGTGGGGAGAGGGAAGGGAGAGGGGCAATATAGGGGTAGGGTATTAAGAGGTACAAACTATTATGTATAAAATAAGCTACAAGGGCTTCCTTGGTGGTGCAGTGGTTGGGAGTCCGCCTGCCGATGCAGGGGACACGGGTTCATGCCCAGGTCTGGGAAGATCCCACATGCCTCGGAGCGGCTGGGCCCGTGAGCCATGGCCACTGAGCCTGCATGTCCGGAGCCTATGCTCCACAATGGGAGAGGCCACAACAGTGAGAGGCCCACATACCGCAAAAAAAAAAAAAAAAAAAAAAAAAGCTACAAGATATATTGTACAACACAGGGAATATAGCCAATATTGTATAATAACTATAAATGGTGTATAACCTTTAAAAATTGTGAATCACTATATTGTACACCTATGACATATATTATACATCAACTATACTTCAGTAAAAAATAAATAAAAATAAATAAAAGCAAAAGACTCGCCATATCTGTGTAGAAAGGGTAACCACAGACTCCATTATGAGCAAATTTGTCTATATTTGTTGTGTACAAAGGCCAGCAAAAATGTGTTTGTAGGTTGATACTGAAGACAGGGGTAATGAAAAGGAAAGGAAAATTTCACTGATCCAATGTGGAAAGAGGAAATCATTAGCAAAGTAAATAGTTATTTTAAGTAGTACATTCTATTTTGTAATATAGATATCCTAGAGCAAAAGAGAGTAAAGCGTTCTAAAATTATCAAGTATTCCACCTTCACAAAGAAAGTAAATATGATAATTAGAAAAATCCAAGTGAAGTATATTTGATTTCTACTTGGCATAAATGCAAAGCAGAAAGACTTCTTAGGGTTTTTTCTTCCCTTTCACTATAAGTTGATGTCAAAATAATTGAAGGAAAAGAACTTCAAATCATGATCCTTTCTCCCTTCATATCAAAGCCAAGGTTTTACTCCTAGTTATTTTAACAGGTAACATATTAAGTCAAAACAAAGTAAATTAAAATTCATTCTCTGGAGGGCACATTTTTATCTGATTAAAATGAGACAGTAAGTTATGCATCAGGTAAGTAAAACCATGCTTTCAGAGCAATTTGAAAGGGAAATACTTTTCTCCAGTTGTGAAACTTCAAAACTATTTATTTTTAAAAATTGGTAGTTTGACTTATTCTATTTCTTTATCATTTTACAAGGAATACATTCCAGAATCATGTGATCTTCTATTATGTAGATTTAAAATAACTATCTTCAATGCAAAGAATGAAATCAACATTATATGATGCAAGTTTATGTTTGCTTTTAATAAAATTAATAGGATTCCCTAGTAATGCTCATTGTCATTATGAATATAATACTAGATTCTCTAAATTTTTCCTGGACAAGAGTAAATATAAGTAACATAAAATCAATTCTAGCATTTTTGTGCCTAGCATTGTATATTATCTCTGATCCTTAAAACTCTGTGCAGGTTGTTATTATCCCCATTTTACGTATGAAGACACTGAGGCTTAGAGAAGTTGAGTAACTTGCTCAGCACTGCATTCCTGGCAAATGGCCAGATGGGGATTGGAATCTAGATCTTCCACTGCTTCCATGTTATTATGCATATTTATACTATGTCAATTAACACATGGCCTTTGGATTATAACAACTTTAATACAGCAGTGCCTGCTAGGGGGCAAACAATTTGTTATGTCCCCCAAACACCATTATCTTTGTTAAATGTTTTACTCTAAAAGAATGTTTTTCTGTTATTTAAATTTAATTAGAACATAGATTCATTCCAAATTATATAGATACTACCCTCACAATATTACATAGGGTGATGAAGGCAAATGTTCTGGAGTAGCAGGCATTTCTAAATATTATTGTTTACAGTTAACTATAATATTTCAGAAATGAAATATTCAATAAAGATAATATATCCATTAAGAATCAATGCATAACTTTGAGCCAAACCAATCTTGAGAAAGAAGAACAAAGCTGAAGACATCACATTTTCTGATTTCAAATTATATTACAAAGCTATAGTAATCAAAACAGTATGGTATAAGCATTAAAAACAGACACATGGATCAGTGGAACAGAATAGAGAGACCAGAAATAAGCCCATCCATATATAGTTGTTAATTTACAACAAAGGAGCCAAAAATAGAGAAAGGAAATAGTCTCTTCAATAAATGGTGTTGGGAAAACAGAACAGCCACATGCAAAAAGATGAAATTGGATCCCTATCTTCACCATCCACAAAAATCAACTCAAAATGGATTACAACTTGAATGTAAGACCTGAAACCATAAAACTTTTAGAAGAAAACATAGGGGTAAGCTCCTTGACATCAGTCTTAGCAATGATTTTTTGGATTTGATAGCAAAAGCAAAGGCAACAAAAACAAAATAAACATGTAGGACTGCATCAAACTAAAAGGCTCTGCTCAGCAAAGGAGATCATGAACAAAATGAAAAGGCAACCTACGGACTGGGAGGAAATATTTGCAAACCACATATTCAATAATGGGTTAATATCCAAAATATACAAGGAACTCATACAACTCAATAGCAGAAAACCGAATAACCCAATTTTAAAATGGACAAAAGACCTGAATAGATATTTTTCCAAAGAAGACATACAAATGGCCAACAAGTACAGGAAAAGGTGTTCAATATCCCTAATTATCATGGAAATACAAGTCAAAACCACAATGAGATATCATCTCACACCTGTTAGGATGGCTATTATCAAAAAGACAAGATATAACCAACACTGTGGAGGATGTGGAAAAAAGAGAACCCTTGTGTACTGTTAGTGGGAATGTAAACTGATACAACCACTGTGGATAAAAGTATGGAGGTTCCTCAAGAAATTGAAACTATAACTACCATATGATCAGAAAGCCCATTTCTGGATATATAGCCAAAGAAAATAAACCATTATCTCAAAGAGATATCTGTACTCCCACATTCACTGCAGCATTATTCACAATAGCCAAGGTATAGAAACCAGAGAGTAGAAAAGTGATTGCCACTGGCTTGGTGGGGGAGGGGGAATAGGGTAGGGAGAGGTTGGTAATAGGGCACAACCTATCATTATAAGTTGAGTAAGGTCCATAGAGGATCTAACGTATAACATGGTGACTATAGTTCATAGCACTGTATTATATAATCAAAACTTGCTAGAGAGTAGAATTTACATGTTCTCACCAATAAAGGGGGCAGGGAATATGTGAGGTGATGGATGTGTGAATTAACTAGATGGGGGAAATCCTTTCACAATGTATACATATATCAAGTCATCATATTGAATACTTTAAATGTTTTAAACAATTTATTCATCAATTATACTTCAATAAAGCTAAAAAAAGAAAGCATAATTTCAAACTAATCTTTTTTAAAAATAAATTTATTTATTTATTTTATTTTTGGCTGTGTTGGGTCTTCATTGCTGCGCGCGGGCTTTCTCTAGTTGCAGCGGGTGGGGGTTACTCTTCATTGCGGTGCACAGGCTTCTAATTGCGGTGGCTTCTCTTGTTGCGGAGCACAGGCTCTAGGCACGCAGGCTTCAGTAGTTGTGGCAGACGGGCTCAGCAGTTGTGGCTCATGGGCTCTAGAGTGTAGGCTCAGTAGTTGTGGCGCAAGAGCTTAGTTGCTCCGCGGCATGTGGGATCTTCTGGACCAGGGCTCGAACCCGTGTGCCCTCCATTGGCAGGCAGATTCTTAACCACTGCACCACCAGGGAAGCCCTCAAACTAATCTTAATTGAGTTTAAACCACCTGATTCCTATGTAAAAGAGATATCTTTGGAAAATGATATACCTATGTTCTCAAATACATCAGCACACAAACAGTTTGAAATTTTGGGGAAAAAAACTGCATTAACAAAACTCACTAAGCTCCAGTGGATAATAAGATTGTGATTCTGTACATACGTACGTACGTACGGCAGTTCTCGTAGCAGCAGCTGAAGAAGGAGGAAAAGGAAGAAAAAGAAGAAAATGAGGAAGACAGAAGAGGGAAAAGGAGAAAGAAGGAAATAGAAGAAAGAGGAGAAAAAGTAGGAGGAAGAAGCAAGACAAAGAGATACAGGTGAAAGAAGAAGAGAGAAAGGAAAGAAGAGATGGAAGAAGAGATGGGAGAAGAGGAAGAGGAGGGGAGAGGAGAAAGAGAATCTGCCATGATATTCTAATTCCAGATCATTATTTGAAATTCTGGGTACTTGAATTACATAGCTCTACAAGATCCTACTTGGGGACAGACAAAAAATGATAGCGTACCAAGTCACCTCTGTCCCTAAATTTTGACGCTGCTGCCAGAAAGCAGAGACTGCACTGTAAATTGGGGACTGCCACATTAAAGAGTATAAAGTCCAAATTACCAAGAAGGGAAATAGAACTAATATTTACTGAGTGCCTACTGTGTGCTAGACCTTTCATGAGGTGCATTACAAGTATTTTATCATTTCATAACATTAATATTGTTATAGCCATTTTACAGATTGGAAAACTGAGACTCAAAGAAGTTAAGTAACATCCCCATGGTTTCATCACAAGTAAGTGGTAGTCCAGAATTTAGAGAGTCCCACTTGACTCTATTCTTATCTCCTACTTCACTTCCCTAGAGGTATGGTGCTTGTTAATGATACATTCTAAATAGCAGCAGCTCAAGGCCCTCTTCCCCCTGCCTCTCCTTGAGAAGAGCTGATGTGGCCAGCAGCCAGAGTCACTACCATTGAGCTAAGGGATTATGGGTTGAAGATTTCAGTATGGTTCAAAGACTCTCCTGTCAACATGGCTTGCTGCCCCATTGGATTCCTTAACTTTAGACTCCCATTCCTGGCTCTTCACCTGCTTAGACTTAAGTACTGTGTGACTAAAACTATTTGAGGGGAGAGGTGGCCATGTGTGCTGTTGTCCATGGTCCTGAACCACTGTTCAGCTTAGGGTTGTTCATCTGGGAAGTAGTGGTTATGGACGTGGGATGGGGCACAAAACCAGGAAGGCCTAGGAGACCCAGATGTGGTCCAAAGAAAAGGAATTATTGAGTAAGTGGCTTAACCAGAACATCCAATAGAACTTTCTGCAATTATGGTAATGTTCTAATTCTGCACTGTTCAATATTGTTGCCGTTAGCTACATGTGGCTATTGGGCACTTGAAATATGGCCAGTAGATGAGTAACTAAATTTTTAATTTTATTTAATTTTAACTAATTTAAATCTAAGTAGCCACAAGTGTACCATATTGTAGAGCACAGGTTAGATCATTAGCACTAAGCTGTTTCCTGAAAATGCAAACTCCTGGGCACCATGTCAGATATACTAAGTCACAATATGTGGGATGAGTCCAGGGATGTGTACTTTTAACCATGAAATTCCTGTGCTCACTGACATTTGAGACCCACTATCCTGCAGGGCATCTGCATCAGCCTCCTCAAACTTTTCATTTGGGTCCATTGATACCTGCCACTTTCACTTCAGTTCCTAAGTTGGTCTTGACTTAGGAAGTTTAATAGCCTCAGCCTCACAGTCAGCCCTGCCTGTACAATGGACCCAGTGGTTCAGGATGGTTGCTGACCTCCCACATCCTCCCTCTGCATCCCAAGGTTCCTTAAAGACCAACTTTAAGGGCACTCATGACACACAAACTCTAAGCACCTGCCTCACCCTGCCCTGAGTCACAGTACTCCCAAATTCATATGCTATTTGCCCTCCCTCCCCATGTATTTTTATCTAGTCCAGAGAAGTAGGCTTGATTTCTGCCTCCTTACGTCCCCTGCCCTGCCCCAATCCCCTCTAGTATAGGGATGGTGCTTTCCTAGTTCCCACCAGTCTGTCTCAGACGAATCCTCATCTTTACAATCTCCATCCACAGGCAGGATGTGTGGTGAGCTCTCATGACATTGACGACTATCCTGACCTTCAATTCGAAGTCACTTAGAATAGACCTTCAGGTTCTGATGAATGACTCATTCATCCATAAATTTGATATATCCTTGAACCAATTCTCTTGCAGTGCCAATTCTCTGTAGCTGAGTCCTTTTCTCCAAGCTTCATATACCGATCACGTGATCCAGGTTCCAGCATGCTATACCTCTGAGCCCACCTGAGTTAACTAATTTTAATTTAATAATGGAAGTCAGATTAAAAACTAAATAATCATTTTCAGGACTGTAAATTCAATATCTATTAAAGTTTTCAGGTACTATGTCTTCTCCCCACCTGCCACTACACGTGCATACATACCACACAAAACTTACACTGATACAACACTTTAAAAATAATTTCCCATGCATTGTCACGTTTGACCAATAGAATGTACAGATTGTTACACTAATAGTCCCACATATATCAAGCCTCCATACTGTGGCAAAGTTCCCACCCTCACTGGCCCTGGGCTTGGTCATGTGACTTGCTTTGGCCAAAGACATTTAGCAAATGTGACATAAGCAGAGACGTGGTAAGCATTTGCACATTGGGACTTGCCTTCTTGGAATTACTGCCATTGCCATGTAAGAAGCCTGGACTTGGCTGCTGAAGCAGCCACGTGGAGAACTGAGGCATTCTGCTGACAGTCCCAGCTGACTGCCAGATCAGGGTGAGGCCATCCTGGATCCACCGGGTAAACCCCAGATGACTGTAGCTGCAAGAGTGACTCCAGAAAAGCCCAAAAGGAGAACTACCCAGCAGAACTGAGCCCAAAGTGTGAGCAAATAAATTACTGTGTTTTAGGCCACTGAGTTTTGAGATAGTTTGTTACTTAGTGACAGATAACTGATACACAGAATGACCCTAGGAGATATTGTTATTGTTCCTATTTTATAAGTTAGGAATATGAGCTTCAGAGAGATTAGGTAATTTATCTGAGGTCTTGGAGCTATAAAGCAGCAGAAGAGGGTCTAGAACTTCAGTCTGTCCCCAAGTTCAGCACCTCTCCCCTACTCTAAACTGCATCTACACAACCTCCATTCAACTAGTACAGCATCACTGATGACCCTAGTCCTCCCCAGACCCCATTTGCTGACCTAGTTACCAACCTCCAGCAGCCCTTTATTGAGGATAAGAGTCATCCCACCTCCCTCTCAGCCTGCTGGTGACCTCACCTCATTACTTTCATTATGCAAAAACTAAGGCCAGGAATTATTTTAAGGGAACCACTTGAATACAGCTAATGGAAGCAGTAAAAGTTGAGGTTACTTTACTTGCAAAATGAATATTCTGGCCTGCAGTCCTGACTTAGGTCATAATGGAGAAAAAAGAAAAACTTATTTGGTCTGGAGGTAAATGACAACTAACTAAGGATTAAAGAAATTCATTAGTGAAAAACAGATTTTGGAATCGAAGGTCTTATTCACAGAGAACATTATAGTTAAATTAATTCTTTAATGCAAAACTGAAGAATGAAGTGAAGTTAAATGACAAAACTGTGAAAACAGGCCACAAAGCTGAACACAACATTAAAATGGAAATCTTGGGGTAAATAAGCCTCTGACAGAAGTATTATGAAAAATCTCACCTTTTGGGAAGTTGTACATGAATTACCGAAAGAGTAAGAAGATATGAACAGTTTCATCCTTCATTTCTTCCCCAGATTCTTGAATAACATCATCATCCCCGTTGGGCTAATTCATGGATTTAGTTCCAGATGAAGCAAATAATTTGAAAGCAGGCCCTGCTTCTCAGCTGGAGATGTGTTTACTCGGCTATTAACAAAAGGCATGATAACTGGTCTTCTAAGTTTGGGGCTTGGGAGCCCAAAACTTAATTTTAAAATTAAAATGTTCACATCTGAATGTAAAACAGTTAGAAAGCAGGTGACATAAATTAAGTGAACTGATCTCCAAGTCAGTTGGAGAATGACTCTTAGTGTGATGATGTGAGGTCATTATGAAAGCTGGTTCAAACGACGGCGTAGATAAAACATGTGAATTCATAAACAAGCTTTCTCTGACCCATTAATTTTCCTGCAGTCCTCTGTCCACACAATGGAGTGCACAATCACACAGGTGTGTCAAGCAGTGCTGCCTAGCCTGGCCCCGTGTTTGTTCCAGTAGAACTTGTGGGCCCACGTAATTTCACTCAGGAAAGGGAAGCAGCATGGGCTGCTGCGGAAGCGCCACTGCCTTTAAGCCACAGTTTAACCGCTCTGTGGCTCATGGTTGTCGTCGGTAAAAGGTGAGTAGAAAGACTCATCCTTCCTACTTCACAGAGTTGCAAGCATAAAAAAATGAAAACATGCTTTGAAAAAGTTAAAAATGCTTAGCAAAACCAAAGTGCTTTGTATCTGGTGAAGAGTATGAAAAGGTGAAACCGCGAGGCTGCAGGTGATGTCTCACATAAAAGCAGGGCCTTTTTAAAACACAAGAAATCTAGGGGCTTCCCTGGTGGCGCGGTGGTTGAGAGTCCACCTGCCGATGCAGGGGACACGGGTTCGTGCCCCGGTCCGGGAAGATCCTACATGCCACGGAACGGCTGGGCCCGTGAGCCATGGCCGCTGAGCCTGCGCGTCCCGAGCCTGTGCTCCGCAACGGGAGAGGCCACAACAGTGAGAGGCCCGCGTACCGCAAAAAAAAAAAAAAAAGAAAGAAATCTAATGGAGCAGAAATAAAGGTCTGACACCTAAGGAAAAAAAAAACTGATCACAGTTATTCTGAAGTCCTCACATAAGAAAATAGTATTTTGAAATATTGTCATGTTAAACTTAAGCTACCCTTGTGTGACTTCAAACTATGCAATTTGCATTTAGCCCATGCTTAATTATATCCTAGAAGAATTCCTCTAATTCTCATTCATGACAATAATCCTGCAAAATTTAATAAAGACCCACTTACAAAGACTTATACACAAGGTTAATAATAACAAATCAATCATTTCTCTTTCTTTCACCTACATTCTGAAAAATGATTTTCTTTCTTCCGCATAGCACAAGGTTTCCAAATTCCATTTACATACAGCCACACATTTTTCCATACCATTTTATTATCTCCACACATAACTTCGCATGCACTAATACTGAAAAAAAAGAATGCTCTGTGTTCAAACTAGTCTATTTCATCCAATTAAATAGATGTTTTTTGATTGTATTACATCTAGTACTTTTCTTGTACCTACACCAAATGTATTTGACACTGGTTTTGGCGTTTGGGGAGGAACACACTTATGAATAAGATTCTCTGCATCTGAGAAGTTTCCATTCAAACCAAAAAAGAAAAAAAAAGGTAAGAAAAAAATGATAATGCAAGGCAGAATAGAAGAGCTTTAAGAGATGTTTAATAAGGCTGTAGGTAGCAAAAAAAGAGATCACATCTTGTCTTGTCAGGGTGAGGTTTCAAGAGGTTGCTTTCTAAAAAAGAAACCTCAAAGTAGAAATAGAGATAGAAAACACAAGATGCACTCTTTGCCAAAAAAACCTCAAAGTAGAAATAGAGATAGAAAACACAAGATGCGCTCTTTGTCTGCAAAAATAATCAAGGCCTAGGTGGGAGAAGAAGGAAGGACAAGTTGAAAGGCTTTGAGGTGGCAAAGCAAAGAGCCTGGTCAGGATCCAGTGGTGGTGCAATCTGGTGGAGTTCAGGCTACAAGTCTCTACAAGGAGAGGAGAGGAAAAATGAAGCAAAATTAGCTCTGCTTATTTTGAAGAGCCTTCATTGCCAGGCCAGCATTGAGGGTATGAGAGAATCTTTGAGAGTGGAAGGCAGGAAAATAGGATATTTCACTCCCACAAAACCCCAGCTCTTTCTATTACACAATCATTAACATAAATAATGTATTAAATGATGAAATCAAGTGTACATGTTTGCATTAAAATCCTGATCAAATACTGCTTGACTGTTTTATTTATGTATTTACAATATTATTGCTGGCTATACTTTTATTAACTTTCTATGAAAAGTACTGTCATACATTTTACCTTGTGATAGTCAAATGCTATCCAGTTATTCAGTATTAAGAAAGTTTTCCCCAATATACAGTTGACCCTTGAACAGTGCAGATGTTAGGGCACCACCTGTCCCCCTCCCTGGCCCCCACAGTGGAAAATCCTCGTACAACTTAGAGTCAGCTCCTTCATATCTGCAGTTTTTTATCCACATATTCAAATAACCTGGATGGTTCAGTACTGTAGCAGTTACTATTGAAAAAAATCCCTATATAAATGGACCTGCCCAGTTCAAACTCTTGTTCAAGGGCCAACTATAATTTCAAGTTGATATCTAGATTTCTATTTCCAACAATTTGGTTAACAAAGTACCCTGCTTGGCCCTCTTGCAGAAAACATAATACTGGAAAAAATACCATAAAAAAATTTTAATACATCAATTATCTGGCTATTTAGTAAGGAGAACTCAGTGAAAGTAGGAACCCAGAGAGGTAATCAGAGAAATGATTTTTTTTTTTTTTTTTTGCCTTGGGGAGCATTTGCCAAAATGAATGAGCTTGCTTTTTTGGTTTTCTCAATCCCGTAAAGCCACAGAACAGAGGTCACAAAGCCCACGATTCACCCAACGTGGGAGGTTTAATTGGAGAGCCCACTTCATAAAGCTGAGACTGCAAAGGGCCACAGCACCAGTGTAAGAGGGAACTAGAAAAAGAAGGAACTGAAAGCAAAATTATTTACCTAGAAATTTAGTCTTGGAGAGGGCAGGACACTTCCCCCAAAATTTTTAACCACAAGCCAGCCTTCATGCCAAAGTCATACTACTGGGGCAGGGGCACGGCGGGGTTGGGGGGGAAGTTCCCATAAATCACAAGCTAAGAAGTCAGTTTAAACTTGTCTGGGCTGGCAGTTCCTCCAGGTTCCTGACAGAAACAAATTCAAATCCTCTCTGGAGTCTGCTTTATCACAGTTTCAAAGAATTCATGCAAAACAAAAAATGAAATATGAAGTCACTGTAAAAAAAAAAAAGACACAAAACATAACAGGACAAAAACAGTACCATGAAGCCCAAGCACAAGCCATCAGAACAGACCTGAAAAAAAGTCTAAAAGGCTTTCTGTCTAAATAAATTAAAGAATGGTTTAAAATTATGAGGGAATAAAAGCCACTGTAGAAATGATGAAGCATATTAATACATACATATATATATATATATATATATATATATATATATATATGTAGTACCCATTTTGGCAGCACACATGCTAAAACAAATATAACTTCTGGAACAAAAAAAATTAAAGCCTAACAGACAGACTAGAAAAAGCTGAAGTGTGAAATGGGAAGATAGATCAAATAAATCATCCCAAAGGCAGCATAGAGAGCTCGTGATAGAAATCACAAAAGAGAGACTAAGAGATATGTGAAATCAGAGCTCTAAAAGGACAACAGAGAAAAAAGTAGGAAAAAAGAATATTTGGATTGATGATTAAAAATTTTTCAGAAGTGACAGGACACCTCTCCACAAGTTGAAGAAGCCTAATGAATCCCAAGCTTGATAATGAAAAGAAACCTATGCCTAGATACATCCTGGAGAAAGCACAGAATAACAAAGACAAGGAAAATCTCTTAAAAGCAGCCAGAGAGAAAAGACAGCTAACCTTCAGATAAAGCACAAAGACAGACACAGTGAAAATCAAAAGACCATGGAACAATATTTTCAAAGGGCTGAGAAAAAAATAGCTGACACTCTAGAACTGTAAACTCAAAATGTCTTTTAAAAAAGGGACAAAGGAAGATATTTTCAAACACAAATAGCCTGACAGACTGCTACCAACAGTCACAAAATAAGGGAAATTCTAAAAGATATATATTTTACGCAGAAGGAAATTGATCCCAGATGCAAAAAGAAATCATCAAGAAAGAAAGCAGTAAATATGTGGATAAAACTAAATAAACATTGATTTTATAAATAATAATAATATTTTCTTATGGAGTTAAAAGAAAACAAAATAAACCTAAAATGGATGCCAAAAATAATACATTTCAGGAGTGGCATGATTAAATGTTTTACGATAACTGTATTACTAAAGAAGAGGGCGATGATATGATTAACTTTAGGATTTGATAAGCCAAATATGTCTATTAAAATATCTAGGATAACAAGTAAAAGAATAGAAACAAAGCATATAATAAAGAAGAAAGTGGAATGAGAAAAAAACTCAATTCAAAAGAATGCAAGAAAGAAAAGAGAAAAATGACATTAAAAAGGTAGGACAAATAGAAAATCCACCATAATATGTAGAAATATATCCAAGTATATCAATAACCACTATCAGTAATAAATGTAAATAGATAAGTATCTAGTGGAAGAAATATGTTTTCCAACTGTATAAAACAATAAACAAAATCCACTTAAAGACTGCTTAAGAAAACACATCTAAAATACAAAAGTATCTACAAAAGAAATGGCCTCTACCCTTCATAAATATAAAGAGCATGAAAGAAAGACTGAGGAAATGTTTCTGGTCAAAGAGACTAAAGAAATATGACAAGTAAATACAATGTGTGGTCCTGAATTGGACCCTGGACCAGAAATTGTTTTCCTCCTTTGCTGTACAGAATATTAGTGAGACAGATGGTGATATGTGAATAAAGTACACAGAGTAGACAACAGTACTGGATCACTGTTGATTCCCTGATAATGCCTCTACCGTGAAAAGCACATGTCCTGTCTAGTCTGCTAATCCAAGAAGGGTGAGGGGCATGCAGAGCACAGTTGCCTCAACCCAACTACAGTCCTCAGAAAATATGAGCTGCCCCCACTGACACAGCATCCAACAAAGCCATGCGGCCTAGATCACCCCAAACCCAGATGACCCAAGATGCCTGGGAATAAATGTTTATTGTTGGATGCCATCGAGATTTGGGGGTGTTTGTCTTGCTGCAATGGGTAACTTATACAATAACACAATTAGATTATTCTAGGAAGAAAGGTTATTTTAACATTAGGAAAATCAACTGGTATAATTCACTATATGCTCAGTAAGCATATAAAAAAAAGCATTTGATAAAATTTAACATCCATTCATGACTGTTAAAAAAATTAGCAATTGTAAAGTTTGCTCTGATGGATATTGACCTATTATTAAGCTATAGCAAATAAGATTGTTTGGTTTTTGTACAGAAACAGTCAAACAGAACAAATGAGAGAGTCCAGAAAAGGATACACCCATATATAAATAGTTAAGAGAGGTAGGAAAGGAAATTTGGCATAGGAAAATGGGCAAATCAAGTATTTTCAACAAATGGTGTTGAAACAACTGGGCCTCTATATGCAATAACGTGAACTTTGATCTAAACTTCACATCTTATGCAAAAAAAGAGAGACAGAGAGAGATAGCATGGCGGATCAGTTAGGAAAAGACAAGTGTGTTTTCAAGAAATGGTCCTGGGACAGTTAGCTATTCAAATGAAAAAATTAAATTGTATCCCTATATCGCATTATATATAAGGATCAATTCCAGATGGACTAAAAATCTAAACGCAATAAGAAAAAAACATAAAACCTTAAAAAATAATAAAGGCAAATATATTTATGACTTCAAGGTATACTCAGAGAAGTATTTCTTAAATAAGACATAAAAAACATAACTGTAACAATAAAGATTGATAAGTTATACTACATTAAATAAGAATTTGTGTCCAAAAAAAAATTGAAAAGACAAGCCACAGAGTAGGAAAAATATTTACAACATATATGTATAATCAGCAAAGGACTAATATCCAGAATATACAATATACAAAGAACTATAGTTAACACAAAGAATAGTGAGGTTAAGAAAGAAATTCCCACTAACAATGCAGAGAATACAAATAGCTTTTGTTCTTATTTTAAAACTGTAGACTTGTTGAGCTCAGGGATCCTCAGAGATCATCATCCCAACTACTGAATCTCCTATTTCTCAGGTGCTCACCAAGACCCAGGGAGCAGAGGGCGGGCTGGGTAGCATGTCCTGCGCCCTGTTCCATGCTGCTTCCTCTTCTGAATCTCGGCACTCCCAAGACTGGTTCAGTGTCGAAACAGGTGTGGTCTCATCTCTCTAGCAGCCTTTTTTTCCAATCAAAAATTCTTCCCTTCAAGAATAAGAGCATGCTCAATGACAAGAGAGTCTCGTTGATGGCAGCATCCACCTAGAATATTTTTAAATATCTAGCCATATAAAGCCAAAGAAATATCTACAGAATTTCAGCTGTTGGAGTTTGTCCTGAACTCTATTTATGTTCTCCAAAGAGAAGCTTATTTTGTGCCGCGTTATTTTTCTCTCCTCTTTGTGGGCCAGATTCAATTTGTCACTACTTAGATATTGAACACTTTTTGCAAATTAAAGAGAAAGTCACCTCAGGCAACTCTCAAATACAGGCTTAGTGGAGACTTGATGATACTGCAAATCATTAAAGAGCTTAGGTTCTGTTCCACTGCCCTCACTGATCAAATAGAGGGCACTGCTTTGAAGCCAGCAAGGACCCCTGGAACTGACTTAATGCTTTTGCCTTCAGCTTCTCAAGTTTATCATGTTACTAATGTTTGAGCTTCTGGATTCTGCTGGCTAGTTTAATCATCTTGAAGTACAATAATACTATTAATGCTGTTAGAAATGATTTATCCTTCTTTGCATTAACTGTTTCCTCTGCTTGATTCATTCATTTTATCCACAATTTTGTAACTTCAAGTTTTCTTCTCATAATCCTTCTCTTTCTGGTCATTCAAAGTAAAGATTATACTGTCCTCTTTCTGTTAGGATAATCTGTTGCTATGGAAATAGAGTTCCAAAACAGGGATTAAATGATCCAGGAGTACTAAAGAAAGAAAAAAAGGATTTTTCTAAGAAAAAATTTGTGTTCAGATACAATCCCTTTGAACTAAGCAGTCATAAAAACATTATACTATTATTAATTAAGCACTATATATCTAGCAATAAAGAAAAAGAAAGTCCATAAAATTGTGTTCCAGCTAACGAAATAAGACACATGTATAAGCAATGTAAGACTGTTTATAATTCAGAGGTAAAAAAATACATTTGGGATCATAAAAGCAGTAAAAAAAAAAAATCACAGTAGACTAACAAATAAAGGTAGATGGGCTTGATGTGAACGAGCCACTAGTGCAAGGCTTTAAGGCCAAAATCAGTCATTTTTAAATTTTTATTTATTTATTTATTTATTTGGCTACGTTGGGTCTTCATTGCTGCACGTGGGCTTTCTCTAGTTGCAGACAGTGGGGGCTACTCTTCATTGCAGTGCGCAAGCTTTTCATTGCAGTGGCTTCTCTTGTTGCAGAGCACCGGCTCTAGGCATGTGGACTTTGGCAGTTGTGGCTCGCAGGCTCTAGAACGCAGGCTCAGTAGTTGTGGCACACGGGATTAGTTGCTCTGCGGCATGTGGGATCTTCCCGGACCAGGGCTCGAACCCATGTCCTCTGCACTGGCAGGTGGATTCTTAACCATTGCACCACCAGGGAAGTCCCCAAATCAGGAATTTTAATTTCATAATTAGAAGTTAGGTTTGGAAAGAAAGTGTAATGTGATCAGCTTGCTGCCCAGGGAAGATGACTTCATTTGTTCATTTGGTGAACATTTTTTGAAGGTCTAATTGGCATTGGGTCCTGGACTAAGCAAGAGGGCATAGGACAATAGAAAATACTGAAACAATGTGTCTTGGATCAGGTTCCCTAGAAGCGGAGCCTGAGACAAGGATTTGGGTACACATGATTTATTAAGGGAGTTCCTTAGAGAGAGAGAGAATAAGAGAAACAGAATAAGGCTGGAGAAGGAATTAAGATGTGGTGTTAGCAAGGGACTGGCTTCAGCTTGATCCCTTGGAGAGCTCTGGAGCATGATCATTTCCCACAGAATTGGTCTCACCTTGAGGCAGTGAGAAAGCCTTTTGTATGCCCCTACCAGGCAAGGGCTGGAGGCTGCCCCCAGGAAAAGTGGGTGGGTAGTTTACCAAATGAGTTAGCTCTCTTTGAGCAAAGGGCAATTCTCCAGACAAGGGAGCAGGAGTGAGCTGTTAGTAGCCAATGATTATGGCAGCTGTGGGATAGATGCCCTTGCCTGTTAATAGGGATCTCAGAGGGACACCAGCAGTGTAAACAATGTTTTCAAATTATTAAGAGAAATTTATTTTGAACCTAGAACCCTATACCTGGCCCTCTAGCCTCTCTACGAAAGAATTACTTGAGAGCAATATTGGAGCAGCAAGATAAATGAGTTCAAGGAAGAGAGATGCATGGTATACAAGAAAAAATACAAACAAAGGAATACATAAAATGTCAAGTTAATTCTAATAATTCTTAAGGAAGAGAAAAAAAAAAACCTGGAAGTAGAATTCCAGATGATTGCCGTAAGGCAGATAGTGGTGTAGGATGAGGAGAAGAAAAATCAAAGTATCCTAAGGTGAGTAGCAGTGTATCTGGAGAGGAAGAAATAAACACAAATTAACTCTGGGCCTGTGTTCTCCAGCATGGCTGTTATGGGCTGATTTGTGTCCCCACAAAATTCATAAATTAAAGCCCTAACCCTCAGTAGCTCAGAGTGTGACTGTATTTGGAGATAGGGCCTTTAAAGAGACAAGTAAGTTAAAATGACATTGTTAGGGTGAATCCTAATCTAATGGTGGCCTTGTAAGAAGAGGAAGTGTGGATACACAAGTGACACCAGGGATGTGTGCACACAGTGGCAAGGCCCTGTGAGGACACGGCAAGAAGACAACCATCTACAAGTCAAGGAGAGAGACCTCAGGAGAAACCAAACCTGGCAACACCTTGATCTTGGACTTCCAGGCTCCAGAACTGTGAGATAATACATTTCTGTCATTTAAGCCACCTATGCTGTGGTATTCTGTTATGGCAGCCTGAGCAAACTAATATGATGGTACTTGTTGGCTACATATGGCTATTTAAATTTACATTCGTTAAAATTAAATAAGTTAAAACTTCAGTTCCTCAGTCACACTAGCCACATTTCAAGTAATCAATAGCTCATGTAGCTAGTAGTTACCCTACTAGCCCGTGTTAGAGATATAAGACATTTCCTTCATCACAGAATTTTTTATTGCACAGTACTGCTCTAGAGGTTGAAGTCAAATTTTAAGTTTAAATATAGGGGATAAAAACTTAAAGGATGGGCTTCACTGGTGGCGCAGTGGTTGAGAATCCGCCTGCCAATGCAGGGGACACGGGTTCAAGCCCTAGTCTGGGAAGATCCCACATGCCGCGGAGCAACTAAGCCCATGCACCACAACTACTGAGCCTGTGCTCTAGAGCCCGTGCTGCACAACAAGAGAAGCCACCGCAACTAGAAAAAGCCCACACGCAGCAACGAAGACCCAATGCAGCCAAAATAAATAAATAAATTTCTAAAAATAAAAACTTAAAGGATAATGATTAGAAAGAGAGAAATAAAAATTAAATGATGAAAACATAATAAATCTAACAAAAGACCCAAAAGGATAAAACACCAATAAAATAAAGTAGTGGGAATATAACCGACCATATCAATAATCATAATAAGCATAAATATATTAAATTCCACCTTTAAAAGACAAATTGCACTTTGGGTAGAGAAGGAAGAGAGGGAGGGAGGAAAGGAAGAAGGGAAGAAATTATGAAGTAAAATTAAAAATAGAGGTCTGGAAAATATACAATTGGTAACAAAAAGAAAATGTAGCAATATTAATGTTAAACAAAATAGGATTCAAGTCCAAAAAACAGTAGCTGGAACAAAAAAGAATATTTTATACTAAAAAACGGTGCAATCAATCACAAAGATTGATAACTCTTCGAAATGTAAGGTAAAACTGTCAAATCCATGAATGGCTACATTCAGAGTGGAAACTTCATACTCACAGAAGGAAAATATACTCTTGGATCAGTAACAAGATTTGACATATATTAGATCACAGGTAAAATTTCAATAAATTCCGGAAGTCAGAAGTCTTACAAGCCATAAAACTGACCACATCACAATAAAAAGAGAAATTAGTGAAAAGAGAGAACCAAAATATTTATCAACTGGGACATATTTTGAACATGCTTCTAAATAGTTCCTGGAATAAAGAGGAACTCAAAATGTTTTTTTAGAAACACTATTTATTTATGTTATTTAGGAACATTACTTAGGAAACACTATTTAGAAAGGAACGACAATGAAAGCATGTATTCAGTCAAGATTCTGAGTTGGCGTATGCTAATACATATATATGGAATCTTAACAAAAAAAAATGGTTCTGATGAACCTAGGGGCAGGACAGGAATAAAAATGCAGATGTAGAGAATGGACTTGAGGACATAGGGAGGGAGAAGGGTAAGCTGGGACGAAGTGAGAGAGTAGCACTGACATATATACACTACCAAATGTAAAATAGCTAGCTAGTGGGAAGCAGCCACATACCAAAGGGAGATCAGCTCGGTGCTTTGTGACCACCTAGAGGGGTGGGATAGGGAGTGTGGGAGGGAGGCTCAAGAGGGAGGGGATATGGGGATATATGTATACGTATAGTTGATTCACTTTGTTATACAGCAGAAACTAACACACTATTGTAAAGCAATTATACTCCAATAAAGATGTGGAAAAAATTAAAAATTAATAATAAATAAAAAGTAAGAATTTTAAAAAAGATTCTGAGTTGGAAGCAATAGAAACCAACTATGGCTGACTTCAGCAGAAAATGAATTTATTAACAGGACATTGATTAGCCCACAGAATCACTGGCTTGGCAGCAGAACTAGACTCAGGGCTATACAGTTAGAACAATGCCCACCACAGTGCCACTGAAGCAATCTGGAGAGGACAATGCTCCTGCCACCACCAGGTGCCAGCAGCTGCTTCTTGCACCACTGATTCTGACAGCCATGGATGCTGAGACTGCCCTGGTGGTCCTGCCCCAAGAACTTGGTCTTGCTGCCAGTGCTACTGCTGTCACTTCTGTGCACTGCTCACTCTCATTGCAAAACCGGGACAGCATACCTATGCTTGGAGCCTAGATCATGTGCCTGTGTTCATGCTGCAAGACAGAACAACATTTTCAGCTTTTATAGAAAAGGCAGGCTTTGCCTCCCACTAAGACTTATCAGCTCAAGAACAAAATAAGCCCAAAGAAAGTAATAGAAAGCAATTAACTAAAACAAATAGAGGGCTTCCCTGGTGGTGCAGTGGTTGAGAATCTGCCTGCTAATGCAGGGGACACGGGTTCGAGCCCTGGGCTGGGAGGATCCCACATGCCGCGGAGCAACTAGGCCCATGAGCCACAACTACTGAGCCTGCGCGTCTGGAGCCTGTGCTCCACAACAAGAGAGGCCGCGATAGTGAGAGGCCCACTCACTGCGATGAAGAGTGGACCCCGCTTGCCACAACTAGAGAAAGCCCTCGCACAGAAACGAAGACCCAACACAGCAAAAATAAATTAATTAATTAATAAACTCCTACCCCCAACATCTTCTTTAAAAAAAAAATAGAAAAATTAACAAAATGGAAAACAAAAATCAGATAGACTTGATTTTTTAAAAGATAGGCAAGCTTTAATCATATTTGATTAAGGAGAGAGCAAGAAAAAAGAAACACAAACACCTTTTAGGCTAAGAAAAGGAGCATGACTATAGATAGAATTCTTATTTTTAAAATAATATTACATACAGGTTATTATCAATAAATCTGAAAACTTAGAGTAAATGGATATTTTCAAAGAAAACATGAAATAATTGACTCAAGAGAAGACACAAAACACGAGATCAATAACCACTGAAGAAAATAGAAATGTAACTTTAAAAATCTATCCCTGAAAAGGCATCAAGAAGATCCAGATGGCTTTACTAGTGAGTTCTAGAAAAATTTTTAGGGAAAAAATGTGATTCCTGTTTTAGACAAACAACTCCAGATCGAGTATAGAAAAGTTGAAAAGTTTTCCCACTTCATTTTACAAATTAAATATAACCACCTTACCAAAACTGGACAAAAATTGAATGCTGAATAAGACAGTTACTGACAATATGATTCAAAAATGTAGATCCAAAAATCCTAAACCAAGTATTAGTAAATCAAACACAGCAGTATATTAAATATATCTTAAATATATATATTAAATATATATATGTAATGACCAAATAAGGCTTACTGCAGGAATGCCAGGATGATTCAACATTAGGAAACCTCATTACCAATGGAGAAAATATCAGGAGTTTCTCCATTTTGATAGATATTAAAAAAATGCATTTGATAGAATACAGCAAGCTTTTTGAAATAAAAATCCATTCTAAATTTTAAAAAACCTTTTATGAGGTAAGAACAGCAAAAAATTCCTTTTCCGAGATAGAAGTTAACCATCAGAAACATGCAAAGTACTTTTTATGGTGAACTACTAGAGGCATTTTAATTGAAGACAAGAGCAAGAAAATGTATCACATAAAAGTTCTTGGGTTGCAAGAAATTGCCTGAAACCAATTCTAACTAACTTGATACAAAGGGAGGGAGAATTTATTGGAAAGCTTTTAGAAAGTTCTCAAAATCAACCAGAAGCCTGGAGAACCTAGCTCCAAAACAGACAGGAATTACTTGGTCTCTGGAATCAATGAAATCCAGTTTTTCTTGCTTGCTTACACATGGGTCACTTCTTCAAGAGCCAAAGTCCTAGGACAGTAAATCCAAATGGCTAAGCTCCGGTCCTGAACTTGCCCCTTGACTATGTAGGTGCACTGATGGGAAAGATCTAATAAAAAAAAAAACGTCCAAGGGCCCCTTCTATGTCCATAATAGGAAAGCAGGGTCCCAGGATTTACCATTCTTCTATGACTGCCCACAGTGGGGGAGAGGTAATTCCACAAAATCAATCAGTCAATCAATCAATCAAGGTGCTGTCAGAAGGAGAAAAGGATGCCAGAAAAATATAATTCTACCACAACATCCTAGTCAGTGCAATAAGACAAAAAAAAAGTTTTTTATTTAAGAAAAAGGAAATAAGTAGTAAAGATCTCAAAAGGAAAAAGTAAACACTCATTATTTGGAGATGATATCATTGTCAAGCTAGAAAATTCAAGAGAATCAACTGAAAAGTATTAATATATTATTTTTATATATTATTATATTTGTAATTAATTACAACTTGTAATTAATAAAAATTCATGAAGGTAGCTAAATACACTATCAACACAAAAAAATCAACAAATTTCCTACCTATTTGCAATAACCAATTAGAAAATGTAATGAAAAAATATCCATTCACAGAAATAGCAAAAACTGAGATATCCAAACAACCCTAATGAGAAATGGATAAAACTCATTAAATAAAAATATAAAATTTTTCTGAAAGATATATTGAAGAAGACCTGAGAAAATGAAAAAATATACCATATTTCAGAATGGGAAAACTCAGAATAATAAAGCCACTCAACCTATAATACCAATCAAATCCAAGCATAGTTTTTTATGGAACTTACAAACTTTTCATAAAGTTCATCTGGAAGAGAAAAACATATAATAATACATTTGAAAAAATGAGGGAGCATTTACCATACCAGGTTTCAAAACATAGAGCTTTAATGATTAAAACGTGGTATAGTCTACAGAGGACATGAGAGAATCTAGCAGCAGGCACATATTCATAATTTCTGTTATGACAAAGGCAGCATTTTACACTAAATGGCATTGGTAAAATTGGTTAACCATTTGGAAACAAAATTAGATCCCTATTTCCTGTGTTGCACAAAAATAAATTCCACATACAGAGCTAACTATAAAAACAAAACTATAAAAGCATCCTAAGAAAGTACATATTATTTTAATATAATCTTGGGGTGAAAAGTTTTTTTTTATCAGAACCAGACGCCATATATTGACCATTTCACTATATAAAAATTTTAAACTTTTAAATAATAAAAGGTACCTTTTAAAAGATAAAAACAAACAAACAAGCAAACAAACAAAGAAAAAAAACACAGCAACAGACTGGGAGAAAATATTTGAATGAACTCCTGCAAATCAGTACGAAAAAGACCAACAACCCACTTTAAAAATAGGCAAGGGTTTCCCTGGTGGCACAGTGGTTAAGAATCCGCCTGCCAATGCAGGGGACACGGGTTCGAGCCCTGGTCCGGGAAGATCCCATGTGCCACGGAGCAACTAAAGCCGTGCGCCACAACTACTGAGCCTGCGCTCTACAGCCTGCGTGCTACAACTACTGAGCCCGCACATCTAGAGCCCGTGCTCCCCAGCAAGAGAAGCCACTGCAATGAGAAGCCTGTGCACTGCAACAAAGAGTTGCTGAGTAGCCCCCACTCGCTGCAACTAGAGAAAGCCCACGTGCAGCAAGGAAGACCCAATGCAGCCAAAAAAATAAAAAATAAAAATAAATAAAAATAAATAAAAATAAATAAAGCGAAAGGTGACATAAAATGTGTGCTAATTTTCAGCTTGCTATGACTTGCTGTTTACAGTTTAAGGAAGAAACCACACACTAAATCACAGGTACCATAGAATTACAAAATTACTTCATTCTCTAGACATTTACGTAGTGCAGATCAGTGAAGTTCTAATGCTGAATTCTCCTTTACTTCATACCCAGGAGTCAACCTATTACCCCGAAACCTGGTTCTCTACCTCCTCCCCACTACTGCCCAATTTTTGGCCATTTGGCTAGTCATTACTCAAAATATAGGTAGGAAGAAAGACAGGCAGGAGTTTAAAATTCATAAGCAATGTATTGTACAGTGTGAACAACTTTTATAAAATTTTGATGATGCTTGGGGGATGGAGGTTGATTGTGATTACTAAAACACATTTGGAAAATTCTCTGAGTCTTTATATCTACACCTCAGCCATCTCCTACCCCAGCAACACAGATAACCAAGGCCAAGAATAAACGATACCTCCTTTGAAAAAACTGCCTGTACTTACCTGTACAGTTAGTCCTTCAGCCTCCTTGGTCTGAAAGCACTCTGTTTGGTACCTCCTATAGTCTAGTAGTTGGAATGCTATCTTTTAATGTTTTCCAGATATGTCTTGCCCTTTTCTCTGTGCATGCCACATAGACAGGGACCTCTCTGATGCATCTGTATAGCTCTTGTGCCAGCCACAGTGTTTTATACATAGGTAACATGTAGAGTTTTGTTGAATGAATGAACGAATGGTGTGACTTTCATTCAGCAGTTTACCACATTTGAGCAACTCCTGCCTTGTCCACTAAGTATATACCTACTTCTTCCACTGTTATGTTACTAGCTTTCTGGATACTGCTTCTTACCTCCTTAGTCCCTTGCAGACATACAATGTTCCCAAAACACTCCATTTTTATCCAGACTCAAGTCAGAGGAGGAAGAAGAAGCAAAGGAAATAGAGAACTCAGTTCCATAAGGTCAGGAGCCACACGATTTGGACTACAGCTATAACCCAGGCCTTAACAAATAGTCAAAATTACCCCAGGGTATAAATTTTGAAATTCCAGTACTGGGTGAAAGAAGTCATCCTTGCAATATGGCAAAGAAAATAAACTTCAAAAATGTATGAACAGGGCTTCCCTGGTGGCGCAGTGGTTGAGAGTCCGCCTGCCGTTGCAGGGGACACGGGTTCGTGCCCCGGTCTGGGAAGATCTCACATGCCGCAGAGCAGCTGGGCCCGTGAGCCATGGCCGCTGAGCCTGTGCGTCCGGAGCCTGTGCTCCGCAACGGGAGAGGCCACAACAGTGAGAGGCCCGCATACCGCCAAAAAAAAAAAAAAAAAGTATGAACAATATAATAATAACAACTAACATTTATTGAGCACTTACTCTGGGTCAGCTACTGTTCTAAATAATTTTAATTGTACTGTGGCTTTATAAATGGTCCTGATATCTGGTAGGACAAGTCTCCCATCTTGCTCTTCTTCAAGAGTACTGTGGCTCTCTTTGGTTTAGGGCTCTTCCATATAAATGTTACAATCAGTTTTTCAAGTTCCACCAAAAATGAAAAACTCCCTTTGAGATTTTGATTAGAATTGCATTGAATTTATGAATTATTTGGGGAAGAATCAATATCTCATGATACTGAATCTTATATCACATAGTATACCTCTCCATTTTTTTAGATCTCCTTTAATGTCTTTCTATGAAGTCTTATAATTTACTTCATAAAGGTCACATATATCTTTTGGAAGATTTATTCATAAGTACCATATTTTTGTTGCTATCATAAATGGGATATTCTTTCTTCTGTTATATTTTCTATTTGTTGATGGCAAATAGTTTGTATAATAACATTAGATCCAACCACCTTCTTATTAATTCTGTAACAAGCCTACAGATTCTTTGAACTTTCTGGGTAGAGAATCATATTATCTGCAAATAATGACTAATTTGCTTACTTATTTCTTGCCTTACTAAAAATCCAATAAAATGTTGATGAGAACTGACAATAGTGAATGTCACTGGCTTTGCCAATTGTCATTGCCAGGTCTTAAAAAGAATGTTTCTAAGATTTGAACATTAAGAATCATGTTCACTAGGGGCTTCCCTGGTGGCGCAGTGGTTGAGAGTTCGCCTGCCAATGCAGGGAACACGGGTTCTTGCCCCGGTCCAGGAAGATCCCACATGCCGCGGAGCAGCTGGGCCCGTGAGCCATGGCCACTGAGCCTGTGCGTCCAGAGCCTGTACTCCGCAACGGGAGAGGCCACAACAGTGAGAGGCCCATGTACCGCAAAAAAAAAAAAAAAAATCATGTTCACTGCATCACTAATTACTAGAGAAATGCAAATTAAAACTACAATGAGGTATCACTTCACACCTGTCAGAATGGCCATCATCAAAAAGTCTACAAATAATAAATGCTATAGAGGGTGTGGAGAATAGGGTGTGCTGTTGGTGGGAATGTAAACTGGTGCAGCCACTATGGAGAACAGTATGGAGGTGCCTTAAAAAACCAAACATAGAACTACCATATGATCCAGCATTCCCACTCTTGGGCATATATCCAGAGAAAACCATACTTTAAAAAGATACATGAACTGCAATGTTCACTGCAGCACTATTTACAATAGCCAAAACACTGAAGCAACCTAAGTGTCCATCAACAGATGAATGGATAAAGAAGAAGCAGTGTATATTTACAATGGAATACTACTCAGCCATGAAAAAGACTGAAATATTGCCATTTGCAGCAACATGATGATCTAGAGATTATCATACTAAGTGGAGAAAATCAGACAAAGACAAATATATGATATCACATATATGTGGAATCTAAAAAATAATACAAATGAATTTATTTGCAAAACAGAAACAGACCCATAGACATAGAAAACAAATTTACGGTTACCAAAGGGAAAAGGAGGGGGAGAGATAAATTAGGAGTAAGGGATTAACAGATACACACAACTATATATAAAATAGATAACCAACAATGATTTACTGTATACCACAGGGAACTATACAATATCTCGTAAAACCTATAGTGGAAAATAATCTTTAAATATATATATGTATACACATATATGTGTGTGTATGTATAACTGAATCACTTTGCTATATACCTGAAACTAACACAATATTGTAAATCAACTATAGTTCAATACATAAATAAATAAATAAAAGTTTTAAAAAATAAGAATAATGTTCACTGAAGTGTATTGCTGTTCTTTTAATACCTTTTATCTGGTTAAGGGAATATCTTTCCATATTTATCTTCATGAGATTTTTTAATAAAATCATAAACAGGTTTTGAATTTATCAAATATTTTTCCTGAATCTATTGAATTTTTTCTCATTTAATTTCTTGATATGATGAATGGTATTTATACATATTTGAATGTTAAACCACCCTTGCATCTCTAAGATAAACCCAATTAAATCATAATATATTATCCTTTTTATACACTGCTGGATTTTGGCTTGTTAATATTTAGTGTAGAATTTTTGAATGTTGGTTCCGGGTAAGATGGCGGAAGAGTAAGACGCGGAGATCACCTTCCTCCCCACAGATACACCAGAAATACAGCTACACGTGGAACAACTCCTACAGAACACCTACTGAACGCTGGCAGAAGACTCCAGACCTCCCAAAAGGCAAGAAACTCCCCACATACCTGGGTAGGGCAAAGCAGAGAGATTCCCGCACAGAGGAGCGGTGCCGAGCGGCACTCACCAGCCCGAGAGGCTTGTCTGCTCCCCCGCCGGGGCGGGCGGCGCTGGAGCTGAGGCTCGGGCTTCGGTCAGAGCGCAGGGAGAGGACTGGGGCTGGCGGCGAGAACTCAGCCTGAAGGGGGCTAATGTGCCACAGCTAGCCGGGAGGGAGTCCGGGAAAACTCTGGAGCTGCCGAAGAGGCAGGAGACTTTTTCTTCCCTCTTGGTTTCCTGGTGCGCGAGGAGAGGGGATTAAGAGCGCCGCGTAAAGGAGCTCCAGAGACGGGCACGAGTCGCGGCTGAAAGCGCGGAGCCCAGAGACGGGCGTGGGACGCTGGGGCTGCTGCTGCCGCCGCCAAGAAGCCTGTGTGCGAGCGCAGGTCACTGTCCACACCGCCCTTCCGGGAGCCTGTGCAGCCTGCCACTGCCGGGGTCCCGGGATCCAGGGGCAGCTTCCCTGAGAGAACGCACGGCGCGCCTCGGGCTGGTGCAACGTCACGCCGACCTCTGCCGCTGCAGGCTCGCCCCGCACTCCGTGCCCCTCCCTCCCGCCCGGCCTGAGTGAGCCAGTGTCCCCGAAGAGGCTGCTCCTTTAACCCTGTCCTGTCTGAGCGAAGAACAGACGCCCTCCGGCGACCTACACGCAGAGGCGGGGCCAAATCCAAAGCTGAGACCCAGGAGCTGTGAGAACAAAGAAGAGAAAGGGAAACCTCTCCCAGCAGCCTCAGAAGCAGCGGATTAAAGCTCCACAATCAACTTCATGTACCCTGCATCTGTGGAATACATGAATAGACAACAAATCATCCCAAATTGAGGAGCCAGGAGTCAGTGCTGTGCCTCTGAGGTGGGAGAGCGAACTTCAGGACACTGGTCCACAAGAGACCTCCCAGCTCCACGTAATATCAAACGGCGAAAATCTTCCAGAGATCTCCATCTCAACACCAGCACCCAGCTTCACTCAACGACCAGCAAGCTACAGTGCTGGACACCCTATGCCAAACAACTAGCAAGACAGGAACACAACGCCACCCATTAGCAGAGAGGCTGCCTCAAATCATAAAAAGTCCGCAAACACCCCAAAACACACCACCAGACGTGGACCTGCCCACCAGAAAGACAAGATCCAGCCTCATCCACCAGAACACAGGCAGTAGTCCCCTCCACCAAGAAGCCTACACAACCCACTAAACCAACCTTAGCCACTGGGGACAGACACCAAAAACAACGGGAACTACGAACCTGCAGCCTGCAAAAAGGAGACCCCAAACACAGTAACATAAGCAAAATGAGAAGACAGAAAAACACACAGCAGGAGAAGGAGCAAGATAAAAACCCACCAGACCTAACAAATGAAGAGGTAATAGGCAGTCTATCTGAAAAAGAATTCAGAATAATGATGGTAAAGATGATCCAAAATCTTGGAAATAGAATAGACAAAATGCAAGAAACAGTTAACAAGGACCTAGAAGAACTAAAGACGAATCAAGCATCGATTAAAAACACAATAAATGAAATAAAAAATACTCTAGATGGGATCAATAGCAGAATAACTGAGGCAGAAGAACGGATAAGTGAGGTGGAAGATAAAATAGTGGAAATAACTGCTGCACAGCAAAATAAAGAAAAAAGAATGAAAAGAACAGAGGACAGTCTCAGAGACCTCTGGGACAACATTAAACGCACCAACATTCGAATTATAGGGGTTTCAGAAGAAGAAGAGAAAAAGAAAGGGACTGAGAAAATATTTGAAGAGATTATAGTTGAAAACTTCCCTAATATGGGAAAGGAAATAGTTAATCAAGTCCAGGAGGCACAGAGAGTCCCATACAGAATAAATCCAAGGAGAAATACAACAAGACACATATTAATCAAACTGTCAAAAATTAAACACAAAGAAATCATATTAAAAGCAGCAAGGCAAAAACAACAAATAACACACAAGGGAATCCCCATCAGGATAACAGCTGATCTCTCAGCAGAAACTCTACAAGCCAGAAGGGAGTGGCAGGACATACTTAAAGTGATGAAGGAGAAAAACCTGCAACCAAGATTACTCTACCCAGCAAGGATCTCATTCAGATTTGATGGAGAAATTAAAACCTTTACAGACAAGCAAAAGCTGAGAGAGTTCAGCACCACCAAACCAGCTTTACAACAAATGCTAAAGGAAATGCTAGGCAAGAAACACAACAGAAGGAAAAGAACTACAATAACGAACCCAAAACAATTAAGAAAATGGGAATAGGAACATACATATCAATAATTACCTTAAATGTAAATGGACTAAATGCTCCCACCAAAAGACACAGACTGGCTGAATGGATACAAAAACAAGACCCATATATATGCTGTCTACAAGAGACCCACTTCAGACCTAGAGACACATACAGACTGAAAGTAAGGGGATGGAAAAAGATATTCCATGCAAATGGAAACCAAAAGAAAGCTGGAGTAGCAATTCTCATATCAGACAAAATAGACTTTAAAATAAAGACTACTAGAAGAGACAAAGAAGGACACTACATAATGATCAAGGGATCAATCCAAGAAGAAGATATAACAATTGTAAATATTTATGCACCAAACATAGGAGCACCTCAATACATAAGGGAAATATTAACAGCCATAAAAGGAGAAATCGACAGTAACACAATCATAGTAGGGGACTTTAACACCCCACTTTCACCAATGGACAGGTCATCCAAAATGAAAATGAATAAGGAAACACAAGCTTTAAATGATACATTAAACAAGATGGACTTAATTGATATTTATAGGACATTCCATCCAAAAACAACAGAATACACATTTTTCTCAAGTGCTCATGGAACATTCTCCAGGATAGATCATATCTTGGGTCACAAATCAAACCTTGGTAAATTTAAGAAAATTGAAATTGTATCAAGTATCTTTTCCGACCACAATGCTATGAGACTAGATATCAATTACAGGAAAAGAGCTGTAAAACATACAAACACATGGAGGCTAAACAATACACTACTTAATAACGAAGTGATCACTGAAGAAATCAAAGAGGAAATTAAAAAATACCTAGAAACAAATGACAATGGAGACACAACGACCCAAAACCTATGGGATGCAGCAAAAGCAGTTCTAAGAGGGAAGTTTATGGCAATACAATCCCACCTTAAGAAACAGGAAATATCTCGAATAAACAACCTAACCTTGCACCTAAAGCAATTAGAGAAAGAAGAACAAAAACATCCCAAAGTTAGCAGAAGGAAAGAAATCATAAAGATCAGATCAGAAATAAATGAAAAAGAAATGAAGGAAACGATAGCAAAGATCAATAAAACTAAAAGCTGGTTCTTTGAGAAGATAAACAAAATTGATAAACCATTAGCCAGACTCATCAAGAAAAAAAGGGAGAAGACTCAAATCAATAGAATTAGAAATGAAAAAGGAGAAGTAACAACTGACACTGCAGAAATACAAAAGATCATGAGAGATTACTATAAGCAACTCTATGCCAATAAAATGGACAACCTGGAAGAAATGGACAAATTCTTAGAAATGCACAACCTGCCAAGACTGAATCAGGAAGAAATAGAAAATATGAACAGACCAATCACAAGCACTGAAATTGAAACTGTGATTAAAAATCTTCCAACAAACAAAAGCCCAGGACCAGATGGCTTCACAGGCGAATTCTATCAAGCATTTAGAGAAGAGCTAACACCTATCCTTCTCAAACTCTTCCAAAATATAGCAGAGGGAGGAACACTCCCAAACTCATTCTACGAGGCCACCATCACCTTGATACCAAAACCAGACAAGGATGTCACAAAGAAAGAAAACTACAGGCCAATATCACTGATGAACATAGATGCAAAAATCCTCAACAAAATACTAGCAAACAGAATCCAACAGCACATTAAAAGGATCATACACCATGATCAAGTGGGGTTTATTCCAGGAATGCAAGGATTCTTCAATATACGCAAATCAATCAATGTGATACACCATATTAACAAACTGAAGGAGAAAAACCATATGATCATCTCAATAGATGCAGAGAAAGCTTTTGACAAAATTCAACACCCATTTATGATAAAAACCCTGCAGAAAGTAGGCATAGAGGGAACTTTCCTCAACATAATAAAGGCCATATATGACAAACCTACAGCCAGCATTGTCCTCAATGGTGAAAAACTGAAACCATTTCCACTAAGATCAGGAACAAGACAAGGTTGCCCACTCTCACCACTCTTATTCAACATAGTTTTGGAAGTTTTAGCCACAGCAATCAGAGAAGAAAAGGAAATAAAAGGAATCCAAATGGGAAAAGAAGAAGTAAAGCTGTCACTGTTTGCAGATGACATGATACTATACATAGAGAATCCTAAAGATGCTACCAGAAAACTACTAGAGCTAATCAATGAATTTGGTAAAGTTGCAGGATACAAAATTAATGCACAGAAATCTCTGGCATTCCTATATACTAATGATGAAAAATCTGAAAGTGAAATCAAGGAAACACTCCCATTTACCATTGCAACAAAAAGAATAAAATATCTAGGAATAAACCTACCTAAGGAGACAAAAGACCTGTATGCAGAAAATTATAAGACACTGATGAAAGAAATTAAAGATGATACAAATAGATGGAGAGATGTACCATGTTCTTGGATTGGAAGAATCAACATTGTGAAAATGACTCTACTACCCAAAGCAATCTACAGATTCAATGCAATCCCTATCAAACTACCAATGGCAGTTTTCACAGAACTAGAACAAAAAATTTCACAATTTGTATGGAAACACAAAAGACCCCGAATAGCCAAAGCAATCTTGAGAACCAAAAACGGAGCTGGAGGAATCAGGCTCCCTGACTTCAGACTATACTACAAAGCTACAGTAATCAAGACAGTATGGTACTGGCACAAAAACAGAAAGATAGATCAATGAAACAGGATAGAAAGCCCAGAGATAAACCCACGGACATATGGTCACCTTATCTTTGATAAAGGAGGCAGGAATGTACAGTGGAGAAAGGACAGTCTCTTCAATAAGTGGTGCTGGGAAAACTGGACAGGGACATGTAAAAGTATGAGATTAGATCACTCCCTAACACCATACACAAAAATTAGCTCAAAATGGATTAAAGACCTAAATGTAAGGCCAGACACTATCAAACTCCTAGAGGAAAACATAGGCAGAACACTCTATGACATAAATCACAGCAAGATCCTTTTTGACCCACCTCCTAGAGAAATGGAAATAAAGACAAAAATAAACACATGGGACCTAATGAAACTTCAAAGCTTTTGCACAGCAAAGGAAACCATAAACAAGACGAAAAGACAACCCTCAGAATGGGAGAAAATATTTGCAAATGAAGCAACTGACAAAGGATTAATCTCCAAAATTTATAAGCAGCTCATTCAGCTCAATAGCAAAAAAACAAACAACCCAATCCAAAAATGGGCAGAAGACCTAAATAGACATTTCTCCACAGAAGATATACAGACAGCCAACAAACACATGAAAGGATGCTCAACATCTTTACTCATTAGAGAAATGCAAATCAAAACTACAATGAGATATCATCTCACACCAGTCAGAATGGCCATCATCAAAAAATCTAGAAACAATAAATGCTGGAGAGGGTGTGGAAAAAAGGGAACACTCTTGCACTGCTGGTGGGAATGTGAATTGGTACAGCCACTATGGAGAACGGTATGGAGGTTCCTTAAAAAACTACAAATAGAACTACCATATGACCCAGCAATCCCACTACTGGGCATATACCCTGAGAAAACCATAATTCAAAAAGAGACATGTACCAAAATGTTCATAGCAGCCCTATTTACAATAGCCCGGAGATGGAAACAACCTAAGTGTCCATCATTGGATGAATGGATAAAGAAGATGTGGCACATATATACAATGGAATATTACTCAGCCATAAAAAGAAATGAAATTGAGCTATTTGTAATGAGGTGGATGGACCTAGAGTCTGTCATACAGAGTGAAGTACGTCAGAAAGAGAAAGACAAATACTGTATGCTGACACATATATATGGAATTTAAGAAAAAAATGTCATCAAGAACATAGGGGTAAGACAGGAATAAAGACACAGACCTACTAGAGCATGGACTTGAGGATATGGGGAGGGGGAAGGGTAAGCTGTGACAAAGCGAAAGAGCGGCATGGACATATATACACTACCAAACGTAAGGTAGATGGCTAGTGGGAAGCAGCCGCATAGCACAGGGAGATCAGCTCGGTTCTTTGTGACCGCCTGGAGGGGTGGGATAGGGAGGGTGGGAGGGAGACGCAAAAGGGAGGGGATATGGGAACATATGTATATGTATAACTGATTAAATTTGTAAAATAAAAAAAAAATTAAAAAAAATTAAAATTAAAAAAAAAGAATTTTTGAATGTTCAGGAATGAGCTTGGCCTGTAATTTTCCTTCCTGTACTATCCTTGTCAAATTTGGGGGTTTTACGTTTATAACAGGTTCACAGAATAAGTGAGGAAGTATTGTCTCCTTTTCTATATTCTGGAAGCATTAGTATAAGACTAAAATGACTTGTTCATTAAAGTTTGATAAAAAATCTGGGCCTGGTATTTTTTTATGGGAAGATTTTAACTACTTATTTCATTTCCTTTTTGTATCTCTTTCCTCTGATGAGTTTGAAATTATAGAATCTATTTCTATTCTTTGAGTAGTAACCTTTGTAATTTTTAGATTTTATTTTTATTTTTATCAAAGATACACACGGATATAGCTTAGTGTCAAATAGTTCTATGAATTTGTTATGTAAAACAGCAGTTCCCTAACCCCTACATGCAGCCCCATTTCCTGATTCCCAGAGGTAAATTCTCTCAATTTTTCAATTGATTCTTTTGATATTTATATCCATAGCTCTACATAACATGCTTATATTATTACTTCTTGGTTTTTCTGTTTTAGGCATTACCTATTACCTTCCCACCTTGGAAAACAAGAACTTAATACACTTTCACACATACTCTGTATCCTCATAAACCTACCATATACACACAAACACTACCCTTCAATCTTCACAATATAGCTATTTGAATTTTTTAAAATTAATTTGTTTATTTATTTTTGGCTGTGTTGGGTCTTCGTTGCTGCACGTGGGCTTTCTCTGGTTGCGGTGAGCGGGGGCTACTGTTCATTGCAGTGCGCGGGCTTCTCATTGCAGTGGCTTCTCTTGTTGCAGAGCACAGGCTCTAGGCACACGGGCTTCAGTAGTTGTGGCTTGTGGGCTCAGTAGTTGTGGCTTGCGGGCCCTAGAGTGCAGGCTCAGTAGTTGTGGCGCATGAGCTTAGTTGCTTCGCAGCATGTGGGATCTTTCCGGACCAGGGCTCGAACCAATGTCCCCTGCATTGGCAGGTGGATTCTTAACCACTGTGCCACCAGGTAGGTCCTTATTTGAATTTTAGATACGGGTTGTTGTTTTACACATATTCAGTACCTACACTTCACTATATAGAGTTTAATAGACTCCACTCCCAACTGTGCCTACCACTGCCCAGCCCAGAAGTCACAGGAATTATCCCATCCAGAGGAAATCTTTAGGGTGGGAAGGAAAGCTGGTAGGCTAGCCTCTTCATAGAAAACCTCTCAACCACTCTTCCTTGTGCACCCTCACCAAACCTCCAGCTCCAGGAAGTTCCTAATGACACCCGCTCCTGGACCTTTTGTGAATCCCTCAGCACAAATAAGGTGCTCCTCAGCTTTCTCCATCTGGACGCACACAATTCCATTTGTCTCTCCCAGGTCCACATTGTGTTTCTTGTTGCTTTCCTTTTATGTGAATACATATGTTATGTCCTTTTTTCCCTTCCAGTTTTATTGAGATGTAATTGATATACAGCACTGTATAAGTTTAAGATGTACTGTATCATGAGTTGACTTACACACATCATGATCATATGTTATTTCTTTAAGCAGTTTCTATACAGTTTCTATTATGCATCTCGCAATTCTAAAATCTGAAGTTCTTAGGAATCTAAATCATTTTTCATTGTTGCCACTGACTCCTCATGCAGCTTGGAACTCGGCCTCCCCAGGTTCTTTAAGACAGTTACCATGCACCCAACTGCTTCCCACCTTCCTAAATTTGGCTTCTCACTTGTTCCTATAGGCTTGTATCTTTTAAAAACATCCATTTATTGTCATGCATGTGATTTTGAGAAGAGAGTGAAAATAAGTGCATTCAGTCAATCCATAAGGTTTAACTAGACTTTCCCATCCTTAACATTTTTTCCTTCATATTTAAACAAAATCCAAAAGTTAACCAATACCGTAACATTCCCTCCTGAATATCCTTCATCCTTCCCAGTTCACATACGATTTTTACCCCTCCCAATTTGTACGGCTCTGCTGCCTATAATTTAACTCTAATATTTTAATCCCCACAAATAAAACATTATTATTTTATATAGCTAAGATTTGTTAGATTACCGTTTTCTTCTCATCAGACCTTCTTCTATTTCAGACCTTACTTCTGGAGACATTTTTTTCATTCCTTTTGAACAGCAACCTCAATGTGTGATTTATGGACATATAGGGTCCCCGAGACACTTTTAGGGGTCCAAAAGGTCAAAACTACTTCCATAATAATACTGAGGTGTTATTTGTCTTTTCTACTGCGTTGACACACACGTTGATGGTGCAAAAGCAACAATGGTTAAAAGTGCTGGTGCCTTAGCACAAATCAAGGCAGTGTCACCAAACTAGGCTAGGAATCACTGTGTTGTCACTGTCACGCCCTCACAGTAAATTTTCTAAAATGCCAGTTTCACTTAACAGTGTGCGTGGTGAAGCAGGAAAAATAATATTAATGTTATTAAGTCTTGACAGGTAAGCAATGTCTTTTTAATAGTCTCTGTGACCAAAGGGCAAGTACAAAAAGCACTTCTGCTGAATACCAAAGTATGGTGGTTGTCTCAAGGAAAAACACTTGTGTGACTGAGTTTCAAGCTGACGTAACCAGTTTTTTCATGGAACCCCATCTTTACTTAAAAGGATGACTGACAGATGAACTATGGCTATTCAGACTTGGATAACTGCCAGACATTTTCTCAAAATTGAACGAAGTTGAGCCTGTTACTTCAAGGAAAACAACTGACGGAATTGGTTGCCAATGATAAAATTCAAGTTTACACGCAAAAGTCAGAATTTTAGAAAACTTGTACTTCCCACCATGAGCATGACAGCTTCTCAGTGGAGGGAATTTTCTATCAAGATGGGCGGTGATGTTAATGAGTGTGATTTTTGCACCAATATTTGGAAGATCTGCATTATTCAATGAACCAATATTTTCCAAATCACCAGTCGACGATGTTACAAAGTCATACATAAGTGAAATATCCATTTAAAGTTTAACATAGGCAAATAAATTTTGAGGTAACAAGAATATGAAAAGTTTATTGATATGGCTTTCAAATTCCACATTGCAACTAACCATTAGAAAACTACCATTGGTTGAGTTTTGGTGTAATATCAACAGTAATATCCACCATTATCTGAAAAGGGTATTAAAATGCTTCTCCCTTTTCCTGCTACATATCTGTGTGAGGCCAGATTTTTTTCATACGTTTCAACCAAACAACATATAGCAACAGAATGAATGCAGAAGCAGATATGAGAATCTAGCTGTCTTCTATTTACCCAGACAATAGATTTTCAAAAGCATAACACAATTTCTCAGTAATATTTTTGTTTTGGAAAATAAGCTATTTTTCTTAAACTATGTTATTTATGTTAACATCAAATGGATTTATGATTTTTGAATGAATTAATAAAATATTTTAAAATTCTGTTTTATCTTCTAATATGGTAGATATCAATAGATATAACCTACATATACAAAAGCACTTTGGGGTCCTCAATAATGTTTAAGAATGTAAAGGGGATCTGAGATCAAAATGTTTGTTTTAGAAGTTCCTTGACTGAGGGCTTGTTGTGATAAACTCTTGCGTATTTTCCATCTCCCTGTCTTTCTGTGCTATATTCTGGATAATTTCTTTTAATCCTATCAATAATTCTCTCTTCAATTGCTTAATCTGCTACTTAACCAACTCATCGATTTTTAAAATTTCAACCATTATATTTTTCCATTTGGAAATTTCTATTTGGTTTCTTCTCAAATCTTCCCACTTATTTTTGGGTAGTTCGTTATTGCTTTCTTATTTCTATAAGATGCCAGGTTATTTCTTTAAACATTTCATACCTTATCATTTGATATTCTACATCTGATAATTCCAAAATCTGAGTTCATTAATGCTCTGAATCCTTTGTTCATTGTTTCTGCTGACTTTCCTCATGGTGAGACAGATGTTTTCTCTTCTGCCATTTTGGTGATCTTTGGTTGTGAGTTTATATTTGGTAGATCTTAACCTATAGGAATCCCGAAGGTCCACTGAGGTTGCCCTCGTCCAGAGCAGGTTTCCCCTTCTTCTGCTGGAGGCCCAGGACTCTAGACCTGGGGCTACCTTATCCCCCTCCCAGGGTCTCACTAACATAATAGTCTCAGATTCCACTCATTCACCTTGCTTTGGGTACAAAACTTAGTCTCCTGATCACATTTGGTTACTGCTCACTGCATCTCCTACTCACATTTCAACAAACTATTCTCTTTTTCTCACCATTGGACATTTCCCTCATTTCCTACCAACCTAGCCCTGCATTTGAAGTTGTGATGTTACTTAAGTACATATATAATATATCATAATAGAATCAAAACCCAACTTTATTTTTGCCTCCCACTGTTCCTACAGTTTTATTTAGTAGGGGTAATGTTTCCCTGCACCTGGATTAAAACACAGTCTTGACTCAGTAACTAGAATGTCCAATTCTGTATAATAATTATAACTCTGGGTGTGACTTAGCAGTCAATCTCTTCCTCTCCCAGCTTGCTTCTGCTTCAGGCTAAAAGCCTTCCATGAGAAAGAGGGGCTGATTGGCTTCTTCCCTAATTCACTGCCTTGTGCTTCTCTTCTCATCCTTCTTCTTCTGTTTTCCCTCTTCCAGGCTGAAGCTTTGATGCCTTCAGGGTCAAAGTAGAAGGATGGAGAAGAGGAATGGGACAAAATGTTCTCACTTAACTGATATCCTCATGATCTGAGGGTCAATGAGCTCTTCAGAGGTTATTATCAATGGACATCTTTCTCTTGCAACTTCTGGCCCCAGGTGGGTGCATTTCTAACCTGAGTGGTCTTTATAATTCCCCACCTAGACTTTGTACACCAGTGGTACATAACCAGCCTCTATCTTCTGATTTCTCACCTCCTGCAGATGGCAGGCTCTGAGAGAAACCACGCTGGCTCTTTTTCCCAATGCTCACATCTAGATTTTTTGAAACAGTGAGACAGCATATGGGGAAAGAAAAAGCCAATCCCTCCCACATCTGCCACAAGAGTGGTTAGTCAGCCCTTCTCTTGCCCTCCAGATTGCCGACATCAGAATCAGACTCCAGCCCACATGCATCAAAGCCCTCCAGGTGGCGCTACAGACCTGAAATAAAAAAGGAAGTGTCTCCACCTAGTGGGTGCGGGCGGGCAGTGCACTGGATCCCCCAGGTTTCTCCAAAGGGATCCTCCTCACTAACCCTCCCCTCGCTCCATGCAATAAGCCCTTTTCATATCCTTGACCTACTACTTCATGCACATTGTTCACAGAATATTCTAACTCTCTTTGGTAGCCACCATATTGGTGTTTCAGTCAAAACCCAGAGGAAAGAATTTCAGTCCAACACCCTGTGACTCATCAGTGAGCATGCTTTATCTGGGAACTAGCTGAGTATTTAGTACACCATGCCGCAGGAAGCAGGAGCATGTGCTAATACACTTAACTCATTTAAATGTTGTAAATGTATGATAAAATGCCTTAAAAATAAGGCTGCAGTGCCTGGATGGGAGGGGAGTTTGGGGGAGAATAGTTTGGGGGAGAATGGATACACATATATGTATGGCTGAGTCCCTTTGCTGTGCCCCTGAAACTATCACAACGTTGTTAATCGGCTATACTCCAATATAAAATAAAAAGTTTTTAAAAAGTAAGTCTGCAGTATTTAGTCATATCTGAAGGCCCTGAGCTGTGAAGACTACTGCTGTCACACCCCCAAATCAATGTCATTTCTGGAAAAGAATGATCACATACACTACAGTGAAGGACCTGTCTTCTTCATTATGCATCGTGTTCCAAGTTCCCTGTTACACAAGTATGTCTCAGCCCACTTCTACCTCATTTGGATGCACATGAGGCTGTTTTTCCCTCCAGATACACATTGCATGATTATTTTCCGCTCTAGTAAATGAATAGCTTAATTAGCTCTTTAATTTGATTTTAAGAGCTGAAAAATATAAGTAATGTGCATTCTTTTTTTTAATATTCTACATAATCACACTTTGTGACTAATTCTTAGATATGCAAACTGCACTAAAAGAACAGAAAAAATAGAAAAAAGCAACATCTACTCAAAGCTATTTTTGACAATTAAGAGGATTTCTCTTGTTTACGTCAGAGGAGTAATAGTACAAAAGTAACTGAACACATGCCAGAATAATTAGCAGCTCTTGGCTCATTTAAATTATATGCACATTGCCATTTTAATGCATTTTTTAAACACCCGCTTGCAATCCTGTTTTATTCTTGGAAGAAAATTAATAGCTTTCTACTAGGTATGACTAGTGAAAGCAAATTTGTTTCCTGTTTTCTTGGAAAACATATATCTTCCTCGCTTTACAGACCTACTTTTAATAATAACTAAACACAAAAAATAATAATAATTGTACTTTGGATTTATACTATACTTCTGCCTGAAAACTGGAGGCATTCTTTTATGGAAGATAACTCCTCTGTAAGAATATCATGTTGTTTTTCATGCTCGTTATATAACATGTTGATTCTAAGGATCATCTCATATTAATAACAAGAGGATTGAGACTGTGATTTTCTTTTTTCAAGAAAATACCCCAGGGCTTCCCTGGTGGCGCAGTGGTTAGAGTCCGCCTGCCGATGCAGGGGACACGGGTTCGTGCCCCTATCCCGGAAGATCCCACATGCCGCGGAGCGGCTGGGCCCGCGAGCCATGGCCGCGGAGCCTGTGTGTCCGGAGCCTGTGCTCCGCAACGGGAGAGGCCACAGCAGTGAGAGGCCCGCGTACAGCAAAAAAAAAAAAAAAAAAAAAAAAAAAAGAAAATACCCCAGTGGCTCCCTAGAAACAAATTCAGGGCATGAATTTTACACATTTTCTTCTAAATTTAAGGTCCCTGATGATTAGTCACAAAGTAGTGATTAGCGAGAAGGGCATGTATATGCATGTTTCTTATCCTAGGAGATAAAAACGGGGAGCAAAGAGAGGAGGTAATTTATATCTTCTGAAGACGTAAATACAGAAAATTTGGTCATAAGGACAGTGGACCCACTGATCTGAAAGCTCTAATCCAGAACAACAAAATTCTTGTCATTAAATGTTATAACATACGTAGCTCAGCTAAGTATCATGATATGCCTCACTCAGACTTTAGAATATATGGAAAGCATTAACACAACCTGTCCGCTGTTATCCTGTGCCTAGTCTGCTCTGGCCCGCAAACACATGCCATGTGAAACCACAAAAGTAGCTGTGACATGACCTGGGCCCTCTAGAGGCCTCCAGTCTATTGAGAGATATGACTGCCACATAGGTAATTAGAGGAAGGTAAAGAGTTGGACATTCTCTAAGATGGAATCAGACAGGGTGCTGAGGAAATTCACAGGAGGGAGCTAGTACTTCTGCAAGGAGAGACCAGGGAAGACAAACATAGCCCTCAACCATAAGGACAAGGAAAGCCATGAAAGTGTGTGGGCCTCAAGAGGGGTCCTTTTGAGCCAAAGAGAACATCTGTCACACTCATTCACTGGGCAGGAATGCAGTTCCACCTCTTTCATGCCAAGCTTTGCACAAATTATACAAAAATAAAAGAAGGGTATACCTATCACAGAAATGTCTGTAAGCAAAAGAAAATGAGGCAGTCAGAAAATATGATCAGGTAATCCAAAAAGATAAAAGTAGGGACTCTGGGGACTTCCCTGGTGGTCCAGTGGCAAGACTCCACGCTTCCACTGCAGGGGGCATGGGTTCAATCCCTGGTTGGGGAACTAAGATCCCACACGCCTTGCGGAGCGACCAAAATAAATATAAAAAGCAGAGACTCTGGTCAAGAGGTTAGCCTGTCACATGGGGCCTCTTTGTCTCTAGATTCAAGTCTGAAACAGGATATTTGAGGAGGTGTGATCCAGCCATGTAGGGAGGAGACTGCAGGTCATGATATGCATGACATTTCCATGCTCTCTCTCATGCTGAGAATGCAGAGCAACGACAATATAAGTTGAGTACAGGTGGCTGGAGGAGATGATACTGTGAGCTCAAGAAGATCCAGGTTTTCTGCCTTCCTTTAGTATATTCACTTCCTTCTTTGCTTTGAAAGAAGAAAGACTACAACAGTGCCATCTTTATTTTTAGAGGCTTATTCCCTTCATCTGATGATCTACAATCAAAGCTACAATTGAGGAGACCAAGTACATCACCAAGGTCCTTGAAATTATGCATTCATCATTTTCAAGATATGTGTGCAGTAATAATATTCATATTATTTTATCACATTTTTGACAACAAAATAACATGTATAAAATATTCTCTTTAAAACTAATAATTTTGGCAAGAGTATAAAGGTCTGATTATATATTTTAAAAATAGCTCTCCTAGCACATGTAGCAACTAGTTTGTGAGCTGATTTAATTTGACGTGTGAAAATTAATCAATGTTCGATCTTTGATTCATGCATGTAATTTCATTGATTTCAGTGGAATCTGTCTTCAAGAGCCAAGGGTAGAATCACTCCATAATTATCTTTACCAATCCAGTTACTATATTTATTACAAAAGCCACTTCATTTCCCATACTGACTTTTTGAAACTCAGAGTGCATACATTATATTCTGAATTTCTTCCTTCCTTAGGCAGAGTATGAAATCCATCATGGAATTGGTAATATAAAATTACCAGAACAGGGCTTCCCTGGTGGTGCAGTGGGCTTCCCTGGTGGTGCAGTGGGCTTCCCTGGTGGTGTAGTGGTTGAGAATCTGCCTGCCAATGCAGGGGACACGGGTTCGTGCCCCAGTCCGGGAAGATCCCACATGCCGCGGAGCAACTAGGCCCGAGAGCCACAACTACTGAGCCTGCCAGGCGTCTGGAGCCTGTGCTCCGCAACAAGAGAGGCCACAACAGTGAGAGGCCCGCGCACCGCGATGAAGAGTGGCCCCCACTCGCCGCAACTGGAGAAAGCCCTCGCACAGAAATGAAGACCCAACACAGCCAAAAATAATAAATAAATAAATAAATATTTTAAATTACCAGAACAAGGATTTATGATGACAGTGAACACTCCTGAATGTCTCCAAGGGAGATACAAGTTTATACTTACTTCTTTAGCATATAATCCACGGTGGAGTAAAAGACCCTCACCGGATCTCTTCTTCACCAATACTACTGATAACACTGAGGTTTTTGTCCCAACCTTCAAGATACTTATTTTAAGCTTTTACCAGTTTCTCCCTAATCCCTTTCCAAAATTCCCTCTTCTACCTGCCTCAACAGTACCCTCCAGCCATAGTCCAACAATATAACATGAAACTTAACTGGATGCTTAACTGGTGAAAAAGGCACTTCCCACTTCCAAAGCCAGAAGAATACGTAATGAAACAACCAGTGCCGAGAAAATTAAACCAGTTCACAGAGCTCTTTCCTAATAAGGCAACAGTTAAAAATGACTCAGGCCCATAACAAAATAAACTTAGCAGGATGTCATAGAATCTTTTTGTTGTTGTTGTTATTTTTCTTCAGAAAAAGACTACAAAGCCTGCATTCCTTTTTTTTTTTTTTTTTGCGGTATGCGGGCCTCTCACTGTCGTGGCCTCTCCTGTTGCGGAGCACAGGCTCTGGATGCACAGGCTCAGCGGCCATGGCTCATGGGCCCAGCCGCTCTGCGGCATGTGGGATCTTCCCAGACCGGGGCACGGCGGACTCTCAACCACTGCGCCACCAGGGAAGCCCTGCATTCCTTTTTTTGATGTACACATGAAAAAGAGCCCAGGGCTCTGCTCAGGGGAATCAGAAATGGTTTAGATTTGTTTAGTTATTAAAACCTGCCATCAAGGGACTTCCCTGGTGGCGCAGTGGTTAAGAATCCGCCTGCCAATGCAGGGGACACGGGTTCAGAAGATCCCACATGCTGTGGAGCAACTAAGCCCATGCACCACAACTACTGAACCTGCGCTCTAGAGCCCACTAGCCACAACTGCTGAAGCCCGCACACCTAGAGCCCGTGCTCCGCAACAAGAGAAGCCACCGCAATGAGAAGCCCGCGCACAGCAACGAAGACCCAACGCAACCAAAAATAAATTAATTTGTTTCCAAAAAAAAAGCCCTACCATCAGGCACAGTTTATCTGCAAAGTGGATGCCTATTTTGGCACCAATTGACCGTCTTACTAAAGTAGTGACAAGATGAATACAATCTTCAGGAACCAAAAGACTCTGAAATCTGTTCATATCATTCCATTTTTTTCTATTACAAGAATTTACTCCTACAAAAATTAACTCAAAATGGATCATGGACTTAAGTGTAAAACAAAAGACATAAAACTTTTAGAAACAAAAAAAAGGAGAAAAACTTCGGGTCCAGGAGTAGGCAACAAGTTCTTAGATTTAACACAAAAAAGCATAAACCGTAAAAGGAAAAGTTGACAAAATTAGACCATATCAAATTGAGAACTTTTGCTTTGCAAAAAAACATGTGACAAGGACAGAGAGCAAGGTGCAGACTGGGAGGAAATATTTGCAAATGACATATCTAACAAAAGACCAGTACATAAAAAAATATTTTTAAACTCTCCAAATTTAACAGTTAAAAAAATGAACAATCCATTAGAAAATGGGCAAAAGACATGAAAGCACATGAAAAGGTGTTCGACATCATCAGCCCTCAGGGAAATACAAATCAAAACCAACCACAAAGAGATATCACTACACACCTACCAGAATGTCTAAAATGAAACATAGTAGCAACATCAAATACTGGTGAGGCTGCAGGGGAAAATGGATCACTCACACATGACTGGTGGGAGGGGCTTCCCTGGTGGCGCAGTGGTTGAGAGTCTGCCTGCCGATGCAGGGGACACAGGTTCGTGCCCCGGTCCGGGAAGATCCCACATGCCGTGGAGCGGCTGGGCCCGTGAGCCATGGCCGCTGAGCCTGCGCGTCCGGAGCCTGTGCTCCGCAACGGGAGAGGCCACAACAGTGAGAGGCCCACGTACCGCAAAAAAAAAAAAAAAAAGGAAAAATGACTGGTGGGAATGTAAAATCTTGGTCATTCTGGAAAACACTTTGACAATATGGCAGGCTGAATGATGGCCCACAAAAGGTGTCCATGTCTTAATCTCAAGAAACTTTGAAAATGTTACCTTATATGACAAAAGAGATTTTGCAGGTGTAATTAAGCTAAAATCTTGAGATGGGGAGATTATCCTGGATTATCTAGTGGGTGCAATGTAAACGCAAGGCTCCTTATAAGAGGAAAGCCAAACATCAGAGAGAAGAGAAGATGCTGCAAAGGCTTTAAACATAGAAGGAGGGACCATGATGAGCCTCTAGAAGCTGGTGGAGGCAAGGAATAGATTCTCCCCTGGAGCCTTCAGAAGGAATTAACACTGCCAACCCTGTAAGACTGATTTCAGAGGTCTGACCTCAGGAATTATAAGAGAATACATTTGTGTTGTTTTAGGCCACTAAATTTGCAGCAGCAATAGGAAAATAATACATGCAGTTTCTTATAAAATTAAACAGACAACTACCATATGACACAACAGTTGTACTTTTAGGTGTTTATCCCAGAGAAAGGAAAAACTTGTATTCACACAAAAACCTCTACACAAAGGGTCAAAGCAGCCTGCTTGGTAACAGTCAAATGCTGGAAATGGTCCAGATGGCCTTCCATAGGTAGGTTAAACAAACAGTGGTATATACATACCACCATTTTGTCATTTCATCCTTGAAATGACAAGATAATGACAATGGAGAACAGATTAGAGACAGAAAGTGTCGTAGAAGGGAAGGAGGTCGGTGTGATTACAAAAGGGCAGCTGGAAGGATCCTTGTGATGGAATTGTTTAGGAGCTTGACGGTAGTGATGGATACACAGATGTGATAAAACGATATAGAACCCAATACACACACACACACACACACACACAAATAAAACTGGGGAAATCTGAATAAGAAAGGTAGATTTTATCTATGTCAATATCTTAGTTGTGATAGTATACTACAGTTTTGCAAGATGCTACCATTGGGGAAAAAATGAGTAAACAGTACATGGGACTTCTCTGTATTATTTCTTGCAACTGCATGCGAATCTACAATTAACTCAATAAAATTTCAATTAAAAAGGCATTTATTATAATCCGTATACTAAAATAATATCTTCCTCTTTAATAGGCATTTATGTCCCTCATACAACCAAATACTATCAGTATTTTCAAAAAACTACCTTTGCATTTATTATAACTAATTATATATTGGAATGTAGAGTTTTTAGTAATAGAAGAAAACTATTCTTAAGTCAGATATGATTTAATACTCTAAGTATTTGCTTTTATTTTTGCCACATATGCATTTCTGAATGCCCTACTCTACTGAAAGCTTTATATCTACTATGTGTGTGTGTACTGGATTCTGTACAGTTGCATCGTGTGTAGGTTTGTGTAGGTTTGTTCATGGAGCACATATTAAGGACAGAAAGTGCTGCAGGAGGGAGGGGGTGGCTGGGGTTGTAAAAGGACAAAACCAGGAACCTAGTAACAGACACTGAAGATAGACCTTAAAGTTACAACTGCCCACACTCAGCACCAGGAATCACGTAACAGACGCTGAAGATAGACCTTAAAGTTACAACTGCCCACACTCAGCACCAGGAATCTCCTAACGGACGCTGAAGATAGACCTTAAAGTTACAACTGCCCACACTCAGCACTAGGAATCCGGTAACAGACGCTGAAGATAGACCTTAAAGTTACAACTGCCCACACTCAGCACCAGGAATCTCATAACAGATGCTGAAGATAGACTTTAAAGTTACAACTGCCCACGTTTAGCACCAGGAATTTTGCTGGGATAATACTAGAAAGTCCAGCAATTTGCCAGAAGTTGTGGAAGAAGTGCCCAAATTCTGATTATGACTCAGAAAGCCAAAACCAGATTTCTGGTTTCTATCTCATGCTCAGCCATTAACAGTGAAAATGACAGAGTGAGACTCAATGCCACATCCAATAAAATATCTCAGAAAGCACCATGTTGTCATCAGCATCCACCTTTAGCTTCCTTACTCTCTAAGGCTGAATCTTCCCACTACATTCTGCAATTTCATAGTCATCATGATTAAGTGTGCATCTTTCCAACTGCTGAGAAGTCACTATTACCTCTGTATTAGAACTAGGTAAACTGGTTCCTGGAAATCAGAATTATTTTCTCCAGTACCAACAGTCAGAGTTCAAGTTTCCTTCCTTTTGGCAGAACGTTGCTCAAAAGAGCAGTCGATCATATCTAGGAAGCCAGACGACACGGAAGGCCAAATCCCTGAATAGACTTGAAAATACAAGTTGGCTAGGCAGCTGCAGCTTTTCAGGAGTATAGCTTCTCTTCTTGTGACTTTGACCCCTGTGTCATCCCCTCTCCTTACCTGTGCTGTCACCAGACAGTTGTTTACACTGTCAGCAACTCTGTCACATCCACAAGGAAAAAAGAAATTAGACTGGGACAAGAAGAATTCCATCTGTAAGCTCAACATCATTGGGTTAAAAGTTTAATATCCAAGCCACCACTTCGGGAAAAGGTCTAAAAACAAACAAGCAGCCTGGTGAGACGTGTAGCTCTGTCCAGCCTCTGACAACATGTGCTTTTGGTCACAGTGTCAGGTTCCCCAAAGAATAAGGAGAAATCAACTGCCTGCCCAACTCATAGTCTTCTCGGGGTTGCTTGAACCCACAAAACAACTGGATCCCAGCCTCCATGACACCTAGGCATGCAGTGAGAAGGATGGAGCATGCTATGTAGCTGCTGCATCTTTTAAACAAGCATAATTTTTCAAAGGATACAATAGAGCCTGACGAAAGAATAAAGTTGATACTCTTTAGAGCCGGTGACTGTGTCAAAAGAAAAAAGATCTGTGTTAACACTTAGCCAATATATTCCTCACCATTGACTATTTCCCCTGTTCATTCCAAGACATTCGTTATCAGATAGTGTCATCCGAGTGCCATCATTTTGCAGTTGTTGCAAAGAGATGCATTGAAATGACACTAACTCTTGTTCATTCTCAAGATCTGATGAAACTTCCAGAGTGTGAGAAGCAGTTCTTTGTATACAGAGAGCTTTCATTATAATGTACTTTTGCTGGTGTATTTTAAGGGGGAGAGGTAGCTAACAATATTCATAACATTAAATCAAAGCCTAAAGTGTGACATGAGAGGAGACGCCAAAACCAGGCTGTGTAGCACATCACAACACTGACATCTGTTGGCTACAAGTGTACTGAATCTATCTCCCTTCTCTGCGGCTGCAAAACAACTCCTTCTAAACCAAATCTCTTACTGGCCCTGATCCATTTGAGGTATGTATGTCCTTCATTTCTAATAGATTGCAAACTCATGTTCATGGCTTCTCGTGTTAGCCTTTAACTCTCTTGTGAAATAAGACTTTAGGCCATTTTAATTCTTTTCTAAAACAAAAATCAAACATCCGTGTATACAACAGCCCCGTTAATCCATGCACAAGCTCCATAAATGAGAACTGTCGTTTTACTGATACAATTTTGAAATGCAAATTATGAAGATTACACGTTTATTGATGTGTCACGTGTCCCCCATGTAAATGCCTCCTGCCATTCACCCTGCTAACTATTCTCTCACTTGACTCTCCTTTTTAATCCTCTGTTCTTGACCCCATCCTCCACTGTGTTCCTCTCTCCTCTGTGGTCCTACACACTCTTTTTCTTCCTCTACCCATGAACTATGAGGATCCACGAAGACTCCCTGTGCGGTCCTCCAGAGCCCTCCTTCTAACACTCAGTATCAAGGGGACTGTATCTAAGCACGTGGTTCAATATCCCATAGAAGAAGCACTCCCTGATCTTTCCTCTCCTGTATCTCCTGAGGTTTCAATGACTTAGAATAAGAGGGATTACTTGCAACATCCCTTCTTTATGCTATGGATTAAAGCATTAAACTTAATTTAATGAATCACCCCGCTTCTGAATCACGACTCCTTTCCAATTCCCCCATTTCTATCAAATGCAGCACTCTCCCTCCGGCCTTTTAATTGCAGTTTTGGCCTCTTCTCCCCTACAACATTCCCTATCCATCCCCACAGCAGGGACCCTGATCCCCGACCCCACTGCCTCTCACTTGGACAAAGACAGTAGAATGCTCAACCTCTTCCATGACACCAACCACCATCTACGTTCTAAAGACATCCCCTTCTCCAGCCTAGATATCTCCCCTAAACTTCAGACCCACAGAATCCACAGAATCCATAATTGGTCACCTTCACTTGGATATCACCAGGTACCTGAAACTCTACGTATCCAAAATCAAATGTCTGTTCTTTTCCTTTCTCCCTCCCAACAACCTGCCTCCCTCTCCTCTGTTTCTCATCTCTGTAAATGTAAAGACCGTTGACTTTTTTGTCCAAGTCAAAAACCTGGGAGTCATCCAGAACTCCCACCTTTCCCTCAGATATCCTATCCAATCCATCACAGAAGCTTAATTAATTGCCCTGTGGATTCCAGCCCCTGGGTTACTCTCTATTTCATTCATGTCTCACCAACCCAACTGTAGCAGAGACCACTGTCTGACAACCCAAGATTTGAGGTCCTCCTCTGTAGTGTGGAATTGTCACAGGGGAGGAGGTGTCCAGACAGAAACTACTTCCTAAGCCCCTCGCATCTGGGCTGTGGAAGAAGGCATATGATTAGTTCTTGCCCGTGGAATGTAAGCTGATGTTACTTGTACCACTTAGTATTTACGACGCAGATGTACATTCCCAAGGCTCTTTCCCCATCCACCAGCTGAATGGAGTAGACTTTAGGTCTCAGAGGATAATGGGGCCACGAGACAGAGAAGCCTAGGTCTCTAAATGAGCACTTGGAAGGCTGTCTTCCAGGAAGAGACCTATTGGGCTGTGACCCAGTGTGAAACAAACTATTATTGTGTCAAGCCACTGGGAATTCTGGGCTTATCTTTTACAGCACCTAAAGCCCCCTCTGACACTGCCTAGTTCAAGCCACCATCAGATTATTGCAGGTGACTCTCAGCTGATCTCTGTGCCTTTAGTCATGTCTGGGTGCCCTCTAGATTGTAAGCTCCATGAAGGCAGAGTCTGGCTCTGCTTGTTCACATCATGGATCCCCATCATGCTGCACGGTGCTTACCAGGCAATAAAAACAACTAGGATCCTTTCTTCCCAATTACTCCCTAGCTCAGAATCTCCTCTCCTGGTTTTTATTACCCAATGCCTCTCTCTCTCTTACACCAACACACACACACTCATACTCACACTCACAGAGGGTTGACTTGAGCCCTCGTCCCAGTCCTCATGCTGACAATTCCCTCGCATCCCAGCCCCTCCCATTCCCTCCTACCCCCGCCCCCTTTCAAGTTGCTTATAGCTCAGCTTCTGTGAATTTTTGTCTAGCTTCATCTAGGACTGATTATCCCAACATTAGTTATCCTGTTGTTCTGTGTACCTTGTCCTAGACCTCTGCTTGCATTTGCAATAAATCCTTTGTATCTGACACACTCTTTCCCCTCCCCTGTGCTATAGTACACACTCCTACAGGGAAGAATAGAGGTTCACTCTTTTATTAGAGCTCCTTAGTGAGTGTTCAATAAATACCACTCACTGAATCCAATTATTTGCTTTGTATAATCCTCTACCTAGCATCCTCTAGGGCACCTCCGGGTCCAACTTTTTGTGTGTGTACTTCAATTTGAGGGATTTTAATGGAAATTATGCATAAAACTAAAATGAAACACAGCACTTACAAAAAGAAGTATCTCTCTTTTACCTCCTTTGTGACTACGTAGTTTTCCATAAAGGGGAAATCGATTGTTAGAGCATGAAATAAGCAATTAGGTCCAGTGTATAATTATCATTCATAACAAGTAATAGTAATAATAATAATTTAATATTAAACCAGTGCTTGGCACATAGTAAATGCTCTATAAACATCTTACTTAATTCTAACAACAACACTATAAAGTGGTCTTCCTGTTGTTTCTGAATTGTATCAGTTTCTTCCTGAGCTTCCCTTCTTAAAGAGCCCGTAACTGAGGAAGGGGACTGTGTTGAGACATCTGAAAGGCTCCCTGCTGAGGGCTTCCAAAAGTCAAGGGTTTGGTAAGCACACCAGAATATAGGTGAGGGCTTCCCTGGTGGCGCAGTGGTTGAGAATCTGCCTGCCAGTGCAGGGTCACGGGTTCAAGCCCTGATCTGGGAAGATCCCACATGCCACGGAGCAACTAAGCCCATGCGCCACAGCTGAGCCTGTGCTCTAGAGCCTGCGAGCCACAACTACTGATCCCATGTGCCACAACTACTGAAGCCCACGTGCCTAGAGCCCATGATCCACAACAAGAGAAGCCACCGCAATGAGAAGCCTGCACACCACAAGGAAGAGTAGCCCCTGCTCGCTGCAACCAGAGAAAGCCCGTGTGCAGCAATGAAGACGCAGCCAAAAATAAAATAAAGAAAAATAAACAAATTAAAAAAAAAGAATATAGATGAAAAAGATGCACCAGGGATGACCAGCCTCAGACAGGAATCTCCTGTCTTCATAGCGTGGCTGCTGGGAAGTTACAGGGAAATCCTGGAGGTACGATGACTATTCCTAATACAGACACCATCATCCCCACTGTAGTTTACCCATTCCATCACACAGTCCACTCATCACACAGAAACCCAATAGCTGACATTTGGTCGGCCAATCATCGTGGGTCATCTAAAGCATGGGGAAGCTGTGTATCCAGGATTCCAGGGATGCTGACACATTAGCCAGCCCAGGACCAAAATCTCTTCAAACCATTCGACTGAGCACTCCTCAAAGAGACATAACCTAGCTCTCAAGGAAATCTGCTAAGGCTTTCAGGCGTGCCTCACCATGCTTTTGAAAAATTATTTTTCATTTATGTGTTGTACATTATCACTGTGTGCAGGCACTATATATATATTGTGCTGTACAAAAATAATTGATTACTCATAGTGACAGAGTAATTGGCACCACCCTGGTTATTCAGATAATTTTATACATTATAATTACCAGCTTCAGTACACCAGACAGAATTTAATGTTCTTGAAAATTAATATTATTGAAGGAATTGATACAAACGAATGTAATGTTCTTAAATTTAAAGCTTGTCACACACTGATAGAGTCTCCCATTGTTGGCTATTTATTAACATTTTGTTTTAATCATTTCAAACCCCTTTATCAAGTTGCAGAGCCTGTAGCTCCTGTCAATTCACTACAACTGAATTCTAGTAAGTCTATAATCTGAATTAAAGCTTGCAGTAGTAATATTACATGTTTAATGCTGTGTTGAAGACCTAGAATCTTTTGCGTATGGACCTGCGTTAGAGCTGTGAGTTCCTTGAAAGCAAAAAATAAAAAAAGGAGTCATTTATATATGATCCTAATAAGTGCCTGGTGTGCTCAGGCTGCATGAAATATATTAAATAAGCAGAATAATATACAACAATGATGCCTATGAACTCCCTAGAAGAAATTCCATCTTCTGCACTGTGGTCTAGCTGTGATGCGGGAGCGAGACCTCCCAGGATAAAAGACATAGCTGTGAAGCTGACTCTGGCCCTTAACTTAAAGTCATCCTACCCAGGGTAATGGTACCAAGATAAGATATCTTTTGTTAAATGCTTTGGATTGTATAAACGGAACCCTCCCACCCCCACTTTTTTTTAGACACTTAACTTTTTTTTTTTTTACTTTTTTTAAAATTTATCTTTGGCTTCGTTGGGTCTTCATTGCTGTGCACGGGCTTTCTCTAGTTGCGGTGAGCAGGGGCTACTCTTCATTGCAGTGTGTGGGCTTCTCATTGTGGTGGCTTCTCATTGCGGAGCACGGGCTCTAGGCACACAGGCTTTGGTAGGTGTGCCACGCAGGCTCAGTAGTTGTGGCTCGCAGGCTCTAGAGCGCAGAGTCAGTAGTTGTGGTGCCCAGGCTTATTTGCTCTGTGACATGTGGGATCTTCCCGGATTGGGGCATGAACCCGTGTCCCCTACATTGGCAGGCGGACTCTCAACCACTGCGCCACCAGGGAAGCCCCCACCCCCACTTTTAACTGACTTCACCACAGTCTCCCAAATGCTTCTTACTTATGAAACCTGGTTTTCTCTTCACTCCTGTGAATAATTCCTATGTTTATGCCAGTCTCTCTTTCCTCTTTTATTCTGCCTACCTTTGTATCTTTAAGAGCACAGGAAGTTTTACATGTTTGTAACTGAGGCCATTCATCTGAGCGGGTCTCCCCTCTGCTACAGTTCCCCACTCCCCATTGTTCACACCCCCAAATGAACTGCCAGGTCCTACCAGCCATCTGGGTGTGGCTTTCCTAACTATTCATCTCTCTCCCGTCTTCATTTTCCCTCATCCTTCCCTCCAGTCCCATCTATTTTTTTTCTCTTCCTCAGCAGTTGGCACTTAAATACTTAATACTGAAGTGCTTAAATAGTCCTTTCAATTGCCAGCTCCTAATGCAAGAACTAGATTCATGGCCTCTTTTTTTAACCTTATTACTTTCTTTAAAATAATAATTAAAGCTAATTTTACTCCTGTGGCTCGTGAATTGCTTTTTTTTTCCTGTGAGTTAGCAAAAGTCCCTTCAAAAAAAATTATTTCCCACCCCCACTATAATGGCTTAACAGATATGAATTAAAGAATCATAGAATATTTAACTATTATTAGCTTTAAGAAAATTAAAGTTAGAAAAGACGGGGTAGAATCAATCTTAAATGTGGAGCCAAAATTTTAATATGTCCTCCCAATCAGATTAATGTAGTAACATAATTTCAAGTAATTGACTCTATTGTCCTAGTACACATTAGTTTAGTAACCAAAGTGCCAACTTGATTAACTCCCATAAATTTGTATAGAAATATGCTTATTACCTCATACCAAATACAAAAATTAGCTCACAATGGATTATAGACCTAAGATTATAGTTCTTACTATGATTAATAAGAACTAAAACAACAAAACTCTTAGAAGGAAACATAGGTGTAAATCTCTGTGACCTTGGATTAGGCAATGGTTTCTTAGATATGACACAAAAAGAACAAGTGATAAAAGAGAAAAATAGGTCAATTGGACTTTATCAATATTAAAAACTTTGTGCTTTGGAGGACACCATCAAGAAAGAAAAGACCACTGACAAAATGGAAGAAATAAATGCAAATTATATATCTGATAAGGGTCTAGTATTCAGAATATATAAAGAACTCTTACCACTCAACCTAATTAAAAATGGGCAAAGGATTTGAATAGCTATTTCTCAAAAGATGATATACAGATGACCAATAAGCCCATGAAAAGATGCTCAACATCATTAGTCATTAGGGAAATACAAATCAAAGCCACTAGGAGATACTACTTCATACCTACTAAGATGGCTACAATCAAAAAGATAGACAATAATAAGTGTTGGCAAGGATGTGGAAAAACTGGAACCCTCCAACATGTAAATGGAATGTAAAATGGTATAGTCACTTTGGAGGACAGTTTGGCAGTTGCTCAAAAAGTTAAACCTAGAGTTACCACATTTCCCATTAATTCCACTTCTAAAAGTTTGAAAGCATACATCCAAAAAATTTGAAAAATTCATCCACACAAAAACTTGTACATGAATGTTCATAGCAGCATTATTCACAATAACCAAAAAGTAGAAACAACTCCAATGTCCATTAATGATTAATGAATAGATAAGCAAAATGTGGTATTTTCATTACAATGGAATATTATCAGCCATAAAAAGCAACTGATTCGGGCTTCTCTGGTGGCGCAGTGGTTGAGAGTCCGCCTGCTGATGCAGGGGACACGGGTTCGTGCCCCGATCCGGGAGGATCCCACGTGCCACGGAGTGGCTGGGCCCGTGAGCAATGGCTGCTGAGCCTGCGTGTCTGGAGCCTGTGCTCCGCAATGGGAGAGGCCACAACTGGGAGAGGCCACAACAGTGAGAGGCCTGGGTGCCACAAAAAAAAAAAAAAAAAAAAAAAAAATTAGTGATGACTAGGCCCCATCCCAAACCAATTAAATGTGACTCTCTGGGAGTGGGGCTCAGGCATCCATTAGTTATAAAAACTCCCCAGGTGATTCCAGTGTGCAGCCAAGGTTGAGGCTGTCTGCTGGAGACTCTAAGAGTATAAACCACTTGAGGACAGGGATGGAATCTGTTTGCCAGCACTGTACCCACGGCATCTAGCATGACACCTGCATACAGTAGGCATCTGATATATATTTGGTAATTTTTTAAATGAGTGACTAAAATAGAAGTGATCATAGATTGGGACCAAAATTCACTTACTTTTTCTTTCCTGCTTGGAACCAAAGAATCAAATGAGGTACAAGATAAACTGCAAGATAAGCCTCCCTATAACTAGTCTGTCCCCAAACCCTTCCCAATCTCCCAAAAGGTATTGTTGAAAAGTCAAGAAATCCAAGATTGCATCAATGGCCATTTTTATTACCATCATTTTACAGATAGATACTTTGGCTCTCGGACAGTGAGAGCTACATCTCATCTCTGGGTAAGTTAGAATCTCGAGGCCCTGGCAGCATCAGCATCACCAGGAATGCTGATTTTCAGGCCCCATCCCAAAACAACAGAATCAGAATGTGCATTTTAACAATATTTCAGGTCATTCACATGCTCTTTAAAGTTTGAGAAGTACCCATCTAACCCAAATGGCTGAGAGAACCAGCTGGCTCCACTGGGAAGGTCCTCAGTCCGGGAGATGTATACAGGGAAGGGAAGAGACCCTCAAATGAGGCTGGGGGAAGCAGTGGAGCCACACCCAGAGACCATGTCACAGAGCTTTTTGACCTTCATAAAACCTCCAAAGAATCTAAGGACTTGAATCCTTAACTTCTCAAGTGTAAGTCTTGAGCTGAAAAGATCAATGAGCAGGCAAACAGATACAGCAAAGGAGAATAACCTATGGACACCATATAGTGTGTTTATTTTTACTTCCTGAAGGATCTGGATGAAGGCAGAGCCATGAACAGGTACTGAGTATCATCCTGAGATGGACTGAGGAACGGGGTCACATCTCTGAATTACGGCGGCGGCGGCTGAGGCAAACGCTTCGGGGTTTGCTCAGGGAGGCGGGGTGGGTGGGGCTCCTCGTTTCCTCCCCCACGTGGCCAGAGTTCTGTAATTCCCACATGACGTCCACCGTGCTGGGCAGTCCCCTCACAGCACCAAAAATCAGCACCAAGATCCCTTAGAAACCCTTGCTTGTCTGTCTGCGCGTCTAGCAGTTTAGTTAGCGTGGCAGCATCCTTACCGGCGTTTACGACTGGTGGCTGTTATTTTCATCATTTACTTCATCCTAAAAGCAGCCTTCTGTGGGGTTTGCAGGTGGAAAGGGATGGCTGTGGTCGTCTTTTCTTTCTTTTGTATAATGGGGGGGGGGGCGGAATCTTATACCAGCGAGGAAATGATTTATTTTTTGTGAACTGTAGATACACTTTATGCAGTTTTCTCCAGATTCTGATTAACACCTACACAGACTTTCCCACAGAGGCAATACCTGACACCCACCAGAAGTTCACGGAGAACAGCTCCCAAACCAGGGTGAACATCAAAGGCAGAGCTAAAACCTCAACTCACTCCATCCTAAGAGCCTCTCTGCCCTCAAAGTAACCTGACATAGCTACATAGACACAGAAACACCAGAAGGGGAGATCTCAGAAACTGTGTTGCCACAATGATGTTTTGTCCTGCTTTTGCCCTTGATGCAATTGCTTAAACTATTTGCTGCTTTATGACATCATACACAGAAAACATCGTACACAGAAAACATTTTTCATGCCCGGGCTCTGGCCTAAGGCAGTTTTTGCATTTTGCAATCAGGAGGAAATTGATTAATGTGAATGTTTTAGCTGTGGTTGTTGTTTGTGTATACACTTTTGTTAAAACAAGTGCGGCAGAAAAAATGACCTTTATGTAGACACCTATTAAGGCACTAAAAGGCTTGGCTACATTCATCTGAGACGCGTACACATAACGAGGGGAACAATGAGGGGATCAGCAGCTGCAAGCGGTTGAATTGAACTCTTCAACAATGGAAAAGTTTTTCAGACCCAAATACCAGCAATCAAAGAGAATTTTTGCAGATAATCCGAAAGAAAGAAAATAATAAAATTAAAAAAAATAATGCTAGCCAACTTTGCACCAGTTAGCATAAGGTTGCCATCTGAAACATGTCAGCTTAAGAGCAGACGTACCACCATTCTTTCGCCCAACTGCAGTATTCAGAACTGTTTCCCCAAATAATCCCAGATGGCATGCCACAAAATTTCAATTCATTTTAAAAGCTTTCTTTGCAGTTATTATGTGATTGAAAGTGCAAAAGCAAGTTGCCATTCTCATGGCACTATTTGCATTGGCTATTATTATCCCCTAAAATCCCCTTTAAACAGCTACATTGTCAGCCCATAGGCCTCATTTAGAACTACAAAAAAGCCCAGATTAATTCGATCAAAGAAAGAGCCAAGTACAAAATGCACTTTTCAAACTGTATCAGAGTGGGTTCGCTTTACAGATCGCTTCGGGGCAAGAACCGCAGGGGAAAGAAAGCCTCGAAATAAAGCTTGGTTATGAAGCGAAATAACTCGCTTTGGCTCCTTCTCTGTTTTATTGGAGCACCTCGAGCCGAAATCTCCAATTAAAAATTCTTACAGGGAAATATATTTAAATATAAATGCTGACACGGATGCCCGCAAACGGCAGCATCACATTCGTACCCTTGCCTTTCGGCCAGCGTTCTCGGGAGGCAGTTGGAAGCCTCGTGTGGGTAACCCGGCTAGTTAGCAGGCATCTCTGATGTCTCACACACTAAATAAGCCAAAGGACTTTGCACTATAAACATTTATATCCAGTTTTTTTCACCCCATCCCCAGAGGAAATGTTTTAAGTTACCACAAGACAAGAAATTGCTGGAAAACAAAGGAAAACGGGGGTGACGGCCTTTCCTTGCACAAAACAAAACATGCTAAGATTCAGGTCGAATTCAGGGGTGAGAAGCATGCTGCAAGCCCGCCTTCTACAGGCAGGCTGATTGGACTGCCGGCCGCGGGGTTGGTTGGTTGGATTTAGTCTCACCTGGGGGTCTGGAGGTGGGGGACATAGCTGGGGTGAGCCAAGCTGGAGTTTGGGTTTCTTAGGGACGCTCCATTAGTTTCCTAGGCAGGGTTAGCAGCGTCCGTTTCCACTGGAGATGGTGCAGCGGCGCTTCAGCCGGCCAGCTCCCTCCTCCCTCTGTGCCCAAAGCTGTTCCCTTCAGCCGCCGCTTTTGTGCGCTGAGAACATTTTACCGAAGAGGGATCGGAGGCACAAAGGTAGGGCTACAGGATGTATGCAGCAAGTTGTGCAATTGCCTCTTCAGGGACCGAGCAGGGCCAGCTGCAACAAATGTGAAAGTGATTTGCACGAGGGAGGAAACGGGCGATTCCAGCCGGTAGTTTCAGTTCAATCTTTTGCCCCTCCCGGAAGGATGAACTCAAAGTCCTGTTGTTCCCCAAACCCACCCTTAAAACAAAAGAGCATCATGCTGCTCTGGTCACATCCCACGTAATGTTTAGAAAGGGCACGCTTACCAAGGGGCTCCAACCATAAAGCACTGGTCTGGAACTTCTTGGTCACATGCTCAGCTAGAAATGCACAGGACTAAGTTATTCAAATTGCACATAGGTGTGCACCACCCCGCAACAACTAAATCCTCATAATCATCCTGAGAATTATCTAGAGAAAACAAACATGGGTAGAAATCTCTGCAAATTGGAAATGTTACCTACCTCCCACCTCTGAAGGCAGGAAGACAGGGAAAGAAGCTTACAGGAAAGGGACTATAGAGTCAAATTGCTTTCAGCGGAGGTAAACATTCAGTTTTCCCCCAAATTTTCCAAATTAGTTGGAGTCTTTTCCTGATAGTTCTAAATTTTAACTACAGCATCATAGTACAAAGAAAAATGGTTCTGGTTTTCTGAGACCTGGATAAAGTTTCTGAAATTCTGCAAACCTTCACCTGTAAAGCAAAAGGGAAAAGACAGGCATGTCTACTGATTCCTTAGGAGAAAACTGTCACTGGGAGAAAACATATCCACAGTAATTTATTTCTAGTGAATTTCAATAGACCGTTTGTTACCTAGTTGCAATGGAAATGTTCCTGTGACTTTTTATGTAGGTCCCACTGGGAAAACACAATTACTTCCCTTGATAGGTAATGTTTGTCTGATGATAATTCAAAAAATATTCCAAGCAAAATAAGAAAGGAAGATCAGCACTTCATCATTACCACCACTGCCAGGATCCAGAGACCCATGGTGATCCCATCAGGACTCACAAGCACATTGTTTAAGGCAAATCCTTTGAGTTATGTTTTTGTTTTTGTTTTTGTTTTTGTTTTAGGGAAGCAGAGGAATAAGGGAGAATTTGTCACAGTATATTGTAAAAGCCTCAACTCTTTGTCAGGAGATCTGAATTCTGGTCCTGGCTCTTCCTCTAACTAACAGAATGACCTTGGGCTAGTCCCTTTCCCTCTCTGGACCTTACTTTCCTCATCTATAAAGTGAGAAGACTAAACTAGATGACTTCCAAGGACCATTCCAGATGTAACACCAAAGAGTGATGCGAAGATTCCTCTGGAGACTGCAGACAATAGTAATACAAAGGTTCTAAAATAAGTCTCATGTTATGTGCTTTCTACATGACAGAATAGCTTCACTGGCACAGGATGAGGCTTGGAAGTCTTTCTTTTTGCCTATTAGAGGCTCTGGCCTTCTCTATGATACACATATGAATGAACTTCAACGTGGTCAATAGGAAATTAGCCATGAAGTTTCTGGCAGTTAGCTGCACTGATGGATCCCAAATTTGAATCCACCGTAGGAAAGCCTACTTTACCTACCTGGCCACTGGGCCCCAACTTTTAGTCCTCTAGAAACAGCCTCTATGTTTTTCTTCAGTCAAATGGGAAAACAGGATGCCATTTTTAAAAATTATCTGACAAATATCTCTTAGGCATTTTGTATTTACAAAGAGGAAGTCTTGGTTTGGTCATAAATACTTCCATTACTAGTATCACTATCCAAGCATTCATTCAAGAAATAGTTATTGAGTGCCTACTTTGTACCAAGCACTAGTGCAGGTGCAGTAAATACAAGAGTGAAAAAGAATGACACGTTCTCCGCTCTCATGGAGCTCAAATCCTAGCGCAGGGCCAGGGAAAGATCATACACAAGCAACAACAGAATTAGAAGTAGAGTGGTGGGACAGAAATTGGAGGGCTACACTGGATTGAGTGAACTCTTTAAAAGAACTAGCCAGCACAGATCAGGGAGAACAGCACTCTGGGCAGAGGGAACAGCAAGGGCAAAATCCTGAAAACCTGGGACAGAAAGAAAGCCAGTGTGGCTAGAATGCAGTGGTGGAGGGAGGGAGTGGTGTAAGATAAAGTCGGAGAGGTGAGCAGGAACCAGACCAGGTACATCACTGGACTTTATGTTAATTATAGGACGGAGCACACAGGGAGTTTTATGCAGGGTAGTGACCCAGCTGCCTTCCTTTGTGCCCACACCCCACATCTCTCATGTCCAACCTCCAGGTTTTGCCTGAGGACCTCCGTTTTGAGGCAGACTTCCTCAGCTCACACATAGGTGAGGCAATTAATGCCCCATGGGGTGAGTCTTTGACTAAGGCAAGATGGCAGCTGACAGATAAATTCATCTCCCTTCCACCTCCATACGGACTGCTCTGAAAAAAAAAAAAAAAATCAAAGCCAGGAAATGACCTCACAAGATTGAGAAATCAATCATTCTTTTTTGTCCTTCCAGTTTAATTGAGATGTAACTGACATAACAGCGCTGTATAAGTTTAAGGAGTACAGCATAATGGTTTGACTTACATACATAATGAAATGATTATCACAATAGGTTTAGTGAACATCCACCATCCATAGATATAGCAACAAATTAAAGAAATAGAAAAAAACATTTTCCTTGTGAGAAATCAGACATTTTTAAATCCAAGTGGTGGCCCATTGACTAATGTGCACTCATGTTCCCTCACCCTCCTCTCCTGCATCACTCCCCCTTTGCCCTCACTCTTCTCCCTGGGATTGGGTTCAGAAGGCAGGAGTCCAAGCAGAGGTGCAGCTGCTCTGCCATCGTATTGCTCAGCAGCTCTGGCGGTGCTGGAAGTTTCTGCAGTGGATAAGAACACTGTGCAGAGTCTCTGGAAAGCCTCAGTGGGAGAGTTAGCACAAAACACGAGGGTTATGGAGCAAGGCCAGACCTTCCGTGGCCAACAACTATTTTCCATTTGAAAAAACAGCTCCTGGTACCACTGAGACCTAGTAGAGATTGATTGATCTTGGTACATGAATTGACTATGCAAATGACTATAAGGTCAGGGAAGTGCGGCAATCCACCATATGATGGAAAATGGTGTATTCAGGATTGGGCCTGAGTAAGTCCAGAAGGTATGAGTAAGCTACCTGAACAGGTGGTCCACATTCCCCTACACCTCTCTCTATTGCATTAACACCTCTTCCTCAACTCACTCCCACAGCTTCATAGAGGACCCCTTGACACCAATTAACAGAAGAGGAAAGGACTCAGGCCTGGTTCATAGATGGGTCAATAACAATATATTGGTACAAAAACAAAATAAAATAAAACAAATTAAATTAAAAAGATAAAATAAAAAAAATACTGCAGCTGCATTACTCAGGAGTCGGTCTAAGGTGCGATGATGAACGCAAATTCTCCCTGTAGGCAGAGCTCTGAGCAGTATACTTGGTCATCCACTCCATATGAAGTGGCCTGAAGTACAGATATACATAGATTCCTAAACAGTGGCAAAAAATGGCTTAAAGGTCAAGTCCTGAAAGGAACAAGATTGGAATATCAGAAATAAGGAGGTCCAGATAAACAACAAGGTCCTACCTCATAGCATGGGGAACTATATTCAATATCTTGTAATAACCTATAATGGAAAAGAATCTGAAAAAGAATATACTTATATGTATATGTCTGTGTGTGTGTGTGTGTGTGTGTATATATATATATATATATATATATATATATATATATATATATGAATCGCTTTGCTGTACCCCAGAAAGTAATACAACATTGTAAATCAACTATACTTCAATGAAAAAGAAAGAAAGGCACACAGGAAAGAAGGAAAGAGAAGGAGGGGAAGGAGGAAGGAGGGAAGGAAGAAAGAAGGCGGTCTAGGGAAAAGGTATGTGGGTGGATCTGTGGAAGTAGACCCTAAGTGTTTAGATCTTTGAATCTCATGTTAATGCCCACAGGGGGTGTTCTTCCCAGTTAAGGCTCTCACCAACCAGATGGACAGGATGACATGTCTTATGGACATGAGCCAGCCTTTCTTTCTTGGCTACCACAGTGCTTGTGCAATAGACCCATGCTATATCCATAGCCTTCATCCATGCTACCATGCTATGGATGGGCTAAACAGCATGAATTACCCTCACTAAGACTGATGTAGCAGCTACCAGTGCTGAATGCCCAACCTGCCAAAAGCAGAGTCTGACACTGAGCTATTGATGTGGCACCATGGCTCAGGAATTATACTTCTATCACCTTCCACCCTAGATGGAAGAGTAGGTGTTCTTTCCAGATTTGACACCTGCTTTAGATGAGATTTGCCTTTCCTCTTCATAATGCCTCCAACAGCACCGCCATTTAAGGTTTACAAATGCCTCTTCTAAAAACATTATATCACACATGATATTGCCTTGTTCCAAGGGACCAATTTTACAGCAGAGGAAGGGACACATCACCAGACTCCACTGCCTTATGCCTCATCACCCTGAAACATTCAGGCTAGTACTGAGTGTAATGGCCTGTTAGGACTCATTTAAGGTGCTGGAATTATTATGCTCTATTCCAGGATTTGGTGTAGGTATTGAATCAACAGGCAGAACCTGGTTCTATGTGTCCAACAGCTAGAAGACCCAAGACCAAGAACCAACGAGTGGAGGTAGGATTAACCCTTCTCACTATCACTCTCAGTGACTCATTCACAGAATTTGTGCTTCCCATTTCTTTAGCCTTAGGCTCTGATGCATTAGCAGTCCTGGTCCTGGGTGAGGATACTTCCACCAGGGAACACAGTAAGAGTTCTACTAACCTCGAGGCCTCAACCCCTACTTGGTCACTTTCATCTCCTCATTCCAGTAGACCAACAGGCAAATACATGAATTTATTTCGGATTACCATGAGGAGCTAGCAGTGATGCTACACGTGGGGTCAGGAAGGAGTATGTCTGAAACCCAGGGGCCTTGCTGTAGTATCTCTTGGTGCTTCCTTGCCCTTTGATAACAATGGATGGACAATTGAGCAACCAGTACCTGACCAAGTTAAGGCAACTAAGGATTCAGATCCCCCAAAGATGAAGGTCTAGGTCGGTCTACCAGCAAAGGAACTCAGACCAGCCAAGTGCTGGCCAAGGGAGAGAGGGATGTAGAGTGGTGGAGGGAAACGATGATGAATATCTATTACAGCCAAGGGACAGGTTGCAGCATCAGGGACTGTAGACCATTCTGCTAACTCTGTTACCTTAAATCTTTTCAGAAATTATGGCTGGCCATCAAGTTGTGAATTACTGAACGCGTCCCTCGTTTCTCAGGGAAGACATGAAAACAACTTCACGTCACAAAAATGAAGGCCACAGATCACAGTGTGAGAGCCAGATACAGTGGGAGGGTGGAGCTGATTTGAGAGATGCAGGAGGAGAACTGTATCAGCATCTCTCATGTGCCAGTCCAGATCTTCATGGTCTCACCATCCACAGGGCCTTTGGCCAGTTGTTCCAGACATAGCTGCAATTGTAGTGACCTCGTCCACATGGCCTCTGACCCACTTCAGGCAGAGAAAACCCGGTAGCACCTTGCTCCACACTATGTTTCACACTCCCATCCTTTGCCCTGAGGCATCCCTACTGACACCAAGGCATGGTACACACAGACCCACTCAGTGCCCCTCAGGGCCAGCTGCAGAATTCGCAGTACAAAATGAAAATGTGAAGTTGCTTGTTCAAAAACAGGAAAGAAGCTTTTTTCTTTCTTCCACAGTCTCTCTCTTGACCTGTCAAGGTATATTTTACCTGCTATTTCATGTTGCACTCCCTCAGGCAGAGAGGTACTCACTGGGTGAGTGCAGACCATTTCAAGTATCCAGGGCACTGCCAATGACTCAGTGGCACAAAGCTGGGCACTGAGAACCCATCTCAGAGAGGTAGGGAAAAGAAGAGACCACCATGAGCAGAAGCTCCAAGTCCCTCAGCGCAGGCTGCACTGTCCCTCAGACTTCACTTACAAAACACAAATTCAGAAATAAAATTATTAAGACTTTCCAGGCAGTGACTACAGAGCATTAAACCTCAAGAGTGGACCCCCTTCTGAGCTCGGCTATGACTTCATTGGTCACATGCCCAGGAAGCCGGCCCTGGTGCCCATGCATGCCCAAATGGGAGTGTAAAAGAATTAACACCCTGTGGAGCAAACTGTTAACCAATGGAAGATGGGAGACAAGTAAATTCTTCTCCCTCCTTAATCCAGACATACTGTCCTGAAGAGTAGTTTCTCGGAAAACTGTCCTATAAGAAATCAGTCCCACTTGATTCCAAGTGCAGGCTGGCTCAGTTGGGCATTTTCATATTAGCTCTCTCTCCTTCCTGGACTTACTCTCCTTTTCTTCATCCTGCTTGGGTTGTATCCCGATTAAAGTAATAGCATATAAGCCTTTTCCACAGGCTCTGAATTTTGGGTAAACTAGAGTAAGACCATCAGTTAACTAAAAAAGCAAGGAAACAGGGAAGATACTTTAAAGAGTTTATTTTTATTTAAATGTTTTATTTTAGTTTATAATGTTATTTTAATTTAAAATGTTTAAGCATGCACTTGTTTGCCAATTTTCCAAAGGTTTTTTTTTGTGTGTTTTAAAGATTGGGTTCACTTGGGAATTCCCTGGCAGTCCAGTAGTTAAGACTCTGCACTTCCACGGCAGGGGGCACGAGTTTGATCCCTAGTTGGGGAACTAAGATCCCACGTGCCGCTCAGTGAGGCCAAAAACGACAGCAAAAAAGCAAAACAAAACAGGACAAAACATTCCCTGGTGGTGCAGTGGTTAAGAATCCACCTGCCGGGGCTTCCCTGGTGGCGCAGTGATTGAGAGTCCACCTGCCGATGCAGGGGACACAGGTTTGTGCCCCGGTCCGGGAAGATCCCACATGCCGCGGAGCGGCTGGGCCCGTGAGCCATGGCCGCTGAGCCTGCGCATCCGGAGCCTGAAAAAAAAAAAAAAAAAAAAGAATCCACCTGCCAATGCAGGGGACACGGGTTCGAGCCCTGGCCCAGGAAGATCCCACATGCCGCAAAGCAACTAAGCCCGTGTGCCACAGCTACTGAGCCTGCGCTCTAGAGCCTGCGAGCCACAACTACTGAAGCCCGCGCGCCTAGAGCCCGTGCTCTACAATAAGAGAAGCCACGACAATGAGAAGCCCATGAACCACAATGAAGAGTAGCCCCCGCTCGCCGCAACTAGAGAAAGCCCGTGTGCAGCAACGAAGACCCAACACAACCAAAAATAAATAAATAAATTTATAAAAAAAAGATTGGGTTCATTGATTGAAGTTCTATTTTGTCTTTGTTTAATAAATCGCAGCCATAACGCATCATTTACAATTTGTAGACTTGATTTATTTAAAGTAAAACAATATTTTAAAGACACTTTTAAAGTAATTTGAATGCATGATTTCTCTGAATTTTTATAGATTTTTTTTCCTGATCTTTAATAGTTGCCCCATCAAACGTAACTCGGCAGCACTATTTTAGTGAGTATCTATATTAAGTCATTCCAAAGTACTCAGCTTAGTTTCATAGTAACAATTCTTTTTTTGACTACTTTTTCACAAGTTTATGTGATATTTAATTAAATTACAATCACAAGTACATTATCTATAAACAGGTTTACATCATTACAATTCTAAAGGAAATCGCAAGGACAATACATATAAACAGGTTTGAGGGCAAACACAATTGATTCCTGGTAATATTCAGCTCCACTTGCAGGGACAGAAGACTGTGGTGTCCTTAGATCAGTGATTCTCAAAGTGTGTCCCCAGACCAGCAGCATCAGCGTCCCCTGGGAACTGGTTAGAAAGGCAAAATTCTCAGGCCCCCTCCAGACCTACTGGAAGTGGAGTCCAGAAATGCAAGCCACACGCAAGTGTGAGAAACACTGTCCCAGAGAATAGTTTAGTATCCAAGAGCATTCACATGATGGGCAATGACTAGTACACTTTACTGAAGAACTAGAGTACCCTTAATTTAACAAGTTAGTTAACTGGAGGTCAGTTAAAAGAGCTTCTACTGTGGGTTTTGTTTGTTTGTTTGTTTTTATTTATTTTTGGCTGCGTTGGGTCTTCGTTGCTGTGCACAGGCCCTCACCAGTTGCGGCGAGCGGGGGCTACTCTTCAGTGAGGTGTGCAGGCCTCTCACTGAGGTGGCCTCTCTTGTTGCAGAGCGTGGGCTCTAGGCATGCGGGCTTCAGTAGTTGTGGCACACGGGCTTAGTCGCTCCACGGCATGTGGGATCTTCCAGGACCAGGGCTCAAACCCGTGTCCCCTGCATTGACAGGCGGACTCCCAACCACTGCACCACCAGGGAAGTGTTTGTTAGGATTAGGTTTGACTTTATATAAACAAAAAATGTAAAACAACAATAGTTTGTGTAAATATAGTTAACATTACTGAACTGTAGACTTAAAAATTGTTAAGATGGTGAATTTGTGTTATTTTTTTTTACCAGAATTAAAAATAAATTAAATAAAATTTAAATTTAAAATACAGTGGCTTAGAATTCCCTGGCGGTCTAGTGGTTAAGACTCAGTGCTTTCACTGCTGAGCCTGGGTTCAATCCCTGGTCAGAGAGCTAAGATCCCACAAGCCACGAGGCGCAGCCAAAAGAAAAAAAGAGTGGCTTGAGCAAATTAGAAATTTATTTTTCTTTCATCTAGAACAAATCCAGAAACAGAGAGCTCATGACCTGTATGGTGCTACAGTAAGTGACCAAGGACTCAAGTGCCTTCTGCCTCACTCTCCACCATCCCTAGTGTGGGATCCCTGTCCTCATGGTCCAAGAGGGCTGCTAGACAGCCACTGCATCTACATCCCAGGCAGCAGCATCGAGTAAAGGAAATGACATGGGTACTCCCTCCCTTAAAAGGAGCCTTCAGAGAAATCCCACACAACACTTCCTTTTAACATCTCATTATCCAGTAGTCACATAATTTTTCATAGCTGCAAGGGAGTTGGCAAATGTCTTTTAGCTTAAGGCACAATGTGCCCACTCAGATACTACTAAGGGAGAAGAAGAGAATAAATATTGCGAGACAACTAGCCAATTTTATCACACATTGTAATTGTAAAATCATATCTGCCATTACCCAACCCCCAAATGAAGAAATCACTTACGTAAACATTTCTAGACATTGCTGTAGTAAAAATGCACATGGAATCAGCCTTCTTTTGAGAAATAAGAATTCACATTTTTCATGAGACTTTTAAAGGGAAAGGGGGGGAGGAAAAATACCCTTTACCAAGGCCTACTATGTGCCAACCACAGTGCCTTTGCATCTGCCATCTCATTGATTGTCCACCATCAGGTGTGGTAGGAAGTCTTAACTTTCTGTAATAGTCAGGATGGGCTAGATTGGGTGCAGTTAAAGAAAAAACTGCTTGTCACTTGTTGGGAAGGGGATAGGGAAGTGAAGGAATCACACAAGAGTTCCTATAGGTCAAAGAAAGGGACATGACCACGCCTACCTTCTAGCAAGTAACCAAGTGCTCGGGAGAATTGGAAACATCAATGGCTGATGGTCCAGGGTTAGAAAGGAGCTTTTGAGGCCAGAAGCAGTGTCTCACTACCTTGGCATCTGGCATCTGGCTCACATCCTCACACACCTAAGGAGTCTGCTAACTGCTTAAGTTAAATTGTTTGCCAAAGGGGAAGTTTTAAAATTCGCCCAAATCTCCCGCATGAACCTCAATCATCTTTCTAGAACCACTCTTCTCCTGAAAGAATTAGCTTCTGCAGCATTATTCCTAGAACTCATCAAGATTGTGAAAAAATAAGAACTTGCTGAAAATTAGGTTTTGTCCAACTTCTTCCACACTGCCTGCCACCCAGGCAAAAAATTCCCCAAGGCAGCATGGACCCCAGGCCTCTAGTGGAAGAGACACTCAGTTTGGCTTTCACGCTGCAGGACAATTTGACGTGTCAAAATTCTGTTTTTAATTTGCCCATTCCCAAGGAAGTCATGACAAATGTTATAATGGGAAATACATTTTTCCGACGATGAGGTTAAATAGCAGACTAATCACTTTTGCTTTTATGAAGAATCAAGTGCTGGTATTGTTACTAGGGATTGTCAGATAAATAATTTAAGCTGTGCTATTTACGTAAGTCCCTAACTACTGCTGGGATTCGTACAGTAAGATGGAGTTAATGGTTTTTTCTGTCATATCTCTTCTGTAATGTCATGACTTTTGCAAGCTTCCTCCTTCTAATTGCATAAAACAACTAAAGCACTGTGTTAAGGAAAAATGGGCAACTAAATAATGATGAGTCAAAACCCACCTAGTTAAGATGTGAGTGCCAGAGCTGAGCCCAGAACTGCTTAGGGGCACACTTCTCATCATTGTTGGATGTCTCAAAAACCAACTGTGCATTAATGTACCAAGGGAAAGAGCCAGTATTATCCATCCAAGTATCTTCATCAGTACACCCCCCTGAGCCTCTGGTGTCAGGACTTTAACACTGTAAGCAACAGAGTGCTGAAATTAGATAATTTGGCACTACTTTTGAACATAAATCTTATTATGTGGATTCTCATTCCACCTCTCAACCCCTCAGTCCATTTCTGGATCCATAAAGATTTTAGATTTTGAAAAGAAATGGCCCTTGGACCACTGCAGAATTTTGGTCTTTCTTATGATTTCATGGAGGTGCTTGCTGGCCTAGACTCTGACGCAAGGCAGTTCCTGCGAGCAGCCGGGGGGCGGAGAGAGAAGCGCCATGGCCTCCAGGCTAAGGACTCAGGACGCAGGTCACATGGGAGGCTCTAGGCTCATCAGCCTGCTGGATCGGATGAAGGGCAAGGCCAGGAGGGTGTCATCACAGAGAGCAAGGACAGAACCTAGCTGCACAGGGAGGATGGACACAAGAAAAGCCGATTTTTCCATCTACTTAGGAGACTTCAAAGGACTCAGCCTGGCCTGAAGACAAAATAAGGTGACCAAGAAGAGTGGCCCCTAAGTCGAGGCTGAGAATCAGAAAGGAGAGAGGCTAAAGGAGCTGTAAAATGTATTATACTTTCACCTGTAATTTCCTTAAATGTATATTTTGTGTCCCCTTGTATTGTATAAAAAGTTCATGTAAACAAGCTTTGATAGTCTATTGATTGGGTAATTCCCACACTGCCACCAACCATAATTCTATGTGTGTGGGGGGGGGTGTGGGGGGGTGTGTTTTACTTCCTCCCAAACTGCTCAATATCTACCTTTTTTATCTTAATTAAAAACTCTGCATGTGGGAATTCCCTGGCGGTCCAGCGGTTAGGACTCAGTGCTCTCACTGTCGGACCCCAGGTTCAATCCCTGGTCAGGGAACTAAGATCCTGCAAGCCACTCAGCGTGGCCAAAATAATAATAATAATAAAAGTTTAAAAATAAGAATAAATAAAAAATAAAAACTCTGCATGAAACCATCATTTTGAAAGAGCAGGGTCCGTGATTCTAGCTGAGGGAAGAGGTAAATCAATACAGGGCTTAGAACACACTGAGTCTCAGGTGTCCGTCCCTCCCCTGGAAACCATGCATTGACCACATGCAGCTGGAGCACAAGGATGCACTCCCAACCAGAACACAGATTCAGGAGTCACGAGTGGTGGCAGTGACAGTGAGGAAACTGGATGGATACCCAAGAGAGTTTCAGAGTGATAAGAGAATATCAAATACAGAACCCGAGTGCACAGCAACATTTTCTAATGGGTGGAGGAAGAAGAGACAAGTCACGCAGGTAAGAAGAGAGGAAGTCACAGGAGAAAGAGGAAACAGGTATAGCTCCCAAGGAGAGAAGTTTCAGGAAGGGATGGCTCATGGTGTCAGAGGTCACTGGGACATGGCTCAGGGTTACCACAGACTCACTCATTGTCACTCATTGCCCTGGAAGTCCTCACTCAGCCTAAGACCAGAATGTGTACTTCTGCTCCAATGCTCTCATCTTCCTATCCACTCAGCCAGGACTTTAAAAGTCTATCTTTTATACACAAGTCAATGGAACTCTTCCAGGCTGCACTGATGATACAGGTGATATCTGATAACTACCCTTCAAAGAGGGCATACTGGAGGACACTATTCTTTTAAAATGGTCTGGCCAGGTCAGAGCTCAGTGCTCTCGTGGAGGGGGAGACAATATATTTTTGGAGGATTTAATAAAGCTTTAACTTTAGGGCTTCCCTGGTGGCGCAGTGGTTAAGGATCCGCCTGCCAATGCAGGGGACACGGGTTCAAGCCCTGGTCCAGAAAGATCCCATATGCCACGGAGCAACTAAGCCCGTGTGCCACAACTACTGAGCCTGTGCTCTAGAGCCTGTGAACCACAACTACTGAAGCCCACGTGTCACAACTACTGAAGCCCGCGTGCCTAGAGCCTGTGCTCCGCAACAAGAGAAGCCACTGCAATGAGAGGCCCATGCACCGCAATGAAGAGTAGACCCCACTCGCCGCAACTAGAGAAAGCCTGCGTGCAGCAACGAAGACCCAACGCAGCCAAAAATAAATTAAAAAAAAAAAATTAAAAAAAAAAAAGCTTTAACTTTAGAATCATTTTAGATTTACAGAAAAAATTTAAAGACAATGTAAAGTGTTCCTCTATGTTCCAAACCTAGTTTTCCCTCTGACGAACATCTTACATTGGTATGACACATTTGTCACAATTAATGAACCAATATTGATTTGTTATTATTAACTAAGGTCCATACTTTTTTTTTTCTTTCTTTTTTTTTTTTTCCGGTACGCGGGCCTCTCACCGTTGTGGCCTCTCCCCTTGCGGAGCACAGGCTCCGGACGCGCAGGCTCAGCGGCCATGGCTCACGGGCCCAGCTGCTCCGTGGCATGTGGGATCTTCCCGGACCGGGGCATGAACCCGTGTCCCCTGCATCGGCAGGTGGGCTCTCAACCACTGTGCCACCAGGGAAGCCCCTTTTTTTTTTCTTAATTTTTACTTGATTTCCTTTTTCTGTCCCAGGATCCCATCCTGAATACCGTATTACATTTAGTCATCATGTCGCCCCCCACTTCTCCTGATCAATTCTCCTGGCTTTGATAGTTGGGCTGCTATCTTTTACAGTGGCTCTGCTGTCTCAGACTCGACACCCATGCATATCCCACTATCTAGATCCCCAGAACCCATGAGCACGGGGAGGAAGTTCTTGGGGAAAACATGGGTCACTCAGGCTAATGCACGGAGCCTGATCCAACCTGCACTGTCTACAGATGACTACAAAACAAGTAATATAACTCTTACAGTGGTGTGAGGAGTGGTATCTTGTCCTGGAAGAAATAGTGCCTTGGTTTGTACTATCTTGTACTTGTACAGCACAAGAGGAGGAACAGGGAACAGATCAAGAATAAAGCCACATGGCTGTGAAGGAAACATCAGAACATGAGGAACTGCTCTATCAATGGAACAGAAGGGAGGGTGAGTAGCTTGAAGACCCAGAGCAAGGCTACCACGGGGGCAGAGGCAGAGGCTGCTAGTTCACACCTCCCGTGGGGAGCAGGGACACAGACAGCTTCGAGTATTCTGCCCCAAGATTCTTCATCCTCCAGATAGATGGGTAAACTGTGTGTTGGGCCACAGGGATGTATCAGGCTCACAGAGCCCCTCCCCTGTGCCATCAGGACCAGGGACCCCCCAAAGGATATTTGTTCCCCAGAATCAGAGGTGCCTGTCATGGGGGGACACCCTCAGGAGGGATGGGGCATGAATTCTATTCCGTGCTCTATTTCCATCAGCTTACTCACCGTTTTATCTCTGTAGGGAACAGAACTGCCATCTCTCTCCTTGTCTGGGGCCAGGTCAGCCTCACACGGTAAACAGCTTGCTGACTGTAGTGGTGGTGGGGGAAGAGGAGACCTAATATATGGGAAAGAAAAGGGTAAACCTCTCTGAGGCCTGGAGAAGAACTGGGGGGAAGGGGGCAAAAAACTAACAGAAAGTACTTTTCCCATCTCTTCTTCATGGCCTCTAATTAGTCGTCACCCATTTTTGCCTCCTTGACCCTCCTAGTATTTTTTTAGTAACTTTATTGAGATATAATTCACATACAAAACAATTCATCCATTTAAAGTGTACAATTCAATGGTTTTTAGGGGTTTTAGTATATTCACAAAGTTGTTCAACTATCACCACTAATTCCAGAACATTTTCGTCACCCCCAAATAGATCCTGTACCATTAGCAGTCACTCCCCGTCCTTCCCTCCCCACTTCCCAGACCCTGGCAACCGCTAATCTGCTTTCTGTCTCTATGGAATTGCCTGTTCTGGATATTTCATATAAATAGAATCATACAATATGTGGCCTTTTGTGTCTGGCTTCTTTACTTAACATAATGTTTTTCAGGTTCTTCCATGTTGTAGAATGTATCAGTACTTCATTCCTTTTTATGGTTGAGTAATATTCCATTGTATGGCTATGCCACATTTTGTTTATCCATTTATCAGTTGATGGACATTTGGGTTGTTTCCACTTTCTGGCTCTTATGAATAATGCTACTATGAACATTAGTGTACAAGTTTTTCTATAGAAGTATGTTTTCAATTCTCTTGGATATATATCTAGGAGTAAAATTACTGGGTCATATAGTAACTCTGTTTAACTTTTTGAGGAACTGCCAAACCAGGGCTATACCAATTCTTTCACAAGAACAGGAAATAAACCTCTCTGTTGTTTAAGCCAGTGTTCTTTGGGGTTTTGATGTATGTACAACTGAGCCTAATTATAACTGGTACCCTTGGCCATTAAGTCTTCAGTGTTTTGTAAATGGGTACATATGCTTTAATTGCCAGGGTGTGTCTTGTCTGCCAATAAGACTGGGTGCAATTTGAGGATGAGGGTCATGTTCTTATCTTTCTGCATCTATCACAGAGTCCAGCATGGTGCCAGGCCCAAAACAGAATTAATTTAGATACTTCTGGATGTACACATGGGTGTAGGGGTTCACACTGTCTAAAGAACATACAGAAGACAGAATCAGTCTTCTCCCTCTAGGAATGGTGAGAATTTCCTTTTTCCACCATCAGTCACTGAGCTGTACCTTCTATTCTACCTTTTTAATTATAGGACACTGCAAGTTTTCTGCTGAAATTTATTTGGAGAGACACTAGGTGTTGCTGGTTTCCCATGAAAAAGAATATTGCTAGGAATTATCCAGTAATACTGGAAGCCCTTATTACCAACAAGTTAGGAAGAATTTTGATTTTCCATTTTCACTTTTGCCAAAGTTCTTTCCAGATGAAATACTTACAAAGTATATAACGTGGTAGGAAGAAGAATATCCCTCCCCCCCAGATTTTCATGTCCTCATCTCCGGAACCTGTTAGGTTACATGGCACAGGGGAATTAAAGTTGCTAATTGACTGAATTTAAGATAGGGAGATTATCCTGGATTATCCAGGTGGGCCTAACCCTAATCACAAGGGTCCTTAAGAGTGGAAGAGAGAGGCAGAAGAGAGTCAGAGGGAGATGTGACAATAGAGAAGGCGCAGAGACATCTGACATTGCTGGCTTTGCGGATGGAGGAAGGGGACCGTGAGAAAAGCAATGCAGGCAGCCTCTAGAAAAGGAAAAAAGGCAAGGAAACAGATTCTCCTGTTGAGCCTCCAGATTGGAACACCTTGGATTTTAGCCCAGTGAGACCTCCTTTCAGACTTCTGACCTCCAGAACCGTAGGATGATTAATTTGTTTTGTTTTAAAGTCACCAAGTTTGGGGTAATTTGTTATGGCAGCAATAGAAAGTCAATACATATCCTAATACTATTCTTCCCCACCTCATCTTTTTAAAAGCAGGAATCTTGGGACTTCCCTGGTGGCGCAGTGGTTAAGAATCCACCTGCCAATGCAGGGGACATGGGTTTGAGCCCTGGTCCGAGAAGATCCCACATGCCACGGAGCAACTAAGCCCGTGCACCACAAATACTGAGCCCGCGTACCACAGTTACTGAAGTCTGTCTGCTGTCTGCACATGCCCCCATGCCCACTCTCACCACCACTGTCTCTCCATGTGGATAATGCCAGTTGTCTTAGTCTTGCAAAGCTCAATTGAGGTGTCACCTTCACTTTAGTTCTTTGATTCTTTGCAGACTGTGTTCAATGTCCTGTCTTCCCTTTCTCCTCCTCCACTACAGCACTTGCCACACTGAATTATAATCATTCATCTCTGAACCTATATCCTGTGCTAAACATTGAGTATATTTTGAATGCCCAGCAAAGTGCCTGGGATAGAGTAAAAGTTCACTATGTGTGTGCTGAATTGATGAATAAACAGTGATATCACCTCCACATTCCAGACTTCACCTACAAGTGGGTTAAAATTTAGGTCCATAAACACTAGCACCCATGGGTGGGAGTTACTGGGTAAGTTACCCTTCGTCAGCTGAATCAATAGCATCATCCTCCTGGATCTCTCCCTTTTCCCTTCTTGCATCTCTTTAAGAGGCCCAGAGCAGGAGCAGGAGAAGAGAGGGAAGACTCAGACTCAGACACCAGTAGAGCTGCTGCCTGCAGCTCTCACTGCCCCCTGCCCTCAGCGTCTGCCGCTGCCGTGCTCACCCAGACCCACACTGCATGAACCCACCGTGCACCCGATGCCCCACTCTGCCTGCCACCCAGCCGCTACCCATCAGCCACTACTCTGGACGAGAGCCTCTACTTCACTCTTAAGCCACAACTTGTGATAGAGCCAATTTGCCCTGTGTGGGTCTTGGTTTCCTCTTCTCTTAAGGGAGCAGCATACCAAGCAAGCTCCAATATCCCTTTCGGACTGAACATTCTGCGATTCCATAAATGCTCTGATGGACTTGCACAGTCCAGGTCTTTGGTCCATGCTTTCATCCTGTGTGGGATCCACTTCCCCACCTAAGCCACCAAAGAAGGGCAGATCATCACTCATGGCCAGGCTCATATCCTGAAGCCTTCCCTCATCACTCTGGATCACTCCCTGACTCTTCACCGTCATCATCCACTGACCAACCCACTATTGGTGTACAGAGTCCTCCTGCTATTGCAGTTTGGATAAACATGCTATAAGAACCCCAACAGACTCTAAGCAACTTCGAGGCAGGAATCATTTTTATTGGAGGAGCAACAGGGCTGAAATGGAGAGAGGAGACAGAGGTGGTTAGTGAACCCATGCTAGTTGCTGGATCAGCCTCTGATTCCCTAGGCCTCTTGGCCAAGTCTGCCACCATAACTTGGGAAAGATCCCAAGAGTCACCTTTGTGGTTTGTACAGCATCCACTGGTGGATGAATGACCAGGGATTGCTAACGTGAACTATTCTGGCCCCAGGTGTCTCCAAAGCATGGTTCACAAACTGTCGAAAATTCTGTTTCCTTCTGTACCCATGGGGCTCGCTGACTCACTGACCACGAGCCATGCACAAGTGCTGACCAAGGTGCTGAAGAGGCTCCCGGAAAGCTCCCTGGGAAGATATTAAAGAGAAAGAAAGATAGTGCCACTCTCGACTCTTACCTCCTTCCAGACAAGCGTTATCTTGGTTAGTCCCTCTCCAGAAGTTGGGTGCCGGTCTGAAGGACCAAGTGTCAACTCACAGAAAGAAATCAACTTTTTTTGTTCCTGACTAAACCTAGGCAGCAGAGAAAGTCTCATGTACAAGAACTTTGCCACAACCATAAAAGGATATGAGGATAGAAGAAAAGGAAGTCCCTAATCCCCTTGAGAGATAAGGTAATGGCGATGCCTGTTCTACACACCCCTCAAGTACAGGGGTCTCTTAAATACAGGGACACACTGCCAGAAGCTTCCTGCAGGGGTCCTCATCAGGAGGAAGATCTCAGGCCCAAAGTTTGGCTCAGCACCTGAGCCTCAGAGGACTCGCCACATCCTATATCCTCGTTTTCTCAGCCATCTTCCTCATAGCTCTGAAGAGAACTCCCCCAATCCTCTAACAACCAAAGGAAGCTAATTTACCTAAACTCAACTCCAGTCATATTCCCAGAGACCGAGAGAAACAGCACAGCTACTAAAATGGCCGAAGAGACAACTAGCAGGAAAACAGCACAGTGGGAGAAAGCAACACTAGCAAAAAATTAAATCTCTCACTCTGAATGTACAAGATTGGTATTTTCAGTCTCTTTTTCATTCATTCAGCTGTTTATTGAGCATTTAGTATGTGCCAAATTATGAAAAGTCCTGAGAGCGCAAAGATGAATGGGGCCTGGGACATGACCATGAGAGGTTTATAGAGTAGTCAAGGAGACAGAGAAGTAAATTTAAAATGAAAGTACAAGAAATGACTGTGCCCAAGGTTGTATGAACAAAGTGCTAAAGGACCTCAGGGGAGTACCTGAGCATCCCTGGGTATCGGAAAAATCAGCATGGACGGAGTGATGTTTCAGCTGAGTCTGAAAGGATAGGCCCATACTGCACATGGCTGGGATAGGGCTGGGGGGTGGATTTTGAAGGTGGAGAAAACAGTGTGCCTAAGGATCCTAGGTTTGGGAAATGTAATCCAACCAGGTGATACAATGTAAGTGTTCAAAACCAACATAAACAAGCTTGGCTTCCAGACTCCTTCAAAGCTCCTCTCAGCTGGCTAAGGCTCCAAGTTGGGCAGATATCACAGTGGACTACACAGGATGCCAGAGCAAAGATATCCACCCAAAGGGGCATGAAATTCCCCAGGCTGAGGCTTCATTTTTAAAACCTGATAGCTGTTGAACTAAAGGAAAGACAACAGACCCTACTCTAAATATTAACCCCCAAAATATTTTGACTGTACAGACAGCACAGCCTCAGCTAATAGAAAATTTGCATGTGATTTGCATTAAAAAACTCATGTTCAAGTAAAGTGGTATCAGCCTTTGGATTCATTCTCTCAAATAAGAAAGACAGTGTGGTCCCTCAGCTGCAGCCCATAGGGATGGACAAATTTACACTGAACCAGAGATGGTCTCCTTGCTGAAGTCAAGGGACAGGGTTTACCCATGAGGATCACTGGCTCGCAGGTGACCTTCACTTTTCTGGGTTCTCTGACCTGTGGGTTTGTCAGAAGCTTTGATATTTAGGTTATTCAGGAGATCCGGGTCCCAGGAAAAAACAGGTTGTTACTACTCAAACTCACATAAAACTGAGCGGTAACAACGAGTCCATTTCAGAACTTTCAGTGTGAAAGAGCTCTGCTGTTACAAAGAAATGAGGCTTCAGAGAAATTATAAGGCAGTTTGTTGCCACTGAAGAGAGGACCACCTGGACAAGGACCCCCTCCTCCCCAGCCCAGGCCAGAAACACAGCCGCCTGAACTCCTGGGCAAGCACTGCATCCTCAGGATTCCACATTGCCCTCTGGCGGCATAGACAGCAGAAAGAGCTGGGACGCTCTGTTCAGATAAATGGGTTTGAATCCAGGTTCTACCGTCCCTGGCTCTGGGCCTTGGGCAATTCATCCTGCCAAGCTTCCATTTCCTCATTTGCAAAATAGATATACTTCACAAGACTGCTGTGAGGATTAAGTAAAATAACGCAGGGGAAATGCTAGCAGTCAGCTTCAGAGCAAGCACTTGATAAAAGACAGTCATTTTTCCTTTTGTTTATGGAAACATTTGTGGCTAAGAAATCAAGAAAAGCTCAGTCTAACTTCCAATGCTGCCAATTCTTGGGAAAAAAAAACTAATGTGGTTTACCACCTACTTTGTTTCAGATACTGTGCTGGTTCTTTCTGTACTTAATTTCTTTATAACCTGAGTATATAACCCTGAAATAGGTATCATTATTCCCATTATAAGAAAATTAAATTCAGAGAGATTAAGTAATTAATCAAGGTTATACAGTTGGCAGGAGATTGGACTGAGATTTTAGCCCAAAATGTCTGAATCTAGTTCCTTGCTCCAAAAACCATCAAGCCGAGTAAGCCAGGCTGCCTGGGAGAGGCAGAGGAAGAGAGTGGAGGGGAGAGAGTAGAGGTGGTTGAAGATTGGGTAAAGTGACCAATTCATTACCGTTCTATTTCCAATTCCCAAAGCTGTTTCCCCAGCTTTACTGGAGGTTATTATTGGAACACAGTATAGTAATAGCTGATATCCTCCTCTCATTTAGTTAAAATGATCCCAGTTCTAAATAATCCTAAAATTTATATGGAACCACAAAAGACCCAGAATTGCCAAAGCAATCCTGAGGAAAACGAACAAAACTGGAAGCATAACCCTCCCAGACTTCGGACAATACTACAAAGCTACGGTAATCAAAACAGAGAGGTATTGGCACAAAAACAGACATATGGATCAATGGAACATAATAGAGAGCCCAGAAACAAACCTACGCACCTATAGTCAATTAATCTTTGACAAAGGAGGCAAGAATATACAATGGAGAAAAGATAGTCTCTTCAGCAAGTGGTGCTGGGAAAGCTGGACAGACACATGTAAATCAATGAAGTTAGAACATACCCTCTCACCAAACACAAAAGTAAAAAGTTGCTTGACGACTTAAATATAAGACATGACACCACAAAACTCCTAGAAGAGAACATAGGCAAAACATTCTCTGGCATAAATCGCAGCAATGTTTTCTTAGGTCAGTATCCCAAGGCAACAGAAATAAAAACAAAAATAAACAAATGGGTCCTAATCAAACTTATAAGCTTTTTCACAGCAAAGGAAACCATATAAGAAACAAAAAGACAACCTATGGACTGGGAGAAAATATTTGCAAATGATGCAACAAAGGGCTTAATTTCCAAAATATACAGACAGCTCATATAACTCAATAACAAAAAACAAACAACCCAATCAAAAAATGGTCAGAAGACCTGAATAGACATTTCTCCAAAGAGGACATACAGATGGCCAATAGGTACAGGAAAAGATATTCGACATTGCTAATTGTTTAGAAAAATGCAAATAAAAACTACAGTGAGGTATCACCTCACACCAGTCAGGATGGCCATCATCAAAAATTCTACAAATAATAAAGGCTGGAGAGGGTGTGGAGAAAAGGGAACCCTCATACACTGTTGGTGGGAATGTAAATTGGTGTAGCCACTACGAAGAACAGTATGGAGGTTCCTCAAAAAACTAAAAATAGAGTTGCCATATGATCAAGCAATCCCGCGCCTGGGCATATATCTAGAGAAAACAGTAATTTGAAAAGATACATGCACCCAATGTTCACTGCAGCACTATTTACGATAGACAAGACATGGAAACAACCTAAATGTCCACTGACAGATGAATGGATAAAGAAGATGTGGTATATATATATATATACACAGAATGGACTACTACTCAGCCATAAAAAAGAATGAAATAATGCCATTTGTAGCAACATGCATGGACCTAGAGATTATCATACTAAGTGAAGTCAGAGAAAAACAAATATGGTATCATTTATATGTAAAATCTAAAAAATGATACAAATGAACTTATTTACAAAACAGAAACAGACTCACAGACCCAGAAAACAAACTTATGATTACCAAAGGGGAAGGGGGCAAGGGATAAATTAGCAGTTTGGGATTAGCAGATACAAACTACTATATATAAAATAAACAACAAGGTCCTGCTCCATAGCACAGGGAACTATACTCAAGATATTCAATATCTTGTAATAAACTATAAATTTTTTTCTTTGTGTCTCATCTAAATTCTTTCTCTCTCTCTCTCCCTTTCCTTTCTTAGTGTATCTAGAACAGGCATACCAGTCAAATAACTGGAAAACTTACTTGGGGGAAAGGGGAGGGAACACAAGGAACTTGTGTCCTTAAGGGTAGGAAGGGACCAAGTCTTTTTCTTTCAGTTGGGAGCATTAGCAGCCTTATGTATATCAATACTTAAAATTATTAATCTGAAACTGCCTTGCTTCTTTCCTTGTTTAATATCTCCTCAAAAGTCAAAAGCACAGAATTATTAGTCCTAGGAAAGCAGCTGTGACTATGGATCTTTCTATTCTGTCCAAAACCACCTAGGAATAACAACAATCATAGTATATCCTACATTTAAGAGGATCAGGTAAGAAAATTAAGAGATGATCACCACCACCACCATCATCATCATCATCATCATCATCATCATTGTAGCTCAGCTTGATCATCATCATCATCATTTAGTTTAGCTTGATCATCATCATCACCATCATCATTTAGTTTAGCTTGATCATCATCATCATCATCATCATCATCATCATCATCTAGTTTAGCTTGACATCTGGAGAAACTTTTCCAGGATACCATGAATCCTGGTTTGAAGTATAATAAAGCATTCATAAGCAGATTACTTCTAAAGTTTAAAGCAGGGCTTCCCTGGTGGCGCAATGGTTAAGAATCCGCCTGCCAATGCAGGGCACGTGGGTTCGAGCCCTGGTGCGGGAAGATCCCACTTGCCGCGGAGCAACTAAGCCCGTGTGCCACAACTACTGAGCCTGCGCTCTAGAGCCCATGTGTCACAACTACTGAAGCCCACGCGCCTAGAGCCCGTGCTCCGCAACGAGAAGCCACCGCAATGAGAAGCCTGAGCACCGCAACAAAGAGTAGCTCCCACTTGCCGCAACTAGAGAAAGCCCATGCGCAGCAACAAAGACCCAACACAGCCAAAAATAAATAAATTTTTAAAAATTAATAAATAAAATAAAGTTTAAAGCAGTAATTATGGAAGTTTCAATCTCGCCCATTAAACCCATGAGAAGGCTTTTTTCCAGTGTAGTTGCCTATACACAAACATTCATACACAATTCCAGGCTAAGAAATTTGGGCTGTAATTGAGGCAGTTAAAGCATTGAGGTATTCCTCCCTAGATTCAAGCTCATGGATTAATATGATGAAATATTTCTTACATCCTTTTCATTTCCCATTTACATTCACACTCCATTTATGTCTCTGTGTGTGTGTGTGTGTGTGTGTGTGTGCGTATATACACACCATTAAGGAAGCACATAGGTCAAGTTGGTCAGGTTTAATGATTCCGTGGTTATTGTTATTATCATTTGAACATATCACTTCTGTTCCACTAAGTCTACTTACTGTAAACAGTCCAGGTCACCCAGCCTCCCAATCAGAACATTTAATCACAGTCTCTGCACCCCCAAACCCTCACAAAATAGACTGCTATGATGAAGTAACAGAAAGGTACATATCAGCCCAGTCAGTGGCAAAGCACTGGTCTTTAGGATCCAAAGATCTCTACAACCAGCAAGAGCAAATGGGGGAAAGCAAAGAATAGGGAAGTGATACTGTTTGAACCCAACTTTTTTGAGCCCCTCCTTTAGTAGTAACATGTGTGGGAAGACGAGGCTTTCGGACTGAAACTCTATGACCTCCCTAAGTGAGTGGGCAAAGTACCCTGGTGACAGTAATGCATGAACACCCTGGTTGCAGGGACGTGCAGATTTAGCCAGAATGCTATCCACGGAGCAGCAAGTACCCCAGCCCGGCCTCAGCTGAATTGCCACCACTTTCCTGTGAGGGTCAGAGCATCCTTCTGGAATCCTCTGCAGCAGATCTTCTTCCTCTTCCCTGTCCCTACAAAGGCAGAAACAGCTTGGGGGGGAGGGTGTAAATCTCTGAGCTAACTCCTTGTATCCAGGCAGGATCAGAGCTTCCTGATCAGACCTCTCTCTGTAAAAAGATAGAATATTTTTCTTAATGGAAGTTCAACACTGAGGGAAAGCTAGCAAAGTCATTCACTCACAATCTCAGGCCAACCCTGGGCAGACAGGTTAAGGCAGGGACAAAGGTGAGAGGTCTAGAACCCTATCCAGGCCAAAAGCAGGTCACTCAGGAAATCCCTAAGATCCAACTGGTGCTCAGGGTTCTCTCTAGGATGGTCACAAGTGGTGTTTTGTCCAGATTGATTAGGTCATACCTAGCCCTAAGTATTCCAAGCTTCCCAGTTCCAAGATGAACTTCCCAAGTTCACTATTCCTTGGCCGTTTGGACTAGGGGACAATCTGTCCCTATTTCAAACTTCCTGGTCCCTCTCCAGCCTGAATTTCTGTCCCCAGAGAATTGGGGTAGCAGTTGGCAGTTGACCAGACTCAAGATTTTGATGAGATGGAGTAAACAGCTGGTCCTTGTGCATGTTTAGAAATTAACTGAACTCCCTTTGGAGTCATATGTACTCCTAGCTCTGCACTAGGAGTATGATATTAAAACCGAGAACACCTTATTTTAAAGACTCTCACTCCCCCAACTTTTGCACCTCTGAGTCCTAACCTCTCCCCCCACTTCCCCTCACACACACCACCAGAAGATGCTGTCCCAACACTTTCAGTATCTCTAGGGCCCAAGGATAAAATGGCATTAATGGCATTTGGCAGAAAATCCCAGCCCACATTGAGGATTCCTCCCAGGTCAACACAGTGAAGAGATAAATGATAATGTAAGAGAAGAGGCAGGAGAAACCAGAGCCTGCCCCTTCTCACAGAAGAGGCACAGAAAGTTGACGAGTTAGTGAAAATGGCATCATCTCTTGCCAGAAGGCCACCAACTACCACTGGCTGGGAGCCGCATGATCACTTGTTTCTCCTCTGGACTGAAGTGCAAGATGGTGAGGATGGCGGTGAGCGTCTGCTGGCGGCCCACGGTGTCTGGCAAGGTCAGGAAGCGGTAGATGATGTTCTTGAGGTACTCCAGGTTGGCTCCCTCCCGACTCTGGTCCCTGATGTTCTTTGCAATGTGGCTCTGCAGGGCTCCCACCTCCTCCCGATGCCGCTCCCCCTCCTCCAGCAGCCGATCCTGCAGCTGATGCACCTCCCCCTCCAGCCTGTGCTTCTGCTTCCTCAGTGACGTGATCTCCACCTCCTTGCGAGCCAACTGCTCGGCGTAAAGGAAGAAAGTGGGCTCGTTGGCCGCAGCTAGTTGCAGGGCTTGGGTCAGGCTGTCCGGGGCACATGTGTCCGCTGGATCCCCGGGGCCCACACTGCCCACAGGGCTTCTGCGTCCCGGCAGCCCAGAGGACAAGGCCACGGAACGCAGCTGCTCCAGCTCCAGGTCCTTCTCGGCCAGCACGGCCAGGGCCCGGTCCCGCTGCTTGTGCAGCTCCTCCTCCAGTTTCAGCGTGCGGTCCCTGAAGTCCAGCTGGCTCCGCTCCAGTTCCTGCCGGTGGATGTGCTGCAGCCGGGCCAGCTCCTGCTTCCAGCCCTCAGCCTCCTGCTGGTGCTGGCAGTCGAGCTCCTCGCAGGACAGCCGCAGCGAGATGTACTTCTCCTTCAGCTCCGCCAGCTGCTCCCGGGCTTCCTCCAGCTCCTTGCCCAGGTTCCCGTCTTTGACGTTCTTGCTTTTGAGGACGACCTGGGCCCGCATCTTGTACCTCTCAAACTCCTCCTTCAGCTGTTTCAGCTCCTGCTGGTAGTAGAGCGCGCTGGCCTTCTCCCCGTCGGCAGCCTCTGAGCTAGGCATTATCTCCAGGTTGCAGAGCTTCTCCACGTCCAAGGTCACCTGGCTCTTCCTGGCCGCAACCTGCAGCAGCCTCTTCAGCTTCTCCATCTTGTCCTTCAGGACACTGACATCCAGACTGGACTCCTCTCCATGGCTGTCCAGAGGGGACCGGCTAGAGGCCGCTAGCGCCAGTGTCTTGTTCTCCAGGTCCAGCTGAAGAATGCGCTCCTTCAGCTTGTGGATGGCCAGCTGGTCCTTCTGCTTGGCTTTCTCATAGGTGCCCAGCAGTTCTGACACCTCAGATATTTGATTCTCCAGGGCTGCCACCCTCTGCTCTTCCAGCTGCGCTTGCTGTCGTAGCTGATCTTCGGCGAGGGCTGTCTGGAAAACAAGGGAACAGATGGAGATGCATCCAGAAAAGCCACAAGGCCCGATGGCAAACTTTGAGAAAGCAAGAGAGGGGAGCAAGAGGGTTACGGGATGGAGGTGGCCTGGCAAAAATGGGAACTGGGAATTTTTCTGTTCGTTTGGGAGCGAACCCAAGCTCCTGTAACCTGCTCCCAGACACACATTATACCAAACAACATTAAGAACCTTTGCAGATCTGCTGTTGTTCTGCTTTAGTGTTTCTGCTCTCTCTTCTCATACGCCAACCTCACATGTGCAGTGTGCTCTTAACCATATGACATTCTTTTCCTCTTCCAATATTCCTGGAAGTTCAAAATTGACTTGGATCTCTCCCCACACTGAAAGATGGCTCTGTAAAATAGCATACCTTTCCAGACAAGGCAAATGTTGACTGCAAGCAATACAACAGGTTATTTCTTCTGAGAAAATTCCCTTTGCCCCCTTCAGCCACCCTACCTGTAGGAATACATTGCTACCTATATATAGGCATATTCCTACAAGCATACACTCCACCTTTCACTGCACAGCCGCCACTACACTGCTTCACAGAGCACAGCTGGGAGGATGCCAATGCCCAGATGCTCAGAGCTGTCTGGCTCCAACCCGGCTTACACTCAGAAACGCCACATCCTATTGGAAGCACACTCTGTGGATACTGTCAACACCACACAGAAAAGGATTTCCCAGGACTCACAAATGAAACTTTTTGAATAGCATCAAAAATCGACAGTGCAGCCACTTAGTTCTAACTATCAAAGGAGAAAAAAAAAGCCCTAATATTTCCCCACTTCAGGTTAAACGACAAATGTTTAAAGGAGATGAAGATAATTACCTTCCTCATTTCCTGCTGCAACTGAGCCTGGAAATGGCTTTTAAGGCAGGCGGCCTCTTCCTGAAGCTCCTGCAGCCGGGGGTCAGGCTGATTCTTCTCATCTCGAAGAGCCTGCAGCTCACCTTTCAACTCCTCTACCTCACGGGTCAGCTGCTTGGTTTGCAGTTCAAACCCTTCCATCTGACCGGCTGCATAGGCCCGCCCAGCCAGAGCTTCTCGGGTCTCTTCCAATCGAAGCTCCAAGTCCTGGCGCTGGGTCCTCTCCTCCTGCAGCAGCTTCTGGAGCTCACGCAGCATCAAGGCATGGTCACTCTGCTCTTGGGCCCGATCGTGCTGCTGCGTGATAAGTCGGGCTTTGGTTTCTGCTATCTGCTCCTGCAGCCCCTTCAATTCTCCCTCCAGCCGGCCCCTCTCCTCCTCTGCTTTTTTACTGGCATTATCTAAGTCCTGTTTCATCTTCTTTTTGTCAGCCAGGTAAGAAGCTTCCATGCGGGACTTCTCCTGGGTGACTGTAGCCAAAGAGCTGGTCAAAGTCGCCAACTGAGTCTTCAGCTGGTGCAGTCGTTTGTCCACCTCCCCACTCCCAGACGGTCCATCCCCACTACTACTGCTAACGCCGCTCTCCGATCCACTGGCCTCTTCGGACTTTAGAGGTGGTGGCCCACGGGCCAGTCTGTCATCTTCTACCCCAAACTCACCCTTGGTGCTGGTGAGACTGGCCGCAGTATCTAAGCTGGTGGCGGTCCCAGTGCTATCCTCGCTGTGAGTGGAGCATCGGTCATCCACAGAGTCAGGAAAGGTGAGGCCTTGAGGCTGGACACCTGCAAGGCCCACATCCGCCTCGTGGGATACCGACAGCACCTTAATGCTGGCCTCCAGCGCCTCTTTCTCTTTCAGCAGACTTTTATAGGCGCGGACTACATCCTTGAGACGTGCCTGGTACTGGAGGAGCTGCTTCTTCTGGGTCTCAATGGTCTCCAGCAGGTCCTTCTTGCTTGGGCCGCCCCCGAAATTCATCCCAAACTTCTCCATGAGGATTCAGAACGGGTTGTTCCACGTCAGTGTTCGGACAGCCTGGGAGAGGGTCACGAAGACGCTGGCGGGGAGACAGTTGTCCCTAAGGCCGCACATCCGCTCCTCACAGCTATCCGAGACCGGATGCAGGGCAGCGGGGCAGCCTGACAGAAGCGCCCGCCAGGTCCCAGGCAGGAGAGCAGGGGCGGGTCCTATCCTAGAGGCGGAGCGACGCTGGCACGAGAGGAACACACTGTCAGGGCTCGCCCGCACTGTCCCAAAAGCCGCTCCGCGCTCCCCGCTCGCCCGGGCCACAGCAGCACCGGCCGGCCCCCGGGCCAAAGCTTTAAGCTGAGCGTAGCCCCATTCCGACTTCCTAACTCTAACGGCTAGACAACCACGCTTCCGGGGCCGCTGGAAGTGACGACAGCACGACGCATCAGGCCCCGCCCCCCGGGGCGCGAGGTGGGCGGGGCTACTTCAGTCGATGGGTGGGAAGCCGCCTGTTGCGAATCCAGCTGGGCCACGAGTCGGTCACTCTCCAACAGGGCGCTGGTCACTCTCCACCAGAGCAGAGCAATCAAAGTCGAGTACACGGAAGTAATGCTGGTTTGGTGAGGGCGCCTGATCTTGCCCTAGCGCTACGATCAGCGAGGGACAGGGTGACGTCGCACTGTGTCCTTTCCAAAGACCCAGGTGAGCGACATGACCCCACTGTTTGGGGGCTCAGTGCATTTGTCCCTAAAGAGCAACAATTAAGACTCCCTTTCGGACCACGAAAATGGCAACCCTTTCTAGGACAGTATTTGGCACCTAGTAGGTGTACAGTATAATTATTAGCATCCTTCCTGAGTTCTGCTGAGTTCATTAAACAAATATATATAGATGAATATATATAGCCATGATGTCCATCCTAAGTGCCAACTATATTTCAGAAGCGTCACAGGAGTTTTGCTATTTAGTCTTTACAATAATTCTGCTGAGTGGGTATTATTAGCACTATTTTACAGATGGGGAAACATGAGGCACAGAGAAGCTAAGTAACACGCCCAAGGTCACACAGCCAGTAAGTTTAGAATCCTATCTGGATCAGTCCGAGGCTCAACATAACCAAATGCTGTGCCAGATGATCACCATGAAGAGACAAGGTCCTGCCCTTAAGGAGACCACATCTAGAGAGGAAGCAGACATGTAAACAGGAGTATATTCAAAGTGGTACAGAAGTTAAAAGGAGGGAGGCCTGTCTAGGGGAGACAGAGAAGGCTCTCAGTGGAAATACTTTGGGATTTGAAGGATGAGTACTGATTGCCCATCTAACTAGAGATGAGGGAAACAAACATTCCAGGCAGAGGGGAAAAAATGCAAGGACTCCTGGGGCATCAGAGAGCCTGGCTCACCCGGGAAGCAATGAGAATCATTTCAAGGCAGTAGCTTAGGGTATGCGGAGGTGGCAACAGATGGAGCTGACACAATGGATGAGGACCCAAATTAAGGCATTTGGATTTTATCTTGGGTGATAAGACACTAAAGGATTTTCATCGCAAGAGTGGCATCATCAAGTCTTATAGACAAGGTGAAGATACCAAGGTACAGAAGGACATTTTCATTCATGGGGATCAGATGGTAGTGAAACAGAGCAGTGACAACAGGGATGGAAAGAAAAAGGCTAATCGAAAGAGCCAAAGATGACTTGGTCACCGCTAGTTGTGTTATTATATTGGAACTCTTTTAAATGTGCTCTTCAACATTGTAAAAACCTTCTTAAGAATGCAAGTCTATGACTGAAGAGTAAAAAAGTCATGTGTTCACTCATACCTGGTGCCCAGAGTCTGTTCTCTTTACAGACTGAGGGTCAGGATGGGGCAGACACTAGAAATCTGTTCAGACCCCGATTCTTGGTGGCCCAGGTTATATCATCTGCATCACACGAAGCATTCAGATACATTATCTTATCATTTTAATCTTCACCATAACCTCATGAGACAGGACAGATATTAGTCTCCCTTTATAGATGAGAAAATGATAGACTGTGAATATTGTTGAAGTCAAGCCCCCACCCCACCCCCCCAAAAAAAAGGTAGAACTGAGAATTGAACTGAGGCCTGGAACAATGGCACAAAGTCGGTACTCAGTAAATATTTATGGAAGGGAGTGAGGGAAGGAGGGAGGGAGGAAGGAACTTTCTCTGATTCCCAGCTCACTTCACCATGTCCAGTCCATAAGCAACTGATCCTAGAAGCCCAGTGCAAATCCAGAATAGGCAAAACGCCTGCCCTTGCTCCACTGAGCAACCAATTAGTCCATTCAACCCAGCCAGCATTTGTTAAGCATATATTAGGTGCCTGGCATTGACCCAGTCTCTGCCACAGAAGAAATTTAAATTAATTCCTATCTTGCTATTTCGCCTCAGATGCTAAGATGAGTGGGGAAGTAACGTATGAAGCTCTTTGGCAAGAGCCTCACAAAATCCTAGATAGCTGTGCCCTGAAAATCCAGGTTCCCAGGTCTGTGGCAGAGTGAGGAGGGAACTTTAGAAAGACTGCCCTCTTCGACTGAAAGGCCTTGTTTCCAGGGCCATCAAGGCGAAGGCAGAGTTCTCCAGTATACAGGAGTAGGGTTTACGACCCCGCCGCCAGAACTGGGGATCTTACGCTGTTTCTGCTGATTGGGGATCTATGAAGGTGGCGTTTGAAGGAACCATGAAGTGCATCTTCTTCCACCTCTGGCGTACTCCTCTCGAGATTCTACGGTCACTGAACCACCTGCTATGTTCAGAGTCCCTCGCTGGGAGCTGGGAGGACAAAAGGGAGGGCTAAGACACTTGCACAGAACTTCCGCTCCCCCGGGGAGGAAGCTGGAGGTCACCAAGAGCTAAACCGGAGCCCAGAGTGCGTTGGACACAACAAACCAAGGCCCAGAGACCGGCCACCGAAGATGGGGGTGGAGGGCCGTTATGGAGCGTTGTAGGCTTTCCTCGGCCCTGCCCGGGTTGCCGGTTCAGCGCCATAGACCTGACAGGCGTGCTAGGAACTGGGGGAGACCCAGGCCCTTTCCATCTTTAAAGCTGGCGCGGGACCGGGGGAGGATGCGGAGGCTCGCTCAACTCCAGTGTCTTCCTGAGCCATGGTCTGGAGGCGGGGCGGGGGCGGGCCTGGGGGCGGGGCCAGGGCGGAGGACGGCCCGAGGTGACGTAGGGCCGGCCGGGACGCGCGGAGGCCGCGGCGGCGCCTCCTCCTTCTGCTGCTGCTGGGCCCCATCCCCCAGCGGCCGGTTCCAGCCCGCACCCCGCGTCCGTGCCCGCGCCCCCTCCCCCGGGCCCCGCCATGGGCCTCACCGTGTCCGCGCTCTTTTCGCGGATCTTTGGGAAGAAGCAGATGCGGATCCTCATGGGTGAGGCAGATAAAGCGCGCGGCCCGGACTGGAGCGCCAGCCCCCGCGCAGCCCTCTCGCCCCCGCGTCCCTCCAGCCCAGCTCACCCCGGTCTCTGACCCCGAGTCACCCACCTCCTAACCCCCTGGGGCCGCTACTTTCGGATGGGTCGCGGTCTGCAGCACTGTCCCCGGGGCCTGAGACTGAGAGCTGCGGGCCTGGGTGGGGTGAAGCTCCCTTCGCCCCAGCCCGGCTGATAAGAAGGGAGGATTCCGCCCTTGGAGACGACTTTTAAAAGGAGCGCGGCCTTTCTCTTGCGCCTCTTTCCCTGCCGCCCCTCCCCCGCTTTGGGGGCAGGAGTTGGCTCTCCCCACCCTACTGCACTCAAGGCCCCGAAGGTAGATAACAGCGCGCACCTGGAGGCGCTCGGGCTCTCCGCCCCCGTCACCATCAGCTGTCCTGGCCTCTCCCCTTCCCTGGGCTCTAGGGGGCTCCCTCGCTCCCATCTCCATCCCTGTGCCCCTCTCCGTTGCAGTTGGCTTGGATGCAGCTGGCAAGACCACAATCCTGTACAAACTGAAGTTGGGGGAGATTGTCACCACCATCCCCACCATAGGTGAGTCCGGAGGCGAGACCGGGAGGAGCGGGAGCGTGGCGGCGGCCCTTCTGAGGATCTGCTCTGCATTCTGCCCCAGGCCCTTATTTCTGTGCAGGGAGCGGACCCTGACATCAGATCCTGCTACCTGAGAAGTGGGTCAGGGTATCTTTACGTGCAAGATGAGGCGGGATGGATGTGACCTAGCCCGGCCCCATCTGTGGGCTAGCTGGTCCTCTGGGGTTCTTTTCCCCTGGGCCTTGATCGTTGCCTTCTAGTTTTATATCCCTGCTGAATCCACTTAGTTTTAGTGAGTTCCTTCCTTTCAGGATTTTTTCCTCATATTTTTACCAATTATCTGCAGGCTTCAACGTGGAAACAGTGGAATACAAGAACATCTGTTTCACAGTGTGGGACGTGGGAGGCCAGGACAAGATTCGGCCTCTGTGGCGGCACTACTTCCAGAACACTCAGGTTGGGGCTCCCCAACCCCAGGGGAAGAGGGTTAAGGTTAGAAAGCCTGAGATGTTGGCCCAGGCCAGGAAAAAACCCTTCCCTCCTTCTACCCTCAGTTGTAGGCTAGCCTGTCCTCATCCTTCAGAACTGGCCTCAGACTTCTGAGCCTTAGCCACCGTAAGCGTCTCCTGAGAAGCAGAATTCTGAATCCACACTGCCTGATTTAGCTCTCATCACATGTCTTTCCCTGTTCCTTTGCACATCTTTTAGCTAGACTGCTTGCCTGAGGGCAGAGGCTGTATCCTTTGCTGGGTGTCTCCAGTTTGTGCGAGGACATCTGCAAAGCCGTAGTGGAAGTTTACTAGATGAGAAGGGTTTAGACACAATTAGACGTGGGCAGAAGAGAGAAAGAGCCAGACTAGGGTGTATGTGTCCCAGGCTCGAGTGATTGCTCCTCCTTTCTTCCTTCCCACCCAGGGCCTCATCTTCGTGGTGGACAGTAATGACCGAGAGCGGGTCCAGGAATCTGCTGATGAACTCCAGAAGATGGTGAGCACCCAGAGCCCTGGGACAGAGAGAGCCTCTGTACTGGTGTGACAGTCAGGAAATGCCTCACCGGCCTTGAATGTGTGATTCTCTCTGTGGACACAGTCACAAGAAGTAGCTCACCCTGTTTTGAATTGGGGTCAGGTAAAAAGTATAGGGCTTACTTTTTCCTTGCATTCTCTCCTGTCTTCACAACTGACTCTGAGAAGTTGGTGGGGAGGGGGGAGTTCTGCGTGGTGGAGAGAAACGTCATCTTACGTTCTTATTTTTCCATTTGGAAATTTTGTCATTTTGACTAGGGCAAGGAGTCAAATTAGTAGAAGACCCTTTCTGGACTTCAGGCCAAAATGGCCTCAGGCTAGTTTATAACTCTGTCTTGGGTTCAGCAGTAGACGACACAATATTCTATTCTTCTCACAAATATGCTAGAAGGGAAAAAGGGGGGCTCCCGTACACAGCTGGATTCCACCCCCTTCGCCTCTCCCAGCTGCAGGAGGATGAGCTGCGGGATGCGGTGCTGCTGGTGTTTGCCAACAAGCAGGACATGCCCAACGCCATGCCCGTGAGCGAGCTGACCGACAAGCTGGGGCTACAGCACTTGCGCAGCCGCACGGTGAGGGCCTGCCTCTCCCAAAGGGGCCCCAGGCCAGGCAGGAAATAAAGGCATCTCCTTTTCTTCCCTGCTACTGACCTCTTTCTTTCTTTCTCCCCACAGTGGTACGTCCAGGCCACCTGTGCCACCCAAGGCACAGGTTTGTATGATGGGCTGGACTGGCTGTCCCATGAGCTGTCGAAGCGCTAACCAACCAGGGGCCGGCCCCTGCTGCCCAGAAGCTCCCGCGTGCATCCCGGGATGACCAGACTCCCGGACTCCTCAGGCAGTGCCCTTCCCCGCCCATCTCCTCCTCCCCCGCAGACAGCGGCCTCTGCTCCTGCCTGCATGTTGTCTCTGTTGTTGGAGCCTGGGGCCCCGCTCTCTGGGCACGGAGGGCTCCGCTCTCCTGCCTTCTGGGACCTGTGGAAAGGGGCTTCCAGGGCCAGGGCCCCTTCTGCCAGAGGAGGAGCAGGGATCTGGGTTTACTTCTGTTTCTTCCATTTCGGGTGTACCCTTGGGGCCAGGTGGGGAGGGAAGGTGACGGCTCCGGGTGGTGCTATGATGTGGCACTGGATATTGAGTAATAAATTTGCTGTGGTTTGTACACGGTGTTGTCTGTAGCCTAGAGGTCGGGGGCTGGGTTATTGGCTGCAAAGAGACAATATGGGGGAGGCTCAAAGCAGCTAAGGCTGCAGGGCCTGCCCCGTCCCCCAAGCACACACACACATCGCTGCCCTCATCTAGCTCAGCTTCTCCTCCTTTACTCTTGAGATTGGAAGTATTTAGGGGCTCCAGTGGAGGAAATCCCCTTCCTTCCCCAATTCCAAGGGACCTTTGCTGCTGTAACAGGCTCTACCTTCATGGGTCTATAAACCACCTAACGCCCATTTCCCATCCATCTCCCAGCTACTTAGAGAAGTAGGCAGTGGGTCCTGGAGCCCATTGGACAACAGAGACTCTTTGGTGAGGGAAGGACTGATACCCTTAGCGGCAGCCCTGGCTGGTTGCCCAGCAGCAGGGCAACTGGGGACTGAAGAGGGTGCTCTGTGGTCCCCCCACCAAGGCCAGTCTCCTTACCCTGCTCCTGAGCCAGCCCTTCCTGATTAGCATGAGTAATCTGATCCTTGCTGGTTATCTAGGGTTTCCTCACACTCCCTGAAAAGTACCGTCTGAGATGTTTTGGCCTCATCCTCCCAAGGGCCATAGAAGTTAATAGATTTTTCTTAGGTATCTTGAACTCTAAAAACACTTGAGCCCCAAGGGAGCCAGGCAGAACCCACTTCCTAGGGAGGAAAGAGGTTGGTTTCTATCCTATGATTAAAATGAGGAACACAAGTGAAGAAAGGGAGGGACTTGCCTGAAGTCACAGGTGGTGGTTGGCACAGGCTGAAGTTCTGATTCCCAGTCTTAGTTACCTCGATGCCTGGAGTGATGTGGAGAGGGTAGTGCCAGTGGCCCTGGACGCACTTCCTCTGGGCTGTGGATTGATGTTGCTGAGTCAGTGCCCTTTCTCCTCTATGGCGGAATAAGAGGCAACCCTCACAGTCACAATGCTCCCGGGTCACAGAGGTGCTGGGCCCCAGGCCAGCCTCTGCCTAGGAAGTTCCCTCTGGGAACATCTTCCAGGGGGCACTAAGGGCCTGATTCAGGGCCCTATGGCCTGTAGAACCTCACCACTGGGGGGAAGGCTGGGCCGGACTGAGTCATCACCTGTGGTGCCGGCCCCATGGATGAAGTGGAGTGGATGCCAAGACAGCCCAAGGCCGAGGACCTAAGGGTTGGGCTCATCAGCTGGGCAGGATCCTACCTCACTTTTGAGACATACAAGAATACTGTCACTGCTACTGCAAAGGGTTTGGGCCGGAGACAGGTAACAAAGCAAACCTGCACTGGAACCATTTTTCCCAAGGGTGTGTGTGTGTGTGTGTGTGTGGGTGGGTGGGTGGGCGTGTGTGTGTGTGTGTGTGTGGGTGGGTGGTGTGTGGTGTGGATACACTTTCAACCTAATCACTTTACTAGCCTCTGCCATTGTCAGGGCAAGCCAGGCTTTTGCTCACAGGTCTCTATTGCTCTATCTCCCCCTTTCTAACCCTATTCTATCAGGTGAAGCCTCAGCCCTGGCTTTGCTACCTTGTCTTGCTCTGGCTGCTCCCTCCCCTCTATCCCAGCACAGTGGGTGTGTTATCACAGAAAGGAGAGGTGGAGAGGCCAGGCTGGAAGGCAGAATTGTGGGCGTCCGGGAAGTTGGACCCGCGGAGATACTGCAAAGTCTATGTTCTGGTTGTAGTTTGAGACTGGGGTACTCTAGAAGCCCTCAGAGATTTGGTCTTCATTTTAGAGAATGATGTTGGCGCCTCTCGGGATGGTGCTATAGAGCAAGGCAGTGGCAAGTTCCTCTCGCTTATAACAAGGTTGATCACAGCTGAAACAGACAATTCCATCTCGACTGTGTGCTCCCATCCTCATCCCCGGAGCCCGGGCCTGCCTGTAAGAGGTCTTTCTTTTTTCCTGCCATGGTGGAGAGGTGGTTTTGGGGGGCGGACGTGTTGGCTGAGTGTGCTGTCCAGGGGCAACAGTGAGAAAGAAAGAAGTAAGACTTAAACAAAAGCATTTGTTTTGAAAGTTAGGTATTTAAGGAAGCAACCAAGGAAGAGAGAGGGAGTTTTACCCTCCATTATCTGGAGGAGTGGGCATCTAGAACGTCTCTTGGGATCTTGAGAAGCCCTGTGGCTCCAGTGGTGGAGGAGCCCTGAGATCTGTAGATTACCACTGGATGAGAGGGTAGAAGAGTGGACTGCAAGGAAGCCAATGTGGAGGGAAGGTGGTTGTCCTCAGTGAAGGCGCTGGAGTGATGCCAGGGATGATAGTTGAAGGGCTCCTCGGTCTGGTCTCTCAGCAGTACTGATTTCCTTCTTCTCCCTCCCAATGCCTCCAGACCTGGGAGGTCCTAGTGAGCAATAAGCATGACACACAGGCTGTGGTTCGACTAAGAAGCTTGCAGGGCTTCTACCTTCTGTGTGAGGCAGATGGTTCTCTGTGCTGTGGCCGGCCAAGGACAAGCCATCATGGATGCTTCCTAATCCGCTTCCACCGCAGTGGCAAATGGACCCTCCAATGCATCATCAGTGGTCGTTATCTGGAATCTGATGGCAAGGATGTTTTCTGCACCTCCCGGGTCCTCTCAGCTTACCACATGTGGACCCCCCGGCCAGCCCTGCATGTCCACGTGATCCTCTACAGCCCCCTCAACCACCGCTATGCCCGGGCTGACCCCACCATGGGCCGAGTCTGGGTGGACGCACCAGTTCCCTGTCTGAAGGAATGTGGCTTCCTGTTGCATTTCCAAGATGGATGCTACCACCTGGAGACCTCTGCACACACCTTCTTGTCCCACTTAGACCGGCTGGTCTCCCAACGCTCAACACAGACAGCTTTCCACATGCAAGTGCGGCCTGGAGGGTTTGTGGCGCTGAGTGATGGAGAAGGAGGCATGTTGTATCCACAGGGCACACGCCTGCTCCTGAGCCTGGGCTCTGATCCCCATAAGGGCGAGGAGTGGCTCATCCTACAGCACTGCCCTACCTGGGTCAGCCTCAGGTCCAAGACTCGGAAGTTTCTCTCCGTTGTCTATGGCAAGTGCTGGGTCCAACACGGCCATAGAGGGAGGGAGGGCTGGCTGCTGAAAAGAGGAAAGTGTGTTTGGGATCAGTGAGGATTTTTGAAACTAATGCTAAGGAAGATCCTGAGGTCCCAAGAGGATCTCTGCTGCCATGGAGAAGGGCTTTAAACCAGGGGCAGGGGTTGGAGAGAAAGTGGCCTGGGTCTTCTCCAGGCCACTATGGTGCAAATGAAGGTGATGAAGGCTGAGGAGGGAAAGCAGAAGGAATACCAGCCATGAAGTGTGGAGGAGGGGCTGAGACTGAGGCTGAGGCCAGACTCAGGCTTCTTCTGATGTGTTCTTCCTCTGCAGACGTGGAGGTGTGTGCCACCTCTGAGCACGTAACCCCAATGTCCTTGTTCCAGTTTGAATGTGACAACAAGAGCCCCACCTTGCAGCTTCGTTCAGCCAATGGCTGCTACCTAGCCCAGGTGAGACCTTGACTTTCTGAGTAAGAGAACCCTTAAGCCCTGAGCTCTCCCTCTCCAGACACACTTTTTCCTTCTTCAAGGCAGATGATCAGATGGTGAGGTAAAGTGTGGAGGTCCTTGTCAATAAACATTCATTTTCATCCAATGGGCCCACTTTCATTCAATGGGGCCTCTTTAAAAAAAAAAACTTAAACTTTATTGAGGCTTTTTTTTTTTTTTTTTTTTGCGCGGTACGCAGGCCTCTCACCGTTGTGGCCTCTCCCGTTGTGGAGCACAGGCTCCGGATGCGCAGGCTCAGCGGCCATGGCTCACGGGCCCAGCCGCTCTGCGGCATGTGGGATCCTCCCGGACCGGGGCACGAACCCGCGTCCCCTGCATCGGCAGGCGGACTCTCAACCACTGTGCCACCAGGGAAGCCCTATTGAGGCATTATTTACATACAATAAAATGCACCCATTTTAAGTGTACAATTCAATAAGTTTTGACAAATGTATGCAATCATGCTACAATCATATCACAAGTTAGAGAATATTTCTACGACCACAGAAATTCCCTCTTGCCCCTTTTCAGTCAGATCCCCTCCCCTCTTGCCCTCCCCACCACCACCGGTATATATTCTGTCACTATAGATTAGGTTTGCTTACTCTGGAATTTCATATAAATGGAATCATACAGTAATTACAGTATATATGCTTCTTTCACTCAGCATGATGTTTTTGAAATTTGTCCATGATGTCATATGTATCAGTAGTTCGTTCCTTTTTATTGCTGGGTAGTATTGCATAACTCTACTCATAAACACAAACATAATTTGCTTATCCTTTCACTTGTTGATGAACTCTTGAGTTGTTTCCAGTTTGGGCCATTATGAACAAAGTTGCTATGAACATTCGTGTACAAGCCTTTTTGTGGGCCTACGCTTTCAGTTATCTTGGGCAAATACGTAAGAGTGGAATTGTTGGGTCCTATGATAAATGTGTGTTTAACTTCTTAAGAAAATGTCAAGCAGTTTTCTAAAGTGATTGTACTATTTTACATTCTCACCAGTAACGTATGAGAGTTCTAATTGCTCCACATCCTTTCCAATACTAGGTATTGTCTGTGTTTTTAATTTTAGCCACTCTAAAATTAAATGTGTAATGCCATCTTATTGTGGCTTTAATTTGCATTTCCCTTATAATTAATAATGTCGAGCATCTTTTTTTTTTCAGTGTTTTTGGTGGCTGCCCTTTATTTAAATTTATTTTATTTTATTATTATTTTTTAAATTTTGGCTGCATTGGGTCTTCGTTGCTGCATACAGGCTTTTTCTAGTTGCAGTGAGCAGGGGCTACTCTTCGTTGTGGTGTGCGGGCTTAGTAGTTGCGGCTCGCGGCTCTAGAGTTCAGGCTCAGTAGTTGGGGCACACGGACTTAGTTGCTCCGCGGCATGTGTGATCTTCCTGGAGCAGGGCTCGAACCCACGTCCCCTGCATTGCAGGCAGATTCTTAACCACTGCACCACCAGGGAAGTCCCCACGCATCTTTTCATGTGCTTATTGGCTGGTCGTATATCTTCTTTGTGAGGTGTCTATTCAGATCTTTTGTTTATTTGTTATTGGGTTGCCTTATTATTGAGTTGTAAGAGTTTTTTTGTGTTCTAACATGAGTCCTTTGCCAGATTTATGTATTGTAAACGTTTTCTCCCAATCTGTGTCTTGCCTTTTCATTTGCTTAATAGTGTCTTTTGAGCAGCAAGTTTTTAATCTTGATGAAGTCCAATTTCTCCATTTTATAAATGGTTAGTGCTTTTTTCTTGCCCCAGGAAATCCTTGTCTACCCCAATGTTGAAAAGAATTTCTCCTACGTTTTCTTCTAGATGTTTATAGTTAAACTGTGGTTATAGTTTAGCTTTCACGTTTATGACTATGATCCATTTCGAAATGATTTTGGAGTCTGGGCCAAGGTTCGTTTCTCTCCATATGGGATACAGCACAGACTGGAGAAGTGGGAGAGCTGAGGTCACAACATGTTTTCCAAAAAGCATCTGAAGGCATAAGCGTACCTTGGGAGAATAAAAAAAAGCTAGAGGGTGGGATGTGGGAAAGAGGGTCTAAGAATAAAAATATTGAGAAGAAAGCTGAGATTTTGGGTCCTTGCTTCCCTTCTCTGTTCTCAATATTCTCTCCAGAGGCGCCATAGGACAGTGATGGCTGATGGGCACCAGCTGGAGTCTGAAACCTTCTTTCGTATGCACTGGAATTGTGGCAGGATCATCCTGCAGTCTCCCAGTGGACGCTTCTTGGGCATCGCAGCCAATGGCCTGCTGATGGCCAGTGCCACCATTCCAGGTGAGCGAAGCAGCCCTTGCCAGGTTATTCCAAGTCAGAGACGCTTTCAGAGGGAGCAGGGGTTATGATAGAAAGACCACTGGAGTTGGGGTCAGAAGATTTGGGTCTGTGTATCTGCTGAATCACTGACTTTTCATCATCACTTGGGCAGACCACTTCTCTGAGGCTCAGTTTCACTGTCTCCGTCATCAGTGGAGGTGACAGCCAACCTGCCTGGCTCACAGGATTATCTTGAGGATTAAATAGATTCACACATCTCAAAGGAAGGAAGAATATTAAAATTTCTTGGCCTCCACGCTGTACTAAGTGCTTTCACAAACATTTCACAAGCACCTAGCGTGAGACCTGGCACACAGTAAGTCTTCACTAAATATTAAGATAATTGATGACACCCTTCTGCCATCAGTGCCCGTCTTCCTGCTTCCATCTGGGAAAGCACCTAGAGGCAGCCCATCCAGATAACTTCTTCCTGTTTCTTCCAGGCCCAAATGAGGAATTTGGGATTCGATTAGCCAACCGCCCCTTCCTCGCCTTGAGGGGACGGTATGGGTATGTGGGCACCTCGTCAGAACAAAACCTCCTGCAGTGCAATATGGATCAGCCCGACTGCATTCACCTGCTGCCCTGCCGCCAGGGCATCTACCACTTCCAGGGTGAGTAGCTCTTCATCTTCACCCCTGGGTTCATGGTCTAACCCAGCCTTAGCCCCAACTCAGACTTCAGGGCCTGCCACTCAGGGCCTACTTATATAAAAGGAAAAGCAGAGTTTCTGTTTGCTTTTACACTTCAAAGCCCCCAGAGTGGGGGGAGGGGGTGCAGAACAGAAGCCAGCCCTCCTGTGTTTCTAGAGAGGGATCTGCCAACACAGGCAGTGTAGGGTGGTCCAGGAGGGGTGGTGTGCCTCCTGGCAGCCTCTCAGAGGCTGTACTGAGGGAGGCTTTCCTCCAGAATGGCCCACCAACCTGATCTCTTCTCTCCTCAGCACAGGGTGGGTCCTTCTGGTCAATAACACCCTTTGGCACTTTTCGCCCTTGGGGAAAGTTTGCCCTCAACTTCGGTATAGAGCTTCAGGGCAGCAACTTGCTCACGGTGCTGGCACCCAATGGCTTCTACATGCGATCTGACCGAAGTGGCACCCTGTTGGCAGACAGCAGAGACATTACCAAAGAGTGTGTCTGGGAATTCTAGGTAAGGTAAAGCATGTAAGGACCGGGGGGTCTGGGACCGGGAGCTGAGGAACAAGAGAAGAAGAGAGGAGGGTGGGGAGGCAGGTGGCAGTTAGACCAAAAGGCAGCCCAGGCTGACTTCTGTCTGACAGCTTGATCAACTCCACACATTTATTGTGAATCTGTGCCTTTTCTCTCAGGGCTTCTAGACCGAGACTCGCTGGAGACAGGAATCAGATTTAGGTTTCTCACTATTATGTCACGCCAACACTTGTGCTTGCCAGCCAGCCTGCAGGGCACAGGATGAGGTGTACCTGTGTAGCTCTCTCTTCATTAAGATGTGGAGTTTTGGGCCTCCCTGGTGGCGCAGTGGTTGGGGGTCCGCCTGCCGATGCAGGGGATACGGGTTCGTGCCCCGGTCTGGGAGGATCCCATGTGCCGCGGAGCGGCTGGGCCCGTGAGCCATGGCCGCTGGGCCTGCGCGTCCGGAGCCTGTGCTTCGCGACGGGAGAGGCCACAGCAGTGAGAGGCCCGCATACCGCAAAAAGAAAAAAAAAAAAAAAAAAAAAGATGTGGAGTTTTGCCCCCTTTGTAGGGAAGACGGGTAACTTTGGCGGGTATTCTTTCCACCCTATGCACTTTCTACCCCTATGCCCCTGGATCCTTGGGGTGCTGATGGCACCCAGATATTTATCTGCAGCCCTGACCCTTCTCCTGAAGTCTAACCTTCTCTCTTTCCAACTTCCTGATTGACAGTTGACTTGACTTCATCCTGCCATCCCCTCCAAATCAGCCTCCTCCCCCTCCCCTTCAAAGGTGATTCTTCCTGCCCTCCCCACGGCCATCTAGGGCACTGCCGTCCTCGCAAACTCTCAGGCTCAAGACCCCGGCACCATCTCTCCTTCCTCCCTTACATTCCCTTCACCAGACCCTGAAAACTCAGGTACTTCCTAACAGTGCCTCTTGAGTGCTTGCTCCTTCTTCATTGCTGTCTCCACGGCGGGGTTCCAAGCTTTCCACCAAGAGCCTACACTGCAACAAGGGCTCCCCAGCAGCACTCCCTGCCGCCAGGCCCATTCCCACCCGGTATCTTCTCCACCCCAAGTTCACTTTCCTAAGATGCTGCCTCCATCCCATCATTCCCTGTTCACAACTCTTCAGGGCACCTCAGTGCTCTTAGCCCCGTCCCTTCACAATCGACCTCGCTTTCCTGGCTTGGGAACTTATGAGGATGTTGCAGAAAGAGATAGCTTTTGATATTGTATTAGACCTGGAACCAAAACTTAAAAGGTGTGGTCCTTACTAGCTCTGTAACCCCAGGGAAATTGCTCTAACATGTCTAGGCCTTGGTTTCCTTATCTGTAAAATGGGAATAATATCTACTTCATAGAGTGGTGTGAAGGTTCAATGACCATATGCCTCTAGACAGAGATGCCCGCGTACATTCACTCTTTTCCTTCATTTTCTACCAGTTTTCTGCACAAACCTTTTAACTGTGGCAAACTGGGGAAAATACAATGAAATCCCACTGAGCCTGTTTTCTTATCTATTCCATGAAGTATTTGGATCAAACTAAATTTCTCAGGCTCCTTCCAGGCCTAACATTCTAGTAGACAGTGTATCAAAGTAGTTAAGAGCTCATTTCTGGACTCAGAACTGGGTTCTAATTCGATGTTTATCAGTTAAACTTGTTTGATGTTGGGCAAATGAGCCTCTCAAAGTCTGCTTCTTGTGGGTAAAATGGCAATATAGTGTTTATCTCGTGGTATTATTGTATTACATGAGCTGATGATAGTGAAATGCTTAGTAAACAGCCTGGCACCTAGCACACTCTCACTCTATCAGACATCTCCCCCGATCCAGTTTGAATTCTTAGTAAATCTAACCTGTTGACTGTAGTCTCCCTGTGAATTCTGATGCAACTTTGCAGCGCTCATTGGATTTTAAAAAATCACTTCTACTGCCTTTTCCTATAAACTAACCTCACCTCTGTCCTTGTGATCCCTCATCAAGAATGGAACAAATCACTTTATTCTCTCTCTTCCCACAGGATCTCACCAGGTTTTTCCTAAAAGCCAAAGATCAGCAAATGACCGACTGAAGGTTTCTATATCCACTTGCCTCCCAGGTCAATGGGATGCCACCTACCAAAATCCAAATCCTCCAGGAGAAACTACTACACTAAACCGAACAGGAACCTCAGAGTCAAGATCCATGAGACTAATATCTGTTACACAACTTTTCCTACCCAGTTTGGCAAAACACCTGTTTCGAGTAACAATACAACACAAAAGGCCACCCCCAAGACCCTGGTGTGCCTCTGACTTGTGAGTAGGGGTGTGGATGTGGGTGGCGACTGAGACCTCAGTCACTCCAAGTTCTATCCAGAAGAGGGGAGACCAAATGGTAACCTATTCTTCTATTGATTCTCTGTATCCCTTCCAGAACCACTAGACTTTTCTCAGTGATCCCACGAGGATCCAGCCTTCCCCTGAAGGATTCAGAAACCAGATATGACTAGATGTTCTTTTGGCTTAGAACAAAGGAAGGATTATTAATGGTCATAACAGCTTATGCCTCTATAGCCCACCCTCCCTCCAAAGCTTACCAACCATCCCACCTTATCATTACCTTTGATCCAATCAGTTGGACACAACAGGTACTTTCCCCATCACTGCCTACCTCACTGTTTACAGGGAGCTGAGGTGATTTGCCCATGACTGGGACCTCTGATGCAATTCTTCAATTAGAGCAGACCCTAACGTCCATGGCTTTTTCCATCAAAACAGAGTTTCCAAAATGACTGTCATTCTTGCACTGTCTTCATAACTTTGGCTTTTATTTACCTACCGTCTACCCTATTAATGTCTTTCTTGACATACACTCTTTTTTTTTTTTTTTTTTTTTTTTTTTTTTTGCTGTACGCGGGCCTCTCACTGCTGTGGCCTCTCCCGTTGCGGAGCACAGGCTCCGGACACACAGGCTCCGCGGCCATGGCTCGCGGGCCCAGCCGCTCCGCGGCATGTGGGATCTTCCGGGATCGGGGCACGAACCCGTGTCCCCCGCATCGGCAGGCGGACTCTCAACCACTGCGCCACCAGGGAAGCCCCGACATACACTATTAAGTACATTTATTTTAAAAGGGATTTTTTTTCTTTTTCTTTTTCTTTTTTTTTGCGGTACGCAGGCCTCTAGCTGTTGTGGCCTCTCCCGTTGCGGAGCACAGGCTCCGGACGCGCAGGCTCAGCGGCCATGGCTCACGGGCCCAGCCGCTCCACGGCATGTGGGATCCTCCCAGACCGGGGCACGAACCCGTGTCCCCTGCATCGGCAGGTGGACTCTCAACCACTGAGCCACCAGGGAAGCCCTAAAAGGGATATTTTGATCACTATCATAAAATGGAAGACCAGAATCACTTGCCATGAATAGAAAGTGACCATGAAAAGAAATACAATGAAAACAAAGTGATGTTTCAAATCTTAGTTAGATTTCCCTTCCTTGACCAAGGCTCAGAGACTCCCTTTCCCTCTGTTCAAAAAGTAGATTAGCAACTGTTACAGAGGGGCTAAAGAGTAGGACCAAAATGAAAATTTTCTCTTTGACACAATCAGAATTGAAAGGGAGTGGAAAAGGGAAATTTTTTCTCATTGTTAACCCAGTATTATATAAAGCAGCATCCAGACAGTTCCTAAAAATTTCTCAAATACCAGTGATGCCTGACCCCTATTGCATCATCCCATAATCAGTGCCTGGTTTATAAGCCCACTGAGAAGAGAACCTGAAACCGGAACATGAGAGAGATTCTGTTTGGATAGAGGAAAATGATGTCAAGTTTCTGTAAGTATGTTTCTCCTCAAGAATATGAAAGAATTTTGTAAACATTTTAATCCAATAAAAAAAGGTTGCAGGGCCTCCCTGGTGGCGCAGTGGTTGAGAGTCCGCCTGCCGATGCAGGGAACGTGGGTTCATGCCTCAGTCCAGGAGGATCCCACATGCCGCGGAGAGGCTGGGCCCGTGAGCCATGGCCCCTGAGCCTGCGCGTCCGAAGCCTGTGCTCCGCAGCGGGAGAGGCCACAACAGTGAGAGGCCTGTGTGCCGCAAAAAAGGAAAAAAAAAAAAAAAAAAAAAAGGTTGCAAACACTAGAGACCAGGGCATCTCCCTTCCTGCAGAACATTAAGAACAGGCCAAAGATGTGGAGTGGAATATAATCTTCAGAGATAAGACGTTGGGGGGGTCATTTAGTGGAGAACCCCTTCCTCAGCTTTCCATAAATACATCTACACACTCAGATGCATGGGCATGCATGTGCCCGGGGACACACACACACACCCACGCACACACACGCACATTGGTATGCCTTGCTCCCCCAAAGTGGTCATCCATCCTCCACTTGAATGGTGCTCAGCCATGGAGCCTCAGATGACAGCTGCTTCCATTGCTGAGGTCAGTTTTGTTGCTGAAGTGACGGGCATATTCTCAGCTGTACTGTGAATGCTGTCACCCCACAAAACCTCGTCCATTTCCCTGAGCAGTCTGTCCAGCAGGGTCCCCAGCTTGAGGGGAGAGAAGGCAGGGCGGGGCAGGCTGCACTCTATTACCCTCGGAATTTCATTCTAGAGCTATGCTGTCCCATACAACTTTCTGTGCTGATGGAAATGTTCTATAGAATTTACTGTCCAATACAGTAACCTCGGGCACATGTGACTGCTGGGCATTTGATTTGGGGCTAGTGTGACTGAGGAGCTGAATTATTCATTTTATTTCATTTTAATTACATTTTAATAGCCACATGTGGTCGGTGGCTACTTACTGAGCCCCACAGCTCTAGAGTATTTGATGATAAAGAGACTTCCTGAAGGACAACTTCTGCACTTGTACCTGTCACAGACGGGAGTAAACAAACATGCCCCCAGTCCCCCCCTACCCTGCTTTGCACCATCATCATTCCATCCCCTGCTCTTCAAAAAGGAAAGAATTTGGAGGGATAAGCCCATCCCCCATTCCAAATATCTCCTCTTTACCCCTTTCCCCCCATAGCCCTCTCTTTCCCTACATCCCAAGGCTTCCCAGGAGGAGCCTAGAGATTTCTCTGCAGGGAGACAAAATTGAGATGAGTTGGAACTTACAGCCAAGAAGAAGCAAGCAAACATGCCCCAAGAGCACATATAAAGGGATGAGCAGAATTAAAAAAGGGTCATTTCCACTCTGTGTGTTGGGGAAAAAAAAAATACATATGCAATTGAAGAGTTCATGTCTCTTCTTTTTTTTTTTTTTTGCGGTACGCGGGCCTCTCACTGCTGTGGCCTCTCCCGTTGCGGAGCACAGGCTCCGGACGCGCAGGCTCAGCGGCCATGGCTCACGGGCCCAGCTGCTCCACGGCATGTGGGATCTTCCCGGACTGGGGCACGAACCTGTGCCCCCTGCATCGGCAGGCGGACTCTCAACCAATGCACCACCAGGGAAGCCCCATGTCTCTCTTCTTAGATTAAGAAATTATTATACATTTTCTTAGATGTGGTCATGGTATTGTGGTTATGTAAGAAAATTTCCCTTATATTTTGGAGATGCATGCTGGAGGACTCAGGGGTGACGTGCCACGAGGTACTATCAGTGTGTGTATGTGTTATATGTGCATACATGTGGGTATATGAGCACCCAAACACCAAGATAGATACATATCTACGTACATATGTAGATATATATATATATATATATATATATACATAGATAAATACAAAGATTAGATTGGATAGATAGATAATAGCTAGATACCTAGTTATATAGACACATAAATATATTAGATGATAGCTAGATAGTTACATAGATAACTAAATCATATAGATAGATAGATGGCAAATTTTTTTTTTTGGCTGTGCTGGGTCTTCATTGCTGCGCGCGGGCTTTCTCTAGTTGCAGCGAGCGGGGGCTACTCTTCGTTGCGGTGCGCAGGCTTCTCCCTGTGGTGGCTTCTCTTGTGGAGCATGGGCTCTAGGCGTGCGGGCTTCAGTAGTTGTGGCGCTCAGGCTCAGTAGTTGTGGCTCGTGGGCTCTAGAGCACAGGCTCAGTAGTTGTGGTGCACGGGCTTAGTTACTCCGCTGCATGTGGGATCTTCCTGGACCAGGGCTCGAACCCGTGTCCCCTGCATTGGCAGGTGGATTCTTAACCACTGCGCCACCAGGGAAGCCCGATGGCAAACTTTATAATTGTTAAATATAGGGGTGGGATTATGAGTGCTCATGAGAAAAACATGATGGACAACAGAACTACTGCTAATTTAAAAGATGTTTTTATCACTGCCAACTGGAAGCGTCTTAAGGCCAGTGTGAGAAGTGGGTGGGCACGGCTTCTGCCATCAGGTGACACGTAAGAAGGGCAAGGTCCACAGATGAGGAGGAGACACAGGAAGGAGGAAGGAGCAATGCTCTGCTTGGGCAGGCGGTATCAGATCCTCCCCATCCCATCTCCTTTCCACTCTGGACCGCCTCCCTCATCCCAGACCTCGAAGTGGGGAGCCAGGCCAGAGCAAGACCTGATGGGTACCAAGACTGGCGATGGGGGCAGAGGAAGGAGGGGCAAGGATGGCAAAGCAGGAGTGAATCCAGGGAGCTCGGCTGTGGGGGGCGGGTAGCCTGTAGGGATGAAGAGAGGGTGAGCTTGGGCTTGCTGCTGCCACCCCACCCCTCAAAGTCACTGATGGGGAGAGGGGCGGACATCGGTTCTCTACACTGGATATACATACTTGAATCTCCATCCCAGCCCCTTTGCCCGCTATGGCCGTCAATGATAGTATAGACTCAGGGGTACTAGTCTCCCCAACTTTACGGGCCATGCAAAGAATGAGGAAAGCTGTATTGAGGTTCCTTTGATGACCCCGACTGGGGATCCATGCCCTCCCGTGGGTCAAGGAGTCAGTTAGCCTTCCCTACACCCTGCAGGAGTGAGGCCTGGCCTGGATTCTTACCCCAGCAGGGCTTGAGACAGGCTTGTGGTGGAGTGTCACTCAGACATCTGTCTGATGCTGTCCCCCAGAACCGCGGAGAGCTGGAGGGAGCCAAGGATTCCAGGGCAGGTAGGACTGCTGTGGACACACTGCCGGGGGATTGCTAGAAAAAGCAAGAGGAAACCCTCAGCTGCCAGTGATGCCTACTGTTTAGCACGACTGGGACCCCAGGGCTGCAAGACCCCACCCCACCCCCGGGGCTGTATCCTGAACAGCTTCAGAGGGAGCCATTCACATGGTAAACTCTGAGGATGGCACTTTCTGGAAACATGTACTGTGAGGGCCCAGGGGAGTCATGCATTCTAGCTCAGGCACCCACTGGGAACGGGACAAGCAGTGATCCCTTCAGTCTTCCCCCTCTTGCTGGATACCTGTGCAGAGATGGTCCCTGGGGAGGCACTTGGTACAGTCAGGTCCTGGGAAGCGCCTACAAGGTAAGGGTGGATGAACCAGAGGGAGGTACAGGGGTCTGGGGAGCAGGGAGTGGAGGTGAGAGGCAGGGAGGTTCTAGGAAAGGCAATGACTTCTGGGGGGGGGCGGTTGGAGGTGGATGCTACAGCCCCAAACTGCCCTCCTTCCCAAGGCGGGGTCTTGGGAGACTATGGAAGAAGGATTAAATCCCAGGGATGGTAAACTGGGGGCAGTGCAGCCCTGAAGAGCAGGGACTGTGTATGTCCAGCATCTAACACAGTGTCTGGTGCATGGGAGGTGCTGAGTAAGTGTTTGGTGGTTGCATGGATGGATGGATGGATGGATGGGAAGGAAGGAAGGGAGGAAAGAAGGGTGGGTGAGTGGATGGATGGGCAGAGAAATCACCTGGAAACCGCATTTCCCCCTTGAGCTTCTCTTGTCGGCGCCATTTGGCTCTTCGGTTGGAAAACCAGATCTGAGGAGGGCAGGAACGATGCTGCTGGCTGTGCGCTCCGAGGCCCAGCACCTACTGCTCTCACCACGTGTTCCTGACCTGGACTCGGGGTGCAGAGCCTTCCTCAGCCCTGCCGTCCCCCCTTCCTGCTCTGGCCTGGGCTCTCTGTCCCCTTCCTCAGTGCCAAGGCGTGGAGCGGCCAGTGGAGGGGAAAGCTCAGCAGAAGCGCAACAGGACCTACTCCGAACCAGCCCGTCTCCGCCTCCGGCCGCCTTCGCTACGTCACCGGAAGCGGAAGCCTGAGCGGCCCAGGCGCTCTGTCCTTGCGGTGTGTGCACGCTGTGTGGCAGAGCTCACTCACCCTCACTGTGTCTTCAGGCAGAGAGGTGGCAGCAGCCAGCTTCCCGCGGGCCACTGAGTCAGGGTACTGCCCACGCTGGAACTCTGCAGAGATGGAGGCTCACACAGCAAGGGCGCGGGGAGAGGCCAAGGCCCCACTCCCCGCCTGTGCCAGCCCTGAACTGCCCTACTCCCCGACGCAGGGGCGTCCACAGCCTCCAGCTCTCAGCCTCGGCCCGCAGGCCTCCGGGCCGTTGCCTCCGTGGCCCACCGTCCGCCCCAGCTCTGGCACCTTTCTCCAGCGCCTCAGCTTGGCCTGGGGAGAAGATCGTCCGATTCCGGTGGCCTGTCCCTGGGTGGGGACCCCGGGGCGCCTCGGAGCCACTAGGTGGCGTTGGAGGAACTGGAGCCAAAACAGCGGCAAAGGGAGACAGTGGCTGGTGCGGGTCTGTGATGGTGATTCCTCCGGTCGAATGGAGTCCCCACGTCCCTGGTGCTGTAGGCAGGGCACAATGCAGGGTGAGAGCAGAGCCGCACCGCTGGGGCATCCACAGTTACTCGGGGGTCGCCGCAGGGGCACTGGGTGGGAGGGGTCGAAGCCATGGTGGGAGCATGCTTAGCATGTGGGGGGAGACAGCCGCAAGGATGGGCCAGGCTTGCCTGATCCCACAGCACCTCAAAAATGCTCTGAGGAGCTGTGAACGAGGCAGGGGGAGGGTGTGGAAGGCCGAGTCCTGTCTCCTTCTCGGCAGATCCTGTGAACTTAGAGACCTAGGGAGCTGCGCTCTGTTCCAGGACCTGCCAACAACTAGCTGGTGACCTTGGGTAAGTTACTTCCCTTCCTCTGAGCCTCCATTTTTTCCTGCTAGGAGAGAATAAGACCCACTGTGAGGCCCACTTTATTGGCTTGTTGTGAGGGTGATCCAAGAAAGAACAAGAAAGGAATCTGAGAGCTGTAAAACGCTTAGGTTTGGCTCTGAACATCCCTGGAGGCAGCTCCAAGACCCACCTGGCAACCTGAGCTGTGCCCCGGGGATTCTCTGGTCCTCCTGTATGGCCCGCAGGACTCGGTTGATGGAGGAGACCTGAGGATGTGGGATGATGAGTGGGGAAACGGTGCCCAGCCCAGGTTGCATCCTGAGGATGTTTCCCCAGTATCCTTTCTCTCCTCTGTCCTGGCCGACACATCGTTCCCAAGGGCAGCCTCCTTTCAGCCCCACGCTTTCTTCTTCTCACCTGTCTCACCACCACCGCTTTTCAGAAGAGAAACTTCTGGGTCAGAAGAGAGCCCAGAAGCCCCGCCCCCCAGCCTGGGAGGCCCCACTGCCAAGTAAGAAGGGATCTTCTTCTCCCTCCCCAGACAACCAGTCTGGCAGCCACAGTTCCGGTTCTGGGGAGGGGTGGGCACTTACACTGGGAGTCTTGTCCTGGGTGCAAAGCCCTTCGGCACAGAGCTGGCGTTGGATCTCCCAGGCGAAGAGGGCTGGGCACTCACCCTTCAGCTGGGCGATTCGAGCCACCACAGGTGGTGTGGCCAGGCGCGGCTTGCTTCCCCCAATCCCCTTGGGCTCCAAGACACCTGTGCGGTAGTAACGCCCTAGGATCTTGCTCACACAGCCATTAGATACCTGGGTCAGGTGAGAAGCAGGGACAGGTGAGGCATGATGGGCAGAGGGTGAGTGTCCCTGGGACAGAAGGAAGCTACCAGGCAAAGTGACACTGACTGAATCAGGCCCCAGAGTCGAGTCTAGCCTCACCTTTGGAACCCTGAAGCTCCCTCTCCCAGCCCTCAAGGAAGCAGCCCAAGCCCCAAAGGCCTTCCGAGTCTGCAACAGCCCCAGACTTGCCTTAAAGGGGCCGCTTCTCCCAGCTTCTTGTGCCCATCACTGGGTGAAGGTCCCAGCACACTACCTTAAGGCTCCGTGAGATGTCACAGGGCCGCATCCCGCTGACGGCCAGCCGCACGATCTGCTGCCGGGTGTCCAGGGGCAGAGGCCGACCATTCACAAAGAGCCCCCCCAGCTGATTCACACTGCTGATCCCTGGGCAGGAGAAGGAGGCATCGTACCCTAAGTCTCCCCTCTCCCCAGCCCACCTGCAGCATGGAGGACCCTCCTGGGAGAGGGTTACTCAGGCCCCGCTAGCCTGGCTTCCCACCACAGAGAAAATCCTCCCTCCAGGGGACTGCTCCCCTTCTGTTCCCAGGGCCCCCCAGACATGCCACTTTCTCTGGGAGCTGGCTCATGGGTGAGCCGTTGCTCCTTGGCCACATGCACTGGTCCTTATTGTCTAAGGGAAGCAGGATGGAGCGGGGAGGGAGTGACTGGGAGGGGCTCCCACAGAACGCCGGCTGAGGGCACATGAACCCACGTGGATGCAAGCAGAGCCTGGAGCCGTTCCCGCCCTCCTATGTAACCCTGTTCTTCCCACTTCTCCTGGGCATCTTACCGTCCTGCAGCATGCTCCAGGCTGGGCCTCCTCACAGAAGGGCAGGAACTGGGAAGACTGGGGAGCGGAGTTCCTCCTGGGAGCTCCTTTTTTGTTTTTGAGGCTGGACCTGCAATAATCGAGGGTTCTTTGGGCGGAATCTCTTGCTTAGAATGGCCTTGGGGTGTTTTGTGATAGAGGGTAAGGTTTCTAAAGTTTGCCAGTAGATTGGCTACAAAACTTCAATTTCTCTTTACTAAGCCTTTGAATTAAAACATCATAGAGACAGCAGAGGACTGGATCTTTCTGGATGTCCTGATAAGGGCCTGGGAGGTTGGGAGGGCTCTGTTTCTCACATGTTCCATACAAGAGGTCAGGTAAAAATGGATGAAGCTTTCCCTTTTCCCAACGGACCACTGTCGCCTCTGACCCCTCAAAAGCCTTATCAGCCACCCAGGTGATACACTTGGGACCAAGTCCTGCCTCCTAAGCTCAGGATGCTATGCCCAGCCAGAGAGGGCACCAGGGACCAAAGATCTCCATCGCCCTGGTCTGAGGCTGGGGACCAGGTTCAAGGCTCTGCCTTTACTCTCATGCAGGTCCTGACGTTCTGTTCTCCTAACCACCAGCCAGAAAGCTTCCTTCAGAGCACCTCATGGGAGGGTCTTGCTCAGGTTTTTGATACTCTCCAAGAAGGTCTGGGGAAACACCAGGGCTCAGCTCTACCCCCAAGCATTGAGGCTTGGGTCCCACCCCCTGGAAGTAGAGGTGAACAAGCCTGAAGTCCTGGTTTCTCCCGGAAGACACCTCTCTTGACAGCTTCTAACCCCCTGCGGTTGCTGCTTCCTGTTAACTCTGGAGAGGTCTAGATCTCATACTTTCAGAGCCCAAGTCTCTGGGACCAAACACTCATTCTTGCAACTACCGTTTACCGAAGGCACGTCAAAGGGAGAGAGGGAGAAGCAGGAGGGAGCTGTCTCTGACCTGTATAGAAGCCAGTGTGAGCATGAGAGAGTCTCTTGGCAGCCCAGGACACAGGTTGTGGGCCACCATGTCCGTCTTGCTTTTATCTGCTAGTAATGGGAGTTGAAGCCACCTCCGTTCATGCCTAGACCCCTGGCAGGGCTTGAGGTCCCCCCAGAGAATAGCTTATGCGTAGAACTTTCCTGTAATAACCATGGCATCTTGGCTCAGTTAACTAATCTGCAATTATTTACTGAATAAGGTATTAATCCTGAGCACATAGCTGGTTGTTCAAGATGAAGAGAGTAAAAAGAATAGGGACAAGGTTTTTGCCCTCCAAGAGATTACAGTGCAACCAGGGAGAGGGGACCAGCGTGAGGGAAACAACAACGAACTCACAAAGACTATGGCAGCCAGAGCGACTTGATAAATTTTAGGAGACAAATCAGCTTTTACTCACTCCTCTCTAGACAGTAAGAGACACATTCCCCTGCATGCTCTCATCTTTCCAGAAAGTCAGGAAGGAAGGCAGAGGTTTCTCCAAAAAGAAAAGTGAGGCAGAAATTGGGGTTCCCACAAATCAGGGGCCACCCAGGGAGTAAAGCTCAAGGAGGTTTAGGAGCCAGTCCCTCCTCAGAAGCTGCAATTTCCAGCTTCTAATCCTGAGGCTCTCTTTCTCTGCCTCCACCCCTGCTGCCTCCAAAGCAACAGAGAGAGGAAAGTCAATTTGGGGATGTAAAGGCTATGCCAGGATAGCAGGGGCAGGTGGAAGCTCAGAAAATCAGCCAAACCCTGAATCCTCGATAGGACTGTGTCCCCCGTGAGTGATCAGAGCTCAGAGGAGCTGTGGGGTCTCAGGTTCAATATCCAAGCCTAACTCATCTCCAAACCTAAAATCACCCCAACTCAAAACAGAAAGCCATCCCCGGTCACCGCACCACACATTTCCAACGTTCATATGAACTTGTCTGATGAAAGAACTGGTCCTCGCAAGGTGGGAGAGCAGGAGAGGGGGCCGAAGGGGCAGGAGGGTGGTGACTGCAAAGACAAAGGACGAGAGAGGTTGGCTTGGCCACACAAAGACATGGAACCAGCATGAGAGGCGGAGCAGACAATGAGCCTGCAGTGAGCTACCTGTTTGGTGGGGGGGGGGGTCTCAGTCTCCTGGCCTGGGCTCCTGAGACCCCTGCAGGCTCCAGGGATGGTGGTGGTCTGGTCCTGCTAACAGCCTCCACTCTGCTCCTGCTTCAGTCCTGCCAGGGGGTCCAGAGCCACAGAAAGCCCGTGCTCAGGAGCAGAGGGCAGCCTTCTGGGAGCAGCCAGTGATGTCACAGACCATGAGCAGAGGAGAGAGGAGGAGGGAGGTGTGCATGGGGCTGACTGGCACCGGCAAACCACAGCCAGTGACCCACTGTGTCCTTCCACCGAAAGTCCTCAGAGCCCACCTTGTGCCTACCTGCCACCCTGAAGCAGGTACAGAGCCAGTCTCATGCAGGCCCCCTGGCTCCTGAGCACAACCACTCGGGGGCCAGTACTCCTGAAGGGAACGGGGAATAAGGAGGGTGGGGAATTTCAGACTGTGTCCCCAAGGCTCTGAATGCACAGAAGCCCAAACATGAATTCCAGAGCCACAGACACAGCTTCCTAGCCAGAATGCACTTCTGGGTTCTGGGTCAACTCCTGGGTCCTATGTGCATTGCTATAAAAGGTCAATGGGTATATAGACCAACACCTAAATACTGGTCAAGTTGGCTCATGGATCTCTGAGAGAATGCGGTGTGCATAGAGAGAGTATCACACATCACACATCACACCAGTTCCCAAGAGTGTCCTCACCAATCCTTCAACTGGCTCCTTGACTGAGGTGATGCCCAGGATGAGTTCTTGCCTGGAAACTGGGGTACCCTGGACTTTAGAACACTGGCAACAGGAGCAATGGAGGGAATGAGCCTCTGAAGGGAGTTAGGTTGCAGGTGGGGTGTTTATCCATTCCTTGATTTTTCAGGCTCCATTCTACAAGGGATTTGGTGCTTTTAGACTGTGAGTTATGAACGACACTCCTGTTCCCACAGAGAATACCACAGGTTATCTGGATTGTTGTTCAGGTGGGGGGACCAGTAGCTGGAAGGGAAACAAAGCCCCCAGCGCATGGAAGCTTTGTTGCCACCATGTTCTCGGGCAGACCCCTTGTGAAGGAGCTGGCATGGAAAGCTCTTTGGGTCCATCGCATACCTTGGAGTCTGTGAAACCCTCTCAGAAGTCAGGCTGAAAGTAAGCAGGGTGTGGTGCTCCAACACTAGACCCAGAGTGGGGAAGAATAGGTTTCAATGGTAAATGCTTTGGTTTGGGGGGCAGGGGTGTTGATGTTGTATGCTCAACTTGATCCTAGGATTGGGAACTCTTATTCTCAAAGCAGAGCCAAATATATCACAGAAGTGGGTTTTCTCTCTTACCCTGACATGGCCTGCCCTTCTCTTCCAGCCTCCTCCAGCATCCTCAGGCTAGCCTGGAGCCCTCGGGGACAGGGGAGACTGCAGCAGGCGGTTTCAGCACCAGGGGCAGGACAGCACACGCTCTGGTGGCTGTAGAGGCCATTCACTCCCAGGGCAGCTGGGACTGCTGGTCCCTCTACTCAGCCATGCCTGGGGGAGAGGAGTTCCCAAGGAAGGCATGTGGTAGCTCTAATCTTAGTCCTCCTTTCATGCCTCATCCCTTCCTCTTGTTTTGCCCCTGCATCTGGGGGCCAAAGGCTCCATGTCCAGACCCACTATTCCCATAGACAGCTGTGTGAGGGTGGAGATAGGGGTGTCAGGGGGAGAAGGGACAAGACCTGGCAGATGGTGGTGGCAGCGATTTCCCCCATAAACTACCTTCTCCCCCCGCCTTTACAACACACTCTTGGGTCTGAACAAACAGAGGCTTTCGACCCAGAGGTGATGGGGGGAGGGAGAAGAGAGGAAGGGCCGTGGCAGGGGGGCCTAGCCAGCCCAGAGGCTCAGCCACTCAGCCCTCTGCCCAACGCACCAGACTGTTTGAGGAGCAAATATCTGCCTTCACTGTCTGACTCTCTCAACCTACCCACCCCCCAACCCCGGGCTTGGGGCTAATTGTCCCTCATTCACTGGGCCCAGGCCCCAGGCTGCCGCCAGCCCCTGCCATCTGCTCTCAATTATACATTAACTCAGAGGTCTTGCCACCCGCCAGCCAGCCTGTGCGCCCCTCTCCAGTCCGCCCATGGCCATTCCTGCTTGTCCCTCGCCCTGTTGTAGAGCCCTGACCGCTGGCTTCTTCTGCCCTTGGGAGCCCCTGGTGTAAAGCCCTGTAGCTATGGGAAAAGATCTGTCCTCAGGAGAGGCCGCTGGAGTTCCCCTGCCCTTTTCAAGGGGCCAGCAGACAAGACAAGCCCGTGCGTAAAGCTGGAGAGGGCAGGGCGCAGCCAGAACAGAGACCGACGGCTTTGCTCTGACACCTCACCCCGGCCTTTGGGCACTCACTGGGGGTGGAAACGCCAGTTCCAGGCTGTTTCTACCCCTCCCCGTGGCACCTCCCTGTAGGCTGTGGGGTTCTGACTCCCATCTTCCCTCTCTCCAGCGAGCCCCATCTCCTGCCAGCCCTCAGCTTTCCAGAGCGCACTGGCCACCTCGCCAAAACCACTCGCTGGCAGCACATGCCGCCGAGTTTAAAGTCATAGTAGTTTCCTGGCTACAAAAACGTGGGGTATCTTCAAGTTCCTTGGATATTCCTAAGCTTGGTGCTAAATCTGCAACTGCCCGCATCGCCAACCCTCCTCTCCCAGCCCAGACCCCGCTATAACACTTGCAAATCCCAACGCTTTTCCGCTCAGCGTCTGAAACGCTGGCTACTCAGCTCCCTCCCTCTGAAAGTGCCACGGAGAGAGTGACGAGCACTTCCTCCCAACTGGGGACACAGAAAATGTCCCCCTCTTCCCTCTTTTTCAACACGGGCCCCTAACCTCTGAGCTCAACCCTCCCCTTGTTTCTCCTAGGACCAGGCTTTGCCAGGTGGGGTGGGGAGTCTTTATTCCCCTAGACAACCCCCAGCAGAACTGGGGAGTTCAGGGGTTAGAGCCAAGGGCTCCAGGAGGCCAGGTGAGGAAGAGCCCAGCCCAAAGCTGCCAGGTCGGGCACTGTGCGCCTCAGACCTCAGTGGCCCATCACTTGTGGAGAGTGTGTCCTTGGGTCCGAATGCACATCAGACCTGCCCAAGGGGAAGGGGCTGCATCCTGACTGGGGTTTTCAGACCCGCCTGGTGACCCAAAGTTCCATTTATTCCTTGGGGACAGCTAGCTCTGCACTCTGCAAATCTTCCCCGCTCCATCCTGCCCAACTTTGCATGAGGTGGAGGATCTGGGGAGGAAGATAGCATTTCATTTTTAAAATACATTTTATTTTAATAGGCTCTATATTTTAGGACAGTCTTAGATTTACAGAGACATTTCAAAGATAATACAGAGAGTTCCTATACCCAGTTTCCCCTATTATGAACATCTTACATTAGTATTTGTTATAATTAATGAACCAATATGGATATGCTATTAATAACTAAAGTCCATGGGCCTCCCTGGTGGCGCAAGTGGTTAAGAGTCCGCCTGCCGATGCAGGGGATACGGGTTCGTGCCCCGGTCTGGGAGGATCCCATATGCCGCGGAGCGGCTGGGCCCGTGAGCCATGGCCGCTGGGCCTGCGTATCTGGAGCCTGTGCTCCGCAACGGGAGAGGCCACAACAGTGAGAGGCCCACATACCGCAAAAAGAAAAAAAAAAAAAAAAAAACTAAAGTCCATACCTTATTCAGATTTCCTCAGTTTTTCCCTAAAGTCCTCTTTCTGTTCCAGGACTCCATCCAGGACACTACATTTAGTCACCAGGTATTCTGAGGCTCCTCTTGGCTGTGACAGTTTCTCAGATTTTTCTTGTTTTTGATAACTTATAAAATTTTGAGGAGTTGTAGAACATCCCTTAGTTTGGATTTGACTGATGTTTTTCTCATGGTTAGACTGGGCTTATGGGTTTTGAAGAAGAAAACCGAAAAAGGTAAAGTGCAATCCTCATCATGTCACATCACACGTCAACATGACTTACCTCTGTTGATGTTGACCTTGATCATCTGGTTGAGGTAGTGTTTATTGGGTTCCCCCACCAAAGTTAATCTTTTCCCCTCTTTTCCATACGGTACTTTTCTGAAGGTAGTCCTATGTACAACTCACATTTAAGGAGTAGGGAGTTATGCTTCACCTGCTTGAGAGTGAAGTATCTACATTGATTTTGGATTTCTTCTGCTCAGGAGATTTTTTTACTTCTCTCACACTTACTTGTTCAGTAATGTATGTCTGTGAGTATGGACTACAGATACTTATTTTATTCTTTGGAGTATTATTATCCAATATACTACATTTTTTGTTGCTCAAATTGTTCTAGCTTTGGCCATTGGGAGCTCTTTCAGTTGCCTCCTGTGTCCCTTTGACATACCCCCATTTTCATGGGGCTCGGTTTTTGTTTTGTGTGTGTCTGTGTGTGTTTGAGTATCTCCTTATTTATCTTGTATATTTCCTGCCCCAGGCCTAGAATCAGCCATTTCTCCAAGGAGCTCTGGTCCCTTTTGTTGGAGAATGGTAGGAGAAACAAAGATCTGGGCACTAGGCATGCTTGCTGCTACTGGGGTGTCAGTGCTTCTGGGTTCTTTCAGCTGACAGAGCAAAGAAATATACATGAGTGTACTAATCCATGTATATAGACATATCTATAAATAGTTCCATATGTAACCATTTGTATCGATATTAAACTAAACATGAGTTCATACTGATGTCTCCAACTCCAATCCATTCTCACATGGATCATTCTGGTTTCCTCCCTTGCTTACCTGTGAAGCCTGTACAATATGTAAGTACAATTTATTTTACCTTTAGTCTTACAGACTCCACTAATTTCCAAAGTTACTTAAAACGAGTAACTTGATTTTCCCCACTCCCGTTCCTGAAGCTGCTTCATACATTTGTAATACACTTAGATTATTTAGACATATTCTGCAATTTATTTTAGGATTCCCTGACCTCTAGGTAGTTTTTAAAAATTTGTATACATTAAGTTTCATTCTTTGTGCTGTAAAGTTCTGTAAGTTTTGATAAATGCATAAAGTTATATATCCACAAGTACAGTATTACACAGAGTAATTTCACCACCTTAAGAGATCCATAGTGCTTCACCTATTCAACCCCCACCCCTCCCTGCAAGCCCCTGGCAACCACTGATCATTTTACCATCACTATAGTCTTGCCTTTTCCAGAACGTTATGTAACGGAATCATAGGATATGTAGCCTTTTCAGACTGGCTTCTTTCACTTAGTAATTTGCACTTAAGATTCCTTCATGTCTTTTCATGGCTTGATAGCTCATTTCTTTTTAGCACTGAGTAATATTCCACTGTATGGCTGAACCACAGTTTATTTATCCATTCACCTACTGTGGACATAAGTTTTCAACTCCTTTGGGTAAATAGCAAGGAGTACACTTGCTGAATCACATGGTAAGAGTATGTTTAGTTTTGTAAAAAAACTACTAAACTGTCTCCCAAAGTGGCTGTACCATTTTGCACACCGATCAGCAATGAATGAGAGCTCCTGTTGCTTCACAAACCCATTAGCATTTGGTGTTGTCAATGTTTTGGATTTTGGCCATTCTAATAGGTGTCTAGTGGGGTATATCATTGTCATCTTAACTTGCATTTCCTTAATGATACAATGTGGATAATCTTGCCATATGCTTATTTGCCATCTGTATATCTTCTTTGGTAAGATGTCCAGTTAAGGTCTTTGATCCATTTTTTCATCAGGTGTTTGTTTTCTTATTGTTAAGTTTTAAGAGTTCTTTGTATATTTTGGATAATATTTCTTTATCAGATATGGTTTTTTTTTTTTTTTTTTTTTTTTTTTTTTTTTTTGCTGTACGCGGGCCTCTCACTGCTGTGGCCTCTCCCGTTGCGGAGCACAGGCTCCGGACACACAGGCCCCGCGGCCATGGCTCGCGGGCCCAGCCGCTCCGCGGCATGTGGGATCTTCCGGGATCGGGGCACGAACCCGTGTCCCCTGCATCGGCAGGCGGACTCTCAACCACTGCGCCACCAGGGAAGCCCTCAGATATGGTTTTGCAAATATTTTCTGCCGGTCTGTGGCTTACCTTCTAATTCTATTCACGTTGTCTTTCAAAGAGCAGAAGTTTTTAATTGTAATAAAGTCCAGCTTATCAATTATTTCTTTCATGGACCATGTCTTAGGTGTTGTATCTAAAAAGGCATCTCCATACCTATAGACTTTATTTTTTTAGAGCAGTTTTAGGTTCACAGCAAAATTAAGAGGAAGGTACAGAGATTTCCCATCGACCCTCTGTCCCCACACATGCACAGCCTCTCCCATATTCAATATCTCCAGTTTGTTACAATTGACAAACCTAAGGTGTAAGTTCTGTAGATGTTCTTTATAAAGCTGAGGAAGTTCCCCTCTATTCCCAGTCTGATGAGAATTTTATCATGCGTGGGTATTGGATTTTGTTCAATGCCTTTTCTACATCAACTGATATGATTTTGTTTTCTTCTTTAGCCTGTTGATGTGATGGATTGTATTCATTGATTTTTAAATGTTGAACCAGCTTTGCATACCTGGAATAAATTCACTTGATCATGATGTATGATTCTTTTTAGACATTGTTGGGTACAATTTACTAATGTTTTGCTGAGGATTTTTTTCATCTATGTTCATGAAACATACTGGTGTTCGGTTTTCCTTTCTTATGACGTCTTTAACACTTTTGATATTGGGGTAATTAATATTGGTCTCATAAAATGAGTTAAGAAGTGTTCTCTCAGAGATCCAGCTTTGAGAGTGAGGACAGAGTTTATCATGCACATGTACAGAACACTCAATATAAGTATCACACTATAATTGTTGTTACTACTATTACTACTACTATGATGTGCCAACAGGTGACGCTATTACCTATTGACTGAGTTCACCCGTTCCAGCCTAGGACATTCCCAGCCCCACCCTTGCTGCCTTAATTCTGCACTCCTGTCAATTCTGTCTCTCTGCTCTTCAGTTTACCCTCTTGATCTCTGGGCTCATTAAGCCTACTATATGAAATTCCTTCTCTGACCTAGAGTCACCTTATCTGGAGATAGTGGGGTGGCTATCTTTCTGCTGCCTTTGAAATATCCACAAACTTCTGCACTTTTGAAAGGGAAGAGGAGGAGGAGCATGAGTCATTGATGATCCAAGGTCTTTGCCTCTATGCTTTTTGAAGGTTGTGGGATCTTGGTCTTGGTCTCACTAGAGAGTGAGAGGGGACTGAACTGTTTTAATGTGATCTAGTCATCACTGAAACTATGTCTGTAACAGGTGCTACCTAGGAAAGCTCAGTGCTCCAGCTTGGGTAACTTTCCACTGCTTAGCAAGACCCAAAGGCAATGGGGAAGACAGCTCCCTCCCCAAGGATAAGGATCTTACCTCGGTCCCAGGAATCCAGAGCTCGTCATCTTTAGTGTGTCCACAAAGGCCCCCAAAGCAACATCTGCTCAGCCCAACAGAAGTCACCCTACTACCCAGAGGACAAGCTGTGTAAAGACAGGTAATTATAGATCAAGTCTCATTACTGTCTCTGGCTTGGCAGCATCAAGCACAGTAACCAGGCTTTGAATGGTCCACGTCCCAGGTTTCATCATCAGCCCAGCTGGCATCCCTTTCACCACCAACCCTCAGCTTACCTAATTCCTCTTTACTATAGTCCTCAGGTCCACTTCTTGCTTGCTCTTATGCTCTCAAGTCTCCACTATGTGAAATCAATTATTTTAACTTTCCCTAGACTGCTCCACATTTCTCTGTCTCTCTCTCTTTCTCTCTCTGTCTCTCTCTCTCTTTTGTGGAAGAAAGTGCAGCAGTGATGTTTCATGGAAGCTTCTGTTTACTCTCTGATTCTCTTTTCTTCTCCCACTATTCAACATTTAGATGGTTCACCAAAGCCCTCACTTTCTCCACCCACTATGCTGGTTCCTCTTGTCTCTTGGTACTTTGAGTTCTTTCTCTTAGTTTTCTTTCTATTTCTCATAATATATAATAATTATCCCAATCAAGCTGTATTTGGAGAGACACTGGCTAGAGCTGCTTGACCTCAACCACGGGGGATCAGCTACTTGGGAGCCTGCCTGGGAGAGCCAGGTGGCCCTGCAGGGTCTGCACGTGAGCTCCCCCTGCAGCCTGCCCAGTGCTCTGCGTTTCGTAGGGACACTGAGTTTGATAGTAATTGTTCATAACCCAGGCTTCCTTCATCACCTCTCCCCTGAGAGTCCGAGCACTGTGATTGGCAGGGGAGTCAGCATCAGGTCAGAAGGGGAAAAAGAGATGCAGACTTGGGAAAGACTTGGCACCTGCAAGCGCTCTGAGACACCAGTTCCCCTTCTAATCCGGTATCGTCCAATAGCCACTCTCCACACCATGAGTCTGACTTCCTCCAGGGATGGAATTGAAAAGACACGCTCTGGAACCCAACAGAGTAAAATCCTTTGGGTGTTATTATCCTTGTTAAGGAAGCTGGGTTTGAGAATAGAATTCTCTTTTTTCAGGAGAAAAGAAGGAATTTATTTTAAACCAACCAGTAAAAATATCAGTCAAACTATCTAACATAATTGCCCAAAGATACCAATCTTAGTAACTCAGAAAAAAATGATTCTGTTGGATCAGTAATAAAGAATGCTGATTTTACCTCTGGTATTTTCTTTACTTTTCTTTTTACATTGTGGGAAAATATACACCACATAAAGCTTACCATTCTAGCCATTTTTAAATGTAAAATTCAGTGGCATCAAGTACATTCACAGTGTTGTATATCCATCTCCAGAATTTTTCATCATCGCAAATTCTGTACCCATTAAACAATAACTCCCCTTTTCTCGCTCCCCCTAACACTTGGACCTTTATGCTACTTTCTGTCTCTATTAATTTGCCTATTCTAGGTACCACATGAGTGAGATCATGTAATATTTGTTCTTTCGTGTCTGGCTTATTTCACTTAGAACGATGTCTTTGAAAAGGAAGTTCTTATGCATGCTTCCCTTCTCTTTATCACCCTGATCTCAAAAAATTAAAGCTGCTTTTGAAACTATTGGTGGAGGCTTGAGTAAGAACGGAGGTGTCAGTCTATGAGTCCTGGGCAATAATGGAGATGTCAGTCTATGAAGATGAAGGGTAGAAGCAAAACAAGTCTGTAAAGAGCAGACTCCCCTGGAGTTCCAAGTTCACATATCTTGAGTACTGGGAGAGCCCCAGTTGAGAGAGAAGACAAGGCAAGAGAATTTCATCAGCCAGTCCACAGAGATACCAAGCAATTCAAATAGCAAAACGACAGCTTGTCTCTCTCTTCCAGATGCTGGGGTTTCTCTGTACTGGAGGGTGAATCCCATGAGCTCTGGTCTGCTTGGAAAGGCGACAAGAAGGTAGGGTCAAAATAGAGGAGTTAAAATGCCCAAGTGGGACTTCCCTGGTGGCGCAGTGGTTAAGAACCCACCTGCCAATGCAGGGGACACGGGTTCGAGCCCTGGTCCGGGAAGATCCCACATGCTGCAGAGCAACTAAGCCCTTGTGCCACAGCTACTGAGCCTGTGCTCTAGAGCCCGCGAGCCACAACCACTGAGCCCACGCGCCACAACTACTGAAGCCCGCATGCCTAGGGCCTGTGCTCCGCAACAAGAGAAGCCACCGCAATGAGAAGCCCACACACAGCAATGAAGAGGAGCCCCGCTCCCTCACTTGCTGCAACTAGAGAAAGCTCCCACGCAGCAACTTAGATCCAACACAGCCAAATAAATAAATAAATGATAAATTTTTTAAAAAAGACTGATAATATCAAATGCTGGTGAGGATATGGAATAATTAGAACTCTCATGTACTACTGGAGACAGTCTGAATTGCCACGCCCACTTTGGAAAAAGTTTGGCTTTATCTACCAAAGTTAAAGATATTCATAACCTATGACCCCTATATATTCCCCAAAGAAACACATGTTCGTGGTTTTATGCCCTAAGTTTGAAGCACATAAACTATATATTTTTTATAGCAATAGTGCCAGGAACAGGATTGTATCCAGTTTTTAACTACTATAAATAAACATTCATGAACATGCATTTCTTATTATGTTATGCTTGTGGATTCTGTGGGTCAGAAGTTCAGAAAGGGCCTGGAGGGGATTGATTGTCTCAGCTCTGCAATGTCTGTGACTTCTGTGGGGAGACTCAAAGGCTGTGGCTCAGTGGTGAGGGGCTGGAATCATCTAAAGCCTTCTTCCTCATACAGCTGTACCACCAGGGAATTCCCAAAACAGCATGGAAGATGCAAATATATGCATGCTTCTGGATTTTTTTTTTTTTGGCTGCGCCACACTGCTTGCAGGATCTCAGTTTCCCGACCAGGGATTGAACCCCGGCTACGGTAGTGAACGCCCAGAATCCTAACCACTAAGCCACCAGGGAACAGAATATGTATATATATTTTGGCTGCAGGCTTGTGGGATCTCAGTTCCCCGACCAGGGATTGAACCCAGGCCACAGCAGTGAAAACCCAGATTCCTAACCACTAGGCAACCACTGGCTGTTGATGCCAGCTGTTGGCCAGGAACTCAGCTGGGGCAGTTGACCAGCCCACCTGAATGCAGCCTCTCCATGGTGTAGCTTGGGCTTTCACCCAGCTTGGTGGCAAGTGCAAACATCCCCAAAGAACAAGGTGGAAGTGCAAGGCATACTTTATGAAGTGACTTAGAAGTCACCTCTGCTGCACTCTGTTGGTTAAGGCAGAACAAAGGCCTTCAAGGGGAGGGGACATAGATTCCACCTTTAAATGGGAGGAATGTTGAGGTCATTTTATAAAAACAACATGTGTGTTGAGAGATATTTCTGTGGCCATCTTTGGAAAACACAATCTGCTACAAGCCAACTATCCATCGACAGGAGAATGGATAAACCTACTGTGGTATAGTCATTATTATGGAATACTATACAACAATGAAGATGACAAACAACAGCTATATGTAATAATGTGGATGAATTTCACGAACATAATGCTGAGCAAAAGAAACCACGTGAAGGAATACATATTGTTTAATTTCAGTTATAAATTTTAAAAAACACAAGCAAAATTATAGTGTTTTAAGATACAGGCTTAGGAAGAGCAGCGGTTAGAAGGGCAGTTTCTGGGAATGCTGGTCATTCATCTTCTTGACTTAGGTGGTAATTACATTAGTGTTCACTTTGTGATAAATCATTAAGGTGTACATTTTTGTTTGGAGCACTTTCTTGTGTTTTATATTTCACAAGAAAAAGGGTAAGAACTTAATCTTCTGGCACTGAAAACTAAGTTTATTTGAAAAAGAATTCACTCTGAACTTTAGAAATGATACCCAGCAAACCAACAGAACATTAGACTCTATCTCCATCTCTAAAAATTCTGCTGGGTTCTTTTTAAGTTATACATGTCTTCTTACCTTGTTAAAATCAACATGCAAAACCATTTCGTGTCATGGTTTTTACATTGCACTATAAAGATAGTTTACATACATGTCATTTTTTAAAGCTACCTAGTATTTCATTGTTTACATATCATAAGTTTTCTTAGCTATTTTCATATCTTTGGGGCTAGATCATCATCGTTATCACTCACCTTATTAAGAACTCCCTAGATCCTAGGCACTGTAAATACAACTTTTCATTCATCATCTCACAGCAACCTAATGAGACAGGCATGACTTTTATTCCCATTTTTACTGCCGAGGAAACTGAGACTTAGGTTATGTAACTTTTAAGTTTCACAAAGTATAGGTTCCACAAACAATTCATACCTTGGCAAACACATTCCAGAGCACTTCATCTCAACCCCTTTGACTTAATACTTGCTTTGGACTCCTCCCACTCTGCCCCAGGACATTTTTTCCCTTGAGATTTCCGAAAGTGGAATTGCCAGGTCAAAAGACTGGAAACAATTTTAGAATATTCCAGATTGTTCTCTATACGCCCTGAACCAAAGTACACGGATATCAGGAGGGTTTAATAAAGGGTCAGGATCATGTCAAGTTTATGGATTCCAATTTTAGAGTCTCTCTGTATGATTTCCCTCACCAAAATGGTATGGGCTAGGGAATACCTAAATATTATTCTCTATACTTGACCTATTTAGTATATCTTAGAGGGTCTTGTTTTCCCTTTCTTAATTGTTTTGTTTGACTATCTGTACCTGGGAGGAAATAATTAGGTATTTCCCCTTAGTGGTTGTTGTTGTTTTTTTTTTTTTGGCTGTCCTGTGTGGCTTGAAGGATCTTAGTTCCCCGACCAGGGATTGAACCCGGGCCCTCTGCAGTGACAGCGCCAAGCCCTAACCACTGGACCACAGAAAATTCCCAAGAAATAGGTATTGTGACCCCCTTTTTTAGAGCAGATTTTTTTCTTTATAACGATTCCTCTTTTCTACCACAGAACCTTTCACTGAGTTACTATCCAATAGTATTCCTTTAAGTTTTCTGTGACCTTTTAATAAGAAAAAGCCACATTTCTTCATCTCATAAAACTCTACTGCAATCATTGCCATCATATTACTCATTGCTTTTTTTTTTTTTTTTTTTGGTACGCGGGCCTCTCATTGTTGTGGCCTCTCCCGTTGCGGAGCACAGGCTCCGGACGCACAGGCTCAGTGGCCATGGCTCACGGGCCCAGCAGCTCCGCGGCATGTGGGATCTTCCCGGACCGGGGCACGAACCCATGTCCCCTGCATCGGCAGGCGGACTCTCAACCACTGCGCCAACAGGGAAGCCCTACTCATTGCTTTTTAGATAAAGAGTCATGTAATGACAACCTTCTAGAATTCAATGTCAAGGGAAAAGTTTGTTTCTTCCCATAAAATAATATACTTCCTTTGATCACACAGTGACAATCATATAACCTAATGTGTCTTTTTAATTTTTTGCCTTAGTTGCAAGTACCTCTAATCCAAATTTAAAGTTCAGCCATCATAATGATCCCATCCTGAGTTTCTGATATTAAAATGTAAGCTTCCCCCAAAATAAATTAGTTAATTAAAAAAAATAAAATGTAAGCTTCCAGGAGGCAGAGGTGTTGTCCATTTTGTTCCTGTTGCAGGCACAGAACTCCAGGCAGAGGGAAATAGCTCAAAAGCTTTATACATATTGGGAAGGAGACTCTTTCTTTGTTTTTTGGCCATGCCACACTGCTTGTGGGATCTCAGTTCCCCAACCAGGGATTGAACCTGGGCCACGGCAGTGAAAGCACTGAATCCTAACCACTAGAGCGTGAGGGAACTCCAGAGACTTTATGTATATATGGAATCTAAAACAAAAAAAGTGGTTCTAATGAACCTAGGGGCAGGACAGGAATAAAGACACAGACGTAGAGAATGGACTTGAGGACGCAGGGAGGGGGAAGAGTAAACTGGGACGAAGTGAGAGAGTGGCGTGGACATATATACACTACCAAATGTAAAATAGATAGACAGTAGGAAGCAGCTGCATAGCACAGGGAGATCAGCTCAGTGCTTTGTGACCACCTAGAGGGGTGGGATAGGGAGGGTGGGAGGGAGACTCAAGAGGGAGGGGATGTGGGGATATACGTATATGTATAGCTGATTCACTTTGTTATACAGCAGAAACTAACACACCATTGTAAAGCAATTATACTCCAATAAAGATGTTAAAAAAATAAAAATAAAAACCAACATAGAGCTTCCCTGATGGCACAGTGGTTAAGAATCTGCCTGCCAATGCAAGGGACATGGGTTTGAGCCCTGGCCAGGGAAGATCCCACACACTGCAGAGCAACTAAGCCCATGCGTCACAACTACTGAGCCTGAGCTCTAGAGCCCGTGAGCCACAACCACTGAGCCTACGTGCCACAACTGCGTGCCTAGAGCCCGTGCTCCACAACAAGAGAAGCCACGACAATGAGAAGCCTGTGCACCGCAACGAAGAGTAGCCCCCACTCACCGCAACTAGAGAAAGCCCGTGCGCAGCAACGAAGACCCAACACAGCCAAAAATAAATAGATAAATAAATAAATAAATAAATTAATTAATTAAAAAAAAAACCAACATAGAAGATTCTGGTATCAGATATGACAGCAAGATTTAAGTTTGATCACCTAGACTGGTGATTAAATACATCAGTCACTAGCCTCAGGTGGCTACTTAAACTTAATTTAAATTAATTTAAATTAAATAACATTAAAAATTCAGTTCCTCAGTTGCACTAGCCACATTTCAAGTGCTCATTGACCACATGTGGCTATTGCCTACTGTGTTGGACAGAGCATATATAGAATGTTTCCATCGCTGCAGAAAGTTGTTTTGGACAGGGCTGATCTAGACAACTTGGGTTTATGATGCTTTTCTTTTATTATTTTTTAAAATATTTATTTATTTATTTATTTAGGCTGTGCCGGGTCTTAGTTGCGGCACGTGGGATCTTCGTTGTGGCATGCATGCTGGATCTAGTTCCCCGACCAGGGATCGAACCCGGGCCCCCTGCATTGGGAGGACAGAGTCTTACCCACTGGACTACCAGGGAAGTCCCATATGAGGCTTTTCTTTTAGATAAGCATAGTACAGTAAAACGTTGTATTAACTCAGACTGTCATAGCAAGATACCAGACTGGATGACTCGAGAAACAGAAACCTATTTTCTCACAGTTCTAGAGGCTAGAAGTCCAAGATCAAGGTGCCAGGGTTGATTTCTGTTGAGACCTCTCTTTCTGGCTTGCAGACAACCAACTTCTTGCTGTGTCTTCACATGGCCTTTCCTCTGTACACCTGCAGGCGGGGAGGGCGGGGGGAGGGAGAGAGAGAGATGGAGAGAGAGCTGGTTCCTCTTCCTTTTCTTATAAGGGCACCAATCCTATTGGATTAGGAAACCACTCTTTTAACCTTAATTACCTCCATAAAGGCCCTATCTCCAAATACAGTCACATTGGGGGTTTGGGTTTCAACATATGAATTTTGGGGAACACAGTTCAGTCTGTAACAAAGTTTAAAAAGAAGGAGAAGGAAGAAGAGGAGGAGAAGGAGGAGGAAGAGGAGGTCAGAGCCCGATGGTGAGGGCCTCCTGTGCTATGCTAAGCAGTTGAAACTCTATCTGAAGCAGAAAGGGAGCCACTATAACGGTAAGGAAGGAGTCTGTGTGATTGAAATGTGCATCTCAGAAACAACAGCAAGTTGACAGTAAGGAGGGTGGGTTGAAGTTGGAGAGGGGCTTGGAAGCATGGAAGCAAGGGGCTTCCCTGGCGGCGCAGTGGTTGAGAGTCCGCCTGCCGATGCAGGGGACACGGGTTTGTGCCCCGGTCCGGGAAGATCCCACATGCTGTGGAGCGGCTAGGCCTGTGAGCCATGGCCGCTGAGCCTGCGCATCCGGAGCCTGTGCTTCGAAACGGGAGAGGCCACAACGGTGAGAGGCCTGTGTACCACAAAAACAAACAAACAAACAAACAAAAGAATGGAAGCAGGTAGTTAGTCCAGTGCTGAATTTCCTCCCCTTTACCCAAAGGAAGCTCACTGGAGAGTTGAAAACTCTTTCATTGAAGCCTCTGGATTCTACAGGTGCAGATCGAGGTTGAGGGGGCATGTCTGGCCATCCTAGAAGCAGGCTAGTCGAATGGTTGAGACCAGACTATGGTCAGAAATTTCAGCATTCACATCTTGACTCCATCCTTTATTACCAATTGACTTACAGTTGGTTGCTCACCTTTTCGAAGCATTAATGTCCTCCATTGTGGAAAGAGACTGATTATTTCATAGCATTGTTCTAAGGATTAAATTATGTAATGTAGGGAAAAGCATTCTGCATAGAGTCTGTTTAGTATTTAGTGCTCAATATATTTTGGGCATTATTACTACTGGGGATATATTTCCTAGATTTACTCTCAAAGGATTACAGAAAATAGGGTGTTTGTTTGTTTGTTTAAATGAATCTTGTCCATCTCTAGATTGTGTGTGTGGGGGGGACGGTATGTGTTCAAGTTCTCCACCACACAGGAGTCACCTTTAAGGTTTTCTAAGTCTCCCTCCATTACTAATGGCAGAGTGAACATGAGTTTTAGAGTCACAAGAACTAGTGTCAAATCCCTTCTCTACTATTTCTCTAGCTGTGTGACCTTCAACAAACATCCTACTTGAATCTATAGTTCCTTACAGGTGAAATGAATATGATAATACTTTTCTGTCATTCATTTATTTTGTTGTATTTTATTTGGCTGTGCCGAACAGCATGCAGGATCCTAGTTCGCCGACCAGGGATCAAACTCTGTGCTGTCTGCAGTGGAAGCGTGGAGCCTTAACCACTGGACCACCAGGGAAATCCCTGTCGTTCATTTATTCACAGATATATACTGAGCAGCTGTCTGTGCCAGGCATGGCCTCAGAATTCCACTGTAAGGAAATGAGGCACAGTCTGATGACATTTTCAAAGGGAAAGAGACAACGATACTACAATCTCATAAGTGCTCTGACAGATCAAGAGTAGGAGAAAAAACAAAACAACCCTACCCTGAGGAAAAGCATTCTTCTCAATGCCTTCCAGGGGAGACATTCTGATTTCTAAGTGGGGAGTTGAAGGATGGGGAAACGGGAAGTGAGTCAGGGCAGGGAGGAGGAAAGAGGGATGGAGAGAGTGCTCCAGGCAGACGGAAAAGTAGGCACAAAGCCCTGGAGGCCAAGGAGTGTGGTCTTGAAAGGCCAAAACCAAGTTCACTGGGCCTGGGCGCACTGTGGAAGGGTAGAGCTGTGAGAGAAGAACTGGTGTAGAGAAATCACGGGAGGGGCTTAGGGAGTAGAAAGACCTGATCAGGTCTGCATTTTAGAAATATCACTTAGGCTGCAGTAGGAAGAATGGGTGGGGTGTAGGTAAAGGAAGCTCCCTGATGTCAGGGAGCTCTATTATAAGCCTAGTGCAGCGACCTGGGTGAAAATATGTCAGGCTTAAGCAACAGGAGATACTTAATAATAATCACAGCAAATTTAACACATATATCCAGGCAGTGTTCTATGCGTTTAGCATATACTAACACATACAATCCTCAAGACCAGGACAACCCTAGGAGGTAAGTCCTAGTACCATCTTTATTTTACAGAGGAGAAATCCATGGAACAGAGATACCACACAGCCTGCTCAAGGTTATATAGTGTTAGGATGTGAACCCAGGCAGTCTTGCTCCAGGTCGGGCTTATGTGCTACACTGCACTGCTGTAGATCTAACAGATTTCCAAGATTGACTAAGAATTAAGGAATGAGGTAGAGAGAGGGGTCACAGATGATCTCCAGATTTCTGGCTTGTAACTGGCTAGCTTTTCATCTCATTATTTGGGCTGAGACACATACCAGGGAAGAGGAGGCTAGGGAGGAAAGATAATGAGCTCCTTGTGAGACATGTTGAATTTGAATTCCCAAGGTGACAGCCATGGGCAGATATCCAGAGTATCTTTGTACATATGGGTCTGGAGCGCAAGGGAGTTATTTTAACAGGAGTTATCTATTTGGTAATCATTAGCATGCAGCCATGAGAATGGATTAGATGTCTCAGGAAGAATGTTTTGCACTAGAAAAGATACTTTGAGAAGAACCCAGGGGAACATCAGTATTAAGGGGTAGGCAAAAGGAGAGTCATTTACAATGGAGATGAGGAGGAATAGCTAGAGAGATGGGAGGAATATAAGAAATATGGGAAGGAAAGAGACATTTCAGGGAGTACGATGTCAAATGCTATGGAGAGCTAAGTGACTGCCGAATGCGAAAAGTGTCCATTGAATGTAGTCACAAGAAGGTCACTCATGAGTGACCTTGGAGAGAACAGTTTCAGTAAGTTGATAAGAGCAATAGTCAGAGCGCAGGGAGCTGAGGACTGAATGCAGGGTGAGGATGTGGAGGCAGCAAACACAAAGGATTTCACCGAGAGGGTTTGCCTGTGAAGGGAGGAGAGCTATCTGGAGAGGGATGTGGAGTAAAGATTAATTTAATTAATTTATTTTTACTATGCAAGACATTTGAGCATATTTAAATATTAATGAGAAGAATCCAGGATAAACTGAGAGCCTATGAAACAGGAGAGGGAATTATCTGAGCGCCCTTGAGAAGGTGGAGGGAGTGGATCCAGGACATAGACGGAGAGTTTAGCCTAAGCAGTAGGAAGTTTTTTCTTTGTAACAAGGGAGAAAAGGAGAAGAATGAGAAGGAAGATAAGTTTTTAGCTTTTGTGGTGGGAAATGGAGGGAGTTCTTTTTTTTTTCTTTTTAACATCTTTATTGGAGTATCATTGCCTTACAATGGTGTGTTAGTTTCTGATGTATAACAAAGTGAATCAGCCATATGCATATGTATATCCCCATATCCTCTCCCTCTTGCATCTCCTTCCCACCCTCCCTATCCCACCCCTCTAGGGGGTCACAAAGCACCGAGCTGATGTCCCCATGCGATGCAGCTGCTTCTCACTAGCTATCTATTTTACATTTGGTAGTGTATATATGTCCATGCCACTCTCTCACTTCATCCCAGCCTCCCCTTCCCCCTCCCCATGCCCTCAAGTCCATTCTCTACGTCTGAGTCTTTATATGCAGGGAGTTCTCGATGGTTTTTATTATCCCTCCGAAGTAGGAGGCCTTAACACTATTGGAGAGCGTGGGAGAGAGTGGAGTCAGGGTTAAGAGGAAAACAGAAAAGGTTTAAAACAGACCCAGGTATTTTTTAAAAATTAATTTTCATTGGAGTATGGTTGCTTTCCAATGTTGTGTTAGCCTCCACTGCACAACAAAATGAATCAGTCATACACATACAGATATCCTCTCCCTTTTGGACTTCCCTTCCATTTAGGTTACCACAGTGCATTAGGTAGAGCTCCCTTTGTTATAAAGTATGTTCCCATCAGTTGTAAAACAGACCCAGGGATTTTTAGGGCAGGGAAAATACTGTGTGATACTATATTGATGGATATATGTCCATTATATATTTGTCTAAACCCATAGAATGTACAACACCAAGAGTGAACCCTAATGTAAACTATGGACTTTGAGTGATTATGATGTGTCAATATAGGTTCATCAACTGTAACAAATGGACCACGGGATGTTGATAATGAGGGAGTGTATGCCTGTGCGGGGCCAGGGAATATATGGAGAAATCTCTGTACCCTCCTCTCAGTTTTGCTGTGAGACTAAAACTGCTCTAAAAATATAGTCTTAATTAAACAATGACACACCAGACCCAATGGAGTTGGAGACCAAAGTGATTGAGGAAACAGAAGAAATTCCAGGCAATGTGTGAGAGCCTGTGAATTGTTAGTGTGGCAATGACCTGCATCTTTGAGTGTTTGCTCTAGTTAAGTGGTAGGTTTGGAGAAGGCAGAGAGATCTAGAGTTGGAGTTTTGACAGTTGAGTCCAGTGGAAGACAAATGGGGATTAGAGATGAGGATACTGGAAGGAGAGGGGCAAAAATAATGGAGTCTAAGGGACCAGGAGAAAGCAGAAAAGAGCTGATATAAAGAGGACAGAGAGGTTCAGGGACTTTGAATTCTACTTAAAGAACAGTGTGTGATAGGTAGCCTCTAAGATGATCCCCAGTGATCCTCCCTCCTGGTATTCATGCCCTTGTGTAATCTCCTCCCTTTGAGTGTGGGCTGCACCTAATAGAATATGGCAAGTGATGGGATGTTACTTTTTTTTTCTTTTGCCTGCGTTGGGTCTTTGTTGCTGTAAGTTGCGGTGAGCGGAGACTCAAGCAGGGGCTACTCTTCATTGCGGCGCGGGGGCTTGTCATTGCAGTGGCTTCTCTTGTTGCGGAGCACGGGCTCTAGGCGTACGGGCTTCAGTAGTTGTGGCGCATGGGCTTCAGTAGTTGTGGCACATGGGCTTCAGTAGTTGTGGCTTGCAGGCTCTAGAGAGCCGGCTCAGTAGTTGTGGCTCATGGGCTTAGTTCCTCTGCAACACGTGGGATCTTCCCGGACCAGGGCTCAAACCTGTGTCCCCTGCATTGGCAGGTGGATTCTTAATGACTGCGCCACCAGGGAAGTCCTGGGATGTTACTTCTGAGATTAGGTTCAAAAAGACTCGTGCTTGTCCTCTCGCTCTCTCACTCACTTGCTCTGATGCAAACCAGTTACCATGCTGTGTGCCCTACGGGGAGACCCACATAGCAGGGAACTGAGGTCCTGAATCCTGCCAATGACTGCCTGAGCGATCTTAAATGCAGATCCTCCCTTAGTCAGATGGGACCTTCAGATGAGACCAAAGCTCCCATCAATTCCAGGCTTGATTACAGCCTTGTGAGGGAACTTGAAGCTAAGACCTGCCTAGATTCCTGACAAAAACTGTGAGATAATAAATGCTCATTTAATACTTAAGTTTTGGGGTAAATTGTTATACAGCAATAGATAACTAATACAAGGTATAAGAAGTAACTTAGGGTTTCCCTGGTGGCGTAGTGGTTGGGAGTCCGCCTGCCGATGCAGGGGACGTGGGTTCGTGCCCCGGCCCGGGAAGATCCCACATGCCGCGGAGCGTCTGGGCCTGTGAGCCATGGCCGCTGGGCCTGCTCGTCCGGAGCCTGTGCTCCGCAACGGGAGAGGCCACAACAGTGAAAGGTCCGCGTACCGAAAAAAAAAAAAAAAAAAAAAAAAAAAAAAAAGAAGTAACTTAGTGAGAAGGGAGAAAGGACAGCAATTATGATCAGAGAATGGGGTGTCTGAGTTTACAGTTTCAGCTATGGAGCAGTTGTAATGCTTCATCTGTCCTAAAGAGGGTAGCTGAACGGGTGCAGAGGTCAAATTCACTAAAGATGAGGTCAAGGCCAGGGTGTTGGATAAGTCAGGCACATAAAGGTTAAAGTCGCTCAGGATCACTGGGTGGAGAAGAGTGTGCACCAGGTGTCAATTTCAATGAATGACAAAGTGGCATTTGGGGCAGAGAAGACAACAACCCCAGTGAGGAGGAGAGTACTATAATCAGGTGGGATGAGCCACAACAGAGATTTTTTTTTTTTGAAGGGGATGGCAAATTAATGGTATGGAAGGGGCACTAGGCATCTTGGAAGATGCTCACCCCAAAACTTGCCTCTGGGAAAAGTGAAGTGTGGGAGAATAACCTCTTCTCAAAAGAGCTACAGGGGAAACAGTGTCCTCAGTGTAGGACCAAGTTTCAAGATTAAGATTAAATGGCATGAAAGTAAGATCCTTGGCTCCTCATAGTGGGCACTCGACGAATATTAGTTGTCTCTCAACATTCACGTAAACATTTATATGTCTTTGCTCTGCGCCTCCCTACCCCGCCATCACTTTACTCGAAACAGACTAGGGCTTGGTGAAGGGATGGGGTCGGGTGGTTGGAGGAGGCGTGGCTCTTCACCCTGCGTCAACGGAGAGCGTTAGCAAGGTTTTCCGCAACTTCACTGGCGCACAAGATATATCACCCCGTAAGAGAGATTTATTCTTTCCACCAAAAAACATTAATCGAGCGCCTAACAAGTGCTAGTCACCAAAGACACAAATGCGAGCGAGATACACTCCCGACTACACGGAGGGCGCGCGGCCACGTTCTGTGTCAAGGCCAACATCGGCAGGTTTCACGGCGTTCAGACTTTTCCAAGTTCTTCCCACACTTTCAGCTGAGGTAAAATGTCGGAAGTCGGTGTGCACCAGTACTGAGATCCCTCTAGGATTCGGCCTCGTTGGCTTGGTGTCCCAGTCCGCTCTCCCCAACCCTGGTGCGCCCTCCTGGAAAGCTGGCTTCCACGTGGGCTCCCCAGGGGCCCGCGGGGCTGGGCGTAATGGGCGGGGCCAAGCCGGAGGGCGAGGCTGACCCCGCCCTTGGGGCTCCCATGGCCCACCGCGCCCCGCGGCCAGATGCTGACGTGTCCTTTCCTTTCCACTACACCTCCCGACACTACCTACTACCGCTGCCCCGGAAGTCCCGCCCCAGACTTAGCCCGTCACCGCAAATCAGCTCTTTCAGCGCTTCCTGAAGCTCTCCACAGGTTTGGGGAGCAAGGGGCGGGGTTCCGCGAGCAGGGTGCCTATTGGCTTGGGGTCCGGCGGGCTCTGGGCTCTAATTGGCTGGAGAGCAGTGGCGCTCTGGCACGCTTGCGCGGCGAGTAGAACGTGTAGCGGCGGCGGAGATCGCGTCTCTTTCGCTGGCATTCCTGCTGCTGCTCCTGTGAGTGCCCGGCGCGTCCGTCCCGTCCATCGCCCACAGCCGGTCGCCCGCCTGCTCTTCTCCGCGGCGGCCTCTCACCAACACCGACACCCACACTGACACCTCCACGCCGGCCCACCGTCTTACTCGCTGGTTTTCCATCGCTACACATGGCCTCCTCCGCGCAGAGCGGCGGCTCCTCCGGGGGACCCGCGGTCCCCACCGTGCAGCGGGGCATCGTCAAGATGGTGAGAGCGGGGACCGGGACACCGATCCCACTGGCCACCACCGTGCGGGAGTCTGGCGCTGGCTCCTTCCCCTCCCGCCAGCCTGCATGGTTTCCCAGATCCTCCTTCCTCTGCCCCTTTCCTCACTTTTCACCCGTTCTCGGAATCCCCTCCCTAAACGCAAGCCGACACGGACTCCCCTGGGTGCCTTGCCTCCCGGACACCGTGACATTAGGGGTCACAGTGATTTCCGTGATCGCGGCACTCAGTCTCCTGGCTGTTTACCAGGACAGATAGATTAGTGATTGGTTAACGGGGATAATTTGTTGGTATCTGTCCTCTGATCTCCCCGTCCTCTGTCCATTTTGGCATATGCTGAGTAGCTTGTAGTTTTTCAAGATCCTGACGTCCGCTCTTCCATGGAACTCTTGGAGTACTTGGTCTTCTTGAAGCTTTTATATTTTCACCGACGCTCAGTTACTTACGCCAACTTTTCTCGCGCTCTGGACCTCATTTCCCGTCTTTTTCCCTCCACCTCTTGTGTCAAGTCTGTAGTCCTGAGAGCTCCTCATATTTGTGCTCCCCCTCTTTTTGACTCTTAAGATGTTAGGCCGGTAGGAATCTTAGCGATCATTATTGTTCCCTCACTACAGATGAGACTAGTTTGAAGAGGGCAAGTGACTTGCCTAAGGTCACCTGGTGGTTTGGATTGGAGCCAGGACCAGAGCCCAAGTGTTCTGATTCCCAGTCCACTGCTGTAACACTGTAGTTTCTGCCTGATTATATATCCCCTTCCTACATCTTTGAATGGTGAATTTAAACCCTGCAAGTGTCATTAAAAAATATTTACCCCCGGCTCCATGATAATTTTGTAGTATAAATTCTGTTTATCAATTGTCCCCTCTATTGGCCTCCCCCCAACGCTCCCTAATATTGGAACCTGACACTTCTTGGTTGTTACTAGAATTTCTGGTTGTGATGACCGCAGACTTCCAGATTACATTTCAGACTGCAATTCTGACTTTTCTGTCAGGAAATGTTCTGTATGAGATTTTGTCCCAAAGCTCTGCAGTGGTTTACAGTTGTAGAAAGTTTAAAATACATTGTTTTCTTGGCTCATTGTCTTTCACAGGATTATTCTTCAGCTTGTGTGTATGAATTAGATTTCAAGATTTTTTTTTCCCACTGATGCTTATGTATTCATTTCTTAGGCAATATTCTGCCTCCAGCTGAGAGTCTTAGGATTTTCAGTATTGCTTTCCCGTTTATTTATACATAAACGGAGAGTCAGAATTTATCAGAAACTGAAAGAGAAGGGAATTTCCAAGGTCCACATATTTTCACCTCTTTGAATACTGACTTGACCTATGAAAGGATTATCCTGAAGTGGCTCCTCTTAAATTAGCTTTTTCATTTGCACTGATCTTTCCCTTCACCATAGGAACAGAGCAGTGCTTGGCGGTCTGGTAGTGGAATTGGCAGCACTGAGTGAATCTTTCTGAGTTTTTTCCTTTGCTAAGGCTTGAATTTTTCTTAAAGGCCCCCCTTATTTGTGGGGTGGGAGTGGAAGGAGGCTGAACATATTTTTGCTTCTACAAATGCTGGAGGTTTCCAGGGCATCTGGATTCTATGGGGTGATGATGTCTGCCCACAGATTACTCCTGAGGATACTGAATATCAACAATCACTTGTTTATTAAGGCTCATGTCTTGAGCTGAGTATTCTGTTTGTATTATCTCATTTATAATACCTAACAAGTAGATAGGATCATTGGCTACATTTTACCGGTATGTAATCTGAGATTTAGAAAGAGTCGTTTACCCCAGGACAGGTACTTTTTAATTGGTAATTATAGGCAGAGCTGGGACTTGAACCCAGGCCTGTCTGCTAAAGCACAGGCTCTTGAACATCATAGTACAGTGCCTCTGACCCCAGGGCATGTCGTTAGCAGAGGGCAGGGCCGGTGATGCATGGCTGCAAAGTTGCAGGAAAGTGAAGCTGACTGTATTTGAGTGAAGGAAAGATTAGATGTTACTCCTGTCTTGTCTGGGAGCTGCTGTTGTGCTAAGTGACTTTATTTGGTGCTTGTGGTCCTTAACGTGCAAAGGAGTGTGGTGCGCAAGACACGTTAGGGTTGGACGGAGGCTTTGAAGATTGAGTGGTAGAGTCACCTATACTGCTGTTCTTCTGTGACCAAGCTGCAAGGGGTGGGTGGGTGAGTTCCAGGCAGGGATTAGGTGAGGGAAGCTGGGTGAACTGCAGAGCGACAGGCAGAATTGTGCCAGGCTTCGAAGCCTGTCTGGAATGAAAAATCGACCCCTGGCCAATTGCTCTGTGTGAAGTTCTTCTGCTAAGCAGAGTTGTATTTTCCTGGAGAGTAATCGTTTCCAGTGGTACCAGGAACTGCTTTGTAAGAACTTCAAGGGAAGATGGGGCTCTATGACAGAGGAAAGTGTGGAGGAAATAGTTGGATGAATAGGAAAATAGTGGCCACTGCTTTGCTTGCCTTTGGGTTGAGGGGCAGAAACTGACTAACCAGAGTCGGGCCTTTCAGGCCGAGATTTGTCTGGACTCAGGCTGAGCTGAAGGTCTGAAGGTCTAGGGTTGAGGTTTGCTGCAGTGAAGAGGAGTACTTGCCCTTCCTCTTTTTTGGCCAAAGAACCATGGCAAGGCCATGGAAAGTGCAGGTTTCTTCTGGTCTCTGCCTTGCCGTCCTAGCAAGTCCTGCATTCCTTCTTTTAAGGTTGAAGAAGAAAGAACTGAGAATGAAGTTGTAAAAAATTTTTGCCTTTGCCTAGTTTTTTTAAATGATGGTAGAGGCTGCGTCTGCTATTGAGAGTGGGAGCCAAGGGACAGAGCTGGTTTTGGAATGTGTTGAAGGAGGAAGTCGGCAGTAAGTTGACACAAGCGTTGTGGGGCCCTTCTGTTACTGAGAAGGCAGTGGGAATGATGGAAAAACTGAAGGTGGATTTGTATATTTTTTGAGTTGGGATAAGACTGGCAATTGTGTGGGCAGACAAAATAGGACCTGGGAAAGTAAATGTCTCTGTCAAATCAGATATTTTCTCAAAACCCTAGAGGATTCTATCTCTGGGTTTCTTGAGTAATTACTAGACTTTCTTTAGCTGCATCAGAATATTGTCAGCACATGTTAAATAGAGGTTGGGAGAAGTCTTGGGGTACTGAGTATAAAATTCAGTCACCCCACTTAGCAGCAACTTAGAGATGGCTATTTTCGCTGGTTTTGCTGTCCCCATTTACTTCTGTCTTGGGGATAGAGCCCTTTTCGAAGTCTTCACTCTAACCCTCCTATCTTATGTCTGCATGTCTTTTCAAGCAGGAGGACATAGCAGGATAAAGCCGCCGCAGTTCTTGAATCTTCTGTGCTTATCAGAAGCAGCCATGGAAGCAGCATATCTTATCCTGCTTATGGTGTGGAAGGCCAAATCTCAATTCCCATTTCACCCCGCCCCATTTAAAAGGGGGAAAGGGTCCCTCTGCCAGTCTTTGGTTTTATGCTAAGAACCAAGATTCTCACTTGATGCGTAAGCCTTGGGACACCTAAAGGAGGAGATGGCCACAGTTTCCTCCTTCGACAGGAATTGTGCTGCCAGGTTGTTGTGAAGCGGGATGTAGGCTTCCTGGTGAGTAGCTTAGTGGAAATTTCTCCAGTGTACAGCTTGTAGGAAATGCTGCCTATAATTTAGATCATTATAGCTAAGTGTTTCCTACATTTCTGAGCTAAGAAGTCTCTTTCCAGAGTGTAGTGGGGGTAGAGTAGTAGTCTATTAATCTGTTCCTTCCTATGTGCACTTAGCTCATGCAGACTGTGAAAGAAAAACACCTTTGCTAAGCTACTTAAAACACTCTTATTCTACTATTCAAAGGGACAAGGTGGCCGAGTAACAATATTTTAGTAGGGCCATTTGCAAAGAAGTGGGTGGAATAGGATGGAAGGCTTTTCCCTCTAGTCTTAAAATTGCCCACTTCCCAGCATGTGAGCATGGTAGCTTTCAATCAAAATTGTAAGTAAAGGAGCACTAAGTTTTTGCTGTGTCTTAAAGGCTTTCTGTCATTTTTCCTGTATGAAAAGGAAGCATCCATCTGGCTCTAGTCATGCTAACAGTGGCTGCTGCCATGTACTAACTAATGATATAGAATGATGAGCAATCATATTTCCTTTCTTGAACGAATTTTATTGATCATCTGTGTCAAGCACTGTCTGGGTATTAGAGAACCAGTGGTAAAGAAGTAAATCAGATTCTTGCCCTTACGGGTTCATGGAGGAGATAGACAATCAACAAGTAAACAAGAAGATGATAGTATAAGATAGTGATTTCCGGTAGGGGAGTGGGACAGAGTGGTTGGGAGGAAGGGAGGGGTGGCCCCTTTAGATAGGAAAGGCTTCCCTCAGCTGAGATCTGATGGACATCAAAGAACCAGCCATAGGGGAAGAGTTCCTGGCAGAGGGAACAGCAAGTGCAAAGGTCCTAGGGTCTCCATTGGTGATTATTTTCAGAATTTTTATAGTAGCTCTTCAGTTTCTTCAAGTTCATTGTTTCTCATAAATGGTATGGGTTTAACCTGAGCTATTAATATATGTGTTTTACGGTGATAAAAGGTGGAAAGGCAGCAGAGGTGATGGTTGTTCTGGTATCCTGGTGAGATCAGTAGCAGACATTAAGTCTATTGAATAAATATAACTGATGAGAGATTGATTAAAAAAAATACTTGCTCTTGGTCATATTCGTGTTTCTTACAGGGCCAAGACTAAGGTTTGTTTTTTTTTAAGATTTATTTATTTATTTGGGTCTTAGTTGTGGCACGTGGGATCTTTAGCTGTGGCATGCGGGATCTAGTTCCCTGACCAGGGATGGAACCCTGCAATGGCCCCTGCATTGGGAGTGCAGAGTCTTAACCGCTGGACCACCAGGGAAGTCCCAAGACTAAGGTTTTCTGACTTCCTATCAGCCAATCCTGTGTATTCCCAAGGTACCCACCTTTCAGTGGACAGGACCTGAATGAGAAGATAAATGCCAAGAGCAGGCTTAGCAAGAGTTACATAGCAACGAGAACCTGTCAGTGTTTATGCTCCTGACATTTTTTTTTACTGCCTGGAATGTAGTAGCTCTGGCCTCTGGCAACACTTTTAACCTAGCAAGCTTTAGGTAACAGTGATGGTGAAAATCAAAGTAGCATGCTTCAGAGCTCAAACTAACGGTCAGGAGAGAAGAGCTCATGAGCAGTGTGGCTCATTAACAGGAGTGGGGACTCCTGAGGCCGGGTAGTGTTCAGTGCTGGTAATAATGAGGCAAATGGTTTGGCGTGTCTATGCCCCAGTTTACTTGGGGAGTGAAATTTGGGAAATAAGTGAACATTTTAGTTTTCATCGGTAAGTTCAGAAGAGAAAATTGGCCAGGTTTTTGAATCCCGGTAAGAAGGTTCTAAGGCTTGTTGCGAAACTTACTTATCAGCATGGGCTAGTAGTCCAGCTGACAGGTATGGTTCTAGCAGGGTGTTCAGTAGATATCCTTTGGAATCTGGTCTTTGGATTTATTTTGTTTCATTTTTTCAAGGGAGAGCATAGCTAAATATTGCAGGAAATTTTTTGCCTTATCAGGGACAAGGAATGAAGTAAAGGGATTCAACTCTTTCAACTTTTTCTGGCCTTAGGTAGCTTTTCCTCTTATTTCTTGTTTGGAGATGGATACCCACCCAGGTCCCCCCACTGCCCCGCCCCGGTTTCTGTTGCTAATTCCTCTCTTGGGAGACTGATGTATGCTTTTTGTTCTTACAGCGGAAATTGATGCAGAATCACAGGTTGTGAACATTTGATGCAGATGGAGTGTTGTGGGGATTCACTTACTTTCAGTGAGACTCAATGTGATAAATTAACGTCATGTTTTTCTCACTTAGCTCTAATGTTTAGGAAAAAAACCCCCAGAGATTTCAGTTGGCAATGTTTAAAAATTAGGAAGTTAAGCAACTTACAGGGAAAATAAACCTAATGAAAATTTAGATGACACTTTGAGATGTCATTTTTGAGATGTTCAGTCTCTGATATAAACTGGGCTTGGCACATTTTCTCCATTTACATGCTTATGACTGAGACTTTAAGGCACCATCTCCTCTCTCTTTATGCCTTAACACAGTTTGAGGTGCCTTTGCGTTCTCTCTATGTGGGAAGTAGCCTGCTCGGGATGGTCTTGTAACACCAACCTCATGTGTAATAGGGGAAATTGAGGAGATTTGGGGAACTGTGCTTCAGGTTAATAAATCCAGTGCATTAACATTGTCCCTGGGAAGCAACCTGGAAGAGAAGAGAGATCATGGACCTGGGATTAAGGGGACACAGGTTCTAGGCCAGATGCTGCTGTTCTGCAGCTGTGTGCTGTGGGGTAAGGTTGTCTGCCTCTCAGGCTCTTTTCTTTTCTCTTTTTTTTTTTTTTTTTTTTTTTTTGCGGTACGCGGGCCTCCCACTGCTGTGGCCTCTCCCGTTGCAGAGCAGAGGCTCCGGACATGCAGCGGCCATGGCTCACGGGCCCAGCTGCTCCGCGGCACGCGGGATCCTCCCGGACCGGGGCACGAACCCACGTCCCCTGCATCGGCAGGCGGACTCTCAACCACTGCGCCACCAGGGAAGCCCTCTTTTCTCTTAAATGAAGTGGTTGGACTCATCATCTCTAGCTCCTTATAGCCCCCAAAGGCTGCAAATGTATAAGAAGGAAGCCCTGTATTACATGTCTTTCAGGCATGGATCAAAGCTGAGAGATCTTACGCCTTCTGGTAGACTTCACTTTGAATTGCTGCTTATCCTGCAGGAGACATATTTTCTATTCCCATTGATTGTTTTTTGTTTTGTTTTGTTTTGTTTTGAGAAGGTAGATTAGTTGAATTATGGTTTTCTAGTGTGGAAGACCAGAGTTAGAATTTGAATCAGACTAAGTGATCAGACACTGGAGTGGCTGGACTGTGGATAGAATTGAGCCATGGAGATTCCTGGCTTCAGTGGTGGTGTCGGGATAGGCTAGTGGGAGTGGTTGCTTGGGACCCAGAGAAACATGGTACCAGTGGGTTTTATTTATGCAGTCTCACCTCTGCTTCCGAACACCCAGCCATTCTCCTGGGGCAGCAGGTCTCGACCTGTGAAGGGTGGGGATGAGGAGGACACTCAGGGAACCTGTAGCTCATGGGGAGAGTTTATTCTGGTCCTGCTCTTGTTTGTGGGAGTCTGGTGGGAGCATGGGGCTTGGTTGGGTTCTGAGCTCTGGTTTTCACACTCTGAGGCCAAAGCCTCTTCCTTTAGATCATTCTCATTGTCTTGCAGATCTTTCCCACTTCCATTTCACGTGCTAGTATAGGAATCATCTTAATCTATTCTTGGTAGTTCCTCCCATGGTTTCTTCAGTTTATTTTTTATTGTAAGCTTTCTTACATCCTTTCTGGGAGTAGATTTAGAGAGACAGAAGGAGGCCAGTGATTTTCTAAACAGGTCGTTGCATCAGGACCACCTAGAAGGCCGTTCTGAGGCACTGGATTAGAATCTCTGCAAGTGTGGCTTGGGAATCCGTATTTTATTCTTTTTTTTCCCCCACTGCGCTGTGCGCCATGCGGATCTTAGTTCCCTGCGGTGGAAGCGTGGAGTCCTAACTACCAGACGAGCGGGGAATTCCCGGGAATCCGTATTTTAAAAAAGCCACTCCTAAGTGATTCTGAAAGAGTCCGTTTGGGATTCATCCAGGGGCTGGCATTTGAGACCCACTGATCTTGTTTAACTCCTGTGCTGTATGTAGTTGAAGGGGCAGGACATAAATGACAAAAGAAGTGTATGTTTTGGGGGCCAGTGCCTCTGAATTTTATACGAGAGGGGTTAGTAGCTTCTTTTTTTCTTTTTAGCACTTGTCTCGATGGCTCCCAGGACACTTTGCATTGCTTTTAATCTGTAGCTCAATATTAGGCTGACGTTCTCAGGGGTCCATTTACAGTGACTCCGAGAGCCTATTCCTAGGTCATAACTGACAGCTGAGGAGTTGTTTTATATGCCTGATTTAGGCCATATGCTCATTTTAACACTCATTTGCCACTTTTCCTTCTATTTGCATAGATTCCCCAGATCTTCCTATAATTTGGCACCCATAACTTGGCACGTTAGTACCATGGAAGTCTTTAGTGTCATCTACAAACATGAAGATTCTCTGCTCCTTACTTTCTGCTCTTAGAATCCTGCAGAACCACACATACGGGCTTTTTGGTTTCTCTATTTGTATCCATCCTGTTTCTTGTTTATAAGCCCCGTTCTTAACAAGAACAACACCAGTAAAACCCAAAATGACAATGACCTCTTTGGTGGTCTTAGTCTTTACTTTAAAAAAAAAAAAAATTTATTTATTTATTTATTTATTTTTGGGTCTTTGTTGCTGCGTGCGGGCTTTCTCTAGCTACGGTGAGCAGGGGCTGCTCGTCGTTGTGGTGCATGGGCTTCTCATTGCCGTGGCTTCTCTTGTTGCGGAGCACGGGCTCTAGGCACAAAGGCTTCAGTAGTTGTGGCACACGGCCTCAGTAGTTGTGGCTCACGGGCTCTAGAGCGCAGGCTCAGTAGTTGTGGCACCCAGGCTTAGTTGCTCGATGGCATGTGAGATGTTCCCGGACCAGGGCTCGAAGCCGTGTCCCCTGTGTTGGCAGGCGGATTCTTAACCACTGCACCACCAGGGAAGCCCAGTCTTTACTTTCTATTCCACTAGCTTGTCTAATTTGTAAATAAAACTTTCTTGTAATTCTCAAGTCTTTGAGGTCCTTATGATTAAGGGTCACATTTGCAGTTCCTTGGTGGCCTTTCCTTCTTTTGACTAGCAGTTTTCTAGTTCATCCCTGAAATACTTCCACATGCTCAGGTGAATGCCATCCAGTGTTAGTAATTTCATAATTATTGGTATTTAAATTTTCGACTTCATGCTTGTTCCTAATTAGGCTTCAGACAGTATCGAAGTATGTAAAGTTAAATGCAAAAATCTCTCTCTGCCCTCCTTACGAGTTTTCTACCATTCATTCTCATTCCCTAAGTAAATGTTCTTCCCACAGTTGTTCATGCAGATATGTACTCCCTCCCTTTTTAAACAAACAAACAAACAAACAGAAATGAGGTCGTAATGAGTCCTGTAACTTTCTTTTTAAAATTGTCATAACTATCTGTGTCATAATTATACATCTACCTCATTCTTTAACGTTTGAGGAGTATTCCATAGTTTGGGTGTGTTTGCTTATCAACTTTTTTCCTGTTGATATATCAACATTCTTTGATACATCTTCCTGTTCTTGTGTTGGCATTTCCCTAAGATAGATTCTTAGAAGTGCGCTTAATGTTTTCGGTAGTTGTAGGGGGCGCTTTACTTAGACTTCACCTTTTTATATCCTACCAGGATCATCTTAGATTAGATTTAGGGCAAAATACAGTTTATCCTCTTCTTACGCTCCTTAATCCTTTCACGGTTGGTAGTCTATTTCCCCCAGTCAGTATCCTTGAAAACCACTATCTTTTCAGTGGAGGGCAGGGCTCCGCTCCTGGGGATCATTAAATCACTACTCTTTTATTGCTTGAAGGCCTCCAGATGTTTTGAGGTCTTGAACTTAAAGGAGAGTAGGCTCTTAGAGCTTTAGCCTTACCTGCTCTCTCTGGGTTCTAGAGAGCTCCCTGGCTAAGAAAGGGTGCAACTACCTACCTCTGGACGACAGGAGGAGGTCAGAGGCAAGGTCCTGTGAGAGGCCTGACTTTTCTTTCCTACAGTCTGGTACATAGCTCTTCCTCATCTTCTTGGATTAGTAGGTGGGCTGGTAGTGGTGGTGAGCCTCACACATCCTGCACGGGGAAAGCCGGCCATTTTTAGAGTTGTTCGGAGAGGCTGAAGCAGGGGAGTCTTGTTTTCAGCCTTTGGTCCAGCTCGTCTCAACCCTGCTGATGGTTTACCTCCAGTTTCCGGGGCTTCCGGTGTGTGTGTGCTGCCCCTCCCATATTTTTAGCATATTGGAACACTGCCTCTACTTTTATTTAGTGTGAAAATCTTTGGGGCAATCAGCTATTTTAAAAATTGAAATTGGGCTTCCCTGGTGGCGCAGTGGTTGAGAGTCCGCCTGCCGATGCAGGGGACACGGGTTCGTGCCCGGTCCGGGAGGATCCCACGTGCCGCGGAGCGGCTGGGCCCGTGAGCCATGGCCGCTGGGCCTGCGTGTTCGGAGCCTGTGCTCCGCAACGGGAGAGGCCCGCGTACCGGAAAAAAAAAAAAAAAAAAATTGAAATATTATTTTTAAAGGAAATGATTTCACCATTGAAAACGGGAAACCAGTATTACTTCCTGGTTACTACTTACTAGAAAGTACCTTTAGAAAAACCCCACAGTGAAAACTAAACAGCGAGTATTATTAAACTCTAGCTAGGTACAGCGTTTCACAGCGGGCTCTCAAGGAAGTGTGTAACAAGTGGTAGAGGTGTGCTAAAGGCTTCCTGCCGCCAAACTGAAACTTCGTTTAACAGAAAGGATTGAAAGAGAATTGAAAAGGGGACAGGAGACATTTCTTATTTATGTATAAATATTAAATGCTGGTACATACATTCAGGGATCATATACCACCTAAACCAGTTTTTCTTGGTTTGTTTTTTAAACAAGCCCACACTTTGGGAAACAGACACATAAGTTGTGTCTTGAGGCAGAACCAAACTGATTTTCTGGGATGGCTGTGGCCCACGTCATTAGCTTCACTGGCTATTAGCAGGTGACTTTACCCTTTACCTTCCAGCTTTGCCTGTAAACGAGCATAATAACAGTGCTCACCTCATGGGGTTGTTGCTGATAAAATGAGTGAGAGAAAGCAGTGTTCTGACCATTGGCTGGTGTTAGTAGTCCAGCACTTTCCGGATCTGTCCCCAGCTCAGATGGGACTGGAATTGGAGCCAGCTGAGGTAAAATGAGAGGACGAAGGGCGCCTGGCAAGTTCTGTGATGTTGAGGCGGTTCAATTTGAAGGACTGGCTTTAATTTTGAGATTATATTCTTATTATTATTTTTTTTTTTGGCTAAAATGTCCTTTACTTTATAAATAATGTGATGGCCTTTGTCTTCTTTCATGTCCTCGGTACAAATAAGAAATGTATAACATGTCAGTCCTTAATTTTTGGAAGTGGGGGAAACTCTACTGGTCTGGAATCTTTAAAAGTCTGGGAAGCCCTGGCTTAGCTGAAACTGTGCACTGGCAGATGTGTAACCTTCTGAGCTTTGGAGGTATTCATTTAACTGTTAGGAAAGATTAAACAAATGTAGGTAACACGTGGAAAAGGGCAGCTGTATGTGTGAATACTAGTTGTGGTTCAGCGGTGCAGGTGAGGCTAATCAGGCAAAAATACGACGGGCAAAGTTTTGGTTTCCTTTGACTCCTGCCCCATCCTCTCAGGAACCGTCTAGCCTCTGCTGCTTTAGGACTGGGCTGCATTTCGTCTCCACCCCCAAAGGATCAAAACTTGAAGCTGATATATTTCGAAAAAATTTTCCACTACAACATAAAACATTTTCTGTTTTCTTTGCCCCGAGGTGGACTAGTTTGTTTGGGCACTTTCTGGTCCTCTTTGGGAGATTGGCAGAGAGGAACAATGTGTAGGACCAGCATAAATTGGTTATTTTCAAGGAACAGCCCCTTACCTGGCCTCCCAGCTTTGTTAGGACAGGGCAACTTACATCCCAGTTTGCCCAGGGCTGTTGTCTTGGCACAATTATCAGTAACTCCCCGTTTTCACTCTCAAAGTGTTCTGATTTGAGTGATAAAATGTATGTTTAGGGCTTCCCTGGTGGCGCGGTGGTTGGGAGTCCGCCTGCCGATGCAGGGCACGCAGGTTCGTGCCCTGGTCTGGGAAGATCCCACATGCTGCGGAGCGGCTGTGCCCGTGAGCCATGGCTGCTGAGCCTGCGCGTCTGGAGCCTGTGCTCCGCAACGGGAGAGGCCACAACAGTGAGAGGCCCGGGTACCGCAAAAAACAAACAAACAAAAACAACAAAAAAAGTATGTTTAATGGGTTTAGTAAGAAGAGTCAAGTCTGGGAGAAAGAGTGTGGGCTGGCATAGTTCAACAGAGGCCAAAATAAACAGAAGGTAGATGGTTTTTTAAGTAGCTGCTAGTATGGCCTGGGGCGGGGTGGAGGGTCTCCAGGCTTTCATGGAGCACAGGCAGCCCAGGCTTGAGACCAGGCTGTGCAGCTGATTCTGGGTAAAGCTTTGGGCTGATGAGATTTTAGGTGTCTCTCTCATTAAAATGCTGTTAAGTAGAGGCAGGTAACCTTGTTTTATGGTGGAAGGGGGACCTCGTGAAGTTAAATACTGAAGGTTTTCTTGGAGAATGGATGGGTTGGAAAAATCAGATGTGATATTTTCAGATCAGTTTCTCTGTTTTAAACATCTCTTCTGGGGAGACGGTGCAAGTGACAGGTCTTGACAGAGGCAGAGGAATAAAACGGATGAGATAAAAGGCAGCAGAAATGGGTAGGTCCAGGTGGGAATGCTCAGATGTTCGTGAAAGCAGCTGTGAGCAATCTGCTGTCGATGTGCAAGTTGAAGGAAACTTGCCTAAAGTGAGGAAGGCCTGCTGGAAGTTTGTGGTAGAGAAAGGAATGAGAAGCGAGACATTTAAGTCTGTTTCCAGTCTCTGGAATGTGATGTTAGTGAACTTTTAAACTTTATGAATTCTGTTCCAGGAGAGGGAGGATGCATTGTTTTATATATAACCTTTAATACCAGGGGCATTTTTATTTTTGGCAACCACCCAAAGCAGTGACTTACTCTGTCAAGTGTAATTTAGCTGCTTACCTAATAGGACTGTCCCGGTCTTCATGGAAAGTGGGGCATTTCTTCCTCCCATTCCTTCCCCCTTTGTGTAAGTAAGGGGGAGGGAGACTGCATCCGAGTACCTGGGAATCCCGTTGAGCTTTATTATTCTGTGTGCAGTAATTGCTTGTGTTATTACTCCTGGCAGGTGAGCCCTTTTGCAGCCCAGAGGCCAGGGGGCTGCCTCTGTTACTTAAAAGCCGAGTTATCTTGTTAAACTCCTCTCTTGTGAGAGCTTTAGACTCTCCTGAGACCTCCCGCAGGCTCTCTGGAGCCCAGGCCCGGCTCCCGGTTCAGCCTGCCCTGCCCGGGTGTTAGTCATCTCATGCCAGCGCGTCACAGAGCCAGTGCGGGGCTGCCGGCCAGACCGCTCGGCTTCCATTGAATTCTTCAGCGTCCCCGGATTGGTGCTCTGAATGAAAGTACCTCTCCTACTCTCGTGTCCGAAGAAAATGTTTCCCTGATTATCAACAGGATGAAGCTGAAAGCCAGTGTAGAGAGAATAATAAACTTGGGACTCAAGATTATCTGAGGAACGGGGAAAATCGGTTTTTGAAAGGGGTTGATGGCACAAGGCTAAACATAGTAAAGATGCCCCAGGAGCCTGAGCTGCCCATAAACTTTCTTGTGAAATTTCTATGCTTTATGTGTTAAAAACTTTCATTTATTTTGAAAGGAAAAAAACCAAAAGAAAAAAAACGTTGAGGGGAATCAAAGAGCTGGGCTTTAGTGATAGTATAGGGTAAGTAGAATATTATTGGCATTTTTTAATAAAAATGGGGGAGCAGTCTCTTCTGGGCAGTACTTGTAAGCAAATTCCAGATCATGGCCAGATAGCCTTAGTTTAACTTCTTGAAGAGGTGTGCAAATCTGTGCATGATGGTCAAGGATGGGGGTGGGCTGGGCACACCAGCATATAGTGGGGAAGGAGTGACCACTTGTAATCTTCAGCTGTGTTAGGTGATAATGGCGTTCATCCCACTCTCTGAAGGATTTTAATAGTAAGGGGAATCTTGGGATGGTACATTAATTTAGCAGTAAAGGACTCTGAAAGGTTTATGGTGGATGTGTGGTTTGTACTTCTTTATTTTGACATCTAAAATTGACTATCAACATTTCAAATAGGAAAAGTTTCCAAAGAAGTTTGGACAATAAAATGGGAACATTAATGCTTTTCATGGGGAGCACAGAAGTTGCTTGACTTTCCCAAGTTCTACAGTCAGTCCTACATATAAGCCAAAATAAATATATTAGATATTCTTGAGAGGCGATTCATTCTGAACAATATTGAGTATTATGCTCAATAATCCAGCATCCGTTTGCTATAAATTAGTTCTAAGAAAAAATGTGCATGGCTTTACAGAAGCAATCCCGAGGAACAGTAAATGCAATAATCGTCATTCCTCTAGAATGTTGCAAGAGTCTGATATACTTTCACTTAGCTGTATCTGTCTGGTGCCTCCTACCCCCCTTTTAATCATGGGATTATGATTTGCTATTTTGCCTAGTGTACCTTTTGCTCAGGGATGCAGTGATGGCAGTGCTCTGAGGAGGAGAAATAGGATGACAGCAGCTGTGGCCATTGAGGCTGGGAAAGCAGTAGCTGTGCTTTCCCCGCTTCTGGATCAGGTTTTGTGGTTACACTTCTGTCCTTCCTCTGAGCATTGGAGTTGGGGAGGAGGCACGAGAGTTAAAGGGTGGGGAGGGCTGGACGTACAGACCCTGTTAACTGAGTAGCCCCTGGAATGCAACCTAGGCCTCTCCACCCTGCCTTGGCAACTTGCTTCACCTCCATTTGCCCCTGAAGTGGGGAGGAAATATCTTTGGCCTCAGAACACATTTTTTTTTGAGCTTCCTTAACAGAAGACCTGTCTTTGGGGAGTTGCCTCCGATACCTGCAGAGCCAGTGCATCAATTCAAGAGAAATAAGACCTTAACCTTCCTCTCACATTTTTTAGCAGTTCTGAAACGTGGAGTGGGCAGATATGCAAAGTGTATCTGAACCAAAAAAGGCACTGGTGCTTTGAAACCCACAAAGTAGGCTAAGGCCGGACACCCTAGAAGTGTGTATTTTGAAGCATTTAAGAAAACAATTGGTGACTTTTTAAAGTGCCTTAAAATTTCTCACAGTCCACAAACCAAATGTTTGGGCTAGGGTTCCAGTTTGTCATTGTTTGGTAAACAGTATTACAGGGTGGCATGTGGAAAATATTCAGAAGGCATGCCCTTGGAATGTTTAATCCCATTCATGACAGGCACACGAACATATCTGTGATACTTGGTGTACAAGCAGTGCTTAGAACGGATCTTTACATCAAAGTCTTAGTGTCTAGAATTCGGTGTTTTTAGTGGCTGTATTATGCTCTAACTGGGGTCTGGTTGGGAATGCGGAGTGGGTTCTGAGCCCCTTGGACAGGGCTGTGAGCTGCCTTGATAGTAGCTTCAGCTTGTTCTTGTCTTCTCCACTGAGCACTTCCCTCCTTGTCAGTGTGTTCTTTGCCTCCACTAATATTTCTCTGTGAGCTTCCTTACCTGGAGATAAAATGAAAAAATGTTACTCTCATCGCTATCAGTTTAGGCATTTTTGTTACCATGGTATTTGGCTTTGGGATGTAAATCTCTCAAGAGATTCTTGTCTATTAAACAAGAATAAATATAAGAATCATCGAAAATATAATCCTAGAAGAGATGACAGCATTTGTTCAGACAGAGTATCTCTTTGGGGAATATAGGAAATGACTGAAGAAAGTGGGAGAACAATTCGGTATCGAATAGTTAATCGGGAGATTTCTCCAGTGTGGTCTGGGACATAGATTTGAACGGTTTCTGTTGACAATAGACTTCATAGCTCGCAGGAAATAATCGAGTGGTTGGAAGTGAGTTAGGTAAAACATTCTTAAAGGATGTAACAAGGAAATTTGACATTTCATAATAAGAGGGCTGATGAAGAAAGCGGGTTGAAGAAAATGTTCCCAGAGGAAACACGAACTTCTTAGGGGAGAATAAAATGATGCTGAAGACTGTTGGAGTTGCCTTAGAGAGGACAGAGAGAGAGAGGGCTGGACAAAGTACTGAACGCTGGGAGGGGAGAATCTTTGAGGGGAGGGTTAGGTGAGGACGCGCTTGCCTGTAGGTCGTGCTAGGGAGGGGTTCCCTGTAAGGCCTTAAAGACAACCTTTGGGTTACCTGTTGTCATTTGGCGGAAAAACAGGAAAAACAGCTGTGAATGCAGCGCATACTCTTAAGAGCTTGGCTCTCTCCTTAGCTTCAACAAAAATCCACTAAGCTATGAGCTGCTTAAGGACAAGGACTTTGTTTTAATTGTTTTTGTCCCTTCTTTCCAAAGTCTAGCACTTGATACTTGTGCTTGATACATACTAGGACCATTCATTTATTCAGAAAAAACACTTACTGAATGCTTACTTTGTCTCTGGTCTTGTTCTGGGCTCTGGGGCTACCATGGTGAATAAGATAGATGTAGTCCTTGTCCGGAGAGAGCTTGCACCATGGAGTGGAAAACTGATACTATACAATTCATTATGCTATTTAATGTTGTGATGAATTCTATGGGAGAGAAATACAGAGGCTCAGAGCATATATGGCATATAGCTGACCTAGTCTGGGGATTGGGAAGGCCTCTTTGAGTAAAAAGTTTAAGCTGAATTTGCTGGAGGACATGTTTGAGCCAGGCAGATTCCCCAGGCACAGAGTGGGGAATAAAGTGTGTGTGTGGGGGGAGATTAACCTCGTTGTGCATACCTGTCACCTGAGGGTCTTATTAAAATGCAGATTCTGAATCAGGAGGTCCAGGTAGGGTCTGAGTCTGCAGTTCCGACCAGCTCTCAAGTGACTGCTGGTCTGTAATTGCCTTCAGAGGCTTTCTGTGCATCCTCCTTCTCCCCTTTCTTTGTTTCAGTTGAAAGATGATGGGTCAACACCACCCCCCGCCCCGCACTGTGCCTCCTTCCATCTGTAGCCATGGTGGATGCAGTGATTTAACTTTTCAGTGTATTCAAAGTATAGTTGATTAGCTGTAGAGACTCTTATTCTTGCTAAATCAGGATTTAGTACGGATAAAAGAAAATAAAATCTAAACTCGGGATCCAGTGTCTTGCAAATTAATAGATTTCTCTTGGCATTTACCAAAACATCTTTTCCTTTGTTTCTAGATTAGAGTGGGGAACCCAGGCATTGTTTTTGATAATCAGATTCTTCTTCATTAATAAAGAAGGCCAGCTCCTCGGGGAAAGGGATTACCATCAAGATTACAGGATTTAAACCAAAAATATGGATGGTGCTCTGGCCTCTTAGAGAATGTTCTCAATAGAGGACTCTGAACTTTCATCCATTGTTTCTCAAAACTTTTGAGACATTAAGGGGTTTTTGGCTTTTCTGAATATAAAATCTAATTAGATCACACATGTAGGTTTTTAAAATCCCCACCAGATAACTAGCACTGGAAGGAAGAGGACATCTCCCTAAAATTCAAGATCCTTTTTGGGAGTGATAGCCTTTTCTTTTTCTTTTCTTTCTTTCTTTCTTTTTTTTTTTTTTTTTGATGCAGACCATTTTAAAAGTCTTTATTGAATTTGTTACAATATTGTTTCTGTTTTATGCTTTGGTTTTTTGGCTGTGTGCCATGTGGGGTCTTAGCTCCCTCACCAGGGATCTAACCTGCACCCCCTGCATTGGAAGGCGAAGTCTTAACCACTGGACCGTCAGGGAAGTCCCCAGGGATTGCTTTTTTTTTTTTTCTTTTTGCGGTATGCGGGCCTCTCTTTTTTGCGGTATGCGGGCCTCTCACTGTTGTGGCCTCTCCCGTTGCGGAGCACAGGCTCCGGACGCGCAGGCTCAGCGGCCATGGCTCATGGGCCCAGCCGCTCCGCGGCACGTGGGATCCTCCCAGACCGGGGCACGAACCCGTATCCCCTGCATCGGCAGGCGGACTCTCAACCACTGCGCCACCAGGGAGGCCCGGGATTGCTTTTTTGAACTGTGTGCTCAGAGGTTGGAATTCTGTGATTCAAATTCGTCTAGCATATTATCTCATTTGGAAGAAGAACATGAAGCGATGAACGGATCATATGGGATGATATGCTCCTTGCAACACAATAACGGTTTTGTCACTGAACTGAACTTGGGTCTGCTTTGCTGCACAGCAAAGCCAATTTACTGACACCAGGTTGTGGTGAAGTATTTTTATTTGCTGGGTGCCAAGCAAGGTGGCTCGTGTTCAGAAGACCTGAACTCCTCGTTGGCTTTCAGGGGACGATTTTCTTTTTTTAAATTTTTATTGGAGTATAGTTGATTTACAATGTTGTGTTAGTTTCAGGTGTAGAGCGAAATGAATCAGTTTTACATACACATACATCTACTCTTTTTTAGATTCTTTTCCCATGTAGGCCATTGCAGAGTATTGAGTAGAGTTCCCTGTGCCCTACAGTAGGTCCTTATTAGTTATCTATTTTATATATAGTAGTGTGTATATGTCAATCCTAATCTTCCAATTTATCCCTCCCTCAGGGAATGATTTTTAAAGGCAACATTTGGGGAGAGGGCTGCAGGGTGTATGACTTTCTTCTTCTGATTGGTTGATGGTGAGGTAACAGGGTGATGTGAATCTTGATTATCAATGTTCTGGTGCCTGCCAGCCAGCCAGCGTTGGGTATACAGTGTGTAGTCACTGTCGTCTACCCAGGTGGGGGGTCTTAGTTTCTGCAGAACAACTCAGAGATACGTGTTAGATTGTGTGTATCCCTTGAGGAGGAACTAGAACTCGGTTTTATCACTGAACTATTGTTGTCACTCCTCTTGTTTAACTGCTTTTTGTTTCTGCATTCCCTCACTCCCCTAATGAGTGCTGGAGCCTGCTGTTTGGAACTCTGGAAGGCCTAGGAGACTAAAGCCTTCTATAAACAAGAAATGGGGGACACGGAGGGGCTTTTGTACCCGGGAGGGCCCTACAGGATCCTGCTTGGTTTCAGTTTGACATTCGTTCTTTTAGTTGTGTGTGCGGAGGGGGTTCAGGAGGGGAGCAAGACAGATTTTCAGAATCACCAAGGAGATCTTGTTCTAGGGATTTGTTTTGTCTTTGAGGCTCTAAAGCAGCTGGTAGTATGTTTTGCACCTTTTTCAAAAGGTTTTTAAGTTTCATTTAAAAATAATCTCAGGGCTTCCCTGGTGGCGCAGTGGTTGCGAGTCTGCTTGCCGATGCAGGGGACACGGGTTCGTGCCCCGGTCTGGGAAAATCCCACATGCTGCGGAGCGGCTGGGCCCGTGAGGCACGGCCACTGAGTCTGTGCGTCCGGAGCCTGTGCTTCACAACGGGAGAGGCCACAACAGTGAGAGGCCCGCGTACCGCAAAAAAAAAAAAAAAAAAAAAAAAATCTCAAACTTACAGAAAAGTTGCAAGAATAGTGCAAGTAACTCCTGTGACTCGTCCCCCAGAGGCTGCCATATCATCATCTTTGTACTTATAACATATAGTCATTATTCGTGGTAGTTATGTTCTGTCAAGTCACAAGCACTGAATTAGTGATTTTTGAACCATCGCTCCTGGGAGAAATACTGAGTTAGTTCCTCTGAGCCTCTGGTCACCACATTTTCATCAAGTAATAGATATATTACCTCGTTCTGTGTGCTTTTGTTTAAAGACCTCTTACTTGGGGCTACCCTGGTGGCTCAGTGGTTAAGAATCCCCCTGCCAGTGCAGGGGACACGGGTTCGAGCCCTGGTCCGGGAAGATCCCACATGCCATGGAGCAACTAAGCCCATGCACCACAACTACTGAGCCTGCACTCTAGAGCCCACAAGCCACAACTACTGAAGCCCACACACCTAGAGCCCGTGCTCTGCAACAAGAGAAGCCACCTCTCTCCTAGAGGAAAACATAGGCAGAACACTCTATGACATAAATCACAGCAAGATCCTTTTTGACCCACCTCCTAGAGAAATGGAAATAAAGACAAAAATAAACACATGGGACCTAATGAAACTTAAAAGCTTTTGCACAGCAAAGGAAACCATAAACAAGACCAAAAGACAACCCTCAGAATGGGAGAAAATATTTGCAAATGAAGCAACTGACAAAGGATTAATCTCCAAAATTTATAAGCAGCTCATGCAGCTCAATAGCAAAAAAACAAACAACCCAATCCAAAAATGGGCAGAAGACCTAAATAGACATTTCTCCACAGAAGATATACAGACAGCCAACAAACACATGAAAGGATGCTCAACATCTTTACTCATTAGAGAAATGCAAATCAAAACTACAATGAGATATCATCTCACACCAGTCAGAATGGCCATCATCAAAAAATCTAGAAACAATAAATGCTGGAGAGGGTGTGGAAAAAAGGGAACACTCTTGCACTGCTGGTGGGAATGTGAATTGGTACAGCCACTATGGAGAACGGTATGGAGGTTCCTTAAAAAACTACAAATAGAACTACCATATGACCCAGCAATCCCACTACTGGGCATATACCCTGAGAAAACTATAATTCAAAAAGAGACATGTACCAAAATGTTCATAGCAGCCCTATTTACAATAGCCCGGAGATGGAAACAACCTAAGTGTCCATCATCGGATGAATGGGTAAAGAAGATGTGGCACATATATACAATGGAATATTACTCAGCCATAAAAAGAAATGAAATTGAGCTATTTGTAATGAGGTGGATGGACCTAGAGTCTGTCATACAGAGTGAAGTAAGTCAGAAAGAGAAAGACAAATACTGTATGCTGACACATATATATGGAATTTAAGAAAAAAAAATGTCATGAAGAACATAGGGGTAAGACAGGAATAAAGACACAGACCTACTAGAGCATGGACTTGAGGATATGGGGAGGGGGAAGGGTAAGCTGTGACAAAGTGAAAGAGCGGCATGGACATATATACACTACCAAACGTAAGGTAGATAGCTAGTGGGAAGCAGCCGCATAGCACAGGGAGATCAGCTCGGTTCTTTGTGACCGCCTGGAGGGGTGGGATAGGGAGGGTGGGAGGGAGACGCAAAAGGGAGGGGATATGGGAACATATGTATATGTATAACTGATTAAATTTGTAAAATAAAATTTAAAAAAAAAAAAAAAAAAAAGAGAAGCCACCTCAATGAGAAGCCCGCGCACCGCACCGAAGAGTTGCCCCCGCTTGCCGCAGCTAGAGAAAGCCCGCGCGCAGCCATGAAGACCCAACACAGCCAAAAAAAAAAAAAAAGACCTCTTACTTGATTTGTAATCTTGATTCATTAACATTGAACATATGAGCAACAGCACTATAACTTGTGCCTAAATGAAAATTATCTAATATTTTCTCTGTAGGGCACGTCACAACAGCTTTCTTTGTGCTTAAGAAACCTTCATGACTACGCCTGTGGGCCAGTTTAAACAACAAAATCACCACCCAAAAGCCCTGATCACTGCAGTAATTTTCCTCCAGCTTTAATAGTCTGAGTACTTGACCCTAAATGTTTGGTCGAGGGGTCAAGTCCTGGAGTGATCAGATGATCACTCTTATGTTCCAGAGTCAGTTTTTGGTTCTTCTCCCTTTGGTAATTTTCACACGTGACGTTTACTTTGATAAACTCTTTTGACAACTGGAATGGAGTTTTCTGGAATGACACTTTGTGTTTGCCTGCCATGTAGTTCCTGCTGAGTTCTTATTTCTGAGTAACTCTGGTTTCTTGACCACAGTGGAGCTGAGTCTTGGGATGGGGAGGACTTGGCTCTGCAGAGGATCATCACCGGGGTTCTGGCTTCTAGGAGACTGAGCTAGTTCCTTTCTGGTTAGGCTTTATTTGTGCAAGTTACAGCCTTGTGTTCTTTATGTTAAGTCACGACTGTTTTGATTCATAGTTCTCATATCAGATGTTTAATATTTGGGGTTGATTAGAAAGTGCACGGGGAAAACCTGTGTCCTAGTCCTGGTGGCCATCATCTAACTGTGCCACAGTTTGTTGTGAGGATGGAGAGGAGTGGACAGTAGGGAGGGAAGAGAAGAGAGACCAGCGTGCCCTTAACGTTTCTTGAGTACCTACTAGGTGTCAGGTACTGTGAGGCATCTCGCTTAATAGTCACAACGTCCAGAGAAGATGGCAGTAGTATTGTCCTCACTTATAGATAAGGGAATGTCATCACAGTGTCCAGAATGCTTGTCACTTGAGTTTGTGTTCAAACTTAAGACTGTCTGATTTCAGATTCATGGTCATCTGAGGCTGTGATTGTCAAGACACTTTGTCAAGTTTGAAGTTAAGAATAAACTTAAGATACGATACTTATTTACCGTGATCTCTGAGGACAGAGGTTCGGAAATCACTTAAGTCCACTCCCCTAGAGAGTGGGTATCTTAGGTGATAAAGCAGGGAAACGAGATCATGGATTATTTCTCTAATTCTTTCTGGTTGAATTCAGTGGTGGGAGAATTTCCATGAATTTGATATTTACTTGTAAACCCCCGGAGGAAATGGTTCTTTTTCTGTGATACATCGTCTTTACTTCAGACCACACTTTGAGCCGTTTTTTTTTTTTTTTTTTTTTAATTTTGGCCAAACCAAGCGGCTTGTGGGATCTCAGTTCCCCGACCAGGGATTTCACTGCCATTCATTCCCCTCGTCGGGATTGAAAGGCAGTGAAAGAGCCGAATTCTAACCACTAGACCACCAGGGGACTCCCAAGCCTTTTCTTATAAAAACAATATTGACTATTATTTATTGGGTCTTTTGGCCACCCTCTGTGCCAAGGGCCTTATTCCCTTGTTTAGGTTTCATCACACCTCTCATGGATATTCTGATATACTTATTTTATAAATGAGGAAATTGAGGCTAATAGAGCCAATGAACTTTCAAAAATCACCACTGACATGGATTTGATTCTGAAACTAAATTCTTTTTTTTTTAAATTAATTAATTAGTTTTTTGGGGCTGTGTTGGGTCTTTGTTTCTGTGCGAGGCCTTCCTCTAGTTGTGGTAAGCGGGGGCCACTCTTCATCGCAGTGCGCGGCCCTCTCACTGTCGCGGCCTCTCTTGTTGAGGAGCACAGGCTCCAGACGCGCAGGCTCAGTAGTTGTGGCTCACGGGCCTAGTCGCTCCGCGGCATGTGGGATCTTCCCAGACCAGGGCTCGAACCCATGTCCCCTGCACCGGCAGGCAGATTCTCAACCACTGCGCCACCAGGGAAGCCCCTGAAACTAAATTCTTATTGCCACTTACCACTGCCCCTTCCCTGATTATAAAGATGAGCAGCCTGTGTAACTTGAAGTGGTCGTCCAGAATTTATTTTTTGCTGTGCACGTACCGTTTAACCTGCCATAAAACTAGTTTTCACCTCATTCCCTGTCATAATGTTTTACATCAGAGGCTGGCAAACTGACTCTTTGAAGGGCCAGGTAGTAAATACTTTAGCCTTTGAGAGCCATGTGGGCTCTGTAGCAACTACTCAACTCTGCTGTTTCAGTGTGAAAGCAGCCATATAGACTCTTACATAAGTGAATGAGCTTGGCCATGTTCCGATAAAACTTTATTTATGGAAGCTGAAACTTGAATTTCATACTCTTTCCATGTGTTACATAATATCCTTTTTTTTTTTAACCACTTAAAAATGTAAAAACCATTTTTAGCTCATGGGTTGTACAGAAACAGGTGGTAGGGCGGGTTTGGCCACTGGGCTGTAGTTTGCCAATCCTGCTTTTTATCATTCTGAAGTTTTCTTCCTTTGTGTCTCCTTTTTGGGTATTCTTTGGTAAGACTGCAAGTCTGCTTTCCCTGCATATGGTAGTGTTTAATAAGTGTTGATTTGGTTTGGGGAGCCAGCTCATGGAAGCTTTGCTGGCTTAGTGATTTAGTCTCTGACACCTGCTCTGCTGGCACACGGAAATGGAGATTTTTCACTGAGGAAAAGATTTAATCAGTAGGTAACCTCACCTACCGTTTTAACAGATAGCAGCTCCCCAAATGCTTGTTTCTTCCTGTGGCATAGTAGAACATCAGGTCTGGGGACTTCAGGTCTAGTACTTGCTCTGCCGTCAATTTTATTTTAAGCAAAAGTCACTTTAGCCTGTCTCATTTGCAGATTCTTCATCTGTAAAATAAAAGGGGCTTGATTAGATGCTCTAGGTTAGCTGCCCTCTCTCTGCAGGTGATCGTTAGAGTCCCCTTGAGATTTGAACTTGCTTCTTTCCAAACTGAGGCCCAATTCTTGGTACAGCTGGCCCTGGATTGTCTCTCCTGAAAGAGCTGGTGCGCCCGGCACGAGTGAAATGGCCTGCCACGAGGCCATGGGCTTCCAGGTCATTGTGCTTGAATGCTGGGCCGTTTCATTTAGGTTTGCCTCTTGCTCTCGCCAGAAAAAGAAAGAAAAAGCCGGTCATGTTGGCGCATATGCTGGGAAAGACCTCCCAGACCACACAGCTTAGGCTCTTCTGGGATTGCTTGCTCTTTGTCTAAATGATGTTTTAATTTTCTGGAGATGATTCTTCCTGTGGAGGCAACAGCTCTGGCTGCCAGGAAGCTTTTTTTCTGATATACTAAGATTTTCTCCAATCTCAGTTTTTGTTTTGTTTTGTTTTTTAAGTTCTACTTGTGCTTTAATTCCATTTCTTTAGAGTTTTTTGCTTCATTAAAGTGCACAACAGTTCTTCCCAGTCCCCTGATGGTATTTTTAGGTGGAGAAAACACCTTGTCCAGAGAAGAGTCGCTGGCCTGCTTCTTTGTCCTCTAAACATGCAGCCTTTGGGTTGTGGCCTTTGCAGACTTCTGGATGGCATTATGGACTGTTCTTGGTTCTTGGACTGTTAATGATTTTCTTGGTTCTTCTTTCTGTGCCACAGAGGGAAAGGAGTTCATTCTACTTGCTGTGCTGTTTCTCAGAAAAAGCTTGTATTGTTTTTGGCCATCTTTCTCCTTTTTAGGGCTTTGTAGATTTCACTGAAGTTCTGCTTCTTTCCCGTGACTTCTATCTTTTTATTTCTCAAGGACTTGAAAGTTTACAGTAGCCCTTCATTCTGTTGTGAATCCCCATGCCTGACTTTTGGGTCTGAGTCAGCTGCCTTTTAAAAAACTTTTGTTAGTGTTGTTCAGCTAAGGGTCTAATCTTCCTACAAGATATGGAAACACCCCTGTGGAAATAGACATTTTATGTCATATTTTTGTACTTCCATATTGGATCTTAATTTTTTAAATTTAAATAAATTCACATACCATAAAATTACTCACACAAATGTTACCACTGTCTAATTCTAGAACAGTTTTCATTGGTACTTAAAAGAAAAAGAAACCCTGGACTTATTAGCAGTCACTCCCTGTTCTCTCCCTCCAGCCCTTGAGAACCACAGATCTACTTTCTGTCTCTATGGATTTGCCTGTTCTGGACATTTCATATAAAAGGAATCATTTCAATATGTGGCTTTTTGTCTGGCTTCTTTCACTTAGCATAATGTTTTCAAGATTCATCCATGTTGTAGCATCAATCAGTACTTCATTTCTTTTTATTTCTGAATAATGTTCCATTTTATGGTTATACTACATTTTGCTTCTCTGTTTGTCGCTTGATGGACATTTGGATTGTTTTTACTCTTTTTGGCTCTTATGAGTAATGTTACCATGAACATTTGTGTACAAAATTTATGTGGACATGTATTTTATTTTTCTTGACTTTGCACCTAGGAGTGAAATTGCTGGGTCATATGATAATTCTATGTTTAACTTTTGAGGGACTGCCAGACTGTTTTCCAAAGTGATTGCATCATCAACAATGTATTAAGGTTCTAATTTCTCCACATTCTTGTCAACACTTGTTATTGTCTGTCTTATTGATTATAGCCACCCTCGTGGCTATGAAGTGATATGTCATTGTGGTTTTGATTTGCATTTCCCTTATGACTAATAATAAATGTGCTTACTGGCCATTTATATATCTTCTTTGGATAGATATCTGTGCAAATCCTTGCCCATTTTTAATTGTTGAGTTACAGTATTTCCTTATTCCAGGTACTAGACCCTTATCATATATGTTTTGTAAATACTGTCTTTTCACTTTCTTGATATCGTCCATTGAAACACAATGTTTTTGGTTGCTTGTGCTTTCTAAGATAGTGTCATATCTAAGAAACCATTGCCTAATCCATGGTCACCATGTTTTCTTCTAAGAGTTTTATAGTTTAACTCTTATATTTAGGTCTCTGATCCTTTGAGTTAACTTTTGTATATGGTGTGAGATAGAGATCCAGCTTCATTCTTTTGCACGTGGATATCCAGTTTTCCCAGCATATTTTTGTTGAAAGGTTCTTTCCCAATTATCTTGGCACCCTTTTTGAAAATCAGTTGACCATAAATTTATGAGTTTATTTTGGGCTTCGTTTCATAACATTTTGGTGTTCATCAGGTGACTGTCCTTATTCTTTATATTGGATCTTCATATTGACAGATAATGGCTAAGATATTCTTGTCATAGCTTATCAGGCAGGTATACCTGTTAAGCTAGTCCTCCTTGTAGAGCTAACAAGATGCTCTCAGCTAAGAAGATACGACTTTTAAGCCAAGATGATTTTTGCTCTTGGTGCCATGAAAAAGAATGCTGATTTTATTGACACGGATTTCTATACCATCACTTTTTTTGCCCTAAGTATAGTGTGGGTAGGTTTTTTTAAAATTAATTAATTTAATTTATTTATTTTTGGCTGTGTTGGGTCTTTGTTGCTGCGCGTGGGCTTTCTCTAGTTGCAGCGAGCGGGGGCTACTCTTCGTTGCGGTGCATGGGGCTTCTCATTGCGGTGGCTTCTCTTGTTGCAGAGCACGGACTCTACGCATGAGGGCTTCAGTAGCTGTGGCTCGTGGGCTCTAGAGTGCAGGCTCAGTAGTTGTGGTACACGAGCATAGTTGCTCCGCGGCATGTGGGATCTTCCTGGACCAGGTCTCGAACCCGTGGCCCCTGCATTGGCAGGCGGATTCTTAACCACTGCGCCACCAGTGAAGCCCTGGGTAGGTTTTTGTATAAGAAGTTTTCTATCTTTTGGTGTTCGTGGTCTGGGGGTTTAAGAGTTAAACCAAGTCATTTATCAGTATCTAGTGAAGATTTAAGGTGGTGTTCCTGTTGCTGTGCAGTATTTTAATAGCTGCCCATAAAGTGTTTCACTGTAGGTAAATCTCCCAGGAAACCTGTTAGTGGGTTTGAGCAGTTTGAGTCCCCATTTTCCTTCTCAGCTGGTTGTTTCAGCCTTTGTCACCATCCAACTTGTGCCCTGAAGCCAGGTCCTCTGAATCACACCACGTCTCTCTGCAGCCATTATTGTCAGAGATGAAAACTGTCTAATTCATAACCTCAATCAAACTGACTCGTTTTGACAGCTGTTTTCACAAGCCTCTTGCTGTATCAGGTAGGGCTAAGATCATTTTTCTAGAATATGTCATTTTATTAATATAATTGGATAAAGCAGTTACCATATGACTTACTTTCTATGCCCTATAAATTAGCAATTAAGGATAATTACCGCATCCATGAAAGTTTGCAACATGAATCAGTACAGCTTTGGCAGAACAATTACCCCTGACAGTTGCCTCTCAATCTTAAAATTATTTTTCTGAAATTAAAATTCTGGATAACAAATAATATTTTACTTGTTTATTGTTTGTCTGGCTCCCCACACTAGAATGTCAGCTCTCCAGGAGCAGACATTTTTGTCTGTTTTATTTCACTGAAGTATGTTACTTGCCTGGAACAATGCCTGGCATATAGAAGGCACTCAATAAATTTGTGTTGAATTAATAAATGAATGAATAAATAAATGGCTCAATCAATAGATAAAATTATAAGTAATCAACTTAGATGTCAGGTCTTGTGATTTACAGAGGAAAAGTGACTTGTTTTCGTGCCATATGAGATACAAGTTAAGTTTGATATATAGACCCTTGGTCTTTTTCATATTTTACTTAAAGACATTTTAAAGGACTTCCCTGGTAGCACAGTGGTTAAGAATCCGCCTGCCAATGCAGGGGACATGGGTTCGATCTCTGGTCCCGGAAGATCCCACATGTCGCGGAGCAACTAAGCCCACGCGCCACAACTACTGAGCCCGTGCGCTGCAACTACTGAAGCCTGTGCACTCTAGGGGCCCGTGTGCTGCAACTACTGAGCCCACGTGCCACAACTACTGAAGCCCGCGCACCTGGAGCCTGTGCTCCGCAACAAGAGAAGCCACCGCAATGAGAAGCCCGCGCACCACAAAGAAGAGTAGCCCCACTCACTGCAACTAGAGAAAGCCTGTGCGCAGCAATGAAGACCCAACACAGCCCCCCAAAATAAACACATTTTAAGTATTTTTCCCCCAGAAGGTCTTCCCCTTGGCTTTATTTGGTGGGGAACATTAGACAAGAGAAGCCCATTAAATATTTTTATTGAGGAAGAACTTGAATAAAGACTTTTGACAAGTGAGGCAGGTGGAGGGAGTTGAACAGTACTTGGAAGATGAAATGGAGAGAGCAAAAAAGGAGGTGGAGTGTGTTTTGAACTATTTCAGTTCCTATAAATAATAGGAAGGAAACAAATTCTTCCCATATAGACAGGTCTCTTCCTTCCATAATGGTCTGCAGACAGTCTTTTCCTATCTCATCGCCAAGGCTGTGGCCAAATGAATGACGGGGGAGAGAGTTTCAGAGGAAGGATGTAGCCATGCCAGACCTCTCCTCCTGGGGGAACAGGAACAGCAGTACCTGCCACAGTGAATATCTGTCCTTGTTGCTTGGGAGGTTGACTTGGTGGCTGCTGTTTGCATTTGTATCCTCAATAGTATAAAAGGTGTTGTGCAGCCTATAAAATCACCTCTCTCTAATATTAATTCAAGTACTGACTGTTGTCTGAATGGCATATTTGGTGCAGTAATGCAAAGAAGCTCTGACAGCAGTCTTCAGAATAGCTTTCAGGGCAAGGAGAGAGTGTACAAATGAGGTTTTTCAAAATTCCTGTGTACAAGTTGTTTACTAAAGCCCTTAATGGGGCCGGAATAATAGTTATAGACCCACTGTCCCCCAGGGATCTACTTTACTAGGTCAAGGCATTAGAGGTAACACCTTGCTGATATTTAGGGGGAATAAGAGGGTTCTCATCAGTCATTCTATTCTTGAGCTTTTCAGCGGGTTTCGTCAGACTTGAGAAATAAGGATTGTTTCCTAGCCTGGGTCAGTGCTCACTGGTTAGCCAAGGTGAATTTCCAGCTGGGCTTCCCAAGAGGTACTGGGCCTCCTGGGAGTGCTTTATTACTTTTTGTGAAAACTTGACAAAAATCAAGGAATAGGCCTTTGAGACAGGTGCTCTGCTTTGTATGCTCTATGCTCCTCAGTCCCCCTGCAGTCTGTACATGAATGATTTCAAGGCAGGTGTTCAAAAATGTGCTATTCCGCCACTTGTGAAGAATTGACTGTAAATGAATCGTTTCCAGGTTCTTTTCCTGTTCTTCCTTTGGCCCTTCTCATTTCAGGGACATCAACCATCCTGTGCCCTAGTATATCTCTTCTTTGGCTTTGCTTTGTTTGAGGGCTTGTCTTTTTAGAATGTCAGATCCCTGGGATGATGTCCAGGACATGGGTTCTCAAGAAAGGCTGTTAGCAAGACTGCTTGGTTGGAAGCTGTAGGGTTTAATTGCTGGTAACACTTGATCACAAAGGATAAAAATGAAAAGCATGACTTGTAACTAGGTAAGGAAGACAGTCTTTTGTTATGTGTGTCATGGTGTAGCCAGGGAGGAACCATTTAGACCAAGGTCTATGTGCTTGAGGTATTGGGGATAATGAGATGTTAATCTTAGCACTAATTTTAAAAAAATTGGATTATGTATATTTGTTGGGCTATGTAGATTCATACAGTGGAATACTATACAGCCACAAAAATGAATAAACTAGTGTTCTGGCATGAATGAGTTTCACACAAAAAAAGGGCAAAAGAAGCAAGTCACTGTTGGGTACACACAGTAGACTCAGTTTATAGAGTTCAGAAATAGGAAAAACAAAACCACCATATTGCATAGAGACGTATACGTAAATGGTAACACCGTACCAAAAGCAAGGAAGGAGGGGTTATCACAATGATCAGGATAGTGGTGGCGGTCAGGAGAAGGGGCTGGGAGTAGAGAGGGGCACAGGGGATCCAAGGTTCTGCTCGTGTTCTGGTAATTAACTTGGGTGGTGGTTACATAGTTGTTTGCTTCTTATTCTTTAAGATGTACATATATGTTTAATGCACTTCTGTATTTATATTAATAATCCATGATTTAGAGCATGAGTTAAGGTGGAGAGGTGAGGGAGACAAGTCAGCTAAGCAAATGCATATCGAAGTGGCTTCCTTCATATTCCTTCCTTAATTCCTCTGAGTCAGCTTCCTTTCCAAGGACTGTTCCCTTTACAGAAAACTCCGTGGTCTTGTCTGCCGCGGAGTTCTGCATTGGCAGGACTCTCCAACGTTCTATCTACTAACTTTTCATTCAGCAGCTTTTTCTTGTTTTGAAGGTGGGATTGAGCCTTTCAGCTCTAGTGAAGCCAGTGCTCAAGGCTCCCTGTTGATAAAATCGTGCCTCGCTGAGCAAAGAATTTGAATAGCTTGGGCGATGATTCTCATGTTTTTCTGTGTGCCGTTTCTTCTCTTCTCCCACGTGAAATCCTTTCTTCTTCCCCCCGCAAATATTTTAAGTGAGCTTTAGAGCTCATTCCATAGTTGCCAAGTGGGTTTTACGCCTGGCATCCTTCAGAGACAGAGGGAAGGAGCTGCTGGACTTGGGAGCTTTAAGGTGCTTCTTTGATGCCCCTGTTTTAATCACCGAGGGCGTGGGTTTTCTAGATTCTCTCTTCTGTATTTCCCTCTTAGCCTAGTGTCTGAGCACTGTCTACAGAGGAAGTGTGAGCACTGGGCTCTGGCTGCACTGCCTCCACGTTAGCCCTGGGCATCCTCGGCTCCTTCTGGCTGGTGTGGCTGGCGGGTCGGGGCTTCTTCCTTCAGCTTCCACTTTTCTCTGGCTTTCTTCCATTGCTTGCCTTTTCCACCATAGAACAGCACGTGTGGATGGAGACATTAACTTCTTAAATACTGAAAAGAACACAGGTGGTGGTCAGCTTGCTAGGATGAAATTACAAAGGTTATCTCCATGTCTTGCATGCCTCTTCACCCTACTCTATTTTATGAGTCTTCTGTCATTTTGTGTAATTCTTATTTGTATTGCTGGGTCAGTCATTTCAGAATCTAGCCCAAGGTTTTATGTAGGTATTTCTCTTATAAACTTAAAAATAGTTTTGTTCATTCAGCCATTCAACAAATATTTGAGTGCCTTCAAGAGGCCGAGTAGTTTTCTAGATGTTGAGGATACAGGAGTGGACCATCTGTATTGTGGTGATGTTACCTTTAGACGGCTAATTTTCTCTGTTTTTCCCCTGACCTAGGTCCTCTCAGGGTGTGCCATCATTGTCCGCGGGCAGCCTCGTGGTGGGCCTCCTCCAGAGAGGCAGATCAACCTTAGCAATATTCGCGCTGGAAACCTTGCCCGCAGGGCAGCTGCCACACAACCTGATGCAAAAGACACCCCGGATGAGGTAGGTGCTTCCACTCCCAGATGCTGTGGACCCAGGTTATAGCCCAGTCTCCTCCTTGACTGCACATTTGATGTACTCTTTCTTTTCTGTATATTTCACGTTTTTTTTTAAACATCTTTATTGGAGTATAATTGCTTTACAATGGTGTGTTAGTTTCTGCTGTATAACAAAGTGAATCAGCTATACATATACATATATCCCCATATCTCCTCCCTCTTGAGCCTCCCTCCCACACTCCCTATCCCACCCCGCTAGGTAGGTGGTCACAAAGCACTGAGGTGATCTCCCTGTGCTATGCGGCTGCTTCCCACTAGCTAGCTATTTTACATCTGGTAGTATATATAAGTCCATGCCACTCTCTCACTTCGTCCCAGCTTACCCTTCCCCCTCCCCATGTCCTCAAGTCCGTTCTCCACATCTGCGTCTTTATTCCTGTCCTGCCCCTAGGTTCTTCAGAACCATTTTTTTTCTCTTAGATTCCATATATACGTGTTAGCATACGGTATTTGTTTTTCACTTTCTGACTTACTTGACTCTGTATGACAGACTCTAGGTCCATCCACCTTACTACAAATAACTCAATTTCATTTCTTTTTATGGCTGAGTAATATTCCATTGTATATGTGTGCCACATCTTCTTTATCCATTCATCTGTTGATGGACACTTAGGTTGATTCCGTGTCCTGGCTGTTATAAATAGAGCTGCAATGAACATTGTGATACATGACTCTTTTGGAATTATGGTTTTCTCAGGGTATATGCCCAGTAGTGGGATTGCTGGGTCGCATGGTAGTTCTATTTTTAGTTTTTTAAGGAACCTCCATACTGTTCTCCATAGTGGCTGTATCAGTTTACATTCCCACCAACAGTGCAAGAGGGTTCCCTTTTCTCCACACCGTCTCCAGCATTTATTGTTTGTAGATTTTTTGATGATAGCCATTCTTACTGGTGTGAGGTGATACCTCGTTGTAGTTTTGATTTGCATTTCTCTAATGATTAGTGATGTTGAGCATCCTTTCATGTGTTTGTTGGCAATCTGTATATCTTCTTTGGAGAAATGTCTGTTTAGATCTTCTGCCCATTTTTGGATTGGGTTGTTTGTTTTTTTGATATTGAGCTGCATGAGTTGCTTGTAAATTTTGGAGATTAATCCTTTGTCAGTTGCTTCATTTGCAAATATTTTCTCCCATTCTGAGGGTTGTCTTTTGGTCTTGTTTATGGTTTCCTTTGCTGTGCAAAAGCTTTGAAGTTTCATTAGGTTCCATTTGTTTATTTTTGTTTTTATTTCCATTTCTCTAGGAGATGGGTCAAAAAAGATCTTGCTGTGATTTATGTCATAGAGTGTTCTGCCTATGTTTTCCTCTAAGAGTTTTATAGTGTCTTGCCTTACATTTAGGTCTTTAATCCATTTTGAGTTTATGTTTGTGTAAGTTGTTAGGGAGTGTTCTATTTTTTTTTTTTTGTGGTACGCGGGCCTCTCACTGTTGTGGCCTCTCCCGTTGCGGAGCATAGGCTCCGGACGCGCAGGCTCAGCGGCCATGGCTCACGGGCCCAGCTGCTCCATGGCATGTGGGATCTTCCCGGACCGGGGCAAGAACCCGTGTTCCCTGCATCGGCAGGCGGACTCTCAGCCACTGCGCCACCAGGGAAGCCCAGGGAGTGTTCTAATTTCATTCTTTCACGTGTAGCTGTTCAGTTTTCCCAGCACCACTTATTGAAGAGGCTGTCTTTTCTCCATTGTATGTTCTTGCCTCCTTTATCAAAGATAAGGTGACCATATGTGTGTGAGTTTATCTCTGGGCTTGCTATCCTGTCCCATTGATGTATATTTCTGTTTTTGTGCCAGTCCCATACTGTCTTGATTACTGTAGCTTTGTAGTATAATCTGATGTCTGGGAGCCTGATTCCTCCAGCTCCGTTTTTCTTTCTCAAGATTGCTTTGGCTATTCAGGGTCTTTTGTGTTTCCGTACAAATTGTGAAATTTTTTTGTTCTAGTTCTGTGAAAGATGCCATTGGTAGTTTGATAGGGATTGCATTGAATCTGTAGATTGCTTTGGGTAGTAGAGTCATTTTCACAGTGTTGCTTCTTCCAATCCAAGAACATGGTACATCTCTCCATCTGTGTCATCTTTAATTTCTTTCATCAGTCTCTTATAGTTTTCTGCATACAGGTCTTTTGTCTCCTTAGGTAGGTTTACTCCTAGGTATTTTATTCTTTTTGTTGCAGTGGTAAATGGGACTGTTTCCTTAATTTCTCTTTCAGATTTTTCATCATTAGTGTGTAGGAATGCCAGAGATTTCTGTGCATTAATTTTGTATCCTGCTACTTTACCAAATTCATTGATTAGCTCTAGTAGTTTTCTGGTAGCATCTTTAGGATTCTCTGTGTATAGTATCATGTCATCTGCGGACAGTGACAGCTTTACTTCTTTCCTGATTTGTATTCCTTTTATTTCTTTTTCTTCTCTGATTGCTGTGGCTAAAACTTCCAAAACAATGTTGAATAATAGTGGTGAGAGAAGACAACCTTGTCTTGTTCCTGATCTTAGTGAAAATGTTTTCAGTTTTTCACCATTGAGGATGATGTTGGCTGTGGGTTTGTCATGTATGGCCTTTATTATGTTGAGATAAGTTCCATTTATGCCTACTTCCTGGAGGGTTTTTATCATAAATGGGTATTGTATTTTGTCACATCTATTATGTCACAACTTTCTGCATCTATTGATACGATCATATGGTTTTTCTCCTTCAATTTGTTAATATGGTGTATCACATTGATTGATTTGTGTATATTGAAGAATCCTTGCATTCCTGGGATAAACTCCACTTGATCATGGTGTATGATCCTTTTAATGTGCTGTTGGTTTGTGTTTGCTAGTATTTTGTTGAGGATTTTTGCATCTGTTCATCAGTGGTACTCGCCTGTAGTTTTCTTTCTTTGTGACATCTTTGTTTGGTTTTGGTATCAGGGTGATGGTGGCCTCGTAGAATGAGTTAAGGAGTGTTCCTCCCTCTGCTACATTTTGGAAGAGTTTGAGAAAGATAGGTGTTAGCTCTTCTCTAAAAGTTTGACAGATTCCTCCTGTGTAGCCATCTGGTTCTGGACTTTTGTTTGTTGGAAGATTTTAAATCACAGTCTCAATTTCATTGCTTGTGATTGGTTTGTTTATATTTTCTGTTTCTTCCTGGTTCAGTCTTGGAAGGTTGTGCTTTTCTAAGAATGTGTCCATTTCTTCGAGGTTGTCCATTTTATTGGCATATAGTTGCTTGTAGTAATCTCTCATGATCCTTTGTATTTCTGCCATGTCAGTTGTTACTTCTCCTTTTTCACTTCTAATTCTATTGATTTGAGTCTTCTCCCTTTTTTTCTTGATGTCTGGCTAATGGTTTATCCATTTTGTTTATCTTCTTAAAGAACCAGCTTTTAGTTTTATTGATCGTTGCTATTGTTTCCTTCATTTCTGATCTGATCTTTATGATTTCTTTCCTTCTTCTAACTTTGGGGTTTTTTTGTTCTTCTTTCTCTGATTGCTTTAGGTGTAAGGTTAGGTTGTTTATTTGAGATGTTTCTTGTTTCTTGAGGTAGAATTGTATTGCTATAAACTTCCCTCTTAGAACTGCTTTTGCTGCATCCCATAGGTTTTGGGTCATTGTGTTTTCATTGTCATTTGTTTCTAGGTATTTTTTGAGTCCCTCTTTGATTTCTTCAGTGATCTCTTGGTTATTTAGTAGTGTATTGTTTAGCTTCCATGTGTTTGTATTTTTTACAGTTTTTTTCCTGTAATTGATATCTAGTCTTATATAGCATTGTGGTCGGAAAACATACTTGGTATGATTTCAGTTTTCTTAAATTTACCAAGGCTTGATTTGTGACCCAAGATATGATCTATCCTGGAGAATGTTCCAGGAGCACTTGAGAAGAAAGTGTATTCTGTTGTTTTTGGATGGAATGTCCTATAATATCAATTAAGTCCATCTTGTTTAATGTATCATTTAAAGCTTGTGTTTCCTTATAGCAAAGCTATACAGGCAAAATCACACAAAGAAGCATACACACACAGACTCACAGAAAGAGAAAATGGAAAAACAATATATCTATACATTAAAAAAAAAAAACAAGGAAGAGAGCAACCAAATCAATAAACAAATCTACCAATGATGGTAAACTCTAAATACTAAACTAAGATAAACATAAAACCAGAAATAAATTAGATGCAGAAAGCAAACCCCCAAGTCTACAGTTGCTTCTGAGGTCCACCGCCTCAATTTTGGGGTGATTCATTGTCTATTCAGGTATTCCACAGATGCAGCGTACATCACGTTGATTGTGGAGATTTACTCCGCTGCTCCTGAGGCTGCTGGGAGAGATTTCCCTTTCTCTTCTTTGTTCGCACAGCTCCTGGGGTTCAGCTTTGGATTTGGCCCCGCCTCTGCCTGTAGGTCGTCTGAGGGCATCTGTTCTTCACTCAGACAGGACGGGGTTAAAAGAGCAGCTGATTCGGGGGCTCTGGCTCACTCAGGCTGGGGGGAGGGAGGGGTATGGAATGTGGGGTGAGCCTGAGAGGGGCAGAGGCCAGTGTAACGTTGCACCAGCCTGAGGTGCGCCGTGTGTTCTCCCGGGAAAGTTGTCCCTGGATCACGGGACCCTGGCAGTGGCGGGCTGCACAGGATCCCGGCAGGGTAGGTGTGGATAGTGTCCTGTGCCCACACACAGGCTTCTTGATGGCTGCAGCAGCAGCCTTAGCGTCTCATGCCCGTCTCTGGGGTCTGCACTGATAGCCACGGCTCGCACCTGTCTCAAGCTCACTTAGGTGGTGCTCTGAATCCCCTCTCCTTGGGCACCCAAAACAGTGGTCTCTTGCTTCTTAGGCAGGTCCAGAATTTTTCCCAGACTCCCTCCCGGCTAGCTGTGGGGCACTAGCCCCCTTCAGGCTGTGTTCGCGCAGCCAACCCCAGTCCTCTCCCTGGGGTCTGACCTCTGAAGCCTGAGCCTCAGCTCCCAGCCTGCACCCACCCTGATGGGTGAGCAGACAAGCCTCTCGGGCTGGTGAGTGCTGGTCAGCACTGATCCTCTGTGCAGGAATCTCTCCACTTTGCCCTCTGCACCCCTGTTGCTGTGCTTTCCTCCGTGGCTCCGAAGCTTCCCCCCTGTCACCCCCTGTGTCTGCCAGTGAAGGGGCTTCCTAGTATGTGGAAACTTTCCTCCTTCACAGCTCCCTCCCACTGGTGCAGGTCCCATCCCTATCCTTTTATCTCTGTTTTTTCTTTTTTCTTTGGCCCTACCCAGGTACTTGGGGAGTTTATTGTCTTTTGGGAAGTCTGAGGTCTTCTGCCAGCGTTCAGTAGGTGTTCTGTAGGAGTTATTCCACATGTAGATGTATTTCTGATGTATTTGTGGGGAGGAAGTTGATGTCCACGTCTTACTCCTCCACCATCTTGAAGCAGGCTCCCTATTTCAAGTATTTTTATATCACGGGACTGATGACAAATCAACAGTGGCTTGCTTCAGTTTATACATTCACTACCTTTAATCCCAGTAATCCCAGTCTCTTTCCGTCATACACTTTCCCATAGGTTTAGAGCCTTTTCAGGTTTATCAGTGTTTCATGCCTCTTTCTCTGGAAACAGGTTAGTACATTTCCTAGGTAGTCTCCGCTGTTTGAGGTTGGCATTAGTTATGGCAGAGCTCTTTTATTTATGTTTGAATTCTTCATTTACCTTCAAAATTCAGAAGGATGCACAGTGAAAAATCTAGTTCTTCTCCCTGGAGACTACTGGTGTTATGGCAGTCTTGAATCTCCAGAGGCATTTATCACCTATACAAGCAGACACTCATTTTCTTTTCTTTCTTTCTTTTTTTTTTAATTGAAGTATAGTTAATTTTCCATGTTGTGTTAGTTTCAAGTGTACAGCAAAGTGATTCAGTTATATGTATTTCAGATTCTTTTCCATAATAGATTATAAGATATTGAGTATATATAGTTCACTGTGCTATACAGTAGATATGAGTAGTACTCATTTTCATAAATGGTAGCATATACTATAAATGTTAGGACTGTGCCTTATTATAGATTCTTAATCTGGGATCTGTGTCCTAAGGATGTCTGTGAACCCCATGAAATTGTTAGCAAAATTTTGTGTAAACATGCATTTTGAAGGGAGGAAGTTATCAGTTTCTTAGGGCAACTTGTGGTTCAGTAGTTGTCAAGAACCATGTGTTATGGTGATTTGACAAGCTTCTGAGCTTTTGTTCCACCATCCCCTCCAGCCCCCTGCTCCCCCATCTCTAATGCCTGGCCAGCTTGCCTTCTTTGTGGTCTGCCTTGGACTCCTTAAGTTACCTCTCCAGGCAGCTGCCATGAGTCTTCTTGGCTCCCGTACTTTGAAACATCAGTTCTTGTCTCTTCAGTGGTGCTTTGGCTATCAAAAATGAAGCTACTGAATTCTAATTATTTGTCTTTTGCCTCAGCTTGATGATGATGGGCAAGTTGGTACCTCAGCTTCCGCCTGCTGTTTTCCTCCCATGGAAGTGTGGGAGAAAAAGCAGCTCACGGGCTTCTTTCATTTAAGGAAAAACATGCAGTTTTTTTCATCTATAATAAAAAGCATTTTGTTTGAACTAAGAAGATAGTAAAGCAGTGTTATAGGAAATAGAGACAAATCACCCCAAATTCTATCAACAGCAATTAGATTCTTGGGATAATGACTAAATAGAGAAAATCAGTTATTTTCCATTGTCCTCTCTCAGTAAGCACAAGTATTGGGTTACTCTATACCTCAGGGTTGTTCAGTGTGGATTAAACAAGAGAATGCGGAATTTTTAGCCTGGGCCTGTAAGCTACTTAACAAATGTTAGCTGTGGTAATCTCTAGGGCTATTTAATTTCTGCTACTACAGAGACTTCTCTTACTGTTAGTCCAAGTGCTGAAGATTAAATCTCTCTCAGCGCTTTTCAAATTTTGGGTGCTAAGTGCTAAGTGCTTTCTTTCCCTTTCAGTTTTGTGTTGTGTAACAGCTTGCCTGCTTCTAAGAGGAGAAGAGGGTTGACCCTGGTTGGCTAGAGCCAGTCAAGTTCACTTCCCCAGAAGGAAGAAGCAGTGTTGGCTGTAGGGAAGAAGGGTTGGGTTTTAATTTTCTGTTTCGTGGATGAGAATCAAGGCCAGTTGGAGCTTGTTCTGAAGCGTATTAGCTGTAGCCTATGTATCAGTACAATAAAATCTTACCAGAACTATCCCACCTGAAAGAATACCATGTAATCTGATCCCTGCTCTCATTGGAGTTTCATATATTTATACAGCCTAGTGGTTTTTGTCTCTTCCAGAGCAACTCAGTTTCTCCTAGTAACTCTTCAAAGGTCCCTGTGACGTGAAGTATTTGAGAGCTACAGATTTCACCCTTTGTCAGCCACAGTCCCTATTTCTGTGTGCAGTAATCTAGTCTCTCCTTGTCCTGCTGTGATTTGGTTTTACCCCCACCATGCCCTTGAAGGTGCTCTGGCTCAAGTTAGCAGTGACGCCAGGTGGTAACCCAATTCCAGACACCCCCAGCAACCTCCAGGCTTTTATCGAGACCTAGAGATTCTGCCTCCTTCAAAATCTCTCTTCTCTGTTCTTGAAACTTCATTACAATTGCTGTTGGCCTCTGTTCAACTCTGGAATATTAAGATGACAGTCTTTCTGCCTTCATTTTCCTTCCCTCTGATTCCTTCTCTGTATGCTCTCAGATGTTTTTGAGATATAATGTTTTTTTTTTTTTTTCCTGGCTCAGTATTACTGCCAGATACTTCAGTGATTCCTCATTACCGCTGGACAAATCTAAATGCCTTAGCCAGGGTTACAATCCCATTTGTGATTTGACTTTTAGTCTTCTCTTACTGAACCCCCTCCGGGATGCTAAGTCCCACCCCTGAGGAAGTGTTCGGGTCTCCTAACAGGCCACCTGAGTCCTGCCTGCTCATGCCTTGGCTCAGCCGCCCCCTCCAGCGGGAGCTCCGTCTCCGCCTTGTGCCCCGGTGATTCATCCTATGGAGAAGTCACACCTGACATCACCTTTCATCATCCCTTTTTTGTGCTGTCATCCTATTCCATGTTTATATGTCTCTGTACTCGGTTGTCGGCTCCTCGAGGGGAGGGACATCTCGTGGATCAGTGGATTGTGGAATGTAGCACTCCTTTCTCTCTGGCTTTCTGTAGTTTTGGAGCATGTCTAGTTTTGTCACATTCAAACAGAGTCGAGGACATGATTGCTTATTTGCTTCCCTTTGTATCACTGTCCCAAATATCATGCACTTGATTATTCTCCGCCTTCTTTCATATCTGCTTTCAGAGAAACTTAGCTTTCTCCTAAGTCCCGTGACAATAAAAGCAGCTCTGCTGTGTGTCCCCAGCCATCACTGCCCTGTTCCAACCTGATCCCCAGCATTGCCTAGCTACTCTACGCAGCCTAGATACTGCATTGATGGGCACTGTGGGAATTATATATTTATTTCCCACAGATTTCTTGAGCTCTCATTGTACGTGAAGCTGCATGTTGGTTTCATGCGAAATACAGAAATGAACGTCACAGTCGTTCTACATTCAGTGGAGTTTTTGAAAGTTGGGGTGGTGGCATGGTTGCAGCAGAGAGGGATTAATTACATGAGCAGGTGGGACAGTGGGATGATCGAGCACTGGGCCAAGTACAAAAGTAGCTAGCTTTGAGGGTTTACATTGTTGTGGGATTTAATCTTGTTTCAGTAGTTTAGGCGTCTACCTGGTGCAAAGAAAAGATGGGAATTAAAATTCCATCTGTCGTGGTAGACACCAGAACCTTGCATGGGTCTGGGAATGGAGAGCAAGCTGCTAGATCACCTGCCATTGGGCATTCTAAAGGGAAGAGGCAGTTTTGAGTCTCAGCTACTTAACAGCCATTGCTTCCTAGGTGGAGCTCTGGCACATCATTTGACCAGACCAGTGATTCTTCCTATTGGGTCATTGTGGCCCTCATGTGATGAACGCTTTGAGTCAGTTTCTGTATACGTAGGGTTGTTCTGGGAGGCTCTGCTGGGATGGCCTTCCCCATTAGGTAGCCTTCTGCTGGCTGTCCTCTGTGTGGACACCTGCACAGGATTCTCTCCTGGAGTGCTCTATTGCCCTCGGCAGGAGTGATGCGGTCACTCGCTTTCCTGAATCTTCTAATCGCCTCTCTTCATAGCTCGTATCTTGTCTATTTATTGAATTTGCCTGACTCTGGATGGAACACAACTTGAGAAGGCTGGAATATTAGAGAAGCTAGGTTACCTTTCTCTAGGATAAGGTGTATGTCCTTTTCAGGACCTCCAGTGTAGCTTTCTCTTATTGCCCAGTGACTGACCAGCTGTAAAACATGAGGTCCGAAGAGTGCTCCTTCCTCAAGCCTTAAAAGCTTTTAGTAATTCTGCCTAGTCGGTAGAAATTGGAGGTTTCCCCACAGGGGTTAGCTATTTCCTTGTGAACTGACCCTTGATAAATGAATTTTTACCGAAGTCTTGGCTTCCTTTAGGAGTACTTTGTTTTGTCAGAGCTTTGCATTTAGGAAAGCAGTGTTTTACTGAATTTTAGGTATTAGTGTATTACTCAAAACTGAAGCCTAGACATTAGATCTATAGCTGAGGATGTTTGTAGAGTAAGTGGATCACTAAGGTGATAAAAATGTATGAGGCTGTGTTAGTGGGTTTCTGTGATGTGGCTGGTAGCTGGGCTCATTATCAGTCATCATACTCTTTGGTCACAGTATCTGTTTTCATTATTATGAATGAGGACGGGTAGAACTGGGAGATTAAAATGTGGTGACCTCCACATTGCCATTGAGTGGTTGGTTCTTCTGCTTGCTGGCACTTTGCAGAGAGCGCATTAGATGAAGGAGGATAAGCTTGTTTTTGTGTCTTCAAGAGCACTTACTCAGGATTAGTTCTTCCTAGAACTATCCACAGTTGTCGCTGTCTAACAGTACTGCTTTTGTGAATACCAGCCCAGTGGGTTGGTAGACTGCCACATTTAAACTGGCTTCTGGTTTCTGGGAAGTCATGGATGTTTTTCTTCTAGAAAAGCTTCTTGGCTAACCCCATGGAATAATCTTCATGGACTGAAAAGGTTGGCAGACGCTTCCTTTTCAGGTCACTGATATACTGTTTTGCCTTTACTGTGTGTAGCCCATGTTCTATGGCTCCAATTGGTAATAGACAACGCATGCATATCATATACCACTCTGCCCTTTTATACGCTGTATTGTTCCTGCACACGAACTTCTGCAGATCATGTACGCTTTGAGCTCTTGCCCTCTCCTTCCTCATTTCTGTTCTAAGGGAACTTGGGGCACTGAGCTAGGTCCAGACTGTAAATTCAAGTGCTAGTGACCACTGACTATGACAGTGCTGCTTCAGGGGAGACATCTCCCTTTGTCTGTACCATCCCAAAGTGATGGGGGAAAAACCATCCCTTTGCACAGTATCTTTTTATATATATATATATTTTTTTTTAATTTTTTTTTTTTTTTTTTTTTTTTGCGGTACGCGGGCCTCTCACTGTTGTAGCCTCTCCCATTGCGGAGCATAGCCTCCGAACGCTCAGGCTCAGCGGCCATGGCTCACGGGCCCCGCTGCTCCGTGGCATGTGGGATCTTCGCGGGCCGGGGCACGAACCCGTGTCCCCAGCATCGGCAGGCGGACTCTCAACCACTGCGCCACCAGGGAAGCCCTATTTTTTAATTTTTAATTTTTATTTTTGGCTGCTTTGGGTCTTCCTTGCTGCGCGCAGGCTTTCTCTAGTTGTGGCAAGCAGGGGCTACTCTTCATTGTGGTGCGCAGGCTTCTCATTGCTGTGGCTTCTCTCATTGAGGAGCACGGGCTATAGGTGTGTGGGTTTCAGTAGTTGCAGCTTGCAGGCTCTGGAGCGCAGGCTCAGTAGTTGTGGCACACGGGCTTAGTTGCTCCGCGGCACATGGGATCTTCCCAGAACAGGGATCAAACCCGTGTCCCCTGCATTGGTAGGTGGATTCTTAACCACTGCACCACCAGGGAAGTCCCTGCACAGTATCTTGAGATCACATGCAGACTCTGTTAGTACCCATTGTGGATGTGTGGCTCACTCCTTGTATCTGGGTCTTTAATGAGTGACAGGGAAGAACCACCATTGTCAAGCTGATCCCTTACCAGCTAGACAGTAGACAGCAGACAGCTAGAGAGTAGACAGTGATGGGGGTGGTGGAGGGGTGGGCATGGGGGGAATTCCTAGTGCTGGTGTCTGGGAAACCATGATGCCTGTTTTTAGGGCTCGTGCTAGTTAAACCAACTGTTCAACCTGCCTTTTTTAGGAGCCCCCTAAGCGTATGATCCATGTTGTCTGTGTTTCATTTTTATATTCTCCTCAGGGCCTAGTGCATGGCCAGGCTATTGAAGGAGTGAAGTTGCTTGGATGTTGATTGTGTCGTGTGAGAACTGCCTAGTTCTTGAACACGTTTATTTTGTCTTTCAGCCCTGGGCATTTCCTGCTCGAGAGTTCCTTCGGAAGAAGCTGATTGGGAAGGAAGTCTGCTTCACGATAGAAAACAAGACTCCCCAGGGGCGAGAGTATGGCATGATCTACCTTGGAAAAGGTGAGTACCAAGGGGGAAAGGTACTCATTTTTCTCTAAGTCTGAAGTTCCTCCAAAGACTGGTTTTCATCTGGTGGAGGTCGCTCTGGGAGGGTTGGCTGTAGGTCTCATTGGAAGTGCACAGAGCTCGTGGCACGTATGTGCCCTGGTACTCCTGCTCCTAGTTTACTCCTGTGCCTGCTTTCCTGGCTTGGTTTAGGTGTGCGTGTAAGCGTAGAATTATTTTCCCCTGTATTTAGGCCGTCAGCCTGTGGAACTCATTGGCTCTGTGCTTCTAGGTCAGAGTGCTAATTGAATTCCTATAGATTTCCTATTGCATCTTCTATTTGCTTTATCTATCTTGTGGCTTTTCTTCTCCTCCTGGGGACTCTCTTTGGGGAAGGATGATTTGTTTAGGGCTTGTGGTTTTTTGTAAGCCACATGACTTGGAATGGAATGGAATGGAATGGAAAGAACACGGGCTTTGGAGTGGTGTAGGTGTGGATTCCTGGCTCTTCTACCATGTACTCTTACTTAACCCGTAACTGAACCTTTCCAAGCCCTAGTTTCAATTGTAAGTTATAGAGAGAGTTTAAAGAGATGGTATGTGTAAAGCATCTCGCTCCAGCACGGAGAATGCACTCAGTAAATATGTGTGTGTGCACACATATGCCTGTTGTTTAGCTGGGCCGGATAGCTTATAGGATATTAGGTGTTCTGGTCTTTTTTGCATTAGGTAGAGGGAGAGTGAGATTGCACAATGGAGTTTGAACAGAAATAGGACATTGAAAGAATTGGTAGAATGTTTTCCATAAAGCATTCAGATGAACAGGAACACTTACGTTCATCTGGATTATTTGGGGAGCAGACACCTTTTAGAGTTTCCTGTGATTATTGATAAACTAGCCTTCTAACTGAGCTGCTTTAGATAATCTATTTGCCTTGGGTGACTAGTAAGCTGGAAGTAAGCAAGCAGGGTATATGACAAGGCTAACAATATCCTTTTAGGATTCTGATTTTAAGTGTAGAGGTCTTAGACAAGTGAGTTGTGGATGACCTTGGAGCATTCTTGTCCAATTTACCCAGTAGAGAAACAGCCCTTTTAGCAAATGGCTATCTGCATCCTGATTGGGAAATTATAGAAATACATGGAATCTTTTCAAAAAGAGAAGTAAATAAATTTGCCTTTTACCCATAATTCAAATAATATAGTAGGTAATAAAACACTTAAGCATTATTGTTGGAGGGCTACTGGCTAGGAAGAATGTAAGACAAATAGAAGTGTACTGTCTTCAGAATGCAATTGTTCGAGAATTTCATTACCCAAAATAATACAATTCTGTAAGAGCTGGTCAATCTTCTGTTACCGGACAAGAGACCTCACTGGACTATAGGACATTTTTTCGGTACAGATATCTCTATGGAGAGACCACCTGTAAGTGTTCATTTAAATAACCTTAGTCTCCAACTATAAAACAGTCTATTTAAGGTAAGAGGAGCTGGCATTTAAAATTTAAAGTTGTTTTTAGAAAGTTTGTTTTTCAAACTGATGCAATTTATAGAGTGGATGTAATTTAGCATGTTAACATACTAGTGTGTTTAATAGAATCTGGCGCATAGGAGGTGATTGATAAATAATTACCGAAAGAATGATTGAAATCATCTACATCTTTCAGTTTTAAAGGCTTAAATGGCTTAAAGTTTAATATTTTCACTCAGATACTTTAACCAACTCTCACTGCCAACTGTAATGAAACAGTGCCTTAGCTAATTAATTAGTGTTCATATATTTAGCCTATTTTATGGCTACTCTCTTTTTTGTCTTTTGTTTTTTTGTTTAGAAAAAAGATTTTCTTTTGCTATATGTAAATAGATAAAGAATTTATTTAACTATAGTTGATTTAAAATATTGTATTGCAGGTGTGTAGCTTCAGATTCTTTTCCACTATAGGTTATTATAAGATACTGAATATGGTTCCATGTGCTATACAGTAAATCCCTGTTGTTTATGTGGCTACTCTTTTTTTTTTTTTTTTTTTTTGTGGTATGCGGGCCTCTCACTGTTGTGGCCTGTCCCGTTGCGGAGCACAGGCTCTGGACGCACAGGCTCAGCGGCCATGGCTCACGGACCCAGCTGCTCCACGGCATGCGGGATCCTCCCGGACCGGGGCACGAACCTGTGTCCCCTGCATCGGCAGGCGGACTCTCAACCACTGCGCCACCAGGGAAGCCCCATGGCTACTCTTTTTGTCATGGAGGAGAATGACAGAATTTGAGAGTTTGTGGTTAACCCAGAACTTATTAAAAAAGAGAGAGAGAGAGATGATTGATTGGTCTTCAACTTTTGGAGAAAATATAGTCACCCACCTGCTCTGAGTACCAGCCCCAATTGTGACTTGATCACAATCATACTTTGATTAGTAATAAGCAAGCATCAGATCTTTTCCCTACAAATTCCCTGTTTTCAGTATTCTACCCACCACATTTTGTTACCTTCTTTGGGAGTTTGGCCCAGAGAATTGTACTTTTCTCCCTTTTGAAGGAGCAATGAACTCATTTAGAAGTGGGCCAGCCAGCAGCCCTTTCAAAGCACTCTGTGCCAAAGAACTGTCTGAGAGCTGTTGCGTTTGCTGTTGACTGGAGATTTTATGGCCGTTCGCCTTGTTTGTACCAGGCCTTCATTCTTTCTACCCCCGACCTCTTGGCACCTTACTGCTCAACTTTCCCCATCATCGTGGAGTCTTTCCTTTTGACTTTCCACTCTGTGGGATTATTCCTGTTGCTTCGAAAGAACCAGTGTAATATTTACTGATGTCAGGTAGCTGTGTGTGTCTGTGTCTGGCCTCAGCAGTAACCTCTGTGGAAAGGTTCTTGTGATCCACGCTCAGCTTCAGAACCTGAACGTTCTTTGCGTGAACAGCATTCATCTCAACTTTTTTTTTTTTGGTAGTAGGAACAGGGGCTTATGATGTGCTTCAGAAATTTGGACAGGGCCAATGGCAAGGCATTTAGATTGAGTTTGGGGGTGGTATGTAAACTTGTTGTTGCTTGCGGAAGTCTATGTATAGTGTACTGAATACATAAACCTTAGAGAATTTTATTCTATGCTGACGTTACCTATCAGCTAGACTGCTGTGTTTCAGTTTATCTAGGAGCTTGTGCTCTGCTATAAAGACTTTTATGTGGTGATTCCCTCATAGGTGTCTTCTTTTATCATTTTGGCTGACAAGCAGAGATTTAAGAGAATACAGAGAGCCTAAAAGCTTTTTCAGTAGCATGGAAATGCAATTAATGTTTCAAGTGCTCAGGTGGCACCTAATCAGGTTGTGTTTTATGTTTCACTTCATTTTTCTTGCCTGCTCTGAAGGCTGCTGTGTGAGATTGGAAATCGAGATGCTGTCCCCCGCATCTCTGAGACTAGGAGAAAGTGTTTGTCAAATGGTGTAGCTTGCTTGTCTTGGTGGCCTCTTGGAGCAGAGAACAGGACATCCTGAGAGGAATTGGACTTGCCAGTGTGAAACATCGTAGGCAGTCCTAAGTGAATCTGTCTGATTGTCCAGGTGGGAGGCTGCCTTTTGATTCTGTTGTGTGAATTCCTGCCGTGTGCTTGGCACTGTGCTTGGCGATTTACACACATTTAATTCTCACAAGAACCCATCTCGGGAGGTACTCTTCCCATTTTATAGATGAGTACGTGTATCAAGATGCTGAAAGACTATTAAGCGGCAGAATTTGCATTTGGTGCCAGGCCTCTCCTCCTTAGGTCAGTGTTAGTTATCCTTTCCTGAGCTGCTGCATGTGTCTTGCTTCCCTGTCAGTCTCCTGGAGTTCCTGAGATTGCCTTTGGCTCAGGAGATACACTAGAAAATTAGTCCAGAGAAGATTTATAGACCTCTGGGTCCTAGAGACTAGACATTTTGGGGGAGAAGAGGTTTTTCGGAAAACCCAACCCTACCTTGCTGCCTTGTCCCGTTCGCTGGCAACATCATTCCTTGAAGAGCTACGGGTGAAAGTGGTCCCATTAGGGCTCTCTTGCTATTGGAGATGGATTTAAACACAAGATTTACACCTCTTTTTTCCTCCTCAGATACCAATGGGGAAAACATTGCAGAATCTCTGGTTGCAGAGGGATTGGCCACCCGGAGAGAAGGCATGAGAGCGAACAAGTAAGTGTCCATTACTCTTCTGACTGTCTGACTTCCTCTCACACCACGGTGAGAACTGTGGGAGTCGACTTTGCACTGGCTTTGCTGCATTTTCATTCCTGCCCCCGATATAAAATAGGTAATATCTGATGTTCTCATGGCTTCTAGGATATTCCTGCCCAGGTGTACGTGTGTATTTTTCTGAGTGAGGAGGTTACTCGGCATTCATTAATGGCATTTGATGTGTATAATTCAAAAACAGGCTTGGAGATGAAGCAGTGCTGTTCTTATATTCATAAAAATCAGTAGACTTATGCCTTACACCGTAGATATTGAGTTCCAGATTATTTATCTATCCATCCCCAAATATTTATTGAGCATTTATTATATGCCAGGCTGTGTTCTAGACACTGTGAATATAGCAATGAACAAAGACACTTAGCTTCTGCTAACAATTTAACAGGGAGACAGACAACAAACCAAACAACAAGTAGATGTATGATATTATATGAGGTACAAGGAATAAGTAAATGTAAAATAAAGCAGAGTGAATAAATCAAATTCCAAGCAAAATCTGCTGCTTGGAATCTAGCAAAACTGACAGGGGCTCAGTGGTTATATTTTAAGGTCAGGGAAAATTTATCTCTCTCCAAAGCCTTTTGGGCCTGTTTTGGTTTATGAATCTGTATATACTTAAGTAATAGGTAAAATGTATTTGTTGTTAATGTCAGTGTGAATTTGTTAGAAATGATTTTTAGATATGTAAGGTTTGTAGTGCATATATCATGTTAGGTTCAGTCAGTAGGATGGGCTGCAGCTGGCTTTAATTAACACTTTAGTCTCTGAAAAGTGTAAGCTACATCAGTAATTTGGAGGCTAAAGATACTAGGGTTTTTTTTGTTGTTGTTGTTGCTTGTTTGTTTTTTTAGTTTTATTTTATTTATTTATTTTCTTGAATTTTTGAATTTTATTTTATTTATTTCTTTATACAGCAGGTTCTTATTTGTTATCCATTTTAAACACATCAGTGTATACATGTCAATCCCAATCGCCCAGTCCATCCACCACCCACCGCCCAAAACTTTTCCCCCTTGGTGTCCATACGTTTGTTCTCTACATCTGTGTCTCAATTTCTGCTCTGCAAACCGGTTCATCTGTACCATTTTTCTAGATTCCACATGTATGCATTAATATACGATATTTGTTTTTCTCTTTCTGACTTACTTCACTCTGTATGACAGTCTCTAGATTCATCCACGTCTCTACAAATGACCCAATTTCGTTCCTTTTTATGGCTGAGTAATATTCCATTGTATATAAGTACCAGATCTTCTTTATCCATTCGTCTGTCAATGGGCATTTAGGTTGCTTCCATGACCTGGCTGTTGTAAATAGTGCTGCAATGAACACTGGGGTGCATGTGTCTTTCTGAATTATGGTTTTCTCTGGGTATATGCCCAGTAGTGGGATTGCTGGGTCATATGGTAATTTTATTTGTAGTTTCTTAAGGAACCTCCCTACTCTTCTCCATAGTGGCTGTATCAATTTACGTTCCCACCAGCAGTGCAGGAGGGTTCCCTTTTCTCCACACCCTCTCCAGCATTTGTTGTTTGTAGATTTTCTGATGATGCCCATTCTAACTGGTGTGAGGTGATACCTCATAGTAGTTTTGATTTGCATTTCTGTAATAATTAGTGCTGTTGAGCAGCTTTTCATGTGCTTCTTGGCCATCTGTATGTCTTCTTTGGAGAAATGTCCATTTAGTTCTTCTGCCCATTTTTTGGATTGGGTTGTTTGTTTTTTTTGATATTGAGCTGCATGAGCTGCTTGTATATTTTGGAGATTAATCCTTTGTCCGTTGCTTCATTTGCAAAAATGTTCTCCCATTCTGAGGTTGTCTTTTCGTCTTGTTTGTAGTTTCCTTTGCTTTGCAAAAGCTTTTAAGTTGCATTAGGTCCCATTTGTTTATTTTTGCTTTTATTTCCATTACTCTAGGAGGTGGATCAAAAAAGATCTTGCTGTGATTTATGTCAAAGAGTGTTCTTCCTATGTTTTCCTCTAAGAGTTTTATAGTGTCCAGTCTTACATTTAGGTTTCTAATATATTTTGAGTTTATTTTTGTTCAGGTGTTCTAATTACATTCTTTTACATGTAGCTGTCCAGTTTCCCAAGCACCACTTATTGAAGAGACTGTGTTTTCTCCATTGTATGTCCTTGCCTCCTTTGTCCTAGATCAGTTGACCATAGGTGCGTGGGTTTATCTGTGGGCTTTCTATCCTGTTCTATTGATCTATATTTCTGTTTTTGTGCCAGTACCATATTGTCTTGATTACTGTAGCTTTGTAGTATAGTCTGAAGTCAGGGAGTCTGATTCCTCCAGCTCTGTTTTTTTCCCTCAAGACTGCTTTGACTATTCGGGGTCTTTTGTGTCTCCATACAAATTTTAAGATTTTTTGTTCTAGTTCTGTAAAAAATGCCATTGGTAATTTGATAGGGATTGCACTGAATCTGTAGATTGCTTTGGGTAGTGTAGTCATTTTCACAGTATTGATTCTTGCAGTCCAATAACATGGTATGTCTTTCCATCTGTTTGTATCATCTTTAATTTCTTTCATCAGTGTCTTACAGTTTTCTCCATACAGGTCTTTTGTCTCCCTAGGTAGGTTTAATACCTATTTAATCCCTAGGTATTTTATTCTTTTTGTTGCAGTGGTAAATGGGAATGTTTCCTTAATTTCTCTTTCAGATTTTTCATCATTAGTGTATAGGAATGCAAGAGATTTCTGTGCATTAATTTTGTATCCTGCAATTTTACCAAATTCATTGATTAGCTCCAGTAGTTTTCTGGTGGCATCTTTAGGATTCTCTGTGTATACTATCATGTCATCTGCAGACAGTGACAATTTTACTTCTTCTTTTCCAATTTGTATTCCCTTTATTTCTTTTTCTTCTTTGATTGCCATGACTAGGACTTCCAAAACTATGTTGAATAACAGTGGTGAGAGTGGACATCCTTGTCTTGTTCCTGATCTTAGTGGAAATGGTTTCAGCTCTTCACCATTGGGAATGATGTTTGCTGTGGGTTTGTCATATATGGCCTTTATTATGTTGAGTTAGGTTCCCTCTATGCCCACTTTCTGGAGATTTTTTATCATAAACGGGTGTTGAATTTTGTCAAAAGCTATTTCTGCATCTATTGAGATGATCATATGGTTTTTATTCTTCAGTTTGTTAATATGGTGTATCACATTGATTGATTTGCATATATTGAAGAATCCTTGCATCCCTGGGATATATCCCACTTGATCATAGTGTATGATTCTTTTAATATGTTGTTGGATTCTGTTTGCTAGTAATTTGTTGAGGATTTTTGCATCTATATTCATCAGTGATATTGGTCTGTAATTTTCTTGTTTCTTAGTATCTTTGTCTGGCTTTGATATCAGGGTGATGGTGGCCTTATAGAATGAGTTTGGGAGTGTTCCTTCCTCTGCAATTTTTTGGAAGAGTTTGAGAAGGATGGGTGTTAGCTCTTCTCTAAATATTTGATAGAATTCACCTGTGAAGCCATCTGGTCCTGGACTTTCGTTTGTTGGAAGATTTTTTTTTCTTTTTTTTTGCGGTACGCGGGCCTCTCACTGTTGTGGCCTCTCCCATTGCGGAGCACAGGCTCCGGACACGCAGGCTCAGCGGCCGTGGCTCACAGGCCCAGCCACTCCGCGGCATGTGGCATCTTCCTGGACCGGGGCACGAACCCGTGTCCCCTGCATCGGCAGGCGGACTCTCAACCACTGCGCCACCAGGGAAGCCCCTGTTGGAAGATTTTAAATCACAGTTTCAGTTTCATTGCTTGTGATTGGTGTGTTCACATTTTCTATTTCTTCCTGGTTCAGTCTTGGAAGGTTATAACTTTCTAAGAATTTGTCCATTTCTTCCAGGTTGTCCATTTTATTGGCATAGAGTTGCTTGTAGTAGTCTCTTAGGATGCTTTGTATTTATGTGGTGTATGTTGTAACTTCTCCTTTTTCATTTCTAATTTTATTTATTTGAGTCATCTCCCTCTTTTTCTTGATGAGTCTGGCTAATGGTTTATCAATTTTGTTTATCTTCTCAGAGAACCAGCTTTTAGATTTATTCATCTTCGCCATTATTTTCTTTGTTTCTATTTCATTTATTTCTGCTCTGATCTTTATGATTTCTTCTTTATTTCTGCTAACTTTGGCTTTTGCTTGTTCTTCTTTCTCTAGTTCCTTTAGGTGTAAGGTTAGATTGTTTATTTGAGATTTTTCTTGTTTCTTGAGGTAGGCTTGTATTCCTATAAACCTCCCTCTTAGAGCTGCTTTTGCTGCATCCCATAGGTTTTGGATCGTTGTTTTTCATTGTCTTTTGTCTCTAAGATTTTTTTAATTTCCTCTTTGATTTCTTCAGTGATCTCTTGGTTATTTTGTAACGTATTGTTTAGCCTCCATGTGTTTCTGTTTTTTACGTTTTTTCCCCTGTAATTGATTTCTAATCTCATAGCATTGTGGTCAGAAAAGATGCTTGATATGATTTCAGTTTTCTGAAATTTACTGAGGCTTGATTTGTGACCCAAGATGTGAGGTATCCTGGAGAATGTTCCATGCACACTTGAGAAGAAAGTGTAATCTGTTGTTTTTGGATGGAATGTCGTATAAATATCAATTAAATCTATCTGGTCTGTGTCATTTAAAGCTTGTGTTTCCTTATTAATTTTCTGTTTGGATGATCTGTCCATTGGTGTATGTGAGGTGTTAAAAGTCCCCCACTATTATTGTGTTACTGTTGATTTCTTCTTTTATGGCTGTTAGCAGTTTCCTTATGTATTGAAGTGCTCCTATGTTGGGTGCATATATATTTATAATTGTTATATCTTCTTCTTAGATTGATCCCTTGATCGTTGTGTAGTTTCCTTCCTTGTCTCTTGTAACATTCTTTATTTTAAAGTCTGTTTTATCTGATATGAGTATTGCTATTCCAGCTTTCTTTTGATTTCCATTTGCATGGAATATCTTTTTCCATCCCCTCACTTTCAGTCTGTATGTGTTCCTAGGTCTGAAGTCGTTCTCTTGTAGATAGCATATGTATGGGTCTTGTTTTTGTATCCATTCAGCGAGCCTGTGCCTTTTGGTTGGAGCATTTAATCCATTCACATTTAAGGTAATTATTACTATGTATATTCCTATTACCATTTTCTTAATAGTTCTGAGTTTGTTTTTGTAGGTCCTTTTCTTCTCTTGTATTTCCCACTTAGAGAAGTTCCTTTGGCATTTGTTGTAGAGCTGTTTTGGTGGTGCTGAATTCTCTTAGCTTTTGCTTGTCTGAAAAGATTTTGATTTCTCCGTTGAATCTGAATGAGATCCTTGCGGGTAGAGTAATCTTGGTTTTAGGTTCTTCCCTTTCATCCCTTTATATATGACCTGCCACTCCCTTCTGGCTTGCAGAGTTTCTGCTGAGAAATCAGCTGTTAACCTTATGGGAGTTCCCTTGGATGTTATTTGTCGTTTTTCCCTTGCTGCTATCAATAATTTTTCTTTGTCTTTAATTTTTGCCAATTTGATTACTATGTGTCTTGGCATGTTTCTCCTTGCGTTTATCCTGTATGGGACTCTTTGTGCTTCCTGGACTTGGGTGGCTGTTTCCTTTCCCATGTTAGGAAGTTTTCGACTATAATCACTTCAAGTATTTTCTCGAGTCCTTTCTCTCTCTCTTCTCCTTCTTCGACCCCTATAATGCAAATTTTGTTGCATTTAATATTGTCCCAGAGGTCTCTTAGGCTGTCTTCATTTCTTTTCATTGTTTTTTCTTTATTCTGTTCTGCAGCAGTGAATTCCACCATTCTGTCTTCCAGGTCACTTATTCGTTTTTCTGCCTCAGTTATTCTGCTATTGATTCCTTCTAGTGTAGTTTTCATTTCAGTTATTGTATTGTTCATCTCTGTTTGTTTGTTCTTGAATTCTTCTAGGTCTTTGTTAAACATTTCTTGCATCTTCTTGATCTTTGCCTCCATTCTTTTTCCGAGGTCCTGGATCATCTTCAGTATCATTATTTTGAATTCTTTTTCTGGAAGGTTACCTATCTCCACTTCATTCAGTTGTTTTTCTGGGGTTTTATCTTGTTCCTTCATGTGGTACGTAGCCCTCTGCCTTTTCATCTTGTCTGTTTTTCTGTAAATGTGGTTTTTGTTCCACAGGCTGCAGGATTGTAGTTCTTGCTTCTGCTGTCTGTCCTCTAGTAGATGAGGTATCTCAGAGGCTTGTGCAAGTTTCCTGATGGGAGGGACTGGTGGTGGGTAGAGCTGGTTGTTGCTCTGGTGGACAGAGCTCAGTAAAACTTTAATCTGCTTCTCTGCGGATGGGTGGGGCTGGGTTCCCTCCCTGTTGGTTGTTTGGCCTGAGGTGACCCAACACTGGAGCTTACCCGGGCTCTCTGGTGGGGCTAATGGTGTACTCTGGAAGGGCTCACACCAAGGAGTACTTCCCAGAACTTCTGCTGCCAGTGTTCTTGTCCTCACGGTGAGACATAGCCACCCCTCCGCCTCTGCAGGAGACCCTCCAACACTAGCAGGTAGGTCTGGTTCAGCCTCCTATGGGGTCATTGCTCCTTCCCCGGGGCCCTGATGCACACAGTACCTTGTGTGTGCCCTCCAAGAGTGGAGTCTGTTTTCCCCAGTCCTCTTGATATCCTGCAATCAAATCCCACTAGCCTTCAAAGTCTGATTCTCTAGGAATTCCTCCTCCCATTGCCGGACCCCCAGGTTGGGAAGCCTGACGTGGGGCTCAGAACCTTCACTCCAGTGGGTGGACTTCTGTGGTATAAGTGTTCTCCAGTTTGTGAGTCACCCACCCAGCAGTTATGGGACTTGATTTTATCGTGATTGTGCCCCTCCTACCGTCTTATTGTGGCTTCTCCTTTGTTTTTGGATGTGGGGTATCTTATTTGGTGAGTTCCAGCATCTTCCTGTCGATGATTGTTCAGCAGTTAGTTGTGCTTTCGGTGCTCTCACAAGACAGAGTGAGAATATGGCCTTCTACTCCGCCATCTTGAACCAATCCTGGCTTATTTTTTATTTTTTTAGTTTTTGACTGTACCACACGGCTTGTGGGATCTTAGTTTCCTGACCAGGGATTGAACCTGGGGCCATGGCAGTGCATTGTCCTAACCACTGGACTACCAGGGAACTCCCTAAAGATGCTGTTTAAATCATTAAATCCTTGTTGTATTATGACTGTAGCTGTAGAAGAAGCTTTAGATAAATCTTTGCATGAACTGTACCAATGATGGGGAGGAACAAAGGCCAAAATGTATGGTTTGCCTCCTTCCTGCCTTCATAGACTTTGTGGTCAAGTCAGTCACCATATACTTCTTTGGTCCTTTATGAGTCTAAAGGGTCGTTGGCTAGAGCTTATAATTGGGGTGGGAGCATGTGGGAATTTGTTGAATTCCGACATTTGTCTTAGGTCCTGATTTTGGAAGCACACCAAAGTTGTATCTTAAGGACAGTTGCTGGCATGATTACTGTTGCATTGTTTTTTGGAATCCAATTTGCAACCAGAATGAAGAATTTTTAAAAAGCCCAAAGCAGTATTGTACCATCTCAACAAAGATATCTCCCCTGGAGTCCCAATCCTTTTTCTCCAAAGTTATCTTGATTTAAAGCCTTCTTTTCTCAGTTTCAATGTTTGCTTCTATCTCAAGCTACACTTTTTTTTCCCCCTGTGGAATTCTGGCAGCAATTTTGGATCTCTGAAGCTGATGATTTTTTTTTTTTTTTTTTTGTGGTGGGGGAGGGAAAGAGCAGTACTGAGGATTTCTGGCTTGAGAAATTGTAGGTCAGGAGTCCCTGTTGAAAATCCTTACTGGTCAAGGTGGGAGCTTCAGTTTCTGCAGAAGGCTGTTGATGGAACGAGGCGCTGACATCGTGGAAAGGCTTTCCAGGTTCACTTCAGCTCAGATACGTATGAGAGAAGAAGAGCAGAGCCATTTCTGGGTTTGGTTGTTTTGGGGGGTGTTTTGTTTTTTTTTTCCGGTCTGTCTACTGACTTTCTGGCTGCTCTTGTATGTAGTTTGGTTTCCTGTCTAATGAAGGAATCTTCCGTCTTCAGATTGCTTTGCTTAGCTGGCCTTATTGAATGTGTAGGTAGTTTTGGGGTAACATTATCTGTAATGGTATTTGTTCTGCATTCCCTAGCCCTGTTCTGCGGACAACAGGGGGTAAGGGTGGTTCTTAGTCACTTTCCGTGCACTGTGTCCTGCCGAGCTCTGCCTGGATTCTAGTTCCTGAATCTGGGGTGGTTAAATGAAGCTCTCCCTCCTGGAGCGGCTCCCTTCTGAGCCACCAGCTTGTTCTCTTGTAATCACTGATGGTGGCAGTACTGAGACATGTGTTCTTTGGATACTCTCATTAAATGCTGTTATGATTGAATCTTTTGTTTGAGGGAGTAAGTCTGAAATCCAGAAGTTGCACTCATGACGGGTTTCTGTTTATAGGCCTGAGTCTGCAGCCACAGATGTGAAACAAACTCTTTGGTCTTTTCAAGTGGAGAAGTTGCTGAAGGAATCCAGAATCAAAGATGAGCCTGATATTTCTGTTGTGAATTCACTAACCACATGTGTTTATTATTTCTCACGTCCCAGTCCTGAGCAGAACCGGCTTTCGGAATGTGAGGAGCAAGCAAAAGCAGCTAAGAAAGGAATGTGGAGTGAGGGGAATGGTTCACATACTCTCCGGGACCTCAAGTATACCATTGAGAACCCAAGGCACTTTGTGGACTCACACCACCAGAAGCCTGTTAATGGTGAGGCTGTCGGGGAAAGACGGATATGACTCAGGGTGATTTCCCTCTATTTGCTCTTGAGCTTCTTGAGGTTAATAAAACCAATTCTACTTTAGTACCCAAGGGAAATTGTTAAGGGTAAAACAACACCCTCGTATTGTAGAAGGGAGCTTGAATCCAGTTCATATAGGTTGCATCAGATGTATTTTGCTGAGGTTAGTCCTTTGTGGCTACAAGCTAGTAAATTGCTGGTAATTTTGCACATGGGGGATCTTCCTGTTTTCTCTAAAAGATGGCTACCTAAATACTGTCCCCAAAACTTCAAGGTAGAAATGTGTATTCTGTATATAGCTAAACACATACGTGTGTGCCCATGTGCATGCATGCACGCACACACACACACACATTCTGTATAGTTCTTGGTCCTACTCTGAGATCGTATTAACTGACAGACTCAGGAAAATAAAATTATTACCAATCCTGAATTGTTGTTATTTTTTTGCCAGGCACTCAGTACACAGATAAGCTTTGTCATCCATAAGCTAGGTTGCTTAGATATAAGCCATGAGGTCCCAGAAGGTTCAAAAGACGTAGAAGTTGGTCTGAACCAAATCCCCCAGGAATAGTTTGGGCAAGATTCTGTTGTGTAAACACTCGTGATGTGCCGGTGCTTCGTCACCTCTCGGAGGGAGGCTTTCTTGGGGTTTGGGGGAGAGGAACTGCATTCCGCGCAGTTTGATTGGGCATTGTTTATCCTCGGCACGACTTTTGCTATGACTCAAGGTGTTTGTTCTGTCATGCAGCTATCATCGAGCACGTGCGGGACGGCAGTGTGGTCAGGGCCCTGCTCCTGCCCGACTACTACCTGGTCACCGTCATGCTGTCAGGGATCAAGGTCAGATCATACATTGGGCTACGGGGTGGTGATAGGGTTTGTGGAAGCATTCAGTGACAGACTCTTCTACTTGGGGACTGCGTATGTACTGTTTCTTTCTTGTATGGGCCGTTAACATTGACTAGAGTACTTTAAACTTTGCAGTTGGACAGTTCTAATTAGATCAAATAAGACTTTACTTTTTAAGTACTCAGGGTCTGTTTGGAGTGGGCTGTGCTAAGATTGTTGAAACCTAGAGAGGAGGGGATGGGAGGCTCTGAAGTTCGTTGAGTGTGGCTTGTCAATATAAAATACCCATTTTGATTAAAGAAATAATCAGGGATTTAAAGCGAGGCAGTGGTGAATCTCTTCTTGGCAAGGGGTCATTTTCAAGTATTGATATATTTAAGATAATTTTCCCCATGGTAACATGAGTTTTGTTTGCTTTACCAAGAAGTGTGGGATGATGATATTTCTAGTTGCATTTTATCAGTATGCTTTAAAAAGGGTTGAAAGACCTGATTTGAGACCTTTCCAAACTCAACTTTGTGGGGTTTGTGTTTTTTGGATGGTTCCCTGTGGCCTGAGCGAGCCCAGCACTCACACTAGGCTGCATCACCCACTCGCCTTACTTTTGCTTTAGTGCCCAACTTTTCGACGGGAAGCAGATGGCAGTGAAACACCAGAACCTTTTGCCGCAGAAGCCAAATTTTTCACTGAGTCTCGACTGCTTCAGAGAGATGTCCAGATCATTCTGGAGAGCTGCCACAACCAGAACATTCTGGGTACCATCCTTCATCCAGTGAGTGTGCCTATGCAGACTGGGCCATGTGGGGTGTGTGTGTGTGGGGTTCCACTTGGGGTTTGAAGAGCTGTAGTTTGCTTTTCTTCTTCCTCTCTGTATTTATGAGCCACTGAAATATCTTGGCAGGATTATCATCTGATTTTGAGGCCTTTTCTAGGGAGTTATCAGTTACCTGATAGAATTGGACAAATCTGCAACTTTGTACTTTTAGAAAACTCATCTCAGTTGTTCCTGGGTTTATAAGGGGAGGAAGGACTCTAGCACTTATTTTCCCAAGGGCTGGTCCTAAAGCTTACCAATAAGAAAGGTGGGAGGTTGCCACATCAGTGAGAAGTGGTGATGAAGCTTGTAGATGGGATTGGTGAGGTTTGTATGCAGGTCTAGAAGTTAGCTGTGTGAGGTTTTGGTAGAACTCTGAAGAGGAAACCATTCTATGGAAAAACTGTTCCAGGCCTTATCCAGTTACTGCCTAACTCTGCTTTTGTGTAGGAACTAGGTTCTTTAAGTTCTTGTAGTTCTGACTATTGGGAGTTTTACTCTGTTGTATACTTTGGTAGGTGGGGTATTCTTGGATGGGAAATGACTTTGTTTTTTAACGCCCAAGTTTAAGTCGGTTTTCATTATTGTAACCTCTATCCAATACAGAATAAACTATTGTTACTCTTTGGCTAAAGAATTCTTCCATGATGGCAGTTGTGGAAGGCTGGGAGGCTTGGTTTGGAATGTGCCAAGGTCATGTCTGTTTTTTCTGGAGTGCTAGCTGTCTGCCAGAGCCCTGCCAGATGGCTCTGTGTCACAGTAGAATGTGAATTGCAGTTCACTGGGCAAAATGTAACTTAAGTTATCCCTTACTCAGCCTGTTCTTCAGCTTTCCCCTTATGAAAAGGGGAGTAAGTGCTGATCTCAGGGAAGGAAATAATAGGTATAATCTCTACTGAAGATTAACATCCTCTGCCCACAGAAGAGCTATTGAAATGTCAATTCCATTCAATGCCACAAACATTTATCCTACCCCTGTTAAGTGAGAGTTACTGTGCTGGGTGTTGTGGGATGTGAAGCCAAGGCTGTTGAAAGGAGTCGTAGAGCAGCATCTCCCCTCTTATGGCTGATTTCTTAATGAGAGAAATGGCTCTTCTTTTTTTTTTTTTTTTTTTTTTTTTGCGGTACGTGGGCCTCTCACTGTTGTGGCCTCTCCCGTTGCGGAGCACAGGCTCCGGATGCGCAGGCTCAGCGGCCATGGCTCACGGGCCCAGCCGCTCCTCGGCATGTGGGATCCTCCCAACCGGGGCATGAACCCGTGTCCCTTGCATCGGCAGGTGGACTCTCAACCACTGCGCCACCAGGGGAGCCCTCTTCTTTTTTTTTTTTTTTTAAACTGCAAAGTAGATTGTGGCAATGTTAATCATGTCAGAAGTCTAGAGAAATGGATTCTCTTGCAATAGAATCTAATCTATGCCTGCTTTCTCACGTGCCTCGTTTTTCAGAATGGCAACATCACAGAGCTCCTCTTGAAGGAAGGTTTTGCCCGCTGTGTGGATTGGTCGATTGCAGTTTACACACGGGGTGCAGAAAAGCTGAGGGCGGCTGAGAGGTAAGGTCTGTTGGGGAAGCCTTCCAGCCAAGGATCTTGGTAGGGATCTTCAGGGGAAGAAATCTAGGGATCTTCTCTCACCCATCCATGTCAGTCAGTGTAAAGGATTAGGGAAATTCCAAAAGAGGCCAGGGTCTCAGAGAGGAGTGGCTTACTTATAAGTCTCCAGGTTCAGTGTAATTCAGTGCTGTATACTAAGGGCCTAGATTTTTCACTCAGACATTATTCTTCACCTGACTTGCTTTTTTACTGTTTTCAGTACACTGTTTTTCCAAGCCCCTTACTTAAATTCCAGGTTTTAGGGATTTGAAATGAAATAAGCTTGAGACTTATTTGAGGACAGTGAAATAGCTTATCAGCTGCTTCCGGACATACAGGCTGGAGCCAGGCATATGACGGAAAGATAGAGCCTGTGGGTCCCCAAACAGAGCTGTCCAATGTTGTTGTGAGGCCTAATGCCCTAATTTATCTAACAGTATGTTGTAGTTATAAATGCTAATGCAACTGTGAGGTGTTTTTGGCTAGGTGCCTCATGGTTAAAGCAGATGTAGCAATAACTGATTTCCAGGCAAATGATAGTTGGATATTGCCAAGATCAGTGGCTGTTTCAAAGTGTTTCCAGGTATATAGGTGAACTTGATGCTCCTGATGGGGCAGATGGAAGAAAATGAAGCAGGGAGATGAATAGAGATGATGTTCTCAGAGTCCCAGCAACTGTCTCTCAGGATACATTTATGTAGAAGGCCAGGACCACTAGTGACAACATTCCACTCAAGCCTGTGTGGCTTATTTCAGAGGCTTATTTCAGAGTCATAAGACTAAAATGGTCTTGATAACTTCCCATTTTTGCCTTTGAGGTGCACAGCTAAGAGATGTGCAAGAACGTGAATTAAATGGCTGTATTTCTCCTTTGTTAGCTCTTTTACAGCTTTCTGTACCTGTAAGCAGAAATACTTGGAATTTTTTATCTGGGCCATTTGATACGGCATGCCTGACAAAGGTAGACTGATTGAAAAAACACAGTGATTGTACAAATTTCCTAGTATTTTTATGTTCCACAATTAAATTCAAAAGATACAATACCCTTATCAAGCACAGCATTCCAGATACCTCTGATTATTTCATGATGCTCAATTTTTTTTATTGTTGTTCAGAAAATCCTGTAAGTCTGTTATTCTAAATTATTATTTTGGTTGGTAGTTCTTTTTGCATTCTTTAAGTTCCTGCCTCTCTCTGAAGAAAGTGAGTTACAGTGACAGTAGTTTCTACATGTTTTATAACATCTATAAGAGATTTTTAAGAGTGCTCATCACTGAAAAACAGGTTTAGACCAAGGAATGCAAATCGTATTTCAATGATATGATTACTTGCCTATTGTTTTGCATGCTGTTATAGACTTGCTTGCATTGTTGGTAAATCTGTATTGAAGTATTTCACGTGCTTCACAACTACTACATGCTGCTTTTAAAGGTTGCAATACTGTTTTCAGAAATAATAGTTTAATAGTCCCTTTCCCCTCCATCCATTTATTTCTAAATAAATACTTTGACAGTTTTTTACTGATATATATATATATAATATATGTGTGTGTATATATATATATATATATATAATTAAAAAAAAATCTTTGCACATATTCCCTTTCCCTCTCTTAGTCTGACTCAAAAAATGTCTCCTGGGCTTATTACTCTAAAACAAATTTCTGCCAGCATGATTTTTTACCTTTTGGCAGTGAAATTCTATTGGATTTTTGTCCATTTTTCATAATCATTAGTTGCACTAGAGTGACAATTTTGTTCTTGTTTTCCATGTGGGATTTGGGTTGCTGACAACCTTTTTATAATTCAAATGGAAATTGAGCAGGCCTATGCTTTTTAAAAAATATATTTGTTGGATGTGTGTGTTCTCCCTCCCATTTAAGAGAGTAGTTGCTCTGTGTTCGTCATTCCAGCGCCTGGCGTTTAGTAATCACTCAGGAGGTACTTGATAAGCCAAAAGAGCTAATTATTGAGGTGGACTTGTACTGTCCAGACTCAGAAAAGTGTACACCCAGACCTCAGCCTGTCAGCCATGGGTTTATGGTATAGATGCATCTTGGATAGTTCCAGTTGCTGTACAGTTTTTTTGTTTGTTTGTTTTTGGTTTTTTTGCGGTACGCGGGCCTCTCACTATTGTGGCCTCTCCCGTTGCGGAGCACAGGCTCCAGACGCACAGGCTCAGCGGCCATGGCTCACGGGCCCAGCCACTCCGCGGCATGTGGGATCTTCACGGTCCGGGGCACGAACCCATGTCCCCTGCATCGGCAGGCGGACCCTCAACCACTGCACCACCAGGGAAGCCCGCTGTACAGTTTTTCTTGTGGCTGTCATGCTTTGTTCAGGTTTGATTGGCCGTTTCTGCTGGGTGCCTTGTCTATGAGATAGGGTAGGATTCTGTGCTGATTGCTCCTGTGGTGATGGTGGATTCCATTGCTGACCTAGTCCATCTGAGTGATTTGCATCCTTGCTTTGTTGCCAGGTTTGCCAAGGAGCGCAGGCTGAGAATATGGAGAGACTATGTGGCTCCCACTGCTAATTTGGACCAAAAGGACAAGCAGTTTGTTGCCAAGGTGAGTCATTCTCAGCATCTGGAGATGCATTGTGGACGATGTCAGGCTAGTGATAATACAGAGCTCTGAATAATCAGTCAAGAGCTGAAGCATTTCTATTTTAGGCAAACCACTGCATGGCTTGCATGGATGTGTGTGCATGATTGCATGCACGTGTGTATTTATTGTAGCGGACTTAGAAACTATAAGAACTTAAATTTCTTGCCTTGAATTTGCATAACTTCATTAGAAGTCCATGGGTTAAAGTTGTAAACATTGACCCCTTGAAATCTCTCTTATATTCTGGAGGTTCTGTCCATTTAGCAAATGACATTCTCCTAGATTTCTCTTTTCTTCTTTTGGCCATGCTGCATGGCTTGCAGGATCTTAGTTCCCACCAGGGATTGAACCTGGGCCAATGGCAATGAAAGCACCGAGTCCTACCACTGGACTGCCAGGGAACTCCCTCTCTTAGATTTCTTATGCCCAAGTATATATGACTTCAAGTTTCTCTCCTTTCTGTTTTGGGACTCTTGTGGATTTGAATTTTTTCTAATGTTATGTGTTTTGTGTTTTTTTTGAATTTTTGAATTTTATTTTATTTATTTTTTATACAGCTGGTTCTTATTAGTCATCCATCTTATACACATTACTGTATACATGTCAATCCCAATTGCCCAATTCATCACACACACACCGTCCCCCCCCCCCCCACACCGTGGCTTTCCTGCCTTGGTGTCCATACGTTTGTTCTCTACATCTGTGTCTCTATTTCTGCCCTGAAAACCGGGTCATCTGTACCATTTTTCTAGGTTCCACATATATGCGTTAATATACGATATTTGTTTTTCTCTTTCTGACTTACTTCACTCTGTATGACAGTCTCTAGATCCATCCACGTCTCTACAAATGACCCAATTTCGTTCCTTTTTATGGCTGAGTAATATTCCATTGTATATATGTACCAGATCTTCTTTATCCATTCGTCTGTCAATGGGCATTTAGGTTGCTTCCATGACCTGACTATTGTAAATAGTGCTGCAGTGAACACTGGGGTGCATGTGTCTTTTTGAATTATGGTTTTCTCTGGGTATATGCCCAGTAGTGGGATTGCTGGGTCATATGGTAATTCTATTTTTAGTTTTTTAAGGAACCTCCCTACTCTTCTCCATAGTGGCTGTATCAATTTACATTCCCACCAACAGTGTAGGAGAGCTCCCTTTTCTCCACACCCTTTCCAGCATTTGTTGTTTGTAAATTTTCTGATGATGCCCATTCTAACTGGTGTGAGGTGATACCTCACTGTAGTTTTGATTTGCATTTCTCTAATAATTAGTGATGTGTTTTATTGAGTGCTCTCCACTGATGTGTCCTGGGATGGATTTCTCTGATGTGAACTAGAGCTACTGGATAGATTGTTTGGGTCCAGCAGGAGTGCTGTAAAAGTGTTTTTTCCTTCATTGTGGGGTTTGCTACCTTGAGTGTTAGAACCTGTAGTAGACCTCACTTTCCCAAAATTGCTAATGTTTTTAGCTTTTTGTTACTTTTGGCAGTACATAATGGAAGCTTTGTCTTTATGGACTTAAAGTGGTTAAATATCCATATCCTTGAGCTTGAGAAGTGGCTGTCCTAAAAATGTCTAATAGTGAGTTTAAGATGCAAAGCCACTAGGTGGCACTGTCAGTCTGAAAAATCCTGGAATGCTTTTTCTTAGAATGGTAAAATTTTAACAAGTCTCCGAGGAATTGGCTGAATTTCTTCACTTTCTTTTTTATGCTGCCCAAAGTAGTTCACAGAATGTTCAAGTGGCCCCTTCCCTCTTCTGGTAGATGGTCTCTAAGCAGCTGTAAGATTAAGTATAATCGTGACTTTTAGTGGACATTAGTGGGAGGAGCCCCTGGTTGGATACTCCCTATGCATCTTCCACATCTTGATGAAGACCAGAATGGACCCCTGCTTCTTCGTGTGAGGACCATACTAGCTTGGGAACTTGGACATGGCTGCTCTGCCTAACTGAAACTTACTTGGTGTGTTTATGTTTCCTATAATCTGTTCTAAAGACTATACTGCACAATGAAAGGATGATAATTCACTCACCAAGGAGGCAAGCCTTCCATTTTTCACCATCATCACTTTGGGCATCTGTGATATTAGTGATGTAGATGACCCTTGGGAGGGTCTCATTATCCTGTACTGTCCCTAGCAGCCCCTCCTCAGTTGAAATTGAGTTTGTAGAGAAACCTAGAAGATTTTGAAGGGTTTTTGGGCCTTGGCTGGTTGGGGAACCTAGGCATAGCTGAAGAAAAATTCTTCAGCTAAAGGATTAGACGATTGAGTCAGTGGCTTTGCATTTATCTTGAATATGATTTTATTGATAACTAGAAAAAGGAGAGCTTTAGGACATTTATAGGACATTTCTTCCATTTTTAAAAATCAAGGATTCCAGAATCTATGTTTTGTCTTTTTTGTTTTGTTTTAAAACAGGGTGAGGCATTTTTTTGCTTTTGTTTTTAATTACAATGAAACTTTATTTGTTACAATGCCAGAGTAGAGGAGATTGCCTCTAAAAGCCAACTGATTAAGGATCCTGTAGTATCCTAAATATAAATTTAGGTCATTTGGATATAGACCTGTTCAGAGAGTAGAGAGAAAAAGGTGTTTATAGGTAGATAAATTGTTTTTGAAACTTACTGAATTTTGGAAATTCTTCAGCATTATTTTTGTTTTTAAAACAGGAAAAAACGTAAAAAAGAAGGAAAAACACTCATACTAGATGAAATTACTATGACACAGGTTTTTTTTTTTAAAACAAAGTTGATCATACTGTCAATCTCGGAGGTTGGCAAACTATGGCCCACGGGCCAGATTTGGCCCGTCACTTGTTTTTGTGTGGCCTGTGAGCTAAGAATGGATTTTACGTAGAAAAAAATTTTCTGTGGCACATTGAAATAATATGAAATTCAAATTTCAGTGTCATGAGTAAGTTGGCACATAGCCACATCTATTCGTTTACATATTGTCTAGAGCTGTTTTTGTGATATGGTGGCAGAGGTGAATGGTTGTGACAGAGACCATATGGCCTGCAAAGTGTAAATATTTGCTATCTGGCCCTTTACCGAAAAAGTCTGCTGACCCTTGATCTATACCAGTCCTACTCAGAGTACCTTGATATAAGGAGCTTGAGCCAGAATGTAAACCAAGGCATTGCTGCTTTCATCAAGAAAATCTTGCTACAGAAAAAATGTCAGCAATGTTCTCAGCGATGTAGTTGATTTATGTTCTGCTACAAGCGCCTTATCTCATTGCAAACTGGCAGCCACTTTTGAATAGTCCTGACTTGTATTCCTTTGTATATAATTTTTAAGTTTGTATTTTTAACACGTAAACATTTTTAAAGAACTCTAGGGTCTTCTTAAGAAATGTACTGTCTGGGGGCTTCCCTGGTTGTGCAGTGGTTAAGAATCCACCTGCCAATGCAGGGGACATGGGTTTGAGCCCTGGCCCGGGAAGATCCCACATGTCGCGGAGCAACTAAGCCCATGCGCCACAACTACCGAGCCTGTGCTCTAGAGTGCGCGAGCCACAACTACTGAACACACGTGCCACAACTACTGAAAGTCTGCCCTCCTAGAGCCCGCGCACTGCAACGAAGAGCAGCCCCTGCTCGCAGCAACTGGAGAAAGCCTGCGTGCAGCAGTGAAGACCCAATACAGCCCAAAATAAAATAAAATAAAATAAAAAAGAGTGGTGACCTCCCAAAACAACACTGCAAGGGCTGAGTCACTTTAAAAAAAAAAAAAAAAAGGGAAAAGAAAAAAAGAAATGTACTGTCTGTTTCCCTCTCCCTTGAGGCAGCCATTTATGTAAACGTTTTTAAAGAACTCTGTTCTCTGCTTAAGAAATGTACTGTCTGTTTCCCTCTCCCTAGAGGCAGCCATTTTCAACTCTTTGCTAATCCATGTCTTGGAATAAAATGTTACATTGCTCCCTCTTGATTTTTCAGGCATAACCCCTTTTCCTTCACACATGGAAGATGAAGATTTAGTTTTTTCACACATGGGTGTTCATGTACTTTTCTCTATGCCTTCTAATAGGACTATATCATAATTCTGGCTCAATTAATATTCAATGTTTACTTTGTAAATGCTAATCACTTCCGAGCCATATAGCATATTATGAATACTTTTCATTTCCTGCATGATTTTTTGTTTTCCTTGGAGGTAATAATTATTTTAAAATTTCTGTATATATCTTTCTCATACTTATTAATTCAACCCCCACATTCTGGCTGTCTAAATCTCTTCACAAGACATTGATTCAGTTTGTTATCCTTTATCTTTTTCAATACTACTTTCCAGGAGCCTTGTAACCTGTACCAGTCTGGATTAGTTCTTTTTTTTTCTTTTATAAAGCTGTCATCTTTCGATTTCTTTACCATTATCCTGAGTTTTTCTTTGCCTCACTCCTGGATTGGTACTATGTTTGCTGGATCTTTTGGCTTCTTTATGATTTACTACTTTATTTCGGTGGCACACATTCTGTAGCTTCTTGGGAAAAGAGTGCTTGGTAGGTAAATTTTTTGAGACCTTTCATATCTACTCTGTTATTACACATGATAGTTTAGGTGGGTATAGAATTTTATGTTGGAAGTTATTTTCTTTTAGAATTATAAAGGCAATGCTCCACTGTCATTTATCTATTGGAGTTTTTTTTCCACGTATTTTAGTAGTCTGATCTCTCATCCTTATAATATATTTTTATTTCTGTAAGCTGTTAGCAAATTCTTCTTTATTCTGAAATTTCACAATGATGCTCTTTGTTTATCAATGTGTGAGCATGTTGTGGTTTAATTTTTAGTCCTTTATGTCTGGGAATTTCAACTGTTTTGTTGATTTCCATCTAGTTTATCTGCTCTCTGTTTTTCTAGAATTCCTGTTTGGATATTTGACTTCATGGACTAGTCTTCTAATTTTTTCTTAATATTTTCCATCTTTTTGTCTTTTCTTTCTAGATATCTTCATATTTGTCTCTCATCTCTCCTATTAGATATTTCATTTATGATGCTGTGTTTTAATTTCTAAGAGCTTTCTTTGTTCTCTGAATGTTTCTCTTATACAGTTTAAAAAATAACATGTAATACTTATTTCAGAGATGAATATCATCTGTTAGGTTTTTGAGGAATTAATAATAATTTTTTGAAGATTTTTTTTCTCCCTGCATAGTCTTTGTTGTCTAAGTTGTTTTTAATTCTCTTTGGTTATTTTGATCTCTTATTTTCCATATTAGAGGCTTTCCTCAGATATGTGGTGATCCTTGGTTGTCTCTCTCAAAGAATTAGGTATTCAACCCTGGCTTAGGAGCAATGAACTCTTATGTATGGGATTTAGGGTATACATCTTGAAATCCAGGTGCTTCTTACATAGATTTTAAACCAGTCCTAGTTTGGGGCCTTATTTTCATCCCCCCTTGAGATTCCTGATTTGATAGTTTCTTACTCTTGGGTAGGGGAAGTCTGCAGTATAAATCAGAAAGGCTATTTTCTTTTCTCACCACTAGCTCAGGATTTAGCTTTTGTGAGTCTGTGGAGTCAGTTACCACTCATCCCTCTGCTTTCCAGCTTCCAAGTTTTGTTGCTATATTCTTCTCTCCCATTATCTTTGTCCTTTTGGGCTTTTGGCAAACAACAAAACAAAACAAAATAAAAAACAGCCCCCCAAACCCTTTATTTTTGTGTAGAGGTATTTAGGGAGAGTAACAAAATAAATATTTGAACTTGCTTTATTGCTCACAGTGTTCCATTATAAGGCTGCATCATAATTTATTTAACTAGTCCCCAGTAAGTTATTATGTAGTTTATCACTTTTCCATTTTTTAGAAAATGGAATAAATCTCTATGTAAATGGAAGTTATTTCCTTAGGAGTATTTTTGAGGATATTTACCAAATAGCTCCCCAGGAATGGTAACTAGTGTATATCCCATGTGTGTTCATTTTCTAATATGTTGTAGAGCAGAGCTTGACCAGCGTTTTCTTAAGGGACTATATAGTAAATATTTTAGGCTTTCTGGGTCATATAGTCTCTTTGCAACTACTCAATTCTGCCACTGTAGCAAGAAAACAGCTGTGGGTAATATGTAAATGATGGGCTGTGTTCCACTAAAACTTTATTTACAAGAGTAAGTGGTGGGCCCTTGGCCACAGTTTACCAAACCCTGTTGTAGAACATGGGATATCAGCATTAAATGTAAAAGGGAAAATGATCTGTATTTCTTTTCATAAGCTAGGACCCAGCTGCAGTTTTGTAGTCATTTTGCCTAATTTAAAACATTTGTTAATGACAAACTACTCTCAAGGAAACCTAAAAAGGTCCTAAGCACGTGCCTTGGGCCTTCCCTAACATAGTCTGACAGTCCTGCAAGTTCTTGCTGAAGAATTCTGCTCTGAGCCTGGTGTGACCCTAAGGCCTGAACAAATAGAGTGACTGCTGAAGAGAGGACCGCTGTCTCCCAGGAATTAATTGTACAGGGAACAGCTAAATAGCCTGCAAAGCCTGCTAAAGGTGACCTGTGAACTCTTTAACCAGGTGCCTCTGGGACCCTCTGGGTGACTTTTGGAACTGATGCAAAGCTGTAGGTTGGTATGTTGGCCGAGAGTCTCACTTCTGAGAAATTTGAAACTCAACAAAGTATTCTCTGGATACATGTGGCACTGAAAGACTGGTTTCCATTCTCTGCTTAAGCAACTTCTCTTCTTAAGGAAGGAAATGCTAGGGAGGGCTATCCTTGTCTCTGCAGGTTAGCAGAGAGGAATGTTCACTTCACAGCGATTAGCTTAGCCTACTTGAGACTTTTGTGCCTGTCGTGGCTTGCCAGTTTCCTGCCTGCCTTCCCTGTGGCGTTTTAGCTGATCTGTGCTGTTGGTAGCCATATGGTCCCTTGAGCACATGGCTTGGCTTCCCTGTCCCTGCTGCTGGATGCTTGGGCCTTGCAGATTTCACAGACCTGAATAACACTTGGGGGTGGGGAGAGGGGGTGGAGTCTTCTCACTGCCCGGCCTGGTAAGATAGAGGCCGCTAGCTTGGTTCTCTGTACCAATTGATTGCTTAACCAACAGAGCCCCAAACTAGGTGCTTTGAGAAGATGCAAAATAATGAGAAGTGGTTCCCGTTCTCAAGGAGCTTATTACCCTTTAGGGCTTCATCTGGGAGATATCCCTAAGTAGTTAACTTTGTGATATTGTTGGCCATGTCCAGTTTTGGAGGTCAGGTTATAAGCTATCCATGGATGCAGTGGATTCTAGTACTTATTTGGTTTAGCCCTGATGATTTTTTGCTGTGCAAAAATGTCATAGCTTTGAATGGAGTTCATTATCATGTCTCTCTGAGGTGGTTTTTTTTTTTTTGCGGTACGTGGGCCTCTCACTCTTGTGGCCTCTCCTGTTGCGGAGCACAGGCTCTGGACGCGCAGGCTCAGCGGCCATGGCTCACAGGCCCAGCCGCTCCGCGGCATGTGGGATCCTCCCGGACCGGGGCACGAACTCGTGTCCCCTGCATCGGCAGGCAGACTCTCAACCACTGCGCCACCAGGGAAGCCCTCTGAGATGGTTTTTAAGCAAGGATATTTAGTATTTTTGGCTAGACTTTTATATTCCTATTTGGTAACGTGGAGAGAACAAAAAAATACTAGCTACTTCCTTGACCTTTTGTCATATGGCTTTCAGATGAAAAGGAAGTTCTGGGGATGGTCTGGCTAGGAAGTTGGCCCCTCCTATACCAAAAAGAGGTCAAGACTTGGTTTGTAGCCTAAGTTAGCAAACTAATTTGCTGATAAGAAAATGATTGAATTAGGAAAGACTTGTAAACATTTACCTAGCTTTTTAAATTGAGACTATTTTTAGAAGAGTTTTAGATTTACAGAAAAATTAACAGATACTACGGAGTTCCCACATTAACCCCTTTCACCACTCCCCCCCAGCTTCCCTTATTATTGTCTGACATGATTATGGCACATGGATTGTAAGTAGTATATCAGCATTGATACATTATTATCAACTAAAGTTACTTTCCCTCTAATGTCTGTTTTCTGTTGCAGAATCTCATCCTCAATAGCACGCTAAATTTAGTTGTCATATCTCGTTAAGCTCCTCTTAGATTTGATCGTTTCTCAGATTTTCTTTGCTTTTGATGACCTTGACAGTTATGAGGAGTATGGGTCGGGTATTTTGTCGGCTGCTCCTCTGTGGGAATTTGTCTGATGCTTGGCTTCCTTTTAAGTACCTCTTACGGTGTCCAGTTTGTTGGCTTGCGCTTAGGTGCCTAGGGGTATTTGCATCAGAAAGTGGCGCTTTGTACTGTGTGAGGACAAAGGGTGGCAGCTGTGCTGTTCTGGGGGCTGGGGATGGGAGATGCCGAGCAGAGTCTGCTGCTGAGGCCTGAAATTTACAGCTCCAAGAAGCCGTTTGCTGCTGCCGTGGCTGCTAACGCATCATAAGGGGTGACGAATACGAGTAACTTGTCACCGGGGTATGCTTAGATCTTCACATTCTGTAATCAGGGGGTGAAGGTGTGAGCACTATGATACTTTCCCTGGTTGTATTTCTCTCTGAGCATGACTAGGGAGTAGAGTATGTCTAGATATTTCTCATGTCTTTTTTTTTTTTTGCGGTACGCGGGCTTCTCACTGTTGTGGCCTCTCCTGTTGCGGAACACAGGCTCCGGACGCGCAGGCTCAGCGGCCATAGCTCACGGGCCCAGCCGCTCCACGGCATGTGGGATCTTCCCGGACCGGGGCACGAACCCGTGTCCCCTGCATCGGCAGGCGGGCTCTCAACCACTGCGCCACCAGGGAAGCCCTCTCATGTCTTGATTACAAGAAGCTTCCCTATGTTTTTGGCAATTGACAATTTAATAGGAGTTAGTTTTGCAGTGAGAGGAGTGTGTAGCTTGCTCCATCATTGAGATTTAGGAAATACCGTGATGTGCGTGCACTTGAGATGCCTGATGATTACTGTATCTGTTGGGCAGTGGTCCTGTACTTTTGAGGGAGGAGCAGTATTGACCTGCTGTACGAGCTGTTTTGCTGGGTATTTTTGTGGAATTTTTGGTTTGAAGGTGGGATAGCAGTATAGCACGTATCATGGATGCCTCGTGGCCCCTTCCCCTACCCCCATGTGCTGTAATCCATGTCATACATATGTGGGATTTTGAAGCATAGAGAAATCATTAGCTGAGGTCTTTTTCTTTTGGTCAGTTGGCCAAGCCACTGCTGCTGTCTTTAGGGAGTGAGAAGGAGATTCCATTATGATGGGCATTTTTACTTGGCATTAATGTGTCTAGGTGATAATGGGAACAAGATGTACTCTTTTTTTTGCAGTTACTGAGTCTGTGTTCTCGGTTATACCTTCTTGGCTGTTTTTAAGTTCTACACTTAAAATGATTGGGCCTGGTATAAGGGGCTCTTTGATTTGGAGGGTCCTATATGCTTTGGCACCACTCATACCTAGGTGATCATTCCTGACCTTGACTCGGTCCTCTTGTGGCTACACATGATGCTTTTGATTACCTTTGGACTTCACTGAGCTTTTCTGGTCAGGTGGGTTTTGGATTCTGGCTGTCTGAGTTTTAGCGTTAGCCTTTATGTGACTCTCAGATCTATGAAAAAGGTTATAGCAGAACGGCTGTGGTTATTTGAGCATGTTTTATTTTTTTTTCCTAAATTTAGGTTTGCAAGTTAATCTTAGACATAGTTGAAAATTAAAAATAATTACCCCCTCTCCTAATCTACACAGCTCTTTCTCAGACTCTTTACTACTCTTTTGGCCCTGGCCTGTTTCTCTCTACACTGCTTCCATTACTTACCGTGTTAAAACCCCAGGATGTCTTCCCATCCATGAGCGGTAGTCAGCCATCCATGGATTTATAGCTTGATTCCAGCTGTCATCTTTCTTTTTTCACTCATTCTGTTTGATGGTGCTTTCCTCCTGCTATTTCCTTTCATGTATAATTTCTCACTTGGTTTTGCTTTTTGTTCCTTCTTCAGATTGTCCCTTAAATTACTCTTTACTCTTTTTTTGTGTGTGGTTGGCTGGTTCTCTGGAAAAGGTAGAGACTAGCCACTTAAGCAGGAGTCTGCAAATAAATGGGTGTATTCTGTTGTAAAAGGTTGTGAGCCTTCCAGGGAATAGTTAGTGAAGGCTCTTTTAGGATACTTACCAGTGTGATACCCACCACAGCAAAGGAGAGGCCGGCTCCTTTTGTTTCACATATAAAAGAGGAAGGGAATTTTGCAAGTCTACACTCATGGTGCAGCTGATCCTTAGTTTGTTCAGCTACCTGTTTGCTCCTGATGGGGTCTGACTGAAGCCTAGGAGAGTTAGTTTTGGTTCTGCAGACGGTGACTGTGTTTTGTAGTCAATAGCTACCTCATAGCAAAGTGTTACTTGCAAAAATTCCAAACAGCCTTTGTAACAACAGGTTCTGAATATAATTGGGTGAATTGTAGACAGCTGGCTGAATTATGAGGTCTAGTTACAACCCTGATGTGGTCCTAGTCTGGTTTCAATGGAATTTTATTCTCTACACATTGGTGGAGTGTTCTAATAACCTCCACAGAGGAATATTTGTGCTTTTGCCCTTGAATAGATATCCTTGTAAACTACCCCAGATTGGGAGTTAATCATTGGCTGAGAGTGGGGTCCAGTGTTACTGACTTCGGGTTCCAAAACAGAGATGCCCATAGTAGTGCTCTGAAAAGGAGGCTTTCAGAGTAGTTGAAGTAATATATTAGCAATTTAACGTTTCTGCCGGTGAGATTAACAGCTGAGCATCTCCTTTCGCACACTGAGATGACAATTCTTTTTGCCCTTCACTTGCCTTTGATTTTTCTGCTCTGCATTGGGGTGTCCTATTTTGGTTCTTTCTCATCTAGTGCTGCTACCTTCTTCTAATCCAGCCCTTGCCTCTTTTCCTAGAATCATGTTGTGATAGGCATTTTGATTGTAGCTTAGAACCTGTTTCAAGGAAAATCTTCAATAGCACGTAGAGACTGGATTTCCAGTTTGTAAGCTTTGTAGTTAACCACAAATCTTGGTCAGGGCAAAAGATTTAAAAAAAGCTTGACCGTCTTTATGAATGATACAGATCCTGCCTCGATGAGAAATCACCATCTCTTTGGGGGCTGATAATTATAGCATAGTTTTCTTCAACATTGTTGTACCATAAAGAAAGATATTGGATCTACCCCAGATGGCTCTTGATTCCATCCTTCTTCCTGTAATTGGGTGTGCCTTGCTCCTTAGCATGTGTGCTATGAGATTTGGGCTATCGAGGCAACATTTAAGCATTTTTGCCTTCTCGCCCACAGGTGATGCAGGTGCTGAATGCCGATGCCATTGTTGTGAAGCTGAATTCTGGGGACTACAAGACCATCCACTTGTCCAGCATCCGACCACCGAGGCTGGAGGGGGAGAATACACAGGTGAGATGAGAAAAGCAGCAAAGCCTCTTTTCCAGAACCAAAGGGGAGGAGATGGAGAATTAGTTAGATGTGGTCCATGTGTAGGAGAATGCTAATGGACAAGTAGTATAAATCACTAAAGTATTATTTCCTGGCATCTGCAGCCTAGCTGCTATTGGGCAGGTCTCAATTTCTCCTGAACCACACTCACTACTCTCCCTTCATTTTCGATGGGCCCTGTTGGCATTCCTCCCTAATGGGCTTGAGAGGAGTTAGGGTTGGTATATGTTAGGTGGTAAATGAGTCTTGTTTATTAACGAGATCTTATTATCTGAGGATAAGGGGAGGAAAAGATCTATGTCTCACATGCATGATAGTAAGGCTTGTTTTGCTGGTCATTTTGATTTGATCTGTATGTTTTTGCTCTAGGAAGAAATGAATCTTGGTATATATATTATCTGGGGTCACCTACTCATCTTTTCCAAGTGGTAACTAGAATTATTAGCTGTACTGTGTCTTGCTGTTTGTTGGATATTTTGGCAGCAAGGGTGCTTGCCTAGCCAATGTGTATGATTTTGGTATGTCAACTTTGAGAAATTATGTTTAGGCTGAAAACTGCAGGCAGTTTTATTTTAAATTCTGTGGTCATTTTCTTTCCATTGTTATGTTATAAGAGGTTGGGGAAAGGGATTGTGGTTGAACTTCTTTGTTTGTCTGGCTTTCTTGTTTTTACAGACATCTTTTTAGCCCCTGTTTTTGCCTTCTGATAACTAAAGTGTATAACTGTGTCGATTGGTTATAGAACTGGGTCCTTAGTGAGAGCTGGTGCCACAGGCAAATTGAATAGTGTGGTTGAAGTTAGTGCTGTGTGGCTTTTTAATGTATCCCTTTTGTAGTTCTAGAGACTTGAAATTTGCTCTTCTGATGTTTTGCACGTCTTGGTGCATTCACGAGTTGAAATTCAGGCCCTGTTTTCATTTGTGTGAGAGTTTAGAGACAGCCCATAAGAGTCAAGTGAAAATATTGTGATTGTCTTTTGAGTCAGATCATGCGTAAGAAACCCATACAGGATGGGTTCTTTGAATGTCTGGCCAATCAGTTCATCTCCACCCCCAACCCCCCAGCCTTTTTTTTCCCACAGAGGAGGCAATTTAATGCAGCAGACAGGATTGTGGTAAGGTTGAGAATGTAAATGCACGACAGCCTAGAAATGCCAGAATAAGGTTCTCAGTAACTGTAGCTCTGCCTCATTGCACAGAGTAAATACACACGTCCGGTTTTGTCAGCTCCGGGAGTAGTCCACAGTTCTGCATCTGTGCCGTGCAGTTGGAATTAAGGTTCCCACGGCAACCACAGCTTTGGAATTCTTGAACGTTAATTTTTTGTTTTGTTTTGTTTTTTGTTTTGTTTTGCGGTACGCGGGCCTCTCACTGTTGTGGCCTCTCCCGTTGCGGAGCACAGGCTCCGGACGCGCAGGCTCAGCGGCCATGGCTCACGGGCCCAGCCGCTCTGCGGCATGTGTGGTCCTCCCGGACCGGGGCATGAACCCGTGTTCCCTGCATCGGCAGGCGGACTCTCAACCACTGCGCCACCAGGGAAGCCCTTGAACGTTAATTTTTGTGCCTGCATCAGCAGCCAAAGCATTATGTTAAAGGAGACTGAGTAGCTGAATTTTAAGCAGTCTTTAGGGGCGTGGGGGAGTTATAGCTTAGGTCTGACGATAGCAAGTTTTCTGGAGTAAGAACTAAACTACCACTGAGAATTTTTCGTTTTTCTCGGATCCTTTGGAACTCCTCAGGGGGTAATGGATGGATTTCCCTTAGCCTAGCGGATGACAGAAAGTTGTTGGAATACATTTCCCAGTTTAGGCAGGATCATGTTTATAGAATTTCTTGTTCTTTACCAAGGTAGGTTATCTCTCATTTTATTTGTTAGACTTCTGTTCATTCCTGAGATCTTATTCCATTTTTTAAGAAAGTTCTAAGTGAGTCTCAGCTCTAAGAGTCAACATATGGCTTTTGAGTGAAATGAAGAATGATTTCCCTTATTTGTTCATTAAATTCCTTTGGAAGATTTTAATGAGAGTCACATAAGAAATTAATATAATACACTTTGAGTACAGTAGTGGTGGGTGCTGTGAAGAGCCCTGTTGGTGCTTGGGAAGTCTTCCCAGGAGCAGCTCGTATACCTCTTGAGTGCTCACGGACGAGAAGTGAGCAGATGAGAGAAAGGGCACTCTAGACCAGCACTGTCCAATAGACACATAATGCAAGCCCCAAACCTGAGCTCTGTGTGTTATTTAAAATTGTCTAGTAGCTATGTTTTAAAGAACATTAATTTGAATGCAGTTTATTTGACTTACTATATCCAAAACAGTATCATTTCAACATTTAATGAATGTAAAAAATTCATGAGATATTTTACTTTTATTTTTACTGTGTCTTGGAAATCTGATGTATATTTTATACTCGGATCTCAGTTCATCCTAGCATATTTCTAGGGCTCAGTAGCCACAGGTGTGTAGTGGCTACTGTAATGGAGAGCACAGGTTTAGGAATTCAAATGAATAGGTTCATTGTCATTGATAAATACTTACTGGGAACCCACTTTGTACCAGATGCTGGGGTTGCAGTGGGGAATAAACCCTCATGGAACTACTCTCATGGAACTTTAAAATCTAGTAGGGGAAATTCACAAGTAATCACGTTTATGTCTTGTGTTATGAAAGGAAAGGTTAGCGTTTATAAGAATGCATAATCTGGTAAGGCTTCTTTGAGGAAGTGACTTTTAAGGCCTGAAGGCTGATTAGGAGTTAGCTAGGTAAAAAGTGAGGAGAAGACAATTTCTGACCAAGACAGCAGCAATGACAAGAACCAGGTGAGTTTGGGAATAGGGAATGGATGGCCTCTGTGGATGGTGCATGAGTGGTGTGATGCCTGTGTGGTCCAAAATATGGGCGGGGCAGATCATGCATGTCCTGTGAATATTCCCGGATAGTCATGAAAAGAGAGAGAAGTGGGGCATGTGATGAACTGTGAGTAATTTTGTATGACTGGAGAGGATACTTAATGCCAGGGGTTAGTAAGAAATGAGTTTGGGGGTTAGGCAGAGGCCACGTGTTGAAAACATGTCTGCCATGCCTTGTAGGCTTTTGTCTTGAACGATTTTAAGGGATGGCACCTTTTGTGTTTGCGTGTGCTTGTGTTGGTGGCTTTCATTTATAAAACATGAATGTACTTTGTGTCTATAAAAGAAGATCATGCTAGATGAAAACTGATCTGTAGCGAGGGGTTCTGGTTTTGTTTTTGGTAAAGCTCACCTGGGGGTGAAAGGTATGAGGAAGGAGAGTGGATGTGGCTCCAGTAGCCTCTCACCCTGGAGGAGTCTTTCTACTTGAAGAATTCTCCCTGGAACCCTCACAATGAGTGGAGATTTTGCTCTCTGCTTATCTGAAAGAGATTTACAATATGGGTGTAGGAATAGAAATCACCCAGAGATCCCAGTGAGGCTGTAACTATATGTGTGTAATGACTAGGCAAGCAGGAGTCCCCTTGGAGTCTTTGGTTTCCCTAGTATTCTTTACTGTATACCAACAGTTCCTATACTACAAGGGGAGTCCAGTCAAGTACTGAAGGCATGGATGTCGGGACCTCTGTTAGGCCACATTGCACCCTTGTGCAGGTTAGAGAAGGGTGCCCCTTCAGGCAGCCTCACGTCAGGGCACATGGCTTGGCAAGTAGAGTGGAGGCTGAATTTTAGCTCCGACTCTCCCTCGGTCCGCTTGGCCAGGTGCCCTCTTGCACGGCACAATGTGTACAAGACGATGCGGCTGTCCTAGTTAGAACAGGGCTGATGGACTCTCCAAAGAAGATGTCTTGGCTATGTTTTGGGAATTGGGGAATGGTCTCGTACTTACAGAAAGAAAGGATGCTTGAGAGTTGTTTGGAGATGACGGGGGGACCGTGGAGGGTGCTGAATGAAACCCTCAGGAGATTGCCTTCTCTCGAATTTGGGGACATTTGGGGGAGGGGGTGTCAGTGGCTTTGAAATGGAGAAAAAGTAACTTGGCAGCTTATGGTATTGGAGCTCATTCTACACAAAAGAACAGAGTGGGATAAGGTGTAGATTAAGGAACTGGAGGAGGAGATGAAGAGGGAGAGTCTTTGCATGAGCTTCCTCGGGGGCAGACAGGTGGTGTGCAGAGACTCCTGCTGTGGGTGGGCCTCCCTACAAGCTCCCAGGTGATGACCCAGTGGGGCTTGCCCTTCAGGTAAGAACGGGGAGGTTCTTTTAATGTTTATCTTCCCCCTACCCTAAAAATTAACGTGACATCAGCTAATACAGATCTTCTGAGACACCTCTGTATATTGTAGGGCAAATTGGATTTTCCTTTTTTTAAATATAGAGACAAATTCATTTCTATTAAATTATACATGAAGGCAAGGAGGTTTTGCCCAAGGCTAACTGTGTACTTCCATTCCCTCCTTTTGGTTACTTTCTAATTGTAGCCAGAGGAAGGGCTCTGGACAAAACTGCATGATCAAAGGAACTGTTTGCATTCTAGGCAGCTCTTTTCCAGTAGCACCTGGAAATTCATGGGTTAGCCACGGCTCCCAAATTTTGGTTAGAGCTTGATTTGTTGCTGGAGCATGTGACAGAGTTAAAAGCTAGAGTGTGTAGTATTTCCCTCAGAAGGAGTACAGTTGGATGTCTGATGCTGTTGATTCTGTTTCTGTGGCACCAAGCTTTTGGATTATTAGGGTGAATCCAGTGTCTTCTCTTTGGAGATATAGCTCCTTCAGGCTGAGATCCATTTTGGACATTGGTGTGTGGTGCTCCTGTGACCCGAACATGTATCAGGGTTTCTCTAAAGGTGTAGTGTGTGTTATCCATTTGTTTGCCACAAAGATACAAGTGCTAAATCTTGGAGAAAGGCTATGGGTTTTCTGAGCTGCTGCCTTAAAGGAGATAACACGCTGTGCATCTCAGGACTTCCTAGAGAGCTTTTGGCTTTGATCTGAAACTGGAAAACCTAGTGCTCTATTGCCCAGGGCTGCTGCGGGCTTTGTGTTACACTTGGAGTGTTAATGACAAAGGAAATACAACCCCTGGGCATTTGATGAAGGGGCTGACTTATTTCCCCATGAAGTCCGATCTTGCGGTGCTATTGTAGTGGGCAAAGACAACACACACACACACACACACACACACACACCCCACCCCCGGGAAGTGTGGAAACCCTTCCCCTCATCTCTCATCTGTGGTTTCGTGCTTTCAGCTTGTATTGGTTTCCATCACCCTTTCAGCCTCCTCCCTGTGAACTTACTTACCAGATAAATGTTCTTTCACAGCACGGCCTCTAAATATTCAGACCTGGGCACTGTAGGATCAGTTTTGTTAAGGCTGCAGTCTGCCTAATCTCCCACAGTCCTTGCTGCCTGTTTGGGGGGTTTGTTTCCCAGGCCTGAGCCCACTGGGTCTCCTCTTTAGACAGGTGATGGGAGATGGAGCTGCAGGTGGGCACATTATTAGTGATACCTCTCAATGCTTAAGGGTTTTTTCTCAGAGGCAGGGTGGTTTCAGGTGCTAATATCACCATTTGTTGTGCAGGACCCTAGGGTGCTTTGCCATTTAGACACGATTGAAGGTGGTTCTCAACCTATTTCCTCCAGGTTAGATTTCTGAAAGCATGATGAGTGGTCCCTCTGGACCCTAGAGCAGACGATGCTGCCAGCCGAGATGCATAGTGTAACAGGGGCAAACCCGTAAACCCACTGACTGTGCTCTTGCGTGTGTGACTGGGAAACATGAAGCAAATAGTGAATTACAGAGGGACTCGAGCCTGGCATTGAGGACCTTGGAGAAAAGCAGAAGCTCTCTGAAATGGATATAACATTTCACCGGTTTCCAATGGAGAGATTTGGGGACTTGCAGCAGTGTGATCAAAGGACATAGAATATGTCAGAGCGCCAGCAGAGGCATTCTGTACCGGCTTCAGATTTGTTTGATCTGGGCAGTTTTGAGGAGAACACTTGAAACTTCTTTGTTAGAGGACTGAAAAAATTACCATTAGGAGACGATGGCTTGGTCTTAGCTCATCTATTTAAGATTCCAGGATGTATATATCCAGTCATTTTTTAAAGATTAATACCTGTGGTTCAGCTGGAGTGGTCACCAGAGTCAAGGTATTTCATATCTGGGGGGATCCAGTTTCCTAAAATGTATGTTCCACCACTCTTTATAAATGAATTATAACCTGGAGAAGACAGCAATTGCCTATCTATTTCCCTTTGGTTTACTTTTTTCTCTCTGTTACAAATTATGTTTTCTTTTGTGTCCTTTAGCTCATGCATCCCCTTTCCCACGATCTTGTCTCTCCCCTACAAGTAATTTTTGTGGGAGTTTAACAGTCTCCTAGTGGGTCTTGCTGGTTAAGCCTTTCCCAAACCTTGTGCATTTATGTCTTTCAGTCCATCTCTCTCTCTCTTTCTTCTCCGTTCATTTAATCATCACTGTTACCAGTTCTGTATTTTCAATTTATCTAAATCTTCCCAGTGCTGCTGTGTTCATATTTCTTGTCTCTGTTCAGTCCTGTGAGCTGCAGTAAGTTTCTTTTGTTTCCAGAGTTGACAGCCTCATCATACTGTCCTGTGACCATTTAACATAGCTGCTGTGCTGAGGTAACCCTCTTTCTTGCCTTGGTTCTCGAAAGCCTCTTTAGGCCAGGGATTTCCATACCCAGTCCTTTCCTTCTCTGTATCATCCTGTTCTGTCTGTTGATGTCCAGGCCTGCTTTCCACCGTGAAGCCTAAACTCCCCTGACGGCAGGAATGGTATGTTTTTCTCCGCTTCCTCTCTCCCCTCTTTTTCCGAAGCTTGCAGAGTGCTGTGACTACTGTAGGCAGTTAATAAATGTTTAAGTCGACGTTATCTGCTGAGGCTGAAGACCTAATCCATACATTATTTTTGAGTGACATCATTTTTAGCACTCCTAATCCATCGCTAATATCTGTGACTGCTTCTGCTAGCCAGTGCAACTTGAGCCCAGTGTATTGGTGTCGAAAGGCCCCAGGAGGGAGTTTTTGCCGTCGGGTTTTTTCCTACTTCCTAATTGGATTGCTTGTTTTGATGGTCAGGTCACACACGGCTTGGCTTTCTGTAGGCACTTCCTCTTCCCCACTCCTGGTTTCAACCTAGTTGCCGCCATTGGGGTGACGAGCCCTGCCTCTCCCTGGGCACTGGTTTTCCTCATAATGGTATTCCAGTAGCCCGGGCAGATTGGCTTCAGTCCACCAGAGGGGTTAATTTCAGGATTTTAAGTGCTTCTGCATGTTGGCCTCTAACTGACTTTCTTTTAACACCTCTACTCTTATTCAGGCTTTCCCAAATTATCCCTCTTTCATAGATAGCAGTTCAGATGTCTTGATTCATTGGAGTTTTTAGGTGCGCTTTTTCCCCCTGCGGGCTATCTGTTTTTTTTTTTTTAAACTCTTGTTGACCTTGTTGGTTGTCACATTCTTTCTTTGCTTGGAAAAAATTTTAAAATCAATTAGAGAAGCTTTCCCTTCATCTTTCTCTCTTTATTTATGAGATACTGATTGCAGAGCTACCTACACTGTGTTTAGATAAATTACTTTTTTTTTTTGGCATAACATTTATACGCAAGGCAATTTTTTTTTTTTTTTTTTTTTTGCGGTACGTGGGCCTCTCACTGTTGTGGCCTCTCCCGTTGCAGAGCACAGGCTCCGGACGCACAGGCTCAGCGGCCATGGCTCACGGGCCCAGCCGCTGCACGGCATGTGGGATCTTCCCGGACCGGGGCACGAACCTGTGTCCCCTGCGTTGGCAGGTGGACTCTCAACCACTGCGCCACCAGGGAAGCCCCTGCAAGGCAATTTTAGTGCAGTCATCCAGTGCCTTGCACTTCTGCAGGCCAGGGTTGTAGGTTTCATTCCTTGGTGGACTGATTAGCTTTGTACTGGGAAAATTTTGTTCAGTTCAAAACCCAAACGTTTCAGTTCCTCATGTGTTACAGGTGCTGTGGGCCTGGGAAATTATTTTTATTAGTAAGATGCTTATAATCTTAGAAATTGAGTCTCAAATTCTGACCAGTTTGTGCACAGTGTGGTCACAAGGTAGACTTTAGACTGGGTGGTAGATTGTGGATGAAGCAGTATCAGGTCATGTCACTGCTGTGGAAAAGGCTTTTCAGAACTGAGACTAGAAGGGGAAGCTGAAGGACACAGACGGTTGTTTTTTTTCCTCCTGCAAATGACAGGCCTATTGCTTAGGCATATTTCTAATGTCACTTTTCATTTCAGCCCGCCTTTGAAATCCTCGGCCAGTTTGTGAGTTGTTCACATTTTTATAGGCCTTCATCTCACCATCTCATGTGATCCGAGCCTGTTTTCGGCTGCAGATGCCTCTGCGTGGTTCAGGGTTGTGTTGGTGGCCACCTTGGCATATTGCTATTTCACAGGAGGAGCTCTGTTCGGTTTAGCCATGAAGACATCATGGAGACTTTGTGCTCCTTACCTTTTCACTTCTCTTCTAGAAGCCAGTGGATATAATCTCCTTCATCCTTGTCTCACTGTATTGGGCCCTTCGTAAGGCTGAGCAGAAGCTTCCCCTTTATGTGGGCATCTGCTGCGTCTCTGTGTTCAGACATCGGTACCAGAATCTGGTTCCTTCTGCTGTCCTGCCGATTCTGGATAACCCATGTAAGGGACGCCTGTAGTTCCTGTAGTTTCTAGTTTCTGCTTTACAACGCCTTTTTCTCTTGTCCCCCTTTCATACTCTGTATGAGTTTTCTGGGGCGAGTAGATTTCGCAGTTCTTCAGATCTGTTGCCAGCTCACTCCCCGGCCCATAGTTGATTATCACGTGTTTGTTGTATAGTCTCCTTTCCTTCTCATCGCTCTCATCTCATTGTTCATAATCTGGGAATGTGCGGAATGGACAGACTACACCTGACACTTGACTCTCTGACTTTACTGCTCTATCTTTCCTGGGATGTTTTCCCCGTCAGTACTAGGGAGGCTGGTAGAAAGGTTTGAGGTTTTTTTTTTCTTTCTTTTTTTTTTAATGTGCTGTTGTCTTTTGTAAGGTGGTCTGAAATTCAGAGAAAGCTGCATTCTTTCATACAGAACTGCTTTTAGCATCTGCTCATCTGGCTGGAGGGGCTTGTTTTAGAAAGCCTGCCCTGCAGAAGCTGTAGATGGGTGTCTGTGGAGGGGCTGCTGGTGTGCCCCATGCCCAGGCCGGCTCCCTCAGGCTCTGGCTGGAGCAGGTCCCTACGGATGGGGGTGCAGACTGTACCACCCACCCTAGTCTCATTGGCCCCCCTTTCCCCTTTCCCTCTTAGTGCAGCTGCTATGGGGGAGCGCACACACTGTGTTTTGCGTGGGAGGGCTGGCGGCTGGCTCCCCTTATTGGTTTTGGCCATTGGGACAGCCAGGATTATTAGGCCAGTTTGTTCTTTAAGATGAGGGATACTTGACATCACTCAAAGCAGCTTATTTTATTTATTTCTTATTTCTTATAAAGCACAAAGAAGTTATCCCAGCCCTATGCTCTTCCTTTCAGTGTGTATTAAGCTACCAGCTCCGTGTTTTCTTCAGAAAAACATGCGGGTTCCTCCCTGCCCTTGGCCAGCCTCTGCGTCACCTGCGAAGATCCTCTGTGGTGCCTGCCTCCTCGATCTTAAAGCCCTTTGGCTTCACCCCTTCCCTCACCCCGTTCCAACCCTCTTCTCTGGGAGGAGTGATGGTTCTTTCAGTCTAGACGGTCCTGTTTGCATACCAAGAAGTCACAGTTATCCTGGAGATGCATGGACTCCGTAATATCAATGTTACGGAAAATGTAAGCTTCTCAGTTGAGAAGCCATAAGGCAGCTTCTGCTTGTAACACCATTTGGGCCCCTGGTTATTATTAGATATCCATAAAATCCCACAGTGGGAGAAGAGTCACTGGGGCTCTGTTTGAGAGAGATGTCTCCATCCCCAGAGATACAGATTAGCCCTAAGGTACCTGCGGTAGTAAATGGGACTTGACAAACTGAAAATTCAGGGCAATAAAATCCTACAGCCTTTCATCTCTCACCCTCATCATCCCGCAAGAAATGAATTCCCAGGGCAGAGCTGATAGTGTTTAATATCTCTGTCTTGAACTATAATTGAATGTGCTCAAGTGGGAGCATGCTCTCTCCTTGCTCCTGTGCCCATCCCCGAGTGGCTACTCTGGAGACTTGTGGCCTGTTTCTTTGTGTCTCTACCCTCTTGCCCTCTCCCGACATCATCTCCCCCACCTCAGGGTCCTCAAAAGTTTTAATACAAGCTGGTGCCCTTTCTTTTGTTTGCTTTTGTGTTTTGACTTGGAAGTATTTCTGCAATTATCTGAATGGTGAGAGTATGGATTTGTGCTCCTGCCACTCTAGTTTTCCTTTGGATTTCTTTTTTTTTTTTTAACAAATTTTTTCTCTTTATTTTGGATGTGGACCATTGTTAAAATCTTTATTGAATTTGTTAGAATATTGCTTCTGTTTTATGGTTTTGGTTTTTTGGCCCCAAGGCATGTGGGGTCTTAGCTCCCCAACCAGGGATCGAACCCGTACCCCCTGCATCAGGAGGTGGACTGCCAGGGAAGTCCTTGGAGTTCTTTCAGTTACCTCTCCTATCCCTGCTGTGGTGCCTCCCATTCCCGCTACCACCCTCTCTCCCAGAGCGCAGAGAGGAAGTTTGTAAGCTTTGATTTGAATGATGACGTCACTCCAGGCACAGGCAATTTGGTCATCCTGTTACTGTTCTCATGCGTTACAAAGGAGCTCCTGACTGCCCCTGGTGTCCCCCTCGTCTTGAATTTTGCTCTGAAATTCTCTGGGCTGTGTTTTGGATGCTGCGTGAGCCTGCAAATGAATCCTCATTTCACCTGTGTAGTGCTTTTGGTTCAGCCAGAAGGAGCGTCATCTTTAAACCTGAATTCACTACTTAAAACATGAACAACCAAACTGGCTTGCTCTAGTTTTCTTGGATAACTACATTTAAGCTGCTTATTAAATGTAATTTTTTTTTTTTAAGATTGACCTCTTTTTTTTTTTTTTGGTGGTACGCGGGCCTCTCATTGCTGTGGCCTCTCCCGTTGAGGAGCACAGGCTCCGGAAGTGCAGGCTCAGTGGCCATGGTTCACGGGCCCAGCCACTCCGTGTCATGTGGGATCTTCCTGGACCTGGGCACGAACCCATGTCCCCTGCATGGGCAGGCGGACTCTCAACCACTGCGCCACCAGGGAAACCCTATTAAATGTAATTTTAGATTCTAGAAAACTACATTGGCGTGGTTGAAGCCAGGCCAGTATCCCTCTGCTCCAAGAATTTACATAGTTTATGTCTTCGTTGGTCAAGTCTCTAAATCTGTAGCTGATAGATACTGATTTGAAGCAGGTGGCTGACTGATCGCAGTCGAGTCTTTGCTTTTTAAAATGAGGCTGTGCAGGGTGCTTGCGGCGGGGCAGAGTTTTTCCTTCTTCATGACACTTGTTAAAGAACAGTAAGGTACACTCGATGCAGCACATTTATGATAGGTGTAGGGACCACTGCAATGGGGTTTTGCGTGGAAGAGAGAGATTGGGCTCTGGATACCACAAGGAGGGTGGGAGTTTCTAATTAAGGAGCAGGGTGGGGTTTGGGGATGGTGGAGGATAAGAAACCCAGTCAGATATCCAGTGTGATCAGATATCAAAGGTGGGAAAATCTGGCTAAAATTGGATTCTTGCTAAAATGGACAATGCAGCAATGAACACAGTGCCCAAAAGGCAGGGTCTAGTTGAGAAGAGAGTTCAAAGGAACCTGAATAGTGTTTGGTCAAGGAGAGAATGGCATTTGTGATGTCAGGTTTCAACCTTGGTGTCTGAAACTAGTGGTAGAAGGCTTCAAAACTCCCAGTTCTTTAGAGACTGTGTGGTTCACCTCCATGGTGCCCGTGGGAGGAAGCAAGCCTTAGACAATTGTAGCTTCAAGATACTTTTCCCAACAGCTTTCTCATTTCCTCTTCCGTTGCCGTCTTGACCTCTCCCTCTCTCTGGCGCGGTCCTTGTCTTTGGTGGTGGTCAGGATTAATAAGAGGAAGCCAGGACCTACGGAGATAGTTTCATTTCCCTTTTTCTCCTGTTACCTTCAGTCTACACTGACTGTGTCTTTTCTGCTCAGTTATAACCTCCTGCCATGGCTAATTCAGGGATGCAGAGCCCCCTGTGGTAGTAGAGGTAACTGAGCTTAATGCAGCAGGAGACTTGAGGGTATAAAACCTAAGGAAGCAGTTTTTGACTCCTCCGCACCGCCCCATGCTTGTATACCTTAAAGCGTTGTGGTGTTGCTGAAGTGACTTGGAATTCAGAAGCTGGGGAGTAGGGACTCATTGCTCTTTCTGGCTTCTGTTTAACCTCGGTACATTTCTTCCACCTCTGCCCCCTTCCCTGCTAGGAAAATGGTGTTCATATGTGTCGTTCTAAGGTATCCCCCGATGGGAAGTTCTGCAAGGGCAAATCATTTGATTGTTAACTGTTAGATTCACTGCAAATATGGCTGCCAACATTATTGCCTCTCATCTGCTACAGATGAGCTCTGGCCTTCTGGGTTTGCACAGGACTGCTCTGAGGACAAAGATTAAGTGGATCTCCATTGATGCCATATCTTTTAATCGAATAGCCAACTTGCAGTGTAGATAGGGGTCTGCCACGGCCCTTCTCTGCCTGGCTTCCCTTCCTCCCACCCTCCCTCCAAGCCCCAGCGCAGAGGTAGAGGCATGCACGCTGTTGGTTCTCACGTGAAATCCAGGCTTTAACCCCAGAGTAGAGGCTAGGTCGCGGTGTGGTTTGTAAGCTACTTGTGTTCGAGTCTCTGCGGTTGGAGCCTGGAATGTTCATCTTTCACAGTTGCAGCTGTTTCTGTTGAGACTAGTGTTCTGGGTTGTTGCTCTTCGCAGTGGCCAAGAGGTGGTTTACTTTTCTAGGATTTTGGTCTCTGACGGTACCGTTTTTCTTCCTGGAGCCGGACTTAAACGCAGTAATATCTCTGCTGTTTCCTGGATGAGCTTTTCTCCCCCCGGGTTTCAGAGCCAACTGTGAAACCAGCCGTATCCCTTCTCAACTTAGAACATCTCCTGAGGATTCCAGTGAAAGGAGATATGAGAGTTCCACCTGAAGAAATTTGTCTGCTTCGGAGGACAGAGCTCTCTAGGGAGCAGTGGAATTTCTTAGGGTATATGACATACTATTTGAGCTGCTGTTTAGTTGAGTTGGGGCCTGTTAGCAGTTTCTGGGTGAACTTCATGATAAAAAGTGAAAACGTTCATGAAGTGGTGTGCTGTTAGAGCTGGATTCACACCTCATGTGCGCTTATATTCACTGGATTTGCAAGGCAGAGAGAAGGGTGCAGGAAGAGGAGTGTGCCTGCCTTCAGCACGTGCAGGCAGCACTCAGACGGATGGAGGAAAATGCAGGTGTTTGATGGCACATACACAGCTTGGTCACGGTTCAGGACACAGCATACAAGATCCTAAAGCGCCTTGTGAATCGTGACAGGCGCACAGAAGTACTCGTGCGTGTTTAGTGTTGGGTGATGAGGACTCTATTGGAGGAACACTTCTTTTCTTAAGGTCTTAGAGAAGGTCTTCTGCTCAGCTCGGCTTCTTTTCAGGGCTCAGCTCTGAGCTTTACAGGCTGAGAAGTGCAGTCTGTTTGGCTGGTTAATTGATTTGTGATCTGAAAGTCAGTTTGTGGATGTATTCATTCATGATACGAAGTCCAGCTGCCAAGTAGACCGGAAGGTTCTAATGGGCCAAGGTGTTCTCTTTCTTGTAGAGGAAGTCTGTTTATTGTTTACAGAATTGGAGTAAAGGGGGTGCTGGATACTGAGGAAGGCTCAGGTGCCCTGGATACCCACATGGCCCAGTCAGAGTGTGGCCCAGGGCATGTGTTAGCTCCCCCCTCCCCGTCTCTGTTAGAGAGATGAGGAGACAGAGGCTTGGGAAGATTCGGTAACTTGCTCAAGGCTCCTTCTCTGGTAAGTGCAGGAACCAGGATTCTAACTGAGATCTGTTTTACTTGTCTCCAAATGTGTCCTCTGGACTTCGATGTTGGCTGGGCAGGTTGGTGACCCCTCTCCCTTACACTGGGTGGACTTCTCTCCGAGCTCCTGTTTTTCAGAATTTCTGCCAGCTACCAGAAGCAGCAGCTGGTTCTGCTTTCTTATTTCGATGTATTTAACAAATTAAAATATTTCCCGCAACTGTTTTGGAGGCACATAGTTGATATGAAGAGAGATTCAAATTGATATTTCCAGTGGGTGTTTAACATCAGAAAAGTGGGTGAACTGTGTCTCCTTAATGGTCTTGTCTGCTATATGAAGCTTTCCTGGCAGTACTTTCACTGTTTAAAACAGTCAGGCCAACTCTATGAAGAGATTGGATTCTCTCTTTTTAGTAGAGTCTCAGTACTCGTCCTCTTTGTACAGGTTTCCGAGCCCTTTGAGCATCTGCTCCTGGATACTTTATTATTTGTTTAGTTTTCATTCATTATTTTCATACAGTAACCCCATTAGATGGCTTAAGCTTCTGATTTCATCTTTACGTACATTCTCTACCATAGACATTTTTTCCCTTCTTATAAATGAAACATGTTCACTTCATACATTTCAGAAAAATTTTAAAGAAAATGTAAATTATATCTCACCAATCCAGAGGCAACATCAACACTGTTACTATCTCACGGCCTTCTTAGCTGCTTCTGTGTCCATGTTTTGTAACAGAGCACTTCCCCTGGCCTTTAGATAATTTTCTAAAAGATGATTTTTAATGGCTGTGCAGTTTTACAGAATGTGGACATACCGTAATTTACCAAGTTTCCACCAATTTTTGTGTGGATAAATTGTTCCTGGTCTTTACAATGATTATATCCTCATTCTTAAAAGAGAAGGTTTGCGTGAAGTAGAAAGTAGGAAAAAGTCCATTCAGAGCTGAGGTAGCTCTTGGGCGGGTTGTGCTGTAACACAGTGCAAGGAATTTCCACCACAGACATGCGTTCCCAGAGGGGCTGATATTTCGCCCTGCTGGCAGAAGGCTCTCTAATCACCTAATTCCTTACCTGTTTGTGTTATTTAGAAGCAGGCGGCGATCCAAGCCCTTTGTGTCTTGCCAGGATGGCTCCCTCCCCCCCCCACAACAGCTGAACTTGCTGCTTCTGAAATAAAGTGTGGAATAGATGGTAGATCTTCTCCAGGGGACCACTGCTGTCTTCTGTTGCCCTGGCTAGGACATGGTGAGACACTTTAATGGGAACACAGAGGCCCCCGTGGCAGCTTTGTGAGTGTGGCCGGCAGTGATTATTTGTTTCGTCCCACGTGCTGCTCTGTCAGTGACTTCCTTCCACAGTGCGTGCTCCTGTATCTGCACAATTACATTGCAGATTATTACACTGCAGCCTGTTTTGATAAAAACTGTTATCCCCAGGTAAGTGTATAGGAAGCAGCTATATTTAAGTAAAATGCAACAGTACTGGTGGCCAGTAGATATTAAAATCACTATCATAATTTGAAGCAATATTACCAACACTGCCACCCTGAGGAGGATGCTGCCCATTCAAGGTTCCAGGAAAGGAGACAAATGCAGGTTCTCTGCAGCTCTGCTGTCTCTGTTTGAAACCTAAGCACTGGCAGCAGTCTTGTCTGATCTCAAGAAGTGGTGTGGTGTTTGCAGAGAGTTATGGCTCAAATCATTGAGGTGATAAGCTACAGTCAGCGTCCCAAATATGCGCTCAGGCAAAAAGGCAGCCATTGACATGCAGGCGCAGGTGTGCAGTGTACTCTTTGTGTGCCCTGTCCCTCAGCAGGTGAACTGTTGCATTCTTTACTTGGCCAGAAACTCTGGTTTGGTGCCTTGGGAGCATAAAGCATATTATGCACCATCCCAGCAGTTACTTTAACTCCTTATATGGTTAACACCTATGTGGAATAATGAGAAGCCACTAGGAGTTCCTCTAAATTATTCAAATGCACAATTTTGCACTCATCTTGCTTATTTTTTGTGTGTGTTTTCTCTGAGAGTCAGTACTTGCTGTTGGCAAGTCTCTCCCCACCTGTACTGCCCCCACCCCCAGTTCCCTGCTCAAGACCGGCCCACTGTTTACTCCTAGGGGGTCCTCTCAGGCATAGGCCGTACAGTTGTGGTCACACTGAAAGCTGTTTCTTTAAGGATCGGCTGCTTATCTGGGAGAACTCCATCATCAGAGGTGAGAGGACCCCAGATTAAAGTGTTGCATCTGTTTACTATTTTTTTTTTTCTTCGTGCCTCTCCATTCTTTAGAGATGACCATCTCTTCAGATGAATCCTGGTCCAGGGAACACAGGAGACCAGGGGAGGATGGAGGGATAAGAGCTGAGTTACCAGTCTGCCTATAGCAGGTGTCCTATATGACTCTCCCCCCACTCTGCCTCCACTTGATAAACTTTCTCCCTTTTCCCCTCTGGCTCTGGAGAGCTAGCTGCAAGAGCCAGTAGAGGGCTTTGGAAGGGCACTTCCAAGGTTAGTTGTGTCTGTGCACAGGAAGTGTAAGTGGAGAGATTTTAATTTGTGCATAGGTGTGTAGCCTGGAGGGACATCGGCTCCCTCTGGTTTGATTCTGATGAAACCGAGAGTGGTGGGTTTGTGCTGAAACGTGGCTGCAATTTCAGGAAGGGAAAGAATAGGCAGGGCTGGTGATTATTTTGTGATACTGTGTCATTTGTGTGGGTCCCTCCCTGTGGTTCTGAAGAAGAAATTAGTATATTGGTCATTTGAAAAAGTAATTTTAGCTCCCAGGCTCCCTGTCGCACTTGAGTAACTTTCGGAAAGTGTAATATTTTCCCCAAATCCCATTAAATGCTAGGCACTCTTTCTGTATTCCCTTTACTGTCCTTTAACTGATTAGCAAAATATTTATGTGAACCCAGAAGGCTGATTTATTTATTTTATTGTCTTTTTAAATAACTTGCTTCTCCCTAGTGCTGGGTGCTTTCTGAGGCCCAGACAACCATTGTGATTTCTTTGGTAATAGTCATCTGCCCGCCCCTGGCCTGCATCCTCAAGGGACTGCTTTGAGCTCTTCCGATTTAATGAAGCCTCTAGCTGTCCCTCCCCCTGGGTGGGTGATAATAAATCCACCCAAACTGCCCCCTCCCAGGGCCAGTAACTCATTGAGGGTATACAGCTGATCAGTGGATAAGACTCAGCATCTGACCCCCAGATCCCAGAACAACTATGCAAGAGATGTAGAAATGAAAATGCCACATAGCAGATTGGACCCGAACTTCTTACTCTGTGAGCCTGTTTTGTCTGAGGTCTGAGGGTTTCTTTTACAGTTGATTTCTTGGCCAAGGTGCTCTGGAAATTCTTAAGCACCTACGTCTGCTTGAGTAATTACTGATGAGCATGGTCTCTGAGATGTTGCTCTGGAAGTGGATAACAAATCTTGGGTTCCAAGTCCTAAAATCATGGTGGTAAAAGATTAGTCAGAAGAGAGCCTCTGAGTGCGGCTTGACAACCTTCCCACATGCGTTCCCCCCGCCGGCCCCCAATGCCGCAACCCCCAATATTTGCCAGCCCAAAGCACAGGTAGAGTTTTCTAGCACATCTCTTCTGGTTCAGGTTGCTCTCCATAATTAAATTCTTATTGTTGCCTACAAGCACAGATCTCAGGTGTTAAGATGCAGGGCAAAACAGGTTTCTGCAGTCTCTCCTGCTCTAAGGGTAACTGGCTACATTTGTTTGTAATGGACACATGCTTGGTGTGCCTGTGTGTTTGGGGTGGGGATCTTTTATTCATCAAGCATCTTTCGAATGCAGAAGGCTAACAAAAAAAAAGGTAGCTTGGGTACTTTTTTAAACATTTATTTTTTACGTGTTGATTTGGAATCGTGGAAAGAAAAGCACACACAACTTGGAACACAGTAAAAGATGAATGAGAAACAAAGCCATGAACTCATCAGTGTCTCAACTCCACTAAATCACCGCCCTAAAGAATCACAGTAACTCATCTGTGTGTCATGGAACAGAACTGATTATGGTCTGACTCTGGAGCAACATGGCTCAATCAGCAGCTCAATGCAGAGTGGAAATGTTAAGTGTCGAGGTTTTTAATGCAGCGATTTTCAGCCCTTGACTGCACATCAGAATCACCTAGGGATCTCTTAAAAACCTTATGTGCCCCAGGTCTACTGAATCAGAATTTCCAAGTATGGGTATGGGTTCCAGATAGCTTTTTTCCCCCCTTCCCTCCCTCAAAGCTCTTCAAATGCTTCTGATGTGCAGGTATGGTTGAGAACAACGTTTTTTGTGTCGGTGTTTCCTGGGTGGCTGTGGTATGTGTGGGGATCTGGTGGGATTGTTCTGGGCGTGGTCTTAAGATTAAAAGCGATGGCATCTAACCCAAATAAAATCTTGTAGGTGTAAATCTTGTTAAGCTTGCCTTAAGAAATGTTTGAAATAGTTATATTCTTTTAACGCTTTGGGGAATTTTCAGTTATTCCATAATAAAGATGTCATAGCCACTCATTTCTTAAAAGTTTTAAGTATTTCCCTTCTGAAAAGCTCTTTCCCTATAAAGCATTGTTGCATATTCTGTCTCCTCTGGAGGTAGGGAGAGAAATTCATAGTTAGGGAGAGAAAATTATAGTTGTGATATCGTGATTTATAGTAAACATATCTTTTGGTCTTCGGCCCTGTTTCACTACAAAGGTGTCTTTTTTTATGTTAATAAGATGACTGGGCTCACCTGAGGATGGGGGCAGGTTGCTGGGAGAACCAACCTTGTGACTGGAAGTCCCACCCCCTCACCTCAGGGGAAGGGTTGTGCTGGAGGTTGAACCAATCACCGGTGTCCAATGGTTTAATCAGTCATGCCTATTTAAGGAGGCCTCCATAAAAACCCGAAGGATTGGGTTTGGAGAGCTTCTGGGTCGGTGAACGCTGGAGGTTGGGGGAGAGTGGTGCGCGCTTGGAGAGGACATGGACGCTCTGTGCCCTTTCCCCAGACCTTGCCCTGTGCGTCTCTTCCATCTGGCTGTTCTTGAGTTATATCCTTTTAAAATAAACAGGTAATCTAGTGAGTAAAATATTTCTGAGTTCTGTGAGCTGCTCCAGCAAATTAATCTAAACCCAAGGAGGAGGTTGTTGGAACCTGCAGTTCATAGCCGTTCGGTAAGAAGCACAGGTGACAACCTAGACTTGTGATTGGCATCTGAAAGGTGAGGGTGCAGTCTTGGAGGACTTCGCCCTTAGCCTGTGGGATCTGGCAGTGCCTCCAGGTCGTGTCAGAGTTGAGTTAAGTTGTAGGACACAGTGGGCATCAGGAAGTTGCTTGGTGCTATAGGGACCCCTCCACCCCCCTCTCACCACGCCCCCACCCTCTCCCTGTACGTTAGGGTCAGCACAAGAGTCACTAATAGTAGTAGTGTCTGACTTTTCTGTCTTGTGATTTGGGCCAGTAGTTGCCTTAAAAGCTACAGTATGACCTGATTTATGAAATTTATCTGGGAAACTTTAATTTTCTTTTAGGAATGCCCGTAATATTTCAGATACTTCAGTGGGTGTTTCATCCCGGAATTGACTTGTCCTATGTATAACAAACTTCCTCAAGAAATTAAAATGACTCTTTTAAAAATGTTGAATATGATTTTGTTACTGACCTGGGTCCTTGGACTGTTTAGTCAATAGAAGCTGTTAAGAGGCCAGACAGATTTAGGGGCTCATGCTGCAGCCTGAGGGAGCCAGAACAGGAAACAGATACCCTTGCTTGCTTCCCGAGGAAGGTTGGGGGTGAGCTCACCCCTTAAATGGGGTGAGGGTAGGGGGGGATCAGTGGCTTGGGCAGGAGGCCCAAGTCCCTTGGGTGGTCTGTTGTCCATCCCCTTGGTGGTGCTATGTGCGGGGATCAAGAGCTTTTGCACCTCAAGTGGTGGTTGGTTGGTGGCCTTTTTGTATCTTATTGTTCATAATTGCCCCAACTGCCCATGCTGGACAGTTATTTTTAGTCCCTTATAGTTTCTTTGTATTCTGTTGCTCAGGAGACGTTTGTCCAGGTGTGAGCACTCAGGTAGAGGGTCCCAGGTCCCAGCCTATCTCAATTTCTTTTTCCGTTTCCTCTTCTACAAGATGGCTTCTTGAAATGCCCCTTTCCTTTTGTCCTCTGTTTGCTTGTTCTTTCTTTTAAACATTGTTTGTTAGAGCATTACCTTAAAATTACCTGTGGGACTTAACAACGGCAACACCCGGGAGTCGACCAGAACAATCGATCTCCGGCAATGGAGCAGGCTTTGTACCACAGGTGATTCTAATTCTCACGCTGGCTTGCAAACCCCCGGGTTTTTCCTATTGCTTGCCCGTGTGCTTCTTGGCCAGCACTCATCCCCGCCTCCCTCACTTTTTAACATTGCCTTCAGCTGTGTACCTGTTACAGCCCTTATGAGACACCTAATATTTCTCTTCTGCAGGTGACTTTAAAAGGCCACCTTGTTACAATGGAACACGGTAGATTTCTCTACTTTTGAACTTTGCTCCTAATAAATGATAGCACTGTGTACTTATTTAGTGTTCTTTTGGGGGAGCTTGGATATCTTTAAAAGCCTTGTAATTAATTCCTCAGTGCTTCCCTAGAGACCGGTAAGGGATTCCTTATTGTTAAATCTAATACCCTGAAATTGCTGGGCTCTGCTGTCTTGTTCTCAGTTGTTCTCAACTTGAATGCTACCATTATGGGGTTGGACAGGTTCCCAGATTGCCTTTCTGATCATCTGAGCAGGAAGACTCACCACCCAGCTTGTCTTTATCCTGAAGGTAAGTCCTGCAGGAACTTCAGAAAGGTATTCTTTCTAATCTTAGGTGAAGAGATCTACTTGATAGGCAGCTGGTGGCTGAGTGTGGGTAGCCTTAGACAAAGGGTGTTGTGATGTTAGGGTTAGTGTGTGAAAAAGGGCGTGAAAGCTGGACTGATGCCAGGCGGAACCCGTGAGACCAGAGGACATCATGTGCCTCCAAGATGTGTATCTGGCTGATGTTTAAATTGCATCAAATTAAAGGGTATTTCTCATTCTCCACTGTGGTGTCACCAAAGGGCGGAATTAGTGTCATTTTCTGCAGCTTTGAGCTTCTGGAACTGTCACTCTCCCAGAGGGTCACTAAGGGTGGTAACTCAGCATTTCACTCCAAAGAGGCTAGAAACGTATCTGGAGGAACTTCTTCAGAGAGTTATGATTCCAGGTCCACTGAACCCTACTCATCGGTGTTGCAATATATATATATTTTTAAACCCTGTGGTAAGAAGTTCATGTTAACTCCTGTTTGTCACACTTAAAAGAGCAGAAGGTATGCGGGGGGCGGGGGAGTGTGGCAAGCACCACGTACTACTGCTTGTATGAAAGTGTTCTGCAAAGCCTGCACCATAGGGATGTTCGCAGTGACTAGTCATTTTCTAGTTGTACAGTTTTTCGGGTGGTTACTTAGTCCTTACTTTGAACAATGTATTGCGTTGGGGATGAGGAGGGCTCCGAAGGTACACGATAAACCCTCTACTGTCAGAAATTCAGTCTGGTAGTGCAAACAACTCCAGCACGCGTTAAACAAGGCAGCATCTGCTACGCGCCGGAAGGGATATAACCAAGTGCTGTGGGGACTCCAAGGAGAGAGAAATCACGCTTGACTTGTTCTTCCCACTTGGGTCCTGGTGCTGGTCCTGCTTGTACTCTCATGAGGTAGAAACCCAGACACAGACCTGTCACTGGGCAGGGCTGTGGAGGTAACACGTCACCCCACCCCCATTTTATTTTTGCTTCAGGGATTTCTGTTTAAGCCCTTCAGTCACATCCAGTGTTACAGGACCCAACGTCTCATCCAAACAACTATTTAACTTTCCTCTTGGGGAAAAGGAAGCCACATGTACGACTGGTGCAGAACTTAATGCTAGGGCAGGAACTGAATCATATGCCTGTCGGAAGCTCCACGAACTTGCAAGGTGTTGGTCATTCATTGTATGTCTTCCATTTGAAGAGGTGCTTTTTGCAGTGTCCAGGAACCTTAGTCTGTAAGGGGTTTTCCCTTGAAGCTCTGCTTTTTACCTAGACATTTTGTGAAGGCCACTCCTCAGGCAGCCCTTGTCATTTTGCTGAATGTCAGCAAGCATTTGCTGTCATTACTCCGATGCCGGGGAGAAAGGTGATGTTTTTACTTTCTAGCAAAATAGCCCCCAGCCTTTCGGTAGCTCTACATTGAAAGGTCAGCACCCTCTCTCTCCTCCTCTTGTCTCCTCTGTCCTCACTGTCATCTTTATAACCTGTCCCTTCTGGAAGCTGTTTTTGTGAAAAGCACCGGAGCCACAGTTTAAAGAGAATGGATTCAGTAAGTCTGAAGGTTCTTGTGTTGATTGTGAGCTTGAGATGGTCACCTTGGTCCTCAGGAAGAAGTTGATTATTTATGGTTTCCGGCTCTTGCAAGAAAGTAGTACTGACTTTTTTTTTTTTTTTTTTTTAAAGTGTGTGTGTTTCGTTTTGTTTTTTAAACTTTAACCATGTATGCCTGTCATTCTTGGACTGTTTTACAGCTTGAGCATATTGTAATTTTGAGTAGTTCTCTTATTGAAATTGGCCAAGGTAATCATGGTGGTTTGAGTGGGAGCAGTCTCACCTGCTATTGAGGTTCCATTTTATTTCCCAGTCCTTACACCTGTCTCTTATCAACAGGCATGTAAATTACACATAGATACAAATATTTTTCAAATGTGTAATGATGTTTGTTCTAATGAAGAACTCAGAGTTGCCCTAGAAGCCCTTTTGAATTAAGTTTGTATGTGGTGTTTTTTAATGATAGTAGATTATAATCTTTCATGATGGTGATTAAGTTGTAAGTTTACTCAAACACCTGTTTATTTAGCAAAGTGATCATGAATATTCCCTTTGCAGTTAACACTGATTTAGGGAAGATCTATATTTATAATTAATAGATATTGAAGGTGTGCTAAATATACTTAGGTTCCTGTTCTTTCCTATTTCCTCCCTGTTCTTTTAATTCATTTTGTTCTTTTTGATGACCTTATACGTTCTGTTTGCTTCCCTTTGTGTATTGAAGTTATGATATTAAAATCAGTGTACTTGATGAAATGCTTATTTGCTAAGTAAGTCAGTTTTTACTCTTGGCCACCCCTGCACGACCAAGGTAGAGGTGTTGCACACACAGTGAACATGAAGTAAATGTTGTTGCCTGATAGGGTACTTTTGTCTGTCTCTTGGCCTGTCCTGCCCAAGAAATGTTTTGATGGTCACTCAGTTTCCCACATGAATATGTAAATGATGATGCGCTCATTCCCCAAATGGATAGTGGAAAGGCAGAGTTTGCAGAGGTAATAAAGACTCCCGTTTATTTAAAACAAAACACCTCCCTCTGAATGCTAAGATGGCCGCTTCAAGTAAATTCTAAAATGACCACAAGTGCAACTGTTTTTTCTCTAAGCCTTGTCTCTGTATCTTGCAGATGATGTACTCCTTGAGCAGGATTTCCTTTTTTAAATTTCAATTACATTCATAAACTGATATTTAGGAAGATTAATTCCAAGAACCTTAAATAATAGAACAATACTACTCTTAATCCTTTAAATACCCTCGGTAAGTGGAAGGATACTCATGGGAAGAGGCACTCACTCAACTGTGTGACGATTTGGGAAAAAGATGGAAACAAGGGACTTAATTTGTCCTGTAGATTCAGGCTTTTTTTTTTCTTTCTTTCTTTTGGTAGAAGCTTTAAGGATGTCGCTATGTCTTAGTTTCAGAATTTTACTGCTTTGGTTACCAGAATCTTCGATGTCGTATCGTATGCCTTTTGTAGTACGCCATTGATGATTTGTAATGATGCAGGGGAGACATCTTTTTTAGCACAAAGGTAAATGGGTTTGGATTCCATCTCTTTGACTATCTGAAGTTATGACTGCACACTTTCTGTTCTCCTTCGAGGGGCTGCCACAGATTTCCCGAAGTGATTTTTATCTTCTTATGCACACTGAGTAGCTCCACCGTAGACGTAGTTAAGTCTGTGATAACCCTTCCAAATACTGAAACGTTGTATAGTCTGATAAAATGCTGACGATCAATAATAGTTCTGGATGGCCTGAGCCACTAAGTGTCTGAATGTTTGAGGGTGACATCAGGCCAGGGGGCCCACAGCACAGCCCCTGACTTCTGCTCTTGTCTGCCTGGTCTCCGAGCGCATGCTCCAATGTTGAGGTGGCTTTGAGTCCATTTGGGGGTTCTCCACCCTTACTGCCGAGGAGGCTGTGATTGTGGGCACACCTGAATGTTGATGTTGTTTTTACTCATAAGCACCTGTAGGCAAATAGTCGGGAGTACCCGAGGGAAATGGTCATGGTAGGGAATTATGCATTTTTAGAAATCCCTTTTTGTTTCAGAGCAAAGTCTCTGCCTGCAATTGTAATGCTTCGGAATTTTAGAAATAATTTTTAAAATGTCTAGTATTGGTCATAGCACTGTCTTACAGAATCAGGCAGAGGTCTTCGTTTTCTTACACATTCCATTCAGCTCTTTCTGGCCAGCTAACCTAGCTTTTGAGCCCTAGTGGTTTTACATTCATTTCCATAACAAGGGGTGGTTGGTGCCTCAAACTCTAGGGATTGTGATTTGAGGTGGGAGGAAATAGCAGGAACCAATGAATGCTTAAATGAGAAATTGGTTTGTAATGTCACAGACTCATCAGAGGAGGGCATGAGAGATGGAAAGAAAGAATGGAAACACAGACATCCTGCTGGTAGAGTGAAAGTCTCCCTCCTTTCTGATTTTCTGTGCCTTATTTCATTGGGAGATGCTTCTGATTGCCCTGTGTGGCTGCCCTTTTCTTTTCCTTGCATCCTGTGAACACGGGTCCTTTGCGTGCAGTGGCGGTGTAGGCTAGATAACTGATGGCTGGCTTCTGGTAGTACAAAAATACCTATTGATACTCTGCCTTATGTGGCTTTACTGACGTCTAGTACCTCTTCCCCTCAGTCCCCAGCAATGACTGCCCACTTTGAGCCTCTATTCAGTGAGTTGCAGAAATGGCTAACAGGCTCCTAACGTTCGATCTTAGCATCTGAATAGTCAGCCTATGCTAGTAACATGTGACGGTAGGTAATCAATATGACTTGGAGGCAAGGTGTGCTGTACTTCTTTGCCAGTACATTTTGCTCTGTATTTTCTTTGGTCTTAAAAATAACTTTTGAAAAAGCTTATGTTGGAATAATAGACATTTTATGAAAACCTTTGCACTCAGTACATATAAGGTGTATTTTGATTGTGTATGTGGAGGGTGTAGCTTGGGTGGCAGAGTTCATATAGAATGAAGGGAAGATGTGGTTTCCAGGGCTATTTTCCAGGTTGGCCAAGTTCTTCAAAGTGAGAAACATCTCCATTCCTTTGAAAATTAGAGACATGTTGGTGTGCCCTCATTAAATGGTCAGGGGCTCTGTATCTCATGCTTTGGATATAGTAGCATGTGTGGCTGTAAAAGGACTCTTACGTGTAGGATTGTCCATGGCAATTCCTGCCCTTGTCTCTGTGAGGAATCATGGACTGGAAATAATTTTTGCTTCTGTTTTTCACTCACACAGATCACAACTCCTGTACTGACACGGCCAGTTACCATAACTCATTGTCCCAGACTTGTAGGGTATTACAAGGAATTGGCATTGGGAATTGAGGGATGTTTCTGTGATCATGCGTACTCTGGATATGAATTTCTCTAGCTACAGTCTAGAGGGAAATTGGAGTCAGATAATCCCCAAAACTTCATGCTCAGCCTGGAAGATACTTTAGAAAAAAAGTTTTTTTTTTTTTTTTTTTTCCAACTGACAACAGCTATCAGAGCCCGGTTGACCCATTTGATGATGCTGACCGTCAGTGGTTTGAGGAAGTGGCTCTGGCTTGTGCAGGCCTGCAGCATGGTGCTTTCTTACAAGGACTAATTTCACAGGACATGCTACTGCAGTAATTCTTAGCAGCGCTTTAGCTAAAGGCAACTCATGTTTTTCTGTTATCAGAGTCACCGCCTTGTATTGTCACTTGGGCTTTCTCATGTTTCTTTGCCTTTTATTTGACTATTGTAGGAAGAAACTGTTGGTAGACAACAGGGGAGAAGAGTGTGTCTTGATGATTGTAGAATTAATATATTTTACTATGATGATGACCCATAGGTAGTCATTGTCCACCCAACACCCCCACCCCTCACTTCTTTCTATGTGTGTGTTTTATTGCTTTGGATTAGGAAACATCTTGATCTTTTATGTTTCTTAAATGTCTAGTTATCAGTTGCTAAAGTCAGTGTTGTGCTAGCCGTTCCTTTAAAAAAATTTTTTATTTTTTAAAATTTTTATTGGAGTATAGTTGACTTACAGTGTTGTGTTTCTGCTGTACAGCAAAGTGAATCAGTTATACATATACATATATCCACTCTTTTAGATTCTTTTCCCATATAGGTCATTACAGAGTATTGAGTAGAGTTCCCTGTGCTATATAGTAGGTTCTTATTATCTGTGTAGCCTATTCCTTTGACCTTGTTTCTAGCTCAGTGAAAACACAAGCCTGTGTGAAAACAGGATATCAAAGCTAGTAGCTGGCGCTCAGGGGAGCCGTTCCATCTTGGCTGACTGTGCCTGTGATTCTTCTGCTTTCCTGGCCTGGTAATCTCCATTTTGTGACATCTTGTCTTCTGACTTCATGCAGACAGACCATAATACATGGTAAAATGTTTTCTCTGACTCTGTTTTTGCACCTTTTCATAGGATGTGCCCTGTGCACAAAGCTGGTATGCATAGCAGTACAGTTCCAGGGTACTGCCAACCCCCTTTGGGTACTGGACTATAACCACACTGGCCAGGTGTATGTATCCTGGCAGTTACTATCTGAATTAGTAGCCATGAAGTCTATTAATCTGATATATGGCAGAAGTAATTCTAAAGTCAATTTACCGATTTTCAAAAGATACCCTAATTATATGTGTGAGAATTAAACTATTAATTAGTTATTTGGAAATTGCTATAGTTGTTGAGAGGCAAGAGAAAGTGTTTCAGGATGGGGTGCAAGACGTGGGCTTAGTAGATGAAACGGCATTTTAGCAAGACCGGGAGGGTGGGTGAGTGAAACGTGCAAGGCGTACACGGGTGCTGGGACTAAAGTTTTTCTTATAAGTGGCCCCCAAATTGTGAATGCACATGGGAATCATGAAGGAGCTCTAAAAAATAAAGGAACAAATACAGAGAACAGCAATGACAGAAACAGTGTGATGCAGTGCCCCTCCTAATTAACCCCAAATATCTGAGGTGGGAGGGGGATACAGAGACATGGGTGTATATTAGATCTGAAAATTCCCCTTGTTGACTCAGATGTCCGTTTAGCCTTAAGAAGATAAGCCTGCAAAATGTTGCTTAGAACCAAAATTGAACGATCTTGTTAGCTACACCAAGGATAGTTTTGGCTTCATTCTGTGGACTGAGAAGCCTTTGAAGGTTTTTGAGCAGGCGTTGTGAGAAGAGAGAAGGGTGGGTGTACTCAGAGTGCCCTTTAGATGCAAGGAGGAGACACTAAAGTGGAGGGCCCGTGCGGTGGCCTTGGTGGTGTGAACGATGAGGTATGGAGAGTCTGAATTAGGTGGTGGACATGGGAAAGGAAAGGATGCGAGAGTGTTCATGCCAGGAAGAGTCAGCAAGGTTTGATTGATCGATTAAATCTGGGGAGGGAGTGGTTAAGTTGTAGATCAGTGGATGTGAATTTGTCAATTGAGATGTAAGATTTTGATCCAGAGTGCTAAGAATTTAGTTAATGAAATTAGGTAGGGTAACAGAAGTGGAGCTGGTTTGGGAGACTGGGTAACCACAAGAAGTTCTGCTTCAGGCAAGTGGGCACAACCCGCAAGCGGGAATGTTAAAGTTGGGAGTTGGAAATAAGTGAGGTGGAACTCGACAACATGTGCGACGACAAAAATTTTTGACTCATCTGCATAGACGTTTATTTTTAATCCAGTAAAGGGTTACACACGCTGCAGATGGGTCAAAGAAGAAATCTTGAGAAGGCTTGAAGGTTGGGTTATAGAGGATTTAGAGGCACTCTGTGTGCTGGTTCCCAGGAATGGAAAGATTGAGAGCTGGCCACTGGTGGGAGGGATGAGGAAGTTTTAAGGAAACGTGGACCCACAACCCTTTGTTTAAAAACCCTTAGGGTCAGATGTGTCTGAACTCAGGAGTTTTTGGGTTATAGAAAGGTGATACGGTCCAAGTATGGTATATATATTAATTACATATCCCCCTCAGGGAGGTTGTGGGTAGCAAGCCCATAATTAAACAGATTAATAGATCTGCAGTGAAACCTGTGTGTTCACACTAAATGGGATAAAGACTTTAAAGTAACCTCACATCTGATCAGGTGAGGTTTTGCAGCAAGTAAGTTCACATTAGGTTGAGTTTTACTATCAAATATGTTATAAAAAGCAGTATTTTGGGGGCTTCCCTGGTGGGAAGTGGTTGGGAGTCCGCCTTCCGATGCAGGGGACACGGGTTCGTGCCCCGGTCCGGGAGGATCCCACATGTTGCGGAGCGGCTGGGCCCGTGAGCCATGGCCGCTGAGCCTGTGCGTCCGGAGCCTGTGCTCCGCAACAGGAGAGGCCACAACAGTGAGAGGCCCACGGAAAAAAAACAAACAAACAAACAGTATTTTGGTGTTCAGAGCCAGAGTCAAAAGTATAAGGTAGGAAATATCTTTTAAGGGGATGAATTTGTACCAGTATCTTTGGACTCCACACTTCGCTCCCCTTCAAGTTAGTCTTCCTTCTGGGCTGTATGTAATGGTAATATATAGTTATGTTGGTGGTAGAATTCTTTTGGTTTACTGGTGACTCAGATAAGGCAGACCATTCTAGGTGCTTTATTGATGTTATGGAGGCCAATCTGAAGAATTATCGACAATGTAAGCGCACAAATCCATTTTAAGTTGCTGTTGGTTTTTTGGCAGAATTATTTGTCAAAGCCTGTTTAGTCTCTCTTCTTGTTGAAGGGAGCTGAAGCCTACCTAGGCCTCTGGTTATGGATGGTCAGACTTGGTTCAAAAGAGGCATTTGTAGCTCCTCGAGGTGGCTTTCATAGAGCCTGGCTTGGCTCTGAGCACATGAGACGTTTGGTACCATAGTGCCTGGGCTAGGACAGTGTAGAGGTCTGCACTGTTGAGAATATCCGATGAGGAGTGGAAGGTTGCCTTTCTGCCTGTGCACTGCCCACGTCAAACTCTGTACCACCCCCAGTGTTTTCCCTGGTTTTATAAATATGACTTGAGGGATGGGTTAAAATGGGGAAGGTTTCCCAATGCAGACAGATTTATTGATTTAAAAAAAAAAAAAGAAAAAGAAACTTGGCTGAGGGAACCTTGGGTTATAGCCTTGTTTGGCCAAGGGACACTATTTCTAGAGAGACTGGCCTCAGTGTCCTCATTTGTTTGAAAGATAATGCTGTGGGGTTCTGTGGGACTCACAGCAATATTTCTGCTCTGACAAATCCTTGGCTAGGACAGGATTGGAAAAATAGGGAGTGTCCTTGCAGTTTTCCAGGATTGTTACAAACAAATGACCCTTTTGCATTCCTGGTTCCTCAGCACCCTCTGGACACTGGCCTGGTCATGGGCAATTGGCTGTCCAAAGAGCGTGCATGGGTTTGCAGCCGGAGCTCTTAGCGAGGCCCGGCACTTCCCCAGCCGACTGCTCGTGGGAGCATTACTCAGTGTGCAGCTGTCGCCTGAATCACAAGTAGCATCCGAGTGTACGGCTGGCGCTTGCCCCGCTCGCTTTCCTTTCTGCTTGCTGCCGTGTGACTATCTGATCCATGGAGCCGAGCCAGCCATATTGTTAGAGGTAGCATTCAGCCTTGCCTTCTTATCTCCTCCTTTCTGTCAGCGTCCTAGGAGATTGTCTCCCTAATAGAGCCGAAGAGTTGATTCCAGCAGGAATGGTACTGGGCATGCTGGTCTCCATATAAATTGAGAGTGGTTTTCATTCAGCTTTCTTGGTGTCTTGTGGTTTCTAAACAACAAGCGGGTAGAAATTTGGAGCGGGTGGCTGTGTCGATAAACCCTGTGTGGTGAGTTTGTTGTGGAACCATCATAATGCTTAGGTTCACAAGCCAGTCAATGACACGCATTTATTAAACACCTTTCGTGTGCCAGGCATGGGGAATCTAAAGATGAATATGCCCACTTTCCTCAGGAGTCCCAGCCAGTCCCTCACTGCCGGACAGGCTGCTCTGCTGTGTTCCTTGGTGGTTCCAGTGGTGAGCTCTGGGCTTGTACACTTTATTTCCCCGGGGGGAAGCAGAAGGGGAATTTAGCAAAGGCAGGGATTGGCACACTTTTAAATTTTCTGTTAGGGGCCAGATAGTAATATTTTTAGTAAATATTAAGCTTTGCAGGCCATGCAATCTCTGTCACGGCTATTCAGCTCTGCTGTTGTAGCTGAAACCAGCCAGAGATACCACCTAAATGATGGTTGTGGCTAGGTTCCAACAAAGCTTTATTTATGAACACTGAAATGTGAATTTCATAGAATTTTCACTTGTCCTCAGATAGTCCTCTTTGACTTTTCCCTCACAAATGTAAAAACCATTTTCAGCTGACAGGCCACACAAAAACAGGTAGCAGGTGAGAGATCTGGCCAGTGGGCGGAAGTTTGCAGGCCCGCCCCCGGTATAAGGCATTGGGCTTTGGCCTCTGACTTGGCCTCCTTTGCTTCCACTCCTGTCTCGGGAGTGGCTCTTCAAAGACAGCTGGCTTACCATCGATCAGGTGCTGGGTGCTTTCCGCCTCTGAACTCGTGTTTATGTGCTTTGGCAGCTTGGAGACAAACATGGTATTGACCCAGTGGTCTTAACTCACTCCCAGCTGTTTTAAGGGACCAATAGCCTCCCTCTTCAGGGCAGCAGCGGGCCAGAGGTTCAGTGCCTCCTCCTGGATAACGAATCCTGTCAAGTGTCTTTGCTCAGAGCCTTGTGCAGAAGGGGCTGGGTTCAGAACGACGTGTTTCAAATTCTTACTGGAGTACTTTGTGCTTTGGGGAGGGTAATCTGAGTGGAATTTTTTACTAACAGCCATAATGATAATAGGAAACAGTATTCTTGAATCTCTCCAAGAGCAGAGGTCGTGTACAACAGGCCCATTGGAGCCTTGGATGCTGGCAGCCAGATGTTGTATGTAGGTGTGCTGGGCATGAAAATTGATGTTTTCCTCTTTTTAAATTGAAAAAGTCACCCCCCCCCCAACTCCCAACCTCCTGCCTCCAACTAAAGCCTTGCTTATTCTGATTATTCGTTGTAAAACGGCTGGAATGAGGGCAGGACAACACAGGCTCCCCCAGGGTGCCTAGACGTATTCTTCTGATTCTTTGGCAGAAAACACAAAATGTATAAGCAAAGTAAAGTGGAACAGTTGGGTCTTTGCATTTTCCTTCCCTCGTTGCTATGTTCATTAAGGTACTGTTTGTTGTATCCTGCCTTCTTAGGACTCTGAAGAATTTCTTTGGCACTGAAATGTATTTTAACTCTTATTATTATATCTTATCTTTGAACTCTGCCCAGCAAATACAATTTTGTGCCCATTGAATCCTGCTAAAATGGTTACCTCTTTGTCATACCTCACCATCCAGATCACGGTGAGAAGGTAAAATTTTGACAGCTGAAGAGCCAAAATAGTTGTCTTCCTATAAACTAGCTTTCAGTAGAGCCCCCTTGACAACTCAGAGCCTATTTGTTTATATTTTATTCACACTTAGCCCAAAGTAGATTATCAATTAGAAGTGAATTGTATCTAGCAGCCTTACAGCAAGATAGGAAGCAGAGAAAGATGAAATAGATACTAGATACTCCGAATGTGATGTCATTTTGTGCCACGGTACTTTCTGTTTTGAGGACAGAAAATGATTTCACTGTTGGAATTGTATAGATTATCTTCTTCGGTGAAAATGGGACTCCGGTTGAGGAGGTCAGGTGGAGTAAAAGAATTTTGCTTTCCTAAAGTGAGCCGCCATTCTGTGGAAGATTCTATTCTGCCTCTCTGGATGTTTTGTTGCTTTTCACTGTAGCATCAGTATCCTTGCTGGGACCAAATTTCCTATAGCTTTTATTTGGTCCACTTAAGCTAAATTCTGTTTCAGTAACAAAAGCTCAGTAGCTTACAATAATAGAGGTTTATTTCTCATTCATACATCCATCATAAGTAGGCTATGGCTATGAATCAGGCTGAAGGATCATTCATTATCTGGGATTTTACCAATATCATATCAGAGGGAAAAGAGATATCATGGCAGTCAAGCACTGACTCATTGCAATTTAACTAGCCCCTCCCAAGTTCACTAGAACAGCCATGTGTGTAAGTAAGCCTTCTGTGGGGAAGGGCTTTATAAACCACATGGCCAAGCCTGATGGTGAGGTGGGAGAGTATTATCCTCTCCCAGAGAGAAAGGGACACTATTTTGAAACAGAACCACAGACTTGTTGGATGGCCAGATTTCTGCAGCCCCAAATGGGAAACCCATAATTCTTCACTTTGGGAAAACTTTTTGGCCTGCAAAACTTTCACTGGTCTGATGGGTCAGTAATGGTAAGCATTAAAAGCCTAAGGGAAAATAGTATTCAAGTTGTGGGTCTTATTTTCATTAGCATTTTCACTTTCCTCAAAGCTTCATTTCTTTTAGACCTGAATAAATCCCTTGGGGTCCACGGACTTGTTCCGATTTGCATAGCTGTTCTTAGCTCTGGGGCTGAGTTGTAGGGATGATCTCTGCAGCCTACAAAAAGCAATTGGAATACGGTCTTCCATCTGCCACCAACTTGTATTTTGGGTAAGTGATGCCAAGAAGTATACTCTGCACCTGACATCTACTTCCTTTCACCAGAGATACCCAAGTAAGTTCCTGCTAACTTAATTCAGTACAGCATTGCTTGCGTTGGGTAGCACGGAGCCCGAGAAGAGTGACACCTCGCGTTGCCACAGCCGATGGACTGACAACTAAATGCCTACCTATATGCAGTTGCCCTGTGGAGGCATCTGATGGAAGCGAAACCGAAAGGACCTTCTGCTGTTCAGGCGGCGTTCACCGCCTCCCCCTCCCTCATCTTTGCTGGAGAAGAATAACATTTGGTGGTTTAGTATGAGCCAAGCACTGATGTTAAAACCCCCTGTAAAATCTGACCACAGCTTTAACCCTTGCCAGTCAATCTGAGGACCAGAAAAAAGTCGAATCTGTCTTGTTTCAGAGATTTCTCAGAAGACGATCCTGCTGATGCCTGGCAGCTGTAGGTGCTCTGTATCTGGGAGTGAAATATAAAATCTCTTTGGCTGCTGGTGAACGGTAGGCTGTGTGCAGAGTTTCTGTGTCTGTGCCCTTCAGAGTGTGCAGCAGCTGTCTGCAGACGCTGCTTTCATTTGATGCGGTGGCTCCGTCTGAGCGCGGAAGCTGCAGCTTTCAGACTGGCTCCCTGTAGGATAATGAATTGTCAGGCCTCTGCTGATTATCTAACAAGTTTGTACAACGTGTAGCACAAGCTGACAAGACAAACAATTTTATTAATTTAAGCCTGGTGCTAATGGGATTGCAGTGCTATATGAATGTAGGAGGATTATACACACATAAGGGAGTATCCAGCCCCACAAATACTTATCCTCTGGGTTTGGTAATGGGAACAGCCTATTCATTTTGAAAAAAAGTTTGGTATTTCCATTTGTGCTTAATAAAATAATATTAATTTGAATTTGAATAGAAAAATACATAGACATGTTCACGGATTTATAGAGCTCAAATCAAATGAGCCATTGTATCAGCCTTTGAAGTATTAGAGCTAATAGATGCCGGTGGGCAGTAGATAAACTTTTGTTTTTTACAAACCAATTACAACCAGAGGAGCTTTTGTCTTAAATCTGTCTGGAGTTTTGGTCTTCAGTTGGGAGAGTGCTGGAGCTTATGGGGAGATGGATTGTATTTTTATGGCCTCTGATCTGCAGTATTTTAATGTTAAATTCTCATATTCTTATATATAAACTTGACAGTTTGAGTCAGTTTAACCTTGGATTGCTGACTAGAATTGATTAACCGTGTTTATGAAATGAATGCATCATCCAAGAGAAAGGGTTAGTTTAGGCAGATAAGGAAGAGGTTTCCTATGAACTCTGTGTAATCTGATTTTTGGCTTCTGAGAGATGTGTTCCCAGCATGAAAATGATCCAGCGTTAAGAATCAGGGGTTTTCAGAATCCATCAGAGTACATGGATAGTGGGGTAACTTCAGCAAGCGTGGTTATATTTCAGAGCTTCAGAGACAATGACAGTGGCCTCTCCTTTCAGGACCTTGGGTAAGGAATGTAGCAGCGTAGCAGGTTCCTGTCATTTGTATAGCTTACCAACATCCAGACATTTAGAGCACAGGCTATAAACCGTGCTAAGTTAATGCAGCAGGCAATCAAGAATTTAGGGCACTGGCATAAAAAAAAAATCACTTAATAAATCATTGTAAATCTAAAGCAGCAAATGATTGAGGCTTTCTGCCCTAATAATGTCAACCTTATGTATCACACTGTTTGGGGATTATTCACTATTTGCACCCCAACAATTGTGACGTTGCTGCCTGTTCGCTGTCCTTTCCTCTCTCCCTGGTGCCTCCCTCACAACATCTGCTTTCGGAGCAGCTTATTATATACTTCAGACCTGTGTATTGTTTTAAAGCAGATTGGCACAGGGCAGGGGGTGATAGCAGGTAAGTTCTGTAAGTACATTTTGTATAATGTAAAGAAAAAAAAATCACAAACTAGAGAATACTAGTTGGTGTTTCCCATTTTGTCTTTATTCTTCTGAAGCAGAAGCTGTGTTCCCAGAGTGTGGAGCCCCTAGTTCTTCTAGTGTCCTTCCCCTGCCCCTTGTATCTTAGACCTGCATGTCTTCAATTTTTCTTACCACCAGCCTCTGCTTTAGCCATTCCTCTTGAGAGTCTCGCCCTCCAAGGCTTATCTCCTCCCAGGTACGGTGGCAACATAAAATCTGGGCTTCTCCAACTTGTTTGCCTGCCCCCCAAACAAATTGGATATACCACTTAATTTTCTAAGAGGTAGAATTGCCAGCTGCTACCAGAAATAACAGTATATTTACATAATGGTACAAATACCAAGTAATTTTCAGATTCTACTCCTGTTACCAAGTCCAGGCTCATACTGCTCACTGCATGGTAGGTCAGTAAACTGAGAGATGGGTTGTTGGGGGAAAAAATAGCAACTTTATTCAGAAAGCTAGCAGCCCGAAAAGATGGGTGGACTAGTGTTCCAAAGAACCATCTTCCCCGAGTTAGAATTTAGGCTTCTTTTATACTAAAAGGGGAGGGGGGAAACGTCCTGCTTCCTGCCAGACTTTGGAGGGGATGTGTTAATTTCTTCCTTCCTGCAGCCATTCACAGGTGGGCATGGTCAGGATGTTTCTTGTGAGCTATACAAAGGTATGTAAGGTTAACACTCATTACCTGGGAGGCAGGCTTCCCAGAGATGGGCCTATGTATAATATTGAGAATAGGCAGTACCCCTTGAGTGATTAACTTGTAATAGAATACGAAGGTTCTTCCCTATTATACTTCGAGTACAATAAGTTATTCTTCATTTAAATGTAAATGGTATTACTTTGCCTATCTTTGCCACTTTCTGAAAGCTTTTTAAAAAAATTATTTATTTTTAATTTTTGGCTGCGTTGGGTCTTTGCTGTGCATGGGCTTTCTCTCGCTGTGGTGAGCAGGGGCTATTCTTCGTTGTGGTGTGTGGGCTTCTCATTGCGGTGCCTTCTCTTGTTGCGGAGCACAGGCTCTAGGTGTGCGGGCTTCAGTAGCTGTGGCGCACGGCTTTAGTTGCTCCGTGGCATGTGAGATCTTCCCGGACGAGGGCTCGAACCCGTGTCCCCTGCATTGGCAGGAAGATTCTTAACCACTGTGCTGCCAGGGAAGCCCCTGAAAGCTTTTTTAAAGAAAACTTTTCATTGAAGTTAAACACCCAGTCATGTGTATAAGGTGCAATAACCTTAAGTGTACAGCTTGATGAATTTTTAGGTAGGTACACGCTCATGTATCTACCACTCAGATCAACACAGAGAATATTTTAGCATCCCAGAAAGTGCCTATTCCCAGATGGTGTTTTTTATCTTGAGGTAACCACTATTCTAATCAACACTGGTTAGTTGTGCCTGTTCTTGAACTTCACTAAATGTAATCATACATTAAGTACCCTTTTGTGTTTGGCTTTTTTCATGCAACATTATGCCTATAAGATTTTTGTGTATACTGTTGTATGAATTAACTATACTTTGTTTATCCATTCTCTTACTGGACAGTTAGATTGTTTGCAGCTTGGATCTATTATAATAAAGATGCTGATAAACATTCCTGTATATGTGGTTGGTGGACATGCACATCTGTTTCTCCTGTATACCTAGGAATGCTTTTGTTGGGTCACAGGGCAGATGAATGTAGATGGATCTGAGGGGGTTTTTTGTTTTGTTTTGTTTTTACTTTACAGCTTCGTTAATTTGCCCTACTTATTTATTACTTCAGATACCTGATGCTGAATGGAAGAGGAATGGACTTGAAGGGAGTAGGCAGGCTAGATGGTGTCTGAAACCAGCCCACCACTAAATCTGTTTCTGCATCTGTAAGGAGATAGGCGTTTCAGTGCCTGGTTGTTGTGTAGTAAATGAGGTTGAATAAGACAATGCATAGGAGACCTTTATTTAACAAACATTCCCTTTTTCACTTTCTAGAGAAATCTGATCCCCTGCTCATAGCTAATTAAGGGGAAAGTATTTGTTTGACTTTAGCACTATTAATTTTGAACTTTTCTACCTTTGCCTAGGACAGTCATCTATGTGCATATATGACTAATGAGAAAAATTAGTAAAGAGGTTAATGTATAACTTTTATGTAAGGGTCTCAAAAGGCACCTCTCTGCTATGTTTCGTCATTCTGTCGTCTTTTTGCTGTTAAGGGACAAGGCTCTCCAAAATTTCAACCTAATTATCTCTGTATTCAATAGTTCTTTAAAGTGCTAGCTTTTTGTCTAACAGCTTCCTCCTTTGGTTGTTTCTTCACACCTTTCAAGCATTCAAACTCTACTATGTGTCTAGGCATTTACTAATTGCTGATATTGTAACAATATGGACTTGATGAACTAGAAACTGCATTGTAATCGCAAACTGTCATCACAGTGTGTTCATAGCACAATATAATTTTTAGAGCACATTTAAAAAGTACAGAAAGATTTCAAAGATAGATTTCATGTGGCTGCTCTCCGTGTATACCTTAACGAGGACTTCTGGAAATCACTGTTTTCGTCTTATCTCCATATGGTTTTCTAGGCCGCCTGCCACTACCGTTTTGGCCATCAAGTATAAGATTAGCATGGTGAAGAACCTGAATATTTTGCCTGCCTCTAATTACAACTCACTGTCCCTTACTTCAACTAAGTTAATCATCCCCAAACCCAAACAGATTTTTTTTGTGAGGGGTGAAGGATTTGGGGGAGGAAAGTGCTTTTAACATTTGTATGTAAATTCCTTTATAAAGTAAATTCTTAGACTTGAGGGGTTAATAACTACTGCTGTCCATGTTTATCCATCATTTGACCAGCTGTAGTTTTGTGGATTATTTTTGGTGAATTTCAAGGTGGGAAAGCTCTGGCCACCAGCTCGTCTGGGGCCCTTTACTTTCTCATTTGTCTGAGAAAGTCTCAACTAAGGGAGGAAAGCTAAACAAAGAAATAACATGCTAAGGACAGATGATGTAAGAGACATAAACATCTGGAATACATAGTCATGTTTAAACTCTTCCTGTTACACTCAGCAAGCAGTCTCTTCCATTCTGTTAGGTTCTCAACTGGAAATTTAAGTCTTTAGCTTTTTTAAAAAATTTCATTATTTTGGGCCTCCCTGGTGGCGCAAGTGGTTGAGAGTCCGCCTGCCGATGCAGGGGATACGGGTTCGTGCCCCGGTCTGGGAGGATCCCATATGCCGCGGAGCGGCTGGGCCCGTGAGCCATGGCCGCTGAGCCTGCGCGTCCGGAGCCTGTGCTCCGCAACGGGGGAGGCCACAACAGTGAGAGGCCCGCATACCGCAAAAAAAAAAAAAAAAAAAAATTCATTATTTTGTTTATTTTTATTTTTGGGGCTGCATTGGGTCTTTGTTGCTGCGCGAGGGCTTTCTCTAGTTGTGGAGCGGGGGCTACTCTTCATTGTGGTGAGAGGGCTTCTCCTTGCAGTGGCTTCTCTTGTTGCGGAGCATGGGCTCTAGGCGCACGGGCTTCAGTAGTTGTGGCACTTGGGCTCAGTAGTTGTGGCACGTGGGTTCTAGAGCGCAGGCTCAGTAGTTGTGGTGCATGGGCTTAGTTGCTCCGTGGCATGTGGGATCTTCCTGGACCAGGGCTCGAACCCTGCATTGGCAGGTGGATTCTTAACCACTGCACCACCAGGGAAGTCCCTAAGTCTTTAGTTTTTTGATTGAATTTCTTCATCCATGGTTCAAAACTAGGATCTATCTGGTCTTACTAGCCATTTGACCTTATTCAACATCCATTTTCCCCCGAATGCTGTTAAAATTAGCTTCACCTCCCTGCCAAAAGCAAGTCCTTCCTCTTACTTGTTCAAAGCCCTCATGTCTCTTTTAAATTATCCTATTTCAGTTTTTCTTTGAAAGCACAGCTTTTGCGTAGCAGGTATGGTTGGTATAGTATTCTTCAGAGGCTTGCACCTGGATGTGTTGTTGTTAAAAACTATTGGCTGTTTTTGAGTGTCCTCAAGAATTGTGTTCCAGAAGTTGATTTAGGACTGAATTGCAGACCTTTGATATTAATGCTCAGAACTATCTAGGAGTCTCCTAATCGTTCTTTTAGGATAGTGGAAAGTGCTTTGGTGTGAGAAGAGATCTAGATTCTCTTGATCTTCCACTTGCCTTGCGGTCTCAGGTGAAACCTAACCTCATCGAGCTTGGTTCCATTATCTGTAAGTGGAAGGGTCTGGAGTAGATCGGGAGGAGCATGGAAATGTCCTTAGGGATCAGATTGGTAACTATTAGTTTGCTAGGGCTGCCATAACATACCACAGACGAGATGGCTTAAACAATACATTTATTTTCTCACTGTTCTGGAGGCTGGAAGTTCCAGATCCAAGGTTGGTGTTGGTGGTGGTTTCTTCGAGGCCTCTCTCCCTAGCTTGCAGGTGGCTGCCCTCTTGATTCCTCTTCATATGGTCATCCCTCTGTATGTGTGTGCTTCTCACCTCTTATGCTGACACCAGTCAGATCAGATGAGTGCCCACCCTAGGTACTGTCATTAACTTGGGCCCTTTTAAGAGATAATTATCTTCAAATAGAGTCACATTCTGAGGTTCAACATATGAATCTGGGGGGGACATCTTTGCTCATACCAGTAATGTAAATGTACCAGGCAGCTTAGTCTGGTAGAGAGAAGACTTTGCCTTAGACTTTGTCTACTGCTCAGACGGAACTCTACATCAGGCTGACACATGATGCTGACTCTCATCCACAGAAAGGTTGACACTCTTAAGCAACTTCTAAATTGAACTTATGGTGGTTTCACGTTTATAAAATCCTCTTTATTTTCAAGGAATAATGGTGAAAGAAATTGGATATGCAGTGGCATAATATCCTTTGCTCTTGGGACCAAGCAGTCAAATTGGCTCAAGATGTGGGTGGCTTCATAAAATGTGCATAATCTGTATCAGAGTCGTCACCCTCTTAAAGCTCTATTTAAGGAAAGGACTTAAAGGAAGAGTCAAGCTTTGTATCTGAAGATGTTCACTGTAGCACAATCCCTCAGAAAAAGTAGAATTAGTCTAGCCAGAAATAGAGGCTAGCTTAAGTAAATTCTTGAATATCAATGGTCCATTAAAATTTTAAGGTTTTTGTTGATGTGGACCATATTTAAAGTCTTTATTGCATTTGTTACAATATTGCTTCTGTTCTATGTTTTGATTTCTTGACTGTGAGGCATGTGGGATCCTAGCTCCCCGACCAGGGGTTGAACATGCACCCCCTGAATTGGAAGGTGAAGTCCCAACCACTGGACTGCCAGGGAAGTCCCTAAAAATTTTTATAAATTGAATTATTACTTTCAGTAAAATCTTAAGTGTACAGTTTGAATTTTTATATTTGTATATAACTATGCATTCTAAATCTGTATCTATCAAAATTATAAACATTATATTTCTACTGGGAAGATTAGGATACAATGTTAAGTGATCAAAAAGGCAAAGATTGTTCTATTTGTTCTATTATAATTGTACAAAAACCTGAGCATAGGGTGAGACCGAAAGGGATCTGTTTTTAGAGCAGCATTAAATAATTGTTTGGATAAAGAGTAAGGTGAAATTTTTTGTTTTGATTTCCCTGAAGGATTTCTTTTTACTAGATCTGTCTATGTAGAAGACTCTTCTATTTAAAAGATTTTTGATGAGGGAGCTTCACATTAAGGCTCTCCTGCGTTGGGCCATTTTTATGCTGTCAGTAACTAGTTTAATCTTTGAGTTCCCCTAAAAAAGTGCTTCTCAACCTTTTTGGTTTGAAGGCTCCTATATATTAATATATTGAGGGCCCAAAAAGCTGTTGTTTATTTTATATCTGTTGATACATTCAGTACATAACTAGCAATGAAAACAGAGACATTCAAAAATACTTAATTCATTAATTCATTAAAGTAAATTCATTGTTATATGTTAACATAAGTTTTATGAGAAATAACTGTTTTCCATAAAATGAGGAGTAAAGTAAATTCATTGTTATATGTTAACATAAGTTTTATGAGAAATAACTGTTTTCCATAAAATGAGGAGAGACACATTACATTTTTATGCAAATCTGTTTACTGTGTGACTTAATAGCAGACAGCTGGAATCCTATCTGCTTCTGAATTTTCTTTGTTTTGATATGTTGTTTTGGTTGAAATTTTTAAAGCAATTCTAGCCTCACACACAAGTAGTTGGTGTCGGAGGAAAAGAGAGGAGCCCCAGGGGTCTTTGGTCTACATTTTGAGAACTGCTGCTCTAAAACAACAGTATTTCCAAAGTAACATTAGAAATCACATTGATTGTACTACCTGAACCTTGCAGAAAATCTTTTGGCTTGAAGTGTGTGTGGCTATAGATTTGTGGGTGGTACTGTTGCTAAAGTAAAAGTATCATCTGTAAATCAATATCTTCTTGACAGTCCACTTACTTTGTTCACTTACTGTTGAAACTTAGTTGAAAGTAATAGCCTGAAAGAGCAAATGCCTTCTCCAGTTATACTTAGGGAAGATAAGAAATCCCTGGAATCTTTAGCCTACCCCTATTGTCAGAGAAGAGAAATACTGACTCTAAAATCATGTTATCTTGTTGAGTCCTTTGTTTAATATCTAATATGAGCTTTTTTTCCGAAACATGTGGGACCCTGCCACCATTAAGTTTTATAAATATAGCACTGGTTCCCAAACACGTTCAGGTGGCAAACCTTCTAGAACTCATAGTACATAGGAATATTTAATGCCATCATTTTGATTTGGGATAATTCTCCAAGTAGAGAACACACTTTATGTAAGTTATGTAAAATCAAGCATATGTGTGCACCAAAGTATGCATTCTATTCATAGTAATTAATAGTAATAGCAATATTAAGTTAATATTGGTTCATTGATCTATTGCCATTTGACATTTGATAATAAACACACTTTTATTAAAGAAAAATTTATGGACAAAAATCTCAAACTGAGACTATTATAGTTACTAACTTAATTTTTGGTAACGTTATTTTTAGTGGTGATGACACTTTTTCTACATTGTTTGAGAAGTACCAGTATCCTAGAAAAGCAGATTGAGACCTACTAAAATACATTGTCAAGGCCTATTAAGTCTAATTTCAAATAATGATAAAATGATTTATGGGATAAGACTTAATTCCAATCTGAACACTAAGGCTTTTGCAACAGTAATGAAGGTAGTAGCTAACTTTTTACCTATTGATATAAAGCGTTTCATTTCTTTTGCTAGAGCTCTCTCCCACCCTTTTGCCTATTTCCACATAATGTATACTTTCACACTGCTTTTGGTTAGCTCCACTGAGTAGGTGCAGTGTGTGTGCCCTTGTGTGAAATACTTTAATAGGGCGATTTGGCTTTTCATGGTCCTTAACTCTGGAAGGAACTTCACATCCTCACTGGGTTTCTGATGTTGCTGTATTACAGATGCTGCCAAGGGCTTCCTCTGCCCTGGGTCACCATCTTCAGTTTGCTTGGTGTAGAGTCAAATAACAAAACCAAAGCAAAGCAGAACCTTAACATGCATGGAGCAGGCTGTGGTTTTTATCAGAATGTCTATTTTTTTTTAAGATTTTTTTGATGGGGACCATGTTAAAAATCTTTATTGAATTTGTTACAATATTTCTTCTGTTTCATGTTTTGGTTTTTTTTGCCTTGAGGCACGTGGGATCTTAACTCCCTGACCAGGGATCGAACCTGCACCCCCTGCACTGGAAGGCGAAGTCCTAACCACTGGACTGCCAGGGAAGTCCCCAGAATGTCCTTTAATGTTTATATATTTGAGAGAATTTTCAGAAATCCTCTCCTTATTTCCTTGTTGCATTTCTGTGTCGAAGTGAAGAATTTGGGATCAGAAAAAATCTGTTGGTACCAAATGATGTTTCCAGGACTGGTTTGTAGGATCAGATGTGACTTTTTCAAATTGGAACCTTTTCTTTTGGGCCCCTGGGAAATGTCTTAGCTAAATTGCAACAGTGACTGGTGAAGTTGATGGAGGTAAATTGCTCCCATTGCTGAGGGTTCAGAAAGCAGGCAGTCGAAGTTAAAATTCCAGGGGAAATCGGGCAGAACTATTGCAGATGGTTTCCCCCTTGAATAGAGAAGGGGGCTGATGTCACTGTTGATGAATGAGAGGAGACTAAAGCCTGATTTTTTTTTTTTTTGCAATGAATTGGTAATTTTTGGTAGGCTAGAGAGAAATTTATGAAAAGACCATCAGAATCAGTTAAGTGATTTCTTTTCAGTATTGGCTACAAATGATACCTAAGAACACACCATGAACATATTGGACTGTCTAGTACTTTATAGATAGGTAGCACCAAGAAACTTGTGTATGCCCTCAGTGACCTCAGAGGTGGAGGGATTCCTTAGGTTATTGCTAATTTCTACGTGATAGTCAACTACTGAGCACTTCTGATTTGCCTTTAGAAAAATGAGCTTGGCTGGTTTTGACTGGTTATGGTGTTATTTGGGAATAGAGGTCATGAACAAAGTATATGTGGTTGGTATTCTGAGGGCCTGGCTCATGTCTTTCCCAGACGCCTGCTGTGTATTTGAGAAAGTCCTTCGAGTTCCCTGCAAAGTGGGAATAACAATACATCACAAAATTGTGCGACACCATCCAGTCTTTTGTAATAAAACTCAGTGCTGTAAACTGTCCATCGTGCTGAATCCCTGGTAAGTGCAGAGAACACTGAATTAAGGTCCAACCTTAAATCCTTAAACCCTGTGAGTCTGAGGCCTTCCTGAGCTGTGGCTCATTGAGGTGATGGGAGGGTACACTGTGAATGTCTGTGTTCTCTGTGGAGAGAATTTCTTGTGTTTTAGTTCTTTGCTTCTTGGAAAATACTTCATAGACATTTTAGAAACCCAGATCTTTCACTTATCTAGGAGGATAAAGGACTTGATGACTTCCTTAGTTGATGCAAATTCTGTAACCATCACTTGTAAGAGCTGAAGTTAATGTAATTTAGGTTTGCAGTCTACCCAGACCATAAGATCATTTTTTGACTTGTTTTTCGTTTCTTGCCTAAGTATTTGGATGTTTATTCAGTGTTCACATTTTAATATTACTTGGGTGAATTTGGCATCATATATTAGACAACTAAAATTCATGTTTAAACAACTACAGTTGCAGAGGTGGAAATTGCCATAGAATTGCTATGATGATATCAACTCTTTGCCTTCAAGAGTTAAGGTTTTGGATTACTGATGAGTTGATTCTGGTTTGTGTGAACTCTCCTACAGATCACTGCTTAATAGTCCCTTTCTTACTGCCTCCCAGAATTATTCTTGCCAAGAATTTGGTGCAAGTAAATATTTTCCTGTTTTCCTCACTACTCTGTCCATGTCTAATTTAGGCTGAGTTCCTCCAGGCTCTAGTGCCTATGTTCTGTGGTTTGTAAAGTGCTATGTACTTCTATAGCCTCTATAAATAGCAAAATATAGCTCATGGCAATAACACTGTGGCACCCTACACGTTTAGAGTGTGTGTGTGTGTGTAAGAGAGAAAGGGAGAGAGACACATTTATCTTGGGTAGAACATGTCTAGCATGCAAACCTATTCATCTCCTCATACACATCAGTATTGCTTCTGATTTTTGTTCATTTATTAGTAAATGACATCCCTTTATCTTTGGGACATTTTATTGTGAAACTAGGTGTGATTCTCATCCCTTCCTTTCTCTTCTTTATCATAACCCTCTTTTTAACATAACAAAGATGATTGGAGAAAGACTGGTTGCCAGCTCAGTGAGATTTCCAACCAGATGCTTGTGTGCTAGGGGCCTAGCTTCCTATCCTGGTCTTCCTATTTTATTTTTCAGTGGATCGCTACAGATCTCATCACGTATTTGGGAGATGTGAAGCTAGGAGCTAGAAGCTATTTCTATTGGCCCTGTCAATATAGTTTGATAAAATGCAAATGTCTTTAAAATGGTAGACTTCCAGTGAAAAGGCTCCAGCAGGGAGTTTGTTTTGATAGTGAAAGTGATTAAGAAGGCTCTATTTTTTTTCCATTGGTATGAATATTCAGCTAAAAGAGCATGGTTCTCTCTCTGTAATTGGACTCTGCTAATGAGGTTCTAATAACTCTTAGGTTCTAATAATGATTCTAACAGATCTGTTAGCTGTCTTCCATGAATAATGCTGGAGACCAAGAAGACACAAGTTCTGGATGATGATGGCATCATATAGGGTTCTTAATGCCAACCATTTCCTCTTCTCTCTAATTCTAAGGAATCAACAGGAGTTTATGGTTTTTCAGTGTTATATTTGGAATTGCCTTCAAAACTTGGAATTTATAGGCCTGCAAGTATTGGTTTTGGTGTGAGAAGGGAAAGGACAATAAACACAACCACAATTGTTGGTAGACTAGGCTTTATCTAAAGCCTCCTTTCTAGAGCATTCAGCCTCTTCAGACCCGTTCTTCCTTGCAGAGCCTCAAGGAACAACATGGAAGAGGATTTGTTGGTAAAACTGGATTGAATAAGTGAATATGCTATAGCGTCATCTGGGACATGTACTGAGCTAGAACAGTTGTCCGAGATGGGCTGCCTTGTTTCTCTCTCAGCACCTCATTAACAGCCTAACACCCTCCAGCTTTCCCCAGTTGGGTCAGTGTTCGCGTTCTCTGAATTTATTAAGTTCTTTCACTGTCTGTTTTTCTACCTTGTTCATTCCCTCAGGACCTAAGTGTTGGTTTTGTATCAGTTTCCCTACATAACAGACTTGAGGTAGAGCATAACCCCTCTAGTACGAGAGGATTACAAAGACATGAGAGGGGCAGATAACTGCTCTGGGTGTGTGCTCAGTGACTCAGAATGGTCCCCCAATTTTCTTTGTGACCTAGGTTCTTTTTTTTTTTTTTTAAAGGAGGCACCAAGATTTCAACTGGGGTCATCTTGATCTGCGATCCATAATCTCATTTTATATGGTGGCTTTGTTAGTGGCCATATGAGTGGAATCATTGGGGATTATTACAGAACAAAGGTTTTTTTATGATCTTGATATTTGAGGAATAACTTTAAACAAAAGGATAAAACGAACTTAAAGATTTGCAGGTGGTGTCTTGTCTTTGTGTGAACACTCGTTTTGTTGGAAGAATAGTTTTTCTCTGGTTTCAAACTTGTACAGATGGTGTTCCTATTCTCTAAGCCAGTATAATAAAATTAGGGGAGTTTAAAAAAATTTCAATTTGTCAAGAGGCAAATTATTGTCTCTTGCGGGGAACTAGAGTCTAAGGTCATAGTATGAGAGAAAAATAGTGTATAGTGAAAATTATCCTTAAAAATCTCTTTATTGTCATTTTGCACAAACAGAAAGTAATGCTTCAGGGTGGTCAGGACCAGGTTAAAATCAAGTCTTTTCTCCGAGTGGAATTGGGAGGGAACAGGGATAGAAAGCTAGCAATATTTAAAGTTATATCTATACTTCCACCCCACCCAACCCCTGTCTTTCTTTCTGAGAGACTTAACAGTTGTATTCCAGTACGTTAAGTATGTATTGGAGGCAAATTCTTTGTCTTCATTGCACACCTGGAGTTGATAAGGAACTGCCCCTGGAGAAATAAATCCCGGAAGGAGGCTGAAACGGGGATAGAGAAGGTCTTGGTACTGCTGGTGAAAACGTGTTAGCTGTAGACCCACAACTAACAGTGGTCAAGAGGGAGGGCTTGGGTTGGTTTCCGGAGGCCCAGAAGCATTAGAATGTTTTTTCAGAAGTGGCTTTTTCAGGATGGTGGACTGTCCGCACTGGTCAGGCAGGCCTGCTCTCATTTGTCCAAGGCGGGCTGTAAACATGTTCGCCCAGCTCTGTTGGATCCTTTGTGCCATTACAGGGTGACTTTCTACCCTAGGGTATTGAGTGATGGCTGACTCCTGAAGGCTGTTTTGATTTCTCTCCAGCAACATACCCAATTAATTCTGGTTACTTATTTTGGGGGGCAATTCCTCCCTGGTATCTATTTTGTTAGGTATATCCTAACCAGCTTATATTCCTTGTCCAGCTCTATTCATTCCATGCATCTTGTTACCGAGAGGGTTCTTTGAAATGTCTTTCCTTTTTTACTTAATGTTGGCAGACTTTTTTTTAAATCTTTCTTTGTATATATGTGTGTATATATTTTAATGTGAATTCCATATGAATGTATCTTGCATCTTCTCTATTCCTATTCCACTGCAGAGGCAGCTGTATTAACTGGAACAGTGCCCTTTTGTAGCTCACCACTGGTGTGTGCATTGCTTAATCCTCTCTTGCTTTTTAAACTCTCAGCCTGTAATGAATTAAATAGTTCTTGACTCTCCCTGATAAGGATATTTATGGGTCAGACTGGCAGAATTCCACAAAAGCACATTAGTGTCTCCTTTGAGTGGAAGCATTTCTGTAGAGGCACCTTCTGAATGGAGGGAAATGGAAATGCTTTCGGACCTCTTGCTGCCGCTGGCCCTCCTCGCCTCCCAGCTTTGTGCCACTCACCTTCGTCAGAGTGCAGGATGCCAGGCAGCGGATATGAGGTCTCAAGCCCACAGAATTATTTCACTTACGCTTCATTCATTCATTGCCCAGATATTTCTTTATCAGCGCTATAGAACTTTTTGATGTCATATTAGTTACTGAGGGGGAGGGACGTTCAAAGATGTTGATGGCGTGGGTTGAGTCAAGGTGATACAAATGAAGACAATGCAAAGGTAGAATAAAAGTGTTAGAGGCGCAGAAGCAAAGATCTAGTGAAATTCAGAGCAAGAAAGATGCTTGAGGGTTGGGAAATACATGGCTTGATAGTGTTATAACTGGTACTAATGATAAAGAGCACATACGATTTTGTACCCTTTTCCCTGTGCCAGGCACTGGGTAAGCGTTTTCCTGCATTATCTAATTCATTCCTCACAAAGCCAAGGTCCTGTGAGGTGAGGGTTTTATTACCTTTATTTTGCATGTGAGGAAACTGTGCTTGGAAAGAGAGGTCAGGTTGCTTGTGCAAGGTCAAACAGCTGGCAAGTGGAACCCTTGGGAATAGGCTCCAGGCCTGGCTCAAGGGCTGTACGTTAACCACTACATCTTGCTGTTTGAATTCTTTTGATTTTTCAATTCAGTGCTTTATCTAGGTCACCAGTTCTTTCTATTAAAAAAAAAAAAAGTGTGGTGAAATGAATGTGTTGAGTAATTTGTGTTGTGCTGAATGCTTATTGCTATTTCATGCTCTACACTTAATTGCTTCTATATGCTTATTGCTTAATTACATAAAATGCAGTAGTCCCTTTATCATCTTTCTGCAAAACTGCCCCTTATTTATTATGACTTAAGCAGATTAAAAAAGAAGTGTGTGCTAATTTAATTTTGGTGGCCAGAGTTCTTTTTGGTAATGTTTTCTTTATGAATGCACTGATATCTCATTGGTTAAAGGATGTGTCTGCTCAGAATGCAGCTATTCAGCATGGAAGCATCAAACAGCTGTCACTGTGCAGCATATTTTCCAGGCACCAGGTTGACATCTGGACTCAGTATTTTGGTGCAAGAGAAATAGTTCTTGCTAATAATGTCGTCACAGGATTGTGCATCAAACAGAGCTGGAGGCTGTGTCTCTGCCAGCTGCCTTTTGATCATTATTCACCCTGAGTTAATGCAAAGAAAATGATCAGCTTGGGGGCCACAAGGGTAATACTTGGCATCCACATGCTATTGGTTTCCCAAAGGACCAAATATGAGTTTATTTTCCCTAGATTGGTGGAAGTGATTTGGATGGGTGATGTTTGGCCAAGCTGTAAGCTAGTTGAGCGCCTTCTATGTTCTTTTCTATATGGTTGGCACAATATAGTCTTAACTATTTGAGGTCCACTTGCTGGTCGAGTGATTATAATTGATATGAATGATTCATAGTGAACATTCGAGGTAGGAATAGCTGTGAGGTAGTATTTGCCAATACTTGCCCTTATTGGAAACATACCACATTTCCTTAATTCTTAAAAGATGTATCTCTCCCATCTGCAAATTTTAACATCTGGTTTCAGGACAAAACTTCTAGTCATAACTGACGGCTGTATTTTTTTTAATTATTATTTTTTTTGCGGTACGCGGGCCTCTCACTGTTGTGGCCTCTCCCATTGCAGAGCACAGGCTCCGGACGCGCAGGCTCAGCGGCCATGGCTCACGGGCCCAGCCGCTCCGTGGCATGTGGTATCCTCCCGGACCGGGGCACGAGCCCGTGTCCCCTGCATAGGCAGGCAGACTCTCAACCACTGCGCCACCAGGGAAGCCCTGACGGCTTTATTTTTAATGGAGTATAAAATAATGCGTCTTAAAATAAGTGGCATCTTAGATTGAATTAATGGTGCATAGTAGAGCTGTCATATTTATTTGGTTCTCATCCCCACTGTCCTCTTTATTTCTATTGACTTGGTAAATTGCTTAGTATATTTAGAACACCTGAGTTCTTCTGGTTCTGGCATGGCCATTTGCTTCAAAAGATGTGTTATTCATTGTTCATCATTGGTGGTTTCCTACCCACTGGATAATTTATGTAACACTTCAGAGTTTATGTGACATTTGAGAATTGTAGGTGATGGGAAAGATGGTGTCTAATTTAAATGCAATGGAAGCATAGTCTTCACAAATATAATCAATGCAGGAGGGACGTGAGAGGAGGCGAGTGGAGCGGAGCATATATTTCAGTGAAAACTCATTTAGATTTAATGCTGTTTACCTTCACCAAGAGAAGGTAAGAGAGGTAGCTGTGTCCTTGAATCTTAGAGACTTAGACCTTGAGGGGACTTTTCTCACTTGTCAGAATTAGATTTAAGTATCTCAGATGCATGATACTTTTCCATGTGTACAAAGGTTTGGTATTTCCTCACCCATTCCGTAAGAATATTTTCCTGTGCTTGCAAAATCTTTACTGTAGGTAGTGGCCTTTGACCTCAGTTCTAGAGAGGCCTCTCTATGTATGTCTTTAAAACATGGTGTAATGTTTTTAGGTATTTTCCATTATTGATGGTAATTCTTATGATAGGAAAAAATGGACTGTATCAGATCTGGTGTCTGCTTATACCAGATCTAGATCCACTCCTAAAACATTAACCATATTTTGCTTATCATTAGAAATCATCAAAAAATTATCCCCCCAGTTCCTATTCTGTGCTGCCACAATGCTGGCAAATGTTAAAAAGGTATGTATGGGGGCTGTTTTGATACTGCTGTTTACATGCTGCCTAAAAATAAGCAGATTATGAAGCATGTAGTTTTCCTCTTTTTAATTACTAAGTAATATACTAAACAGACATCTCTAGGCACTGTCTGGCAAGCAAAGCATATGAACCAGAGACATAAGCTTTGAAAGCAGAATGAACCCTCTGTCATCTGTCCATCTCTGAGAGGTCATTTGAATATCAGGTGACTTGTATCTTAGTCTTCAGTTTCTTCCTTAGTGATATGATGGGTTTAATCAGTTTCAGTTAATACATTTTACTATTTAACAGTGAAACTGTTTTCAATTATAAATTAGAGGATAGGAATCAAATTTTTATTATGTTCAGAATTATGCTAAGCTTATATGGTTGGTACACATTAGACACCTAGCAGAAAAGAATGTTTGAGCTGCAGTTAAATCATTTACTCTTGGGGGCTTCCCTGGTGGCACAGTGGTTGGGAGTCCGCCTGCCGATGCAGGGGACATGGGTTCGTGTCCCGGTCCGGGAAGATCGCACATGCCGCAGAGCGGCTGGGCCCGTGAGCCATGGCCGCTGAGCCTGTGCGTCCGGAGCCTGTGCTCCGCAACGGGAGAGGCCACAACAGTGAGAGGCCCACGTACCACAAAAAAAAAAAAAAAAGAAAAAAATCATTTACTCTTAGCTCTATAAGAATGTATGTGTACACTGTAACAATAGTGTTGTGCATAAGTGTAAATTAAGTGTACCAGTACATACACATTATATTAAAGATCATAAAACGCCTTTATGATGATGGCTTGAAAGGACAAGACCCCTTACAAGCAAATTAACATCTGACTTAAACTTTTTTAAAAATTTCCTTTCTGGTTGTTTAAAAAAAAAAAAATCTCAGCCCCCCAAATTCATGCAGTATATTTGTTAATGAAAATATTATTAATCAGAGGGAGTTATGGGTCAGGGATGTTTGTTGCAAATATAATTTTCAAATTGGAAAAAGAAAAGCCAATTTTTGCATTTTGTTAGCCATTTTGAGGTGTTTTGATTCAATGTGAAATGGCCACAGCTGTTTATTTAGAAGTGAAAATATTACTTAATACATTAACTGAAATCTCACTCTCCTTTGTTATTGTCTCCTTGAAGAGAATTTTACTATGTTAGGTATTTGTCCCCCTATTGTGGGTTGAGTTGTGAAACCCCCCAAAAGATATGTTAAAGTTGTAACACTAAGAACCTATGACTATGACATAAGATCTGTGAAGACCTTACTTCCAGATAATCAGTTAGGAGGAGGTCATACCTGATGAGGCTGGGCCCTAACTCCAATCCCTGGTGTCCTCATGAGAGGATCAGGTGCACACAGATGCAAGAAGGCCCTGTGACAGAGACAGAGATTGGAGTGATACAGCTGTAAGCTGAGCATTGCCAGGGATTGCTGGCCACCACCAGAAGCTGGAAAGAGGCTGCCCTAGAACCTTCAGAGAGAGCATGGCCCTGCCAACACTCTTGAGTTTTGTACTTTGGGCTCTTAACTGGGAGAGAGTAAGTTCGTGTTGTTCGAAGCCATCAGTGTCTGGTAATTTTCTGTGGTAGCCCTAGGAAATGCATAGCTGCGGCTCCCCCTCCTTTTCTTTAAACATTTTATGTCTTGTGATGAAAAATGGCTTTCCCTTTTTTTTGAACAAAAACCACACAATCGGCTTTTAAGTGAACATCAAGTATGTCAAGGCATGTTAACTTGGATTTTTGAAAGGTTGCTTTGAATGCTGAGACTGGGCTAATTTCCACACCTTGTCGTCTCACCTGTGTACAGGGTTTCCCTTCATGCTTCACCCCTGGGAACACCCTGGGTACCCTAGTGAAATTGCTCTAGTTTCCCTGGTTTACAACTCTTCTGAAGGAGCTATCTGTCTCTTTCCCAATAATCTTGTTATTCTATAAGTGTGTAGAATGTAATGTAGAACAGAGATTGGCATCTTATGAGTTGTGTGGTCTGTTTCTTTTGTGTGACCTTTTCATATGATCATGGGCAAACTGTCTCCCAGCTCTTGTTTCTAGAAAATAAGAATGGCCATTTAGATAAACTCAGTGGGTGTAAATTTTTACAAAAGTAAAAACTCCAAAGACATTAACAAACTTCATTTATGTAGATCTCTCTAATCATATGATGGTGGCCAATGTATACGTGTTAGTTTGTATTCTGATATTTATAACTGTTCATGAAACCATGTTTTGTCTATTTTTTAAATTAATTTATTTTTGGCTGTGTTGGGTCTTCATTGCTGCGCGTAGGCTTTCTCTAGTTGCAGTGAGCGGGGCTACCCTTCCTTGTGGTGCACAGGCTTCTCATTGTGGTGGTTTCTCTTGTTGAGGAGTACTGGCTCTAGGGCACGCGGGCTTCAGTAGTTGCAGCATGTGGGCTCAGTAGTTGTGACTCGCGGGCTCTAGAGCACAGGCTCAGTAGTTGTGGCGCACGGGCTTAATTGCTCCGTGGCATGTGGGATCTTCCCGGATCAGGGCTCGAACCCATGTCCTCTGCGTTGGCAGGCGGGTTCTTAACCACTGCGCCACCAGGGAAATCCCAACGTTTTGTCTGTTTTTACAAACAGCTTTATTGGGACATAATGGATATGAAGGAAAACTGCACATTTTTAAAGTGTGCAATTTGGAAAGCTTTGAGAAATGTATATATATCCATGAAACCATCACTACAGTCAAGATAGTGAACATACTCATTACTACCCAGAGTTTCCTTGTGCCCTGTTCTATCCCTTCCCATGTAACCCCAAGCCATTGATCTACTTTCTCTCATTATAGATAAGTTTCATTTTCTAGAGCTTATATAAATGGAATCATACAGTATCTACTCTTGTTAATCTGGCTTCCTTCACTCAGTCTAATTATCTGAGATTCATCTGTGTTGTGGTCTGTATCAATACTTCATCCTTTCTGTTGCTGAGTAGTATTCCACTGTATGGATATACCATGGTTTAGCCATCCATTTACCTCTGGTGGTCATTTGGGCTGTTTCCAGTTGCCTCCAATTTTTGGCTCTTTATATATAAAGCTTTGATGAACATTTGTATACAAGTCTTTGTATGGATATATATTTTCTTGTCTCCTGGATAAATACCCTGGAGTATAATGGTTGGGTCATTATGGTGATGGTAGGCACTGTTGCTTCTAATGCTTTCCCATGGTTCTTCCTCTGGCCTCAGGTGGAAGCACACTCTGGGCTGCTCAGTACTGTGCTCAAGAGAGGCCCTGTGCGCATCTCAGAAGTCATCTCTCTGTGCTGCTCTCTCCACCCTGGTCCTTTGTGCCGAGAGCTCTAGCGGGCTTGGTCTCCCCCAAACCCTTGTCCATTCCCACTAGAAACTCTAGGCAGTAAGCAGTTGTAGGGCTCATTTGTGTCCTGTCTCTTAGGGATCACTGTTCTCTGTTGCCTGTTACCTATCTTACTGAAAACCATGTTTCAAAATGTTTGTGGTTTTTTTGATTTTATGCAGGACGGTGGATTTGGTCCTTGTTTCACCTTTGTTGGAAATGGAAGTTGCACATTTTTCTTGAATTATGGCACTTTTAATTTTAAACACACATATATTCCATTAAGCAAATATACTATTTTCTAGTTATGTCCATGTTCTAGATTTCTTTTTTTCTTAATAGCATTAAACATTTACTTTTTTTTTTCCTATTTAGGATTATTTATTTTAGAACTATATCCACAAATGAGTTAATAGGTTAAAGGTATATAAGCGAGGGCTTCCCTGGTGGCGCAGTGGTTGGGAGTCCGCCTGCCGATGCAGGGGACATGGGTTCGTGCCCCGGTCCGGGAGGATCCTGCATGCCACGGAGTGGCTGGGCCCGTGGGCCGTGGCCGCTGGGCCTGCGCGTCCGGAGCCTGTGCTCCGCAGCGGGAGAGGCCGCAGCAGTGAGAGGCCCGCATACCGAAAAAAAAAAAAAAAAAAAAGGTATATAAGCGAATTTTCAGACTGTACCACATAAATATTTAAACTTTCCTACATATAATTGAGTTTTTGTTTCGTCACTATTTTTGTTTTCCTAGATTAACTGGACTTTAGAGTTTCCATCTGCATAAAAGATTACTAGTAAGAATGTGTTTTTCAGGTTATTTACATTTGCTTTCCCTTCATGTAAACCATTCATCTTTGATTACTTTAAAAGTAGAATTAGTTTATTGGCTCTATATGTGTATCTTCTTGCATGACTTTCAGATGGTTTTTTTTTTTTTTTACTATTTGTTTATTTTTCTATATTTAGATATTTTTCAGTACATTTTATTTTGTAAAACTATTTAATTCTAGAACACTGATCATTTTATTTCATAAATTGTCTTTCCTCAGGTGGTCTTAAATCGTAAATCTTTCTCCATCCTATGCCCCATTTATTTGTTTAATGCTTAGTTGTGAGATACAACGGGAAGTTTATTGGCACCAATGCCTTGGTGAACTAACCAAAGTGCTTTTTAGAAACCAGCTCTTCTGACAGAGGAGATATTGGTGTGCCAACTCATTCCAGCCCAACTCAAACCATACTTTTTTTTTTTTTTTTTTGATGTTAAATAACTTTAATGGTCCATGTGGGAGTCACAAGGGAGGTGCGTTCCCTCCCAGGGCTCTTCAGTGCCATCCTCAAAGCTGGTTAGTGCCGGGAGGTAGGGCAGTGTTGGTTCCAGTTTTCTCCCAGGAATGGTTTAGGGGGTCCCAGCCAGCCCTGGGAATGAGCCCCTCAGCACCATGGCAACCACAGCTTAAAAGGGGCTTCTGCTGCCCCTCCCCAGCCTATCCCCAGTCCAGCAGAGGAAGGGGAATCCAAGCTGGCCAACCTGCTACAAACAGCACCGAATCCAGAGCCCAGCTGCACACAGACCACCTCCTCTTCTGGCCAGATCCTGTTGCCAGCACACCATCTCACACTGGTGACTGGAGCCAAATGTGGGGTGGGCCTTTGCTGCAGAGGCCTCTGGACTGTGGGGACCGCTTCGGGGGGAGAGGGGCAACCGAGCGAGAAGCCCCAGGGGAGTGGTCTGGGGGACAGCATCCAGGGAGACCGTTCCGCGTCTCCTCCAGGGCAGGGAATGGGTCTGGGCTGGGGTTGGGGCCACTGAAGCAGGGGAGTAGGGGCCAGGCAGGGCAGGCTGGGGGCATCTCCAGCCTCGTGCCCTCCAGCTGGGCCAGGCTGTCTGTCACCGGTGTGATGTCATCCAGCAGCTCAATAGCTGTGGCACCAGGAAGGGATTGAGGGGAGGAGGCTAGTCAGAACTTAGGCCCCAGACCTATTCAGCCCTGAGCATCACCTGTCACCATCTCATGGTACCAGGAACCCTGCTTGGCCAGTGATTGGAGTGGTTTCTGAGGAGCGGGGGTTTCAATTTTCATTATGTCATCACGGCGCTGCTTCCACTGGCTCATGTCAAAGAAAAGCCGCCACAGAGCTTCCGTCCAGCTCTGCAGGGCTCCCCGACTCTCTGCTGGAAGCGTGTATGTCACCTCATCCTCCCCATACTGGTTACTGATGCTCAGGGTGAAGGGCCGGCCCACTGCCTGGCCCAGCTCCCCTGCCCGGACTGGACTCTCCTTGTTGATCACAGTAAACAGCGGCTCCTCCGCAGTGTCTGTGTCTTCAGGTTGACGGTAACAGAAGCTGTTTGTGCCTCTCAAGACTCCATGCACTCGCACCCAGTCCTGCAGCTCCCCAGCCTGCTGCGCTCTGAGGGTGCCACTTGCAGTAGGCTGAGTCATGCAGAAAGGCTGAGCCACCAGACGGCAACGCACGCTCCCATCAAGGGGCAGCCAGGCGGGGTTCTCCTTAGGACTGGTGAAGGTGAGGTCACGTGTGTGGAGCCCGTCCTGCACTGCTGCCAGGGCGAGAGTGGTACGAGCCGAGAGGTGGTAACGAGGACCACCAACAGCTGGGGTCCGGAGCGAGATGGGACTGCTTCCCGAGCCCCTAGCTGTCTCCAGCGACGCCCGTACACGCCTCCCCGAGGAGCAGCCCAGGGAGCTGCTGAGCTTGGTGGCAAGCCTCTTGGGGGCCCCCCGCCAGGGCCCCCTCCTCTTCCAGGCAGGCCCCATATAGCTCCAGCCGCAGTTCAGAGTCTGGCCCTGCCTCGGCAAAGAGCACCTCGTTGTGAAAGGAGATGGCTGTGAGGGTCCCGTCCACCAGGATCACCTCCGTGTCCTGAGTGCATTCCCCGATCTGCAGCAGCAAGAACACAGCCCGACGGTGCGGCTCGCCTTCGTTCTTGAAATCTTCTGTGTCCTTCCACATGAGTGGAATCCGGAGGTCAGAAATGCAGACCTGGCCGCGGCAGGGGGAGCACTCAGCAGGTGGCCCGCTGGTAGGAGGCCGCTGGCCTGTCTTCCTCAGCACCTGCGCGTCCTCGCGCCGCTGCAGCTCGCCCGTGTAGCCGGGGGTGCGGCTGTTGCACACCAGCACGCTCTGGGTGGGAGCAGGCCACCGGCAGCTGGCGGGCCCCTTCCCTCATCCGGGTCTCATGGTGTAGCGTTCTTTGCGACTGTGTCCTCCGGTGGGTCGCAGAAGAGGCTGAGCCAGCAGCGGCTGCGTTTGAACTCCATCTCCAGGGCGGAGCCGCTGGCCGCGGTGACCCGGCTCCGGTGGTTTCCGGAGAACATGCTGGCGGTCCCGTGCTTCTGCCTGCCCTCAGCACTCCCCACGCTGCCCGGCTCTGCCGTGTCTCCTAGGCTTCTGTCCCTCGACTCAAACCATACTTTCAAAACTGTTGAAACCCTGGTTTTTCATTCCGCAAGCTGCTGCTTTGAAACAGTCATACAGATATTCTAGAAGCCCTACCGAACTTCAAGAACTTCTTGGTGAGAAAACACTCGTGTTGTTTTTTTAATGCAGAAGATTAATCATACCTGAAGTGAAAATTGGCTTTAACATGGACATTGGTGGGCCCTCCATGAGGTGTGAAGATCTGGCTGGAATGGCCCTGAGCGTTGGTTCCGTTGTTAGAAGGCATGTGCACGTTTCCTCAAGTTGCTAGCTGCTGCTACTTGGAACTCTCGAGTGGCTTAGGTTTTAATAGCAGTAACAAATATTTGTTGATGGCTCCCACTGTGCTAAATGCTGCTTCTAAGTCCTTGACAGTTGCTGTAGATCTAATCCTCGTAACAGTATGTGACTGAAGGGATTTATGCTCCCCGGTTATAGATGAGGAAACTGAGGCACAGATAGTTTGATTAAATTTTCCCAGGATGCTGCTGCTAAGGAGGGGCAGCTACTAAAGTTTGAAGAGTAAAATAAATTTATTCTCATGTTATACCCCAGTTTGAGTCTCGACTGCAGTGTAGAATTACAAAAATTAAAGAAGGATCAACAGCTAGAAAACTGTACATTTGTTCAAGGTGAAAAACAGTTAAAAAAAAATCACAGAGCACAGGACAGTAGGCAGGAAGAACTCTACTTAGTGTACTGACCTTCAAGTATGAACAAGATGCCACTGGTACCCTGAGTAAGCCTTGAGTGATGCAATACAAGTGTTCCCATACTGGTTCACTTTTCCTTTGAAACTAGAAATATGTTTTTTGTAGGAAACTGAACGTTGTTAGGATTATAATCTGTATCTTTTTTATTTTTTAAAGGACTGAACTCTGTTTTTTTATTTTTGGCTGTGTTGGGTCTTCGTTGCTGTGCATGGGCTTTCTCTAGTTGTGGCGAGCAGGGGCTACTCTTCGTTTTGGTGCGCGGGCTTCCATTGCGGTGGCTTCTCTTGTTGTGGAGCACGGGCTCTAGGCGTGTGGGCTTCAGTAGTTGAAGCACGTGGGCTCAGTAGTTGTGGCTCTCGGGCTTAGTTGCTCTGCAGCATGTGGGATCTTCCTGGCCCAGGGATTGAACCCATGTCCCCTGTATTGGCAGGCGGATTCCCAACCACTGCGCTACCAGGGAAGTCCCATTCTGTATCATCTTAACAGCAATTTACTGGTCTATATAACGAACAGGTATTTCTAACTCTACTTTCTAATCAGCCCATAAATTTATGTTGACCATTTTATCTTTTGGCCAAACTGTCGTATAATCGTCATCTCGTTGGCCCCTGTCCCGTTGTTTTAGAGCAAAAGTTAATGGAGTCTGAATAATTCATTTATTTGGGTTGATCTTCAAAAGCAAGGGGTAACTTTTGAAATTGCCCAAATAAACGAATCTGCCAGTTTTCCTCATGATTTTTATGTGCCAACTTTGATAATCTGTGGAAACGAACAATTTACATTTCTTGTTTAAGGTTCAGTGGCGGTGGTGGTGGTATTTAAAAAGATGGGAAATATATGGGGCAGTGATGTTTAAACAGAAGATGTGGAGTGTGTTTGAATTTTTGTGTCCTGGAGGTCAGACTATGCAGTATGTGGTTTCCTGGGCAAAATAAGAATCTTCTTATAAAATATTCCTATGACCCAGCACATCATTATCCTCCTAGTCTTCACTTTCTTGGGCATAATGTAGCAAAGGCCTATAATTATAAGGGTTAAGTAAAATGTGTGAAAGTAGTATTACTTGTATATATGGGTATAGTGAGGAAATTAAGGGGAGAGCCTGTGTCACTGTGCCCTTTAGACATCTAAGTGCAGTGGGTAGTCTGAAACAGTAGGTATTTCTTAAAATCAAGGGTTCAAGACGTTTATGGCCAGACCACAAGAAAGAGGATGTTGGGGTGGCAGTCACTTCCACACTGGTGCTTATTCGAACACAGCTCCGTTTTACTCTAGCTCAGAACAGCAATGTCTGCTCAGGGGCAGATGAGTTTTAAGAATGTGCCTGCCCTTTATCCTTTGGGATTTGTGGGTTCAGGCAAAGCACATTCTTACTCTTTTGTCAACCTTGAATTTGGATACATTTCTTCTGTAGTCTTCCGCATGCTCACCTCCTGATTTTTAGCCGGTAGGCCCCTTCTTATCCTTGTTCACAAATAGTGAATTTTGTAACTCTTAAGATGTTATATCCAGTGACCCAGCTTGTTAAGAGGAAAGTCCCAGTCATTGCAGCTTTGTTTTAGAATCAAGGCCGTCACTACACCTCCTCGCCACCCTCTCAACACCTGCCAATAACAAGTGGAAACACTTTCCTATAAAGACGAAGTACGGCCTTCATGTGGCAGAAGGGGGATTGAACTTAGGGAAAAACCATATTGTTAGAATGATACTTCAACATTATATGCAAAATACCATCGTGCAGTTAGTAGAAATAAATGCTGAAGAGCTCTAAGGAAGAGCTGGTAAAGTTTGATTGACCTAGGGGAGGGTTTGGCAGAGAAAACCGCTTTGGAATTGATATTCTTTTAGCCTGTAACACAGACTTGGGTGTCTGTACTATACCTGCTGACGAGGATACTTGGAAGAGCAAGTTTGGGTGTCCATGCTTGGGGACAGTGACAGGAATGGGCAGTAAGAAAAGCATAGCTGCCATACTGGATGATATTGGGTCTTACGTTTCTTGACTTCAAAAAGGCATAACCACGGTATACTCCAGAGTAGAATGTATTTCAAGGTGGTGAAAGGGAAAGCCCAATCTATTTGTCAGCTTACGGAAGAAAATTGGTTGACTTTTGAAATTTTTCTGCCATATGATAGACATTTTTGACTCTCGCAGAACACATGATGAGCCTTCCTATGTTTCACGAGAGAAGAAAGACACTGTTTTTGTTGTCCACTGTCTGTACCCCAGAGACCTTGCTGAAAAAGGGTATTGGATACCTTCCTTTGCTTGTAGCCTTTCTTGCTCAGCCTCGTAGCTCTGTCGGCCTCTCAGTAGTTGGCCCTTGATGTTATACTCTGCCCCTTACCCTCCGTGTAGGGTTTCTTGACCCAAACTGGTCATGTTTGTCCACCTTCTTGACAGTCCCTTTTACGTGTGTCTTCAGATCGTTTGCCTTGTTCTTCTTATCTTGTTAAAATAATTTCTGAATTGAATGCTATAGCAAGAGGACAGTTTGCAGTCAGAGTGACCTGGGTTTCAAGACTTTTTCAAGTCTGTGACTTGGTAATGACTAACCTTGGGTGAGTTATTCAGGACCTTTGAGCTCTGGTTTTCTTATCTGTAAAATGATGATACTGTTGAAATCTTAGTCTTTGTGAATATTAAATTGGAATCATATCATGCCTTATGTATTATATATTCAAATATTATGTAGTTAGTAATTGTTCTTGTCAGTCAAGCTTATTTAGTAGCCCCGGCTCACTTTGGATCCCCAGATAAGGTGCCTCTGACTTCATTTTGCACATCCATCTAGCTGAGAGCTGCCTGCTTCCCTTAGGTCAGGTGGGTTTTTTTTCCTGTTGAAAGATTTAGATTTATAATCTCGGCTTTCACTTTGAATGGCCTATTCTCAAGTGTCATTTTAAGTTGATTTGTTATGCTAATGCCGTACAAATACTGTGCTTCCTAATTAGCCCATATGTAATAAGGCAGGGTACCCACCTGCATACTTGCATATTAAATATTCTATGCAAAAAACCCTTAGCTCAGCTTCACACCATGGGGGGATTGCTGCAGCACATGAAGAAGACTGTTCTCTGACTTGAATGGTAGTGACGCATTATGCTAGCGTACATCATGAAGGCTAGGGCTACGTGGTGATTGGAGTCATTTAAAATTGGTTTGGACAGTGTGCTGTTGACCAGAGCACCTTGTGAGTAGTTCTGGTCCTAATTACATCTTTCCTCTAACACCATAATGGCCTCCTACCTGGCCTCCTTCTCTCCAATTGTCCCCCATCTAATCCAGTTCTATATATGGCTGCTATGTTAATCTTCCTGAAACATACCTCTGATTCTGTCACTCTCCTTATCCTCAACTTTTTAAAAAGCTCCCCATTTCCTGGCGAAAAGGGCCAAACTTCTAAAGTCCCATGATGTGGCCTAAATTTCCAGAGTTCCTTCTATAATACTTTTAGAGTGGTTATTAATGGTGGGAAGTTGGAAATGTGTACAGACATTGCCTTGGTGCACATCACTGGGGGACACTTTTACTGGGTAGGGGCCAAAAGTGCTAGAGGGGATAGTCCCACCAATGGAAGATTTTGCCAGAACAGCAGTGAGTTGGACATTAAGGAGTAAAACTAGAACCAGTTATAGGGAAACGTTTTAGCTTAATATGAAAAAAGAACTTTCTAAGAAAGGTGTTCAGTGAGAGAGAGTGGGCTGTCCCAGGAAGTTAGTTTCATTTCATCGAAGGCCTTGACACATGAGCTGAATAACAAGATGGTAGGAATATTGTGGAGGGGATTTGACAGTGCATAGGAGGCTAGAGGTACACTTTTAAGTTCCCTTTCAACCCACAGGCCCTGTGATTCTATGGCTTATAATTCGGGAAAATGATAAGACCGATTAGGTCCCCATAGAAACAATGCTTCTGCACTTACATTTCTATACATTCCTCATAAGTGAGGTAGGTTGGTCTTAATGAAGCTTGCTTATACCATGTGGCAATGATCCTGCCTTCTTCCCCCTTCAGTATACTAATTAATATAATTGAACTATACATCAAGAAAAATGGAAGCTGGTTTATTACTGCCTATAATATTTAATTTCCTTTTTAATTGTAACTCATTACAGTTATACCAAGTTGCTAGGGCAGAAGGAATAGCAGCATTTGTGGTTCCATAGGAATTAAGAAAGGAAGAAAACTTTTGTTCTTCTGAAGTTTTCATTTGGAATAGAGATCGGAGTCGGAACCTTGTTTCATGATTTGACTTCTAAGTCCTTCTGTTTATCCCAGGAATGACTTTTGGCTAGCCCTAGAGCAAATTAGCCAGATGCTTATATATTTGATAGGGCTTTCCTTTCTCTTACTAATAATTAAAGTAAAAGAAATCATAATGCAATGTCATTCTAATAATTATGAAAATATTCAAAGTATGTTTAGGTTTGTAATCTCATAAAATACATGATGATAATTACCTGGATTATTCACAATAACCATTTCATAGAGGGGAAACCCAAGATACTGAAATTAGAGAATTATTTGCAGAGCCAAGTCCAGATTCCCATTTCCACTTAAGACAAGTTCCCACAAAACTCTTAGCATTTTCTTTCAGGTACCTTTGTGATCAAGCTATGATATCTGTGTCTCCTCAAGGCTGCACATCCTTTGTCAAGGAGGCAGAGAATAGTTTCATGCCCTGCCTGGCAGGATCCTAAGTAACAGTCAATACCTTATTTACCTGTCTGATTTCCTGTTGTTTCTTTTCTTTTTTTTTTTTTTTTTTTTGCGGTACGCGGGCCTCTCACCGTTGTGGCCTCTCCCGTTGCGGAGCACAGGCTCCGGACATGCAGGCTCAGCATCCATGGCTCACGGGCCCAGCCGCTCCGCGGCATGTGGGATCTTCCCAGACCGGGGCACGAACCCATGTCCCCTGCATCGGCAGGCGGACTCTCAACCACTGCGCCATCAGGGAAGCCCTCCTGTTGTTTCTTGATTGCCTTTCCCAGGCCAGGGAGATTAACTTAAACACACTGACCTCCTTTATGGTTGTTGACAATGATTACCATTGGGGTCTGATTGTTTTCCAGGGAGAAAAGGGAAGTTAATTTAGAAGGATCTTAATCAGAGTAGTAGTTTTTGTGACACATGTGTATGAGTTTGAAAACCAATACTAGGACCCTGCATCCTGACATGGGTCTGCACTCTTGTGCCTGCATTCTGATTATGGTATTGGTCTTCAGGTGAGATATGCAGTTCCTTTGAGGTTAAGCTCTCCGAGCTGTTTAAAGATGGCTTATTTTTCTATTTAAACCTCATTCTGTCATAGGTTACAATCCTTTGGGGGCAGATATGGGTTGTTAGTTTGCTGAAAATAGAACTTAATTGGCTACTGTACCAAGTACTGATTTTTAATTTGACAAGAGAGTCATAATTCAGTCAGCCTGTTAGGTCCTTCAGGTTGTATGGAAGTTAGAAAATGTAACTAAAACCCCACCTGGACCACTGCTCCTATGCAAACCAGGTATGATTGTGGGTTGTGCACAGTGGGGCTTCTGACCATTTGTGTAGCTCGAGGGGCAGTGTCTGCCCTACTTCTGAGGAGTGCCAATGAACATGTTCGCTGAGTTTTTCAACTGCTATATAATATTTACTTGCTGTGGAAATGCGGAGGACTAGAACTGTCTAGCAGATGAGGCATGATCTTCCTCTTTTTGACTTTAGAGTTTCTGCTTTTGCTAAATAGGAAAGAGACCCATTGGGGCAGTATAGTAATGTACATGAAATTACTATACAGTAATTTCCTTGTTTAATTTAACAAAGATATTGCTGAGGTATGGGGACTGGTGGTAAGCCCCTGCTCATAGAAAACTGGGGAGGGATATCAATTCTGGCTCTCTTTCCTTTAAAGGGCAGTTATCACCTCACCTTCTGAGGCCCACATGAAGCACTTTCCAGTACATATGTAGAGTTCCTGTTCCCAGCAGACGTTGAAGCAGATGTGCCTGCTGTTACAGAAGTGAAGTCTGACAGCTGTTACCTAACCTCTTCAATATCCTTATTCTGTCTACTTCAACCTTCTTAGATTTTTTGAAGCCTTATTAGATATGAACAATTTTTGCCCAAAGGAACTGGCTTCTTCTCCCCATTGACTGACAAGATACTGGTTATCAGACAGTGATTAGCAGAATGTTGTGATTCTCCTTTTCCCCTGATGAGTGTTTGTGTTAAAGACTAACAGCAGCTATAAGCACAGTTGTTTGGTGTCATAAGGAGACGAATTTCCTTCCATTTTTAGCTTTTATATGCTTGTACTTATTAGAGAGGTTGAGTGCTCTTAACATGTTCATAATTAAGGTTACCACCTCTAAAGAGAGTGGTGGTAGGCCAAGCATACTTGTATGTTCCTGGGGACTCTTGTAGTAGCTGAACTTGGACTTCGCCCGAGCCTCTCCTTGCTGTTTTGCTTTATGTGATATTTCATGAGAGTAATTTATCCTCAGTCATGAAGTATTTATTGAGCACCTACTGTGCCCAGATCTTTTTATGCTCTGCCTTGAAGACTTCTTAAATTTTCCCTGGTTTGGTTATGACTTTAGTCATGTCATAACATGACTGTAGTTTGGATTTGGATAATTAGTTTTCATGAAGGTGGGCACAAACACCAGTTATTTTATTTTGCCTTTTTGGTTGTATGGAGAGGAAACATGTTAAACTGAGACCTTGGGTTCTCAGGTGTTTATGGCTAATGAAAGATATGGCTATTTATACCATATCCAGATGATATTCCTAGGTATAAGGAAAACAAAGTGAACAGAAAGGTACTGACTTGAGTTTCTATGTATGGGTCATATTGTAGTGACCTAGGCACTTTATACATATTAACTGATTTAAGCTTTAGAATACTGTCTCAAAATTCCTCCTCCCCCTGCTGTTGAAGTTCAATCTTTGTCTTAACCATCATTGCACAAACTTTTGGGCCCCAGTTTCAAATATCGCTCTCTTCAGTCTGTCTTTCCATACTGCTGCTCAGGTGGTCTTTGTAAAATTCCAAACACGTCTGTCCCCTTCCCAGAAAGTTCTCTTCGTTCCTCTGTTGTAGAGGTTAACACCTCTGCCTGGCAAACGGCAGTAGCCCCTGGCTGAACTTTCCCCTGCCTCCTTACGCAGCATTTACCTCCTTTTTGAACTCTCCATTCTTTTCTACTGCTTATCTTGTGTGTGTCTGTCTCTGGAACACTAACTCATCCTTCCAGTTTTAAAACTTGAGAAAAGTGCCACACCTCTTCTGACATTATTATTCCTTAAAAGAATGAAAAACGAATTCCCAAAACATAAGTGTGTGTGTGTGTGTGTGTGTGTGTGTAACACGTATTTTTAAGAATAATAAACAGTCCTTCAATCTGGAATAATTTACAATAAATTTGGTCAAATTCAGACTTATTGCTGTCCCCTTTTTTTCATTTTTTGAAAACTCGGGAAAACTTCACCACAAGCCCTAGTTTTACAGACTTGTGTTTTTGAGTCTCTCGTGGATGTAGTTAAATTGACAGAAAGGCTGGAAATGTGAGGATGGGGACGAAGCAGGAAAAATTTTTAAAGGTTCTGTTTATTGAAATGTAGAATATTGGAAGTGCAGTGTGAGAATGGAAAGAACGGAAGAAATCTGGTAGTCATGCAAGGGGGCTGACTTAAAGGAGGGCATTGTAGTGGACCAGTGGAAGGGAGGAAAGGGTTAGTCAGGGGAAGCTAGTTGGAGGATGAACAGCACTGAGGAAACCGGTGAGAGGTGGAGCCCTCCCCAAGATTGTTTAATGACTCCTTGAGTTTTGTGAGTTGGTTCCTGATTATACAGAGACAGAAATGATATTGATTCATCTTGTGTGTTCTGATGCATGCTCTTCAAAGAGGAAAGAAAGACAATCCTTTATATAAGTTTATTAGTGGTGAGATGACATTCTTTAAGAAATATCATCCATGGTGACCACTGGGGAACTTGAGCCATCGAAGCCTTTTGGCCTGAAAGTAATTTAACAAGTCAGTATCTTTCTGGGTAACTGTAATTGCTAGATGTTCGATAGTCATGAAATTTAGTTAGCATTCTTGCTGTTGAATTGATTTTTAATGTTTATTTGCAAAACCTTAAATGTGTGTCCAAAGCCTTGAATGCATTCCCAAGTTATCCATTGTGCACTCCCTAGATATGAAATATCAATTTTACAGGCTAGCAAAATGATATTTAATGGTGGCTGACTGGATAGTGTTTAAGAACAATATGTATTAGATACTTAAATTTGTCTATTATCTGACTCGTGGCACAGATCATTGAATTTAGGTGGTACTGAAATTGCAGAAGATCTGGCTGCCTTAATAATCCAAGCTATGCAGCATGTTTATTTAGTCCCAGGATCTTCCTCTTGTCTTCTTTCTAAGCATGTACAGAAGAAAATAAGACAATTTTGGTTTGTACTTTCACATCTGCTTGCATTAGGAAAGATGTCTTTAAAAAACGGTAGGGACGTTTTCAGGACGCTTCTTGAAGCCTGGGGCACACCAGTTTTTTGTGATTTGTTGACATCAGTTTTTTCCTTCTTCTCTAATGTTTGCCTTCTTTGATTATACTTCAAGACCCAAGGTTTCACCACATTTGAATTTTAAATTTTGAGGCTAAATTTGGTCAAGCTGCAGCTGTAAAGGATGTTCTGTTTCATACCCATATCATTTTGTCTTGAATTTCATTTTAAAATGATCACTGTATTTTAAGCATATGCAATGTCTTCTTAATGGCTTCTTGGAAAAAATACATTGTTCAGTTAGATAAGTAAATGAAATTGTCTGGGTTACGGAGCATGACTCACTTAAAATCTCATTTGGAACAATTTCTCTGTCCACCCTTTGTTAACCATATATCCTGCTGGTTTTGTAGTACGGGGACTTGTACAAGAGTTAAAATAAACCATGGAGATCTGGATTTCTGGTAACAGTCCCTCCTCAGTTCAAGGACTGTGGATGGATCTCTTTCCTTTCTGCTTTTTCTTTGATCTGTTTTTGGCTTTACTTTCATCCTTTGCTTTAGGTTTCTTAACTGCTTGTTTATTTTTTCTTAGAAAAGTATGAGCATATGCAAACTACAAGGAATTTTGGAATGATTAAATGGATAAATATCATATACATAACCCATATGGGTTGTCTGAATAAGATTCCCCTTTATGATAGGCCAAAATTTGCATATAGTTTCTCCACCATATCTTTGCGAGGGCGCCTCTGGTATACACAGTAAGCTTCCCTTCCTTGTCATGCGTCCATCTGCTCGCTGGAACCCTTTCTACTGAATCCTCTACCCTGCCACTCATAATTCTTAGGTTATAATCTTGGTGTAGAATGGCGAGGGATAATATCTGTTACCATTGAACGCTGTATAAAGCTGTTGAAAAAAATGGGATTAAAAAAATTAAAGCAATTAATGTTTTCTTCATCCCTTATATCCTCTCTTTTTGAACAGTTTAGCTTTACTGGTGCTAAATTAAATAACGGTAATCTGTTAACTTTACAAAGACATAGTTTAAAGGCATTGGAAACACAAAGGGAAAAGGTATAACTCCTCATTATAATTTTTCTGGAATGCTGCAAATAAAATTGACGATTGGTAAATCAATTTATGTTGCAGAAGCACTGGGAGAATAACTGTAAAGAAATGATTTTTTTTAAGTTCTTAATATAGAGGAGAGTCTTTTAAAACCATGAATAATCACTAGTATTCTGTTACATTGGGATTTTTTTTTTTCCCTGAAGTAAATTTTAAACAGTTCTACTTGATTTCAGTTTGGATCCATCAACAGAATAGTCAGCTAAATGCGGACAGGACAAAGTGTTAATTTACCAAGTATGAACACATCACCACTTGGGGATTAATTCTAGTTTCTTTGGAAATAGTCTCAGGCCAAAACTTTGTCGTTAAAGCCTGTAATCTAAATATTTCCTGTGGATTAGGCTAGATTAAATTATCTGTCCCATGTGTTCAGAATTCATGTGGATGACACACACACACACACACACACACACACACACACACACACACACACACACACACACACACACACACACACACACACACACACACACACACACACGGTGGTGGTGAGGTGGGCCACAGGTTTGAGTCATCCTCTCCTCAGAGTCTGGTTCTATCTGGCATTTCACAGTAATAGCAGACATAATTGCCTTCTGATTTTTAAGGCTGTATGGCTTTCTTGATAATAATGGGAAATTGGTTATTCATTTGAGTGCTGTTGATTAGTGTTGATGTTTTAATGTCTCACAAGTATTTCTGTTATCTGTCTGCAGATCCCAGGGGCATCTCTACTCTGAAATTTGGGGCTTCATTTATTTTCCTTCTCTCTGTTCTTTCCTGCTGCCTAGCTCCCAATTTGGATTAAAACTTAAACAGCTTAGGCCTAGAAGAAATAAGACATTTACACAATTGCAGATTTATTACTTTTGAATTTTTAAAAATGAACTTTAAAAGGTTTCTTTTACATTTTTAAGGTTTCCAAGTACTGCCCATATCTTTGGAGACTGACAGTGACCTTGGGGGAGGGGAGGGCGAAAGAGACTCATCAAAACATTTTCTAAAGAGATCAATCTTCTGTTTCCTTTCTGTGACCTGATTTGGTGAAGATATTTCCACCTCAAAGGAGGATCTTAAGAATACCATATATTTTCATTTTTAGGTGAACGGATGCAGCTTTGATGTTCTCATGCCTTACTTGAATGTGAATGTTAAAGCATGGCAAATTTTCAAGGAATCATAGGGAACTGATCCATTTTATGTAACATTTACAGACTGATGGGCATTTAGAGATAGAAGGAACATTTAGCATTTATCCCCAGCCACTTTTTCCCCCCTTTTCTAACAGGAGGAAAATGAAGCCCAGAGAGATTAAGTAATTTCATTCAACAAACATTAATTGAATGTGTACCATATGTCAGACCCAGTCCTAGGAGCTGGGGGCTACAGAGATGAATAAGTTTAATTTCCTGTTGGAGATAAATACGTAGTTTTCAGATCATACAGTTTGTAATTAGAAGGATAGGAAGTAGAATATTTATGAATCATTCATAATCAGATCTTTATATGATGAAAATTATGTCAGCCCTTTGTCCTTCCCCTCACCTTTAATTTATTAAATCATCCAATAAAGATGATTTTCACTTATTTACTTGTTTTGTGGGACTAAATCTGGTGTTCTCCCTTGGCTTCCTTCTTTTGGCGACCACTCTTTCTTGAAAGATTAGTGTACCCTAGCCACCCCCATTTTATCAGCTATTCAACCTGCTAAAACTGACTGAAATTGCTCTTGCTGAAGTTATTGCCATCTTGAGTGGGCACGTTTCTGTCCTTATTGTGACCGCTTTGAATGTGCTGGCTCTGTTTTCTCTTCTTAAACTCCATTCTCCCTTGGCTCCTTGGTGGCCTGATTCTCCTACCTCTTTTCCTTTTTCGTTTTCCCTTTATGTTTCCACTGCCACTTCTTACTTCCCCAAATGGGCCACACTTTTGCACATCTCTGTAGCAGTTGGTCATCCTTCAAGACTCAGCTCACATCTCATCTCCTCATGAAGCATAGCTGACCTTTTGAAGAATTGAGGCACTTCAATTTCTCCGTTCTTAACAGCACCTTGTATTTCTTTACCAATCCTGTAATTTTGTGGTTTGTATATCAAGCTTCTCCTTTTGAGTTTTTTTTCTCTCTGGAGAGCAGGGACGATTTTTTCCAGCGACTGGCACATGATGCTGTTTTTGTACTTTAATGCAGAATGACTTCTTTCTAGCTCAAGCCACCTCTCCCCTCCCCAGCAGTCCATCCCTCTGTTTCTCTCTCCAGTGCTCTCCTGGGTTCTGTGTGCTAGGCCAGTACATTGCTCACAAGAAATGACCTGTGGTGACCTGCTGCTAATGGTAGATTTATAGTGCCATCAACTGTCAGTATATTAATTCACTTAAGACGCTTAAACATAACCCTTAGTTACACTCAAATCGATTGGTAAATCTTTTTTAAAAATTCATAAATTATACGTGCATTAACGTGGGCCTATTCCTGTCTGATTAAATCTTAGTTCATAATTAGTGTAAGACAACTAACTGAAATTTTTCACAGATAAAATAAGGGGATTTTCCAGTTCTCAACACAGTAGTGAATATCCTACATAATGGTATTGTTTCCATATTTAATTATAACCTAAACATCTATGGTTCGGGTGTGCTGGGCAGCATCCCATCCTGCAAAAGACCGTTTTTGTCTTTAAGGAAATATAGTGTACCGCAATTAAAAAAGAGCATGGAGATTGGTTTTCCACAGTGCCTAATTCTCTGTCACATGGCCGAGATAGGACTTCTAAGCCCATTAATAAGCTGATCCATTTGCTGAACTAGAATGTTTTTCTCTTGTTTCCCCACTGCATTTGGGTTGCTGACCCTTTATCCTTTGCTGTGTACTTGTCCTTGATTAAAATTAGATCAATAAAGGTAAATCAAGGAAAAAAGGAATATCCTTGGTAGAATAAGTGACCATATATTACCATTAAACTGTTCAGAAGGAAATATTAGATGATTTTTTGTTTTGTTTTTACTTACAGCCTTTTATTTCTGATTAGTACTGATAACAAACCGTATGCATTATACCTTATTTTTTGGAAGTATGGCAGTGGGGATGTGGATTTTTAAGCTGCTGGTTCCAAATACTTTATCTTTTCCAGTAACCTCCTGGTCTTGGGTTGTGTTCAAATCTGTAAGATTTATTAGGTGAACATTCTGTAGCTAAGTGGCAAGATGTTCTGTCTTCTCATTAGCAGTGACCCTGGATAGTTTTCTCACATTCAGCAACATTTGTTAGGAGCCACCAGCCTCCCTGTCACCTAGTGGTGAGGCAGAGGTGGGGTGCCGGGTGAGGTCACCTTGTGCACATCTCCACTGGGGGCAGGGGTGCTTTGTAGGGAGTGCTCAGGGCTGAAACTGGTTTCCCTTTTCTTTTTGCATATGAACTCTACTCCTGTAGTACAAAGAGCTTATTACTTGGAAGAAGAAAATGACTTCTCTCTTGCTTTAAGCTGGAGAGACATCATAGGGTCCTTAGATGCCTTGTAATAGAATCCAGTGGCCATGGATTTCAGAGTTGGTTAAATTAGAGTTCAGTTTTTGCCCCTGCCATTTTCTGCTGTTGTGAGCTTTAGTCTAAATTACACTGAGCCTCTTTTCCTTCATCCGTAACAAAAATATTGTATTTGCTGACTGTTGAATTCTGTTGAGGATCAAATGAGTACAGTGGGATTAAAAAGGGGAGTCAGATGCTGTTTTTAAGCTTAAATAGTTTCGAATCACCTATGAGATATAAGACACGTATATACTGACTTGGGCCAGATGAACCAAGAGAGAAGACAGGATATTTGCTTAGAGAGCTCAGAAGGTTTCCTGAGGATGGTGGGTGGCATTTGAGTATGGCCTTGCAGAACGCTTGGCATTTTATTTATTTATTTTTTAAAAAATAGATTTATTTATTTATTTACTTTTGTCTGAGTTGGGCCTTCATTGCTGCGGTGGGGCTTTCTCTAGTTGTGGTGAACGGGGGCTACTCTTCGTTGTGGTGTGCAGGCTTCTCACTGCAGTGGCTTCTCTTGTTGTGGAGCATATGGGTTCTAGGCACGCAGGCATCAGTAGTTGTGTCTCACGGGCTCCAGAGCGCAGGCTGAGTAGTTGTGGGGCACGGGTTTAGTTGCTCCATGGCATGTGGAATCTTCCCGGACCAGGGCTCAAACCTCTGTCCCCTGCATTGGCAGGCGGATTCTTAACCACTGTGCCTCCAGGGAAGCCCATGTTTGGCATTTTAGTAAGCAAAGTGTTTAGCATTGAGATTGCAGTCACATCCAGGCACTGGAATAACGTAAAAAGGGGAGTAGAAAATTCAGTTACGGGGCTTGTTCGGGAAGGAAATAATTTGGAATATAGTGGTTGGGATCAGAAGTGGGCTAGCATGTTTGATTATATCCATAATTTATACCTTTTTGTAGCCAACAAAAGATTAGGATTCATATCAGAAAATTCTCATGTTTATTTGGGTTTTGAATTTGTTAACATGCCATGGCTTCTCCCAAATTAAATCAGAATATTACCTTGAATGAGTTCCACTTTTTTCTTCCTTGTGGTTAAAAAACGCATAACATAAAATTTACATTCTTAACCATTTAATTGTATGATTCAGAAGTGTTTAAGATATTCCCATAATTGTGAGACAAATCTCCAAAACTGCTACTTCATCTTGCAGAACTGAAGCCCTGTACCCATTAATCAATTCCTTTTCCCCTTCCCTTCAGTCTCTGGTAACCATTTAGCTCCACTTTTTTTCACAGTTGGCTTAAGAGAAGTTTCTAGAATTCATCTAGCAATATTGCATGATAAACTATGTAATAGCAAATCTGATGTTATTTATCTCATTTTTCCATCTGGCTATAGTAGAAAAATGACATTTCATTGGTGGTGGTGTGAGTTTGGCCATCCCCACTAACCCTCACATTGTGTGTACGTGCTTCTTTGCGCGATATGGTAACCGCACTGACACAGGTAAGGTTTTTACTTTTCCATCTTTACTGTGATCCCAACTTAAACCACGAATATACACCTGTTATGGTTGGTCTTTAAAATCACAAAATGATTCACTACTCATGAGAGTCTAGCAAAACATTGGAAAAAAAACAGGGTACATTGTTCTCTTACTGCTTAAATTCTTAATCTTGTAGACTCTGTGGATTCGACACCTACTGGCTTGGAAGTCTTCCCTTGACTCTAGTGTGATGCTTGTGCTACCAGCCATTAAATACTCACACAATACTCTTCATCAACTATTTTAACTGTGGAAGCTCTTTGTGTGCACTCCGACCATTTTTCTTGGGGTTTTTTTTGGTGCACGTTTTACATTGTAGGTAGTCCTGCTGTATTGGGATTGGCCAGGTATAGAGGTATCTGGAACAGGTAAGAGGCAGTATTCTCTCAGGAGACAGTTGATGATCAAGAGAGTTGGACTGTTCCCCTCTGATGGTTACAAATTTTGTCTAGTTACGTAGAGAGGTGCTCTTGGCCACAGTGGCAGGTCAAGAAACCACAGCAGTTATTTTAACAGAGACGACTTTACATAAGGAATTATTAATCAGGTGTGGAAATACTAAAAAGGTAAAAAGAGAACCCTAAGGGTCACATGGAGGTTTTACCCACACGACACAGCTACAACCTCTGGGTAATCTCTTTCAATAAGAGATTGAGATATGAAAACTTCAGCATTTGGAGGATGGACCAAGTGGGCCTCAGATCTCTGTTGAGCCGATGAAGGGGAGAAGAGTAACTCCCTGGAGCTGGGCCCCAGGCCTCCCAGGAGGGGCTGCCAGTTGATTGGTTCTGGTGACTCTGAGGGAGGTGTGTTGAGACTGTTTCCGGGAGTGTTGGGAAAACGGCAAGCTGGAATCCATTGGTGCTACTGGAACAAGCTGCCATTGCTGAGAAGAAGAAGAATTGCTGTGGAGGAGCTGACTGGAATAGGAAAGAGTTTGTCCCTCTTTCTTCCTGTCCATTCTCCCTTTAACATCCCCTATTGGCAGAGCCTAGCAGGGAACCAGCTGGCAAAGCAGAAATGTGGTTGGCAGTTTTCCCACCCCGTCACCACAAAGTGGAATTTTAAAAAGGCTAGGTTTAAAACTGAGTGACAATAGCTTCATAACTGGCACAAATAGTGTGTCCAACTTAGTTAATCTCCTTGAGCTTCCCAGGAGCTGGTGGCCTTGGGTAGGCCTGCATTCTGTGCTGAAATGAATTGACCCTTTCAGCTCTGTGTGGGAGGTGCCTGTGGAACCGGATGTGAGTGAAAAGCCTGTGCGTGATGGCAGTTCTTGCTACCTCAGTGGTTGGGAGGCAGGTGGTAGAGAAATACTAGCCTGGGCTCTTTTGTGGTCTTCTGCTCTGGCATGATGTTACGTTGGGCATGTTTTTTCTCTGGACACCTAACTTCTCAGTTGAGAAGAGCTAACAGTTCCAGCTTTATTGGTTGCTGTGGGGATTAGAAATAATATGAAGCGTAGAAATTTAAGGTAGAGAGACAGCCTTTTGTTTTAAGGGGGTTAGGTCGGGAGGCCAGCTATAGGCGAGGAGAGTGTGTGGTTATCAAAACGGAATGGTGACGTGATTGACCTAAAACCATTGTTAAACAGGCACAATTAAAGTGACATTGCATAAAGCAGGAGCTAAAACTGCCTTGTCACGGACCGAGGCCCTGGTCTCAGGTACCCTGTCCTTCCTCACAGAGATGAAGAGCTGTGGGTACCACCCACTGGTGCAGGGCGAGATGCCCCCTGGTCACGCCTCCTGCCTCTGAACTTTACCTGGCTGTTTGGAAGATCTGGTCACTTGTCTGCTTGTTCACTAGGTGCCAACAACTGTCACAAAACAACCCCAACACATTCCTGAGTATGTTTCTTTCATCTGGGTGGAGGGCTAGTCTCTTTCCCAAGAGCAGCCTCCACCGGGTCTGGATTCAGCCTTGTCAAGGCCCCTTTCTGCCGTCAGCCAAGCCATGCCATGTATATATAATGACGTTGCCTTGCCACCTGGGTACTGCCTCTGAATGTCTGTGCTGTTCACAGTTCTGGTAATTTCATTTGCCCATACTTCTTCATGGTGGTAGTTGGTGATAGATGCTATTTTTTTCTGATTGATGACAGACTGTACAGTACAAAAGAGTCATCTTTGTAGGGTTAGAATGATATCTGTCCTAAAAAAGTACAGGCCCCATTTTGCTGAGTATTTAAACACAGGCTGAGAGTACCTTGAATTCTGTAGATAAAATATGTGGCAGTAGACCTGGCAGCCTGATTTAGACCTTGGAGTGATGTAGCTGGCAAGGCAGGATCTCAGTGTCTAAAGGGAGGCCTAAGCTGTGCGCTTACATAATTCAGTCCTGTGCTTCTGAAATGCACCACAATTTATTGCACAAATTTGACTGGAAATCTGGCTCAATTGGAGGTTCCACTGGCACCAGCTAACTAATGGTGTCACAACCAGCATCATTTTCCCTTCTGTGTGGTTCCAGGAAGAAACTTTTAATAATAATTATTATTTTTTAATACAGTGGAGAAGGGAAGGCATTCACAAAGAAGCATTTCTCTAACAAAATGGTATTCTTTTCTGAATGGGTTCGCCCGAGCCTGCTGTCTGTTACAGAGAAAATTGCCTTCCTATTGCAAGAGGTTTGTTTTCTTTTCCTCCGGAGCCTTCCTCCTCTTCTAGAACTGTGGGAGGGCCGGTGGCACATCACCGTGCTGGATGGATTTCATCTGGCTTGCAGCCTGTACTTTAAGTAACGGAGTTGTCTCTTCTGAGGGCACTGGATCTCCATTTTTAGCCTGGGGATGAAGGGTGAGAAATGTGGGAGACGATTTCTCCATTACTAGAAAACAAGATTTGGGGCCAACTGGTTAATTATGAGCTTCCAGTGGAAAGGAAAGAGGTTGCAGAGGGGCAGAGCCAGTTGAGATATGCCGGTCCCTGCGACTTTCCATGACCCTGCAGACCCCCAGGCCTGCTCTGGTCCTTGAAGACCCCCATTTTCCCTTCTGCTTTTAAATTCTGGTTTCTTATTTGTAGATTTTTTTGTGTTCTTCCCAATGAAGGTGTTTCCCACGTTACCATTAATTCGTGTTTGCACGAATCTTCAGAACTATTAGCTCTGTAGAAAGAGGCCTTAATAGAGAGACACTATTTTTATTTCTTCTCGGCTTCTTTTGCTCATTTGAGCAGCATGTGAAGGGTGCGTCATGCAGCAAAACTTCACACCTCTTGGTATTGTCACAGACTACCCTTTTGAGGACAAAGGAAGGGCTGTACAGTCTTTCACTATCCTTTTCTTCCATCTTAACCACAAAAAATACTACCCCGGCAATTTAGGCTTAGTATCATCTCAAATTCGTGAATTTTTTAGGGAGGTGGGATGCTGGTACTTTGGAGTCCACATTAATGGAATTATCCTTTTTTATATTGTAGCTTACTATCATTTTATTTAGTGTTGAACTCTCACACTTGATTTTTTTTTAACAATATCAGTTCAGCTTTACTTGAATTATTATATATGTTCTGTAAGGATAACTATTAGCTAATGATAGATTTGCGAGTGTGTTATTTCAAAGGTCACAAGTAATTGAATTCATTACGTGAAATTTGTAGCGAGAAGAGGGTTGCCTTAAAGTTTTGGCCAGGTCAAAAGAAAACACTAATTATTCAGATTTTGTAAAATTGGTTTTTTCTAACATAACACATTGAAACTACCAGGAGTACTGCTTTTGCATCACTGCTTACAAAGAGCCTAGATTTTATGGTTGTACAGTGAGATATCTAGACTAGAATCTTTTAAATCATTATTCAGGAATATACTTATCTTTGTGTAGTATAGAATCATGTCTGGTGAAAGTTGCCAGAAGGTAGAGATATTAGAAATAGTTCACATTCAACTGGTGCTATATGAGACATTCATTACTAACGGTGATATGGATCCACAGTGATGTTGCCTCCTCCATCTCTTTGAAAGTTCTCTTTATATATTGACCAGTTCCACTTATTCCCCTAATCAGAAGTGCAGTTTGAGTTTAAAAAAATAAATCTTTTAGCCAGGCCTTTTTGCATTCCCCGTTTTATTCTCTCTGTGTGTTGGCATTTTCTGTGAACATGGCACTATGCTAGGCACTTCATAGTTATTATTGAGCTCTTTTTTCCTCTCACAGATATTCCCTCCTGTGGTCTGGTAGGAAAGGTAAGACCTACAAGAAGTAATTAAATTATAGTAACACGAGGCAGAAAGTGATTAGTGCTGTAACTTTGGTTTATCTCTTCTGTCTCTTGATATTTTAGCTCTTGTTAACATCCATATTAGATGTTGTAAAACTTAGCTGAGTAGCTTTGTTTCTTAGTAACACGTGTAGATCTGTTCTTTCCCCATGGGGTTCATATTACCTGAAATATTCCTGGAATGTAAGCTTAAGAGTTGCCTGACTTTGCACTAATATATTTAGTCCCTTCCTGATTTTTTACAGGATTTTCAAGTCATTTTTTGCATGGGTTTTCACTGCGAAGTTATGTATTAATATAATGCCAGGTAATTCTTAACTTGCTGATTCTTGGAAGGAAACTGAGGCAAGCCGGCAGCCAGGAGCTGCTGGTGCCAGAATCATTGTCGAGAACCTAGGCCTCTATTCTCTGGATGACAGCAAGCTGCCCACTTACTCTTGATCATTTGTTGCCATCAAATGCTTGAGGAATGTTTGATTTCATGTCCGGGACGGCTCTTTTTGTCTAACTTCAGGAGTGCTGAACTTGAGCTTTGTTCTCTTCAAGGATTCAGTGCCCTTTCTGTCTCATTATCCCAGTCTTTACCGGCTGCATCCTCACCATTCCTCCAGGAAAGGTGGCACAGGCTTCACTCACCCTTGGAGCGGATCTTTATTTTCAGAGCACTGGGTCGGGGAGAGTTTTTCTCCCCGCGCTGGGAAAAGAAGATGAGGTGGGGCTCTGAGGGCTTTCTCACTTTCCCTTTTCTTCCTGGGTTTGGAGCCGATTTGCTGCTGGTTGCATAGCTTCTTACTTGGGAGCCTTCACCTTCTTTTGCCTTGAGGTCTGTGAGGGGCAGACGCTATGCCTGCAGAAGAATTTGTAGCTAAGTGCAGGCACCCCATGTGGTGCCTTGGATAATGGTTTTGGACCCCTTAGAGCCTTAAAAGTATTCTTTAAAGTCTTGACAGGGTCTTGCGGGGGGTGAAAAGACCTAATGTTTGGCCTCCTCCTCCTGTCCCCTCCCTCGCCCGTCCTCACTGCATCTGCGCAGTAAATAGCAAGAACTTCTGAAAATGCTCTTAGTTGGCTCATGTAATTGAGTAGGAGAGCAATCTCCAGAGACAGGTATTTTCCCACTTGCATGATGGTCTTGAAAAGGTACTTTGATCTGGGGAAGAGCGAGTTCCTTTGGAACATAGTTCTGCACTGTACACCATAGGTGACGGGCGAGTCCCTTCAAGGACGTGAGGCTGCAGAAATCTGCTTTCCTTCTTTCCCTCTTTGGATACAGCGAAACCTAGCTCCTCCTGGCTTGGTAATTTCTAGAGCTTGCCACTTCCTCTGCTGTCACTGTGGCTAGTGTAGGTCTAGACCACCGGTGTCTGGGGGGTGTGGGGGGGGAGGTTGTGCCCATCCTGCTGTTACCTGGCATGGGCAGGTAGAGAAATATTTGGTAATCTTGTTTTCCCACCGTTACTAGAATGTTCCCAATTGTCTTAGCTGTAAAGACGTTTAAGGAGTATTTCAAGTTACCTCCAGCTACATGTGCAGAAAGAAAGTGAGCTCCCCAGGTATTTACTTACTTGCCTACTTATTCAGCCACTTTGATGTTAATCAAGCTCCTCCGTGTTGCTTTGTGACTCTTTAAACCTTTGGAGTCCCTTTTCTTCTATTTCCGTTGGTTTAAGTGGGTCCAAAGTGCTCAAAAGGCGCTCCGCAGCGTTTCTCAAAGTGTGGTCCACAGTCCTTCTCGCTACTTATTAAAAATACAGAATTGGGGACATGACCCCACACCTGCAGAATCAGAATACCTGATGTGGCCTGACAAGCCTGCGTGTTTACAAGCTCCCACACTAAACCTGACGACTACTGACAGGAGATGACTGCCTTTTGGCACTAGGAAGCCAGGAGGGGGTAGTGTCTGCCACCCCCCGCGGGTACCCAACCCCCCCCTCCCCCGCTTCAGCCCCTGGAATAGCTGGGATCAGAATCCCTGCTCTGCTTGTTAACAAGAATTGAGGCACGTTACTTAACTGTAAGCCTCACTTTCCTTGCTGTAATTCGGGATCATAATCCATTTCATAATGAAATGAACACTCTAAGAAGAAGACCCGAGTGTTTTTTTCCTAGGTCTGATGAAGAGTGGGCAGTTGTAGAAACAGTGGGTCTGCAGAGTATGAGAGAAGTGTAGTAAACTAAGGGTTCTTTAAAAGCAGCAAGGCACTTCAGGGGCCAAGTATCTTGCATGAGAACGGGGTTCAAAGTCCAGCCCTCTTCCATTCTCATGCTTGTGAATTTTATTTATTTATTTATTTATTTATTTGAGATACGTGGGCCTCTCAGTGTTGCGGCCTCTCCCGTTGCAGAGCACAGGCTCCGGATGCGCAGGCTCAGCGGCCATGGCTCATGGCCCCAGCCGCTCCGTGGCCTGTGGGATCCTCCCGGACCGGGGCACGAACTCGTGTCCCCTGCATCGGCAGGCAGACCCTCAACCACTGCGCCACCAGAGGAGCCCACACTAGTGAATTTTTATAATCACATCTCAGGTTTAAAAAAATATTTTTTCAATTTGATTTGTTTTTATTTACCGTTCTCCTTTGCCTCCTTGGAGATATGTCTGAAATGTATTTCATTGTTGTGAATTTGGGACTTTCCCAGACCTTGTCTCTTTAATAGACCCTATTTACCTTTAAGAGAGATGTTTTTAGGAGGAAGAAATAGAGCTAATTGGGAAATAGAGTGAAAGTGTCTTTTTCTTTGAAACAACTCCTGGGGAGTGTTTGGGTATATGAATCTTCTGTGTGTGGTCCTATAGGTATAGTGGTGCAAGATATCTTCCATTTGGCCAAGGTGGTTACGATTTTGAACCTTTCCCCAGCTGCTGACTATAGATTTCTATCTAGTTGGATCTGCCTTTCATAAAAATGTGCTATTGTGTATGTTAAGGATAGTAAATAGTGGATATCCCTGTGGATTGTGTCTCCTGGCTGCCAAGGGAATTGAACGGTCCTTGACTGTAAATATGCCCAGGGCATGTGGTAATGTTCCTATTTTAAGTCTATAATTCAAATGGAAATTGAAGCCTTTGTTTATTAACATAGCTTATGTGGCAGGGCAACTGGGACTGGTCCATTTACTGTTTGAAATTTTATCCATTTAAATCTGATCGTGTCTGTTCTTATTTTAATTCAGCAGTCTGTTTTAAGATCTCCGTAGAGTATAATTCTGCTTGGATACTTTTAATATATTTCAAGCCTCCGTTAAAAAAAAAAAAATCAAACTTGTTTTTGACCCTGGTTATTTGAGAGCATGTTGGTAGTTAAATTATTCCCTTCTGCCACATGGAAAGACACATCTATGAAAGAAAATCATTTTGAGGGAAGGAAAAAAGAATTTCATGCATTTCTTGTGAGAAAAAGAATGGCAGGTTATTTTGTCTCTGAGAGAAATAAAAGTATGAGACATTGTGACCCAGGGAAGGGTTGGCCAAACAAGGTTTGGGGGTTTCCTATCCCTAAACATTTTTTTGGTTTAAAAAAACCCCAACGTTATAGAATGATACAGAACAAACATTTCTTATTATACCACATTAGCTTCAGATCCTCTTTTAAAGAGACAAGCTTGCAGATGAAGTTGAAAGTCCCTGTGGACTCATCCTTGACCCCATTTCTTTCCCATTCTGTTTCTTTCTCTGCACATCCTGCATTAGTTAACTAACCATTGACTTTCGTTTCTAGGTATTTTTATACTTTGGCTATTTACATAGCTCTAGGAATAATGTTGCTTGTGTCTTTTTTTAGTCTGTATTTAAATCATTATCACTCTACAACTTGTTTTCCTGTTCAGCGTTGTTTTTCAGATTTGTTCATTTATTGCATTGCTCTCAGACTCACTGCTCTCTGTTCTGCTCTGTGACTGTACAGAGCCGACTGTAAATTTTACAGCGTTAACATGAGAATTGTGGTTCTTGTCTTGCATGAGTGAGACCTCTCTGGGGTATATACCCTCCTGTAACTAGAATTTCCTAAGTATAGTGATGCATATCTTCAGCCTTAACCGGATGATGCCGAGTAGCACCATGTGAAAGTGCCACAGTGGTTGAACCATTTTATATTCCCATCAGTGGTTACAGCACACCTATTTCCCCTCATCCTCATTTTTAAAATTTGACAATATATTGGATGTCCTATAGTATCTCAGCTTACATTGCCCTGATTATCAATGAAGTGATACCTTTTTTTCATACACTTAATGTCCAGCTGCAGTTCTTTTGTGAAATGCCTGTTCATACCTTTTGGCCAATTTTTCTGTTAGGTAGTTTCTCTTATTGATTTGTTCTTCCTTCCTTTACTGAGTAAATCAAAGTAATGAGAGAACTTCCAGCAGCTCTCACTACCACGCGTACCCACCTAACAGTACCTGCATCCACACACCTAAAGGTGAACTATTGGAGCTCCTATGGAAAGCCATCCCCTCCTTACCTATGCACTAACAGTTCTGTCCTCTTCCTTCTGCATTACCACTTATTTGCTTTCCACAGGACCTTTGCCTGTTATTTCGCCCCTCAAAAACCAAAAACCAGGGCCTCCCTGGTGGCGCAAGTGGTTGAGAGTCCGCCTGCCGATGCAGGGGATACGGGTTCGTGCCCCGGTCTGGGAGGATCCCATATGCCGCGGAGCGGCTGGGCCCGTGAGCCATGGCCGCTGAGCCTGCGCGTCCGGAGCCTGCGCGTCCGGAGCCTGTGCTCCGCAACGGGGGAGGCCACAACAGTGAGAGGCCCGCATACCGCAAAAAAAAAAAAAAAAAAAAAAAAAACAAAAACCAAAGCCCCTTCTCTTCACCTTGCTTCCTCTGCCAGCTGCCACATAATCTCTTTGTATTTTGTAGCAGAACTTTCTGAAGTATCGTATGTACTCACTTTCTCCGCTTCTTCTCTTCCCATTCCTAGTTCCAGTCAGGCTCTTGCCCCTACTGCTCCACCAAAATTAATTTTGCCAAGTGACGGACGACCCACACTTAGCTTGATCCAACAAGCGGATCTTAGTCCTCAGCTCATTTGCCTTGCCTTGTTCATTGGACACAGTTGGTCTTTCCCTCCTCAATTCACTTTCTTTCCTTGGCTTCCAGGACATAACGTTGCTTGTTTCCTCCTGCTGAGATCACTGATTGCTCCTTCTCAGTCTCCTTTTATACATTCCTTCTCTTATTCCTTACCTTTCAATGTTACAATGCCTCAGTCCTCTGTCCTTTTCAATCTCGTAGGTTTAAATACCACCTATATGCCAACCACTCCCAAGTGTAAATTACAGCTCAGAGCTTTTTTCCAAACTCCACACTTGCCTACTCAAAACCTCTACTTGAGAGTTTAGCAGGCGTGTAACCAAACTCCTGATCTCACCCACCTCCCTCTACCTGTGGTCTTCCTCATCTCAGGTGATGACCCCACCTATTATTCCATTTGCTCAGATAAAAAAAAACCTTGGAGTCATGCTTGATTTCTCCCTCTTTTCTCATCTCACATTTCATCTGTCTGCTTTCAGAATATTCCCAGATTCTGACCACTTCTTGCCCCTTCACTGCTCTTCCTTGATGTAATCTAACATCATTTCCCACCCAGATTAATGCCATAATCTCCTAATTGGTCTCCCTTTGTTCTCTCTCTTCCTTGCTGTAGTGTCTGTTCTCAGCACAGCGACCAAAGTAATTCCTTCAGATGTTAAGTCAGATGTGTGACTTTGTCTGTTGTTCTCCCCTCTCAGCTGTAGCCACAGTGATGTCTCTGCTGTTCCTTGAACCCACCAGTCATCTCCTAACTCAAGGCTTTTGCATTGGCTGTCCTCTCTGCCTGTCTCTAGATGACTACATCCCATACCTCCTTTGAGTCTTGGCTAAAATGTAACGTGATCAGGGTAGGCCTCACTGAGAAGTTTACAGCGGTGGCTCAGTACTCCAGTTCTCTCTTATCCTGTTCTGCCTTGTCTTTATCTTGTTTCACTTATCAGCTACTGAGTCTGTGCTGTGGCCTGTCAGTTTGTTCATGATGCTTTTTCAGTAAAGAACTCTTTAAAATTTTAGTGAAGCCACATTCATCAATGTTTTCATAGTTTGTGTTTATTCAGCCTTGTTTTAAGAAATTCTGCAGGATCCTAGGGTCCAGTAAATTTTTTGGTTACAGTTTTTTGGCTGCTAGATGGGCTAGATTAAATTTGGCCCGAAATGGAGTTGAGAATAGACCTTGATTAGGAGTCCCTTCCATTCCCTCCAGATGAGCATTAACCAGAGACCTCATTCTGGCATGATAAGCTCCTGTTCAAAAAAAAAAAAAAAAAAAAAAAAAAAGCCAGGCATGCCTTTTAGATGCTGAGATTGGGCCTCCTTCCGAAACCAAGGAGAGGTAAAGATGATTGAAGTTATCTGTAACGTGAGTCATTACAGGGCCTACATACAATGTCACTTCTCAGGATGAACAGTGATTACAGCACATATTGGTTTGTGTATTATCTGCCCACCAGATAAATCAAGCATTCTTTTCTATTTTTAAAGTATTTCCATGTAGATTAGAATCTAAACTAGGTAGTCCTTTTTAGCAGGCAAGATTCAGCTAAAGGCTTGTTTTCTCAGAATTCATTCCATACCTCAATTGCCTCTTAGAGATTTCAAAGGCTTTTATGTACCTGGTAATTTGGAGGAATTGCTTTTATTTTGTTGTTTCTTAGGGACTTCTAATATCTCTCTTGTAAGATGTTTGCAGATGTCAATAGCTACTAGATCTTCAGGGTTAGAGTAAAAAGATGACTCTGTTTTCACTTGTGGTATCTTGTTTTCTGCTCGTGCTGTTAGTTCTTTCCGAGCTTCATGAGAGACATATAATCAGACTCAAGTCACCCTGTTTTTTTGTTGGAATGTTTGGTATACTATTTATTTTCTTTCCTTCTTTTGAGAGTATCTTGGCTTGGCCCAGTCGTGTCAAGCATCTTTCTTGTTCACACTGCCATGTTCACACATTTAGGTGTATCTCATCCCATGATCTTCATTTGAATGCCTATTGAAACTATTTCTTACCATTCCTTGTTTCAGAATAAATAGGGTAAGGTTCTGATATCAGGTTCTGTGGCACATCATAAGGCTGTGTAAGGGAAATGTCAATTATTTTGTTCAATTCATTTAAAAAAATGTTGTTCACTTAGTGAATCACACAGCTACTCTCTGAATAGATTGCCCTGTATTGCTAGGGGAATATGAATACATTGGGACTTCTTTATTCCTGATGGCTGATTCTGATAACCATTGATTTTTGTCTTTGTTAAAAATCCTGTTCATTACTGGCACCTAGCATCTTCTGTCTAGCAAGCATTCTTACACTATCCTTAGTGTCATCATAAACTCTATTTTAGGGCTCCTCAGTAGTGACCCACTATTTTCATTTGGCTGCCTGGATGCTTATAAAATATCCATAATCCTATACATCTGCCCTTATGTTAGTCAGCACTCCCTCTAGCCAGGCAGCTCTTATTTGTCCCATTTTCCTTGTTAAGGAAAACTCAGTGTTATTTCTTTAAAGATTTTCATGTTTTGGGCCATACTTCACTTATTAGGCAGTGATCATGGTTCCCCATGACTTTGATCAGAGTTTGGAAATCCCAGTTGCTCCTGTTGAGAGTGTGGAGATTCCCACTCATCAACTCTGAGAAAGGATAAAGATTCACCTTCAGTTCTAAAGGTGCCTTAAGTTCTTTGAAGAGCATGAGAATGGTGCTGCTGCCTTTATTTATTATTTTTTTTAAGCCAGAGAAATTAGAAGACAGGTGGATGGTGAATGTGAAGCTTGAACTCAAATAATTATGCACATTCTTGGTGATATCAGTGAATTGAAATGTTTAAATGATGTGTTTTGGACACCAAGGCTTGCTTTGGGTCTAGGAGGAGACCTCAATTTCGATGCCCTTGACCTCAGAATTGTCATTAGTATTACCTTAAATATGGGGGTATTAAAATGATAAATGTTCTTTATTTGAGAATAGTTGGCTATTTAAGAAAACATAATTTGAATACTTTAAGTATAGAATGAATTATATAGAGATCTTGTTGTGTCAGGTGTGTAAAAGATGGCAAAGCAAAGTTGAGGCCAGGTGGGCTAATCATACAGGATGGGGAAGCAATGGTGTGCCTCTAGGTTAGGGGGTTATGGCTTAATTTTCTCCTTTTTTTCTGATTTCCACCCCCCCCCCCCCAATATCTGTTCATGCAGTCCTATCCTTCTAGCATACTTGCTCTTGTATATTATTCTGCATATTTCTTTTGTGGTAGTACATCCAAGTATTTGAGTTTATACTATGAGGGAAGTACTACATACTTGGGTCTGGGATCACAAAGGACAACAGAAAAGGGCAGGGTCTCTGTTCTCATGCAACTTAGGAGCTAGCGGGAGAGACATTAATCATACCAACCAATTTAGCCAACATGTCCCAATTTCTTGTGCACAGGCTCTAGTCCTCCGTACGCTGTCCTCCCCCTGACTGCAAACTTCTCGGGTTCCTTTGCTTTTATCCCCTCTATCCACTCCCTTGTCAGTCACTATTTATTTATTTTTTAAAGAGATTCTCCTAGCTCTTAAGTTCCTGTCAATTCCCAGTTCTGTTGCCTTCATCCGGACCCTCTCTCATCATCTCAGCTATATTGCTCAGAGCCCCTCTTTTCGGGGAAGTCTGGGCCCCAAGAAATAATGAAGGGATTGGCTGTGTATTTGTGTGCTGAAATACTGTTTATTCCTGCCTCTCTCCTTTTGCTTGTCTTTTTTTCCCCCAACTCTAATTTTCTTTCTAGTTTTTTCCTATCCTGCAAACTCATGTTAAGTCCCACCTTGTCAATGAAACATCTCCTGATTACTTCTTTCCTGAATTCTAATAGCACTTAGTCCCTAGTCTATAGCACATAATTTAGCACTTATTCAGAACTGCTTTGTGTTACTTCATATCTGCAGGATTTCTTCTGTTATTGTTAGGTTACAAGGATTTTAAGTCCAAGAGTATAACATACATTTACATAGTGCTTTGTCTGAGGCTAATAGTTGGTAGGTACTTAATAAAGGCTTACAGAGTATAGAATGAGATTTATAGTATATCTGTAAATATTAGAAGGGCCCTAATACTCAGTGAGCTTCTTCTATACTGCAGTTTATATAGCTCTTTCCCTGTTGATGAACATTTAGGTTGTTTCCACTTGTGTAAACATTCCATTGCTTATTTTTGAGCCTGTCATTTGAAAAAAAGATAGTCTTGTTCCCTGTAAGGCATTTCAACCAAATACTTTGTTAATCGTTTACTATATATCTAGCAATTATTCAGTATTTGTGATACTGGGAACTAGAGCATATTTCAGGTGTGTTGTCATTATCTCACACTCTTGCCTGTGTTCATGTGTCAGTTTTTGCTTTGTTTTCCCATTCCTGATGCGGTATTTTATTTTGCTTTAAGGATAAGAACAAGAAACTGCGTCCCCTCTATGACATTCCCTATATGTTTGAAGCCCGGGAATTTCTGCGAAAGAAGCTTATTGGGAAAAAGGTAAGTGATGGCAGAAACATAATTTGCAAGTGGTTAGGGGTTGTTTTAATCTGGACTCTTGTGATGGAATCCCAGAGACCAGCAAATGACTCTCCTCCACCAAATCAAGCGGTATTACTTTGATATGAAGAGAGGCGTGCCTCTGTCTCAGGAAGTGGCATCCCTTGGGAGAAGTTTAAAATTGGGGCCCTGACCACAGTGTGATTTCTAGGGCTCTCACGGCATGTTCTTTCCAGGGTCCAGGCTCAATTCCAGTCTCAGTAATTGCATATTGCCCTGAGCTCCATCCACTTCCATTAAAGCAGAGTAGCTCTCTGCTTCTCTCCAGCCACTTGCATTAAAAGTCAGGGCTGTGGGATTTGCTAATGAAAGAAAGTGGCTGCTTTTTTCTGACTCCCCTGTTTCTGAGGAGAAGAGGGCTTCTGGAATAGGAGCCTGCCTTTTGTGGAAAAGAGGGTGTGGTTTCCTGGTGGTTCCTTGGGAGACTTTCTGGTGTGGTGCAGCAGCTCAGAGGCCCTCAGAGGGCATTTCCTTGTGTTCTTAGAGCAGAATGTTCTATGACCTGCTGCAGAACTTGCTATTCTGGGAAGCTGATAATGAGCCTCTGATCTTCCACTGATTTTCCCTGACCTCCCCAACCTACATATCCAGGACATTTCTTTGTGTCCTGGGTAAACAGAGGAAACGAATAGAATAGTTCCTGCGGTAATTGAGGGAAATCTGTTCAGAGAAAGACTGTGATTTGTGTTCTCCGTACTTTGCGTTGGTGGGGATTCTTCCAGGAAATGTTATGTTTTGGGCCAACTTTTATTATAGGTTCAGAAAGGTAAGGCCATTTGGTTCTAAGTCTGACCTCAACATGTTGAAGCCATATTAGCATTCTTTACCTACATGCAGGTTTTTAAACGATTGGAGTTATGAGAGGTTTGTCAAAGTACTGTAGTTACTAGAATGATAAATTATTGCAAGAGATTTTGAAGCTGGGCAAAAGATGAAATTGCTAATTTTGAGGTAGAGAAACCAAACTGGATTCCCTAAAACAAGTATTAATCTCCTCAGATTCCTTGAGAGAATAGGCTCATTTGTCATTGTATAAAACATGACAGAATGCTGTATTCATTCATGAAGTGTAGTGCAAATGATGGCTTTAAGCCTCTTTCAATTTCTAGATCTCTTGTTGTCTGATTGAATGTCTGATGTCTGTTTCACCAAGTTGATACCATATCACTAATTTACTGGCTCATAAACAATGGCATAGAGACAAGCAAGGAATTCCCCCTGCACGTGTTCATTTCTATTGAAATCCATCCAAAACCACACTGAAAGGAGTGGCAGCGCATATTTGCTTCGTGCACAGCCAGTTGTGTGGTGTGTATTCTGGCATCCACCTGGTTTGTTTGAATATTGCCCTTCCCTGATTGTGCTTCGTCCCTAGGAGCAGAGATTACAGCTCAGGGTAACAGCTGCTGAATGGTTCTAGAAAGTTAGCCCAGGCCTCTGCTCTCAAACACTATGTGCCTGCTGGGCCTTTGTAAAGTCCTCTGTCTCAGGATAAAAGAACTGACCTCCAGTGTCAGATATGGTGGCAATTCTTAAGCAATTAGGCTCCTTCTTGGTGGGAGAAAACTTATTTACTGGTTCCTCTGCATGAGAGTTGATTGGATTCTATTTGTGCTGAGCCCAAGTTTTGTCCCCCACGGTGACACTGTGTAAACGATGAATACTGTATCCCTGCATAGGGAGAAGGATGCAGCTAAGCTCTGCTGGGCTGGAACATTCCTGATGCAAACTGCTGTTCCTGACTCACCACCTGAAACCACTTGCCTGTCTTCTGGGCCCATCAGTTGCGACAGCGAACACCCGTGTGCTTTGGAGTCTGGGAGCAGACAGGGCAGTGGCTGCCTCGGGGCGGGTGGCTAGCACATCATCACACATTTCTGCCAATTCCCTTCAGACCTCTGCAGCTGTTCAGTGCAGCACATGGTGATTAAGAGGCACCAAGAGGGAGCATGTGTGCCTGTGTGTGCCTGTGCACGGAAGCTGATTAGTACAGCCTGTCACAGCTTAAACAAGATAATGGAGGTAAAAATCATCTTCTCTGCCCAGACTATTATTTGACCATCCCAGAGAGTCTATAATAAGAAGTTTGGAGGGGTTTCTAGACTGTAGAGCATTGGGATTGAAGGTGCTTTGTTAGATTCACTGGCCTCCATTTCAGTTATGGAAATTCACTTTGGTTCACTCCCAAGATTTAATTCCAGCTAAATGCCTTAAAGTAACCAGGCACCTCTCTGAGCCTTGGTTTTAGCATTTGTGAGCTGGTAATATTATTTGCCTTTCCTCTGTCACGGATGAGAATCCAGGATAATACTAGTCATTCATGTTTTTCCAGGTGCCTGTTGCGTTATGTGGTTTGGTTTTGTTTAATAATACTGCTTTCGTTTAGAATCTATCATTGCTTGACTTTCTCAGGTCTGAGGTCAAGATATGTGAATCAGTGCGCAACTACTTTGACTGCCATCAACCCCTTGTGCAGATTTGGGTGTCACCTGGTTCCAGCTTCCACAAAATGTGTATCTGCTTGTATTGGAGTATATATTTGTGTGTGTGTGTGTGTGTGTGTGTTATCTGGTTTAAGGGAGAGGTAGGATATGTGCGTATCCTGGAAGTGTTTCAGAAGCTGTCTGAATTGCTATACTGCCTGGTAGAATGCCCTCCCCATCCCTTGTTTACCATCTGCCATCTGTGCTTTCACTAAAATATGACTAAGGAATATGCATGGAGGAGAGAACTGTCTTGCTAATTTCTTCTGGGTTTCTTCATGGTCCCCGTGTAGTGGACGCATGGAATCCTTAGTAACTTCAGCATGTCCCTTAGTTTTCCAGAATGGCATCCTTAGTGAGTATAAGATGGTGAGATGCCGTCCTAAGAGAACCAGAGCTAAGGTCCTCTTCTGATAGCAGGAGCAGTTTCTTTCTCTGTGTACATTTTTTTTCTTAATGTTTAGAGACGGTCAGCCCAAGGAAAGCAAGAGTCTGTGTGCCTAAGTCATTTTGTTCTCAGTGGAATAAGGTAATAATAGCTGGGATCTTCACTGGGAATTTTCTCCAGCTATTTCATAAAATCTCTAAATATTTTTTAATCTGTTTAATACAGCATTTACAAATGACATATGAATCACTGTAACTCCTGTCCCTTGATTGCAAAATTTCTATCACCATGGGAACCATTGTGTTCAAAGTTGTAACTTGTTTGGACAATTGAAGGGTCAGAAATGGTGGATGAGATGAAATTGCAAGAAGCGATGAAGCTTCAGCCCTGGCAGTAGAGAGGAGAGCCTGGACGAGCATCTATCTCCAGAAACTCTACCCCCCCAATTCGTCTGTTCCTTAAAGGTTTTGCCACTGTTTCTGTTGATATAATAAGTAAATTTGGAGGATGAGGCTCATTTGTAAATCAACGGCTGACTTTGTATGATTTTTATGCCATTAAAATTTGTTCCGTAAACTAGGTTGACTCTTTAGGCACTAAAAATTGGGTAATTTTCTTGATAAATGCAGACATTTGGGAAGTTATTGGGCTATGAATTAGGGAATTATTTCTAATTCATATTGTTTTAGATTGCTCTTTTTTGGAAACCTATTTTACTTGGGGGTTGTACTTTTGGGGACGTGGGGCTCTTTGGGGTGGGTGGAAATGATTTCCATGTGTACCAGATTTACAGTTCCAGCAGATTCAAAACTGAACTCATGGTAAACCTGCTCTGTCTAGAATGGTTGGTATTGTATGTAAATGATATTATCTCTATTCTAGGTTAATGTGCCTTTATGAACCAGGCCGGCAACCCAACCACTGTTAATAGCCTTGTTTCTATGGGATAAAATATTCTGAATGTCTAAATTAGCTATGGAAGATAGGGCTCATTTGTTCTTTGGTGGTGGCTACCTGTGTGTGATTTTCATGCTATTCCAATATGTAGCATGAACTAAAGACTTCTGTTTTTTAAGGCACTTCATATAATGCTCATTCTAGTCTAAAGAGTAGAGCTGTCATTTATTGAGTTGTTTCTTGATGGAAAAATACTGAATTTTGTTTTCACTTTACTTAATTTTCACCTCCACCCTGAAAGATATATGTATCATTCCTATTTTCATAGGCATAGAAACTGAAACTCATAGGAATTAGGTATCTTACCCCAGATGTCTATGCTTTTAATCATGATTTTGAATTAAAAGGCATCTGGAAAGGCCCGCTTTCCTGTTGTATGTACTGAATCATGTGTAGATAGCCAGGGTCATGGTGCTTTTTGGGATATGCCAGTTCTTGTGTATAACGTGTACTCTACCTGCTATGAGAAGTTGATCCTCTTCAGCTGCATCGTCCTCGTCTACAGATAGCCACAGGTGGTAAGAGCACCATGGATCAGCCCTCTGATTGCCCTCAGCCCTCTAGACATTATCTCATTAGTCTTTGAGATGTCCCTGTGAAGTGATGTTTCATCAGATTGTTCTTCAGAGAAACCAGTGTCAGATTACATGTTCTTCAGTTACGCAGACAATGTGAGGTCATAGGTAACTGTGCTAAGCAAGTGTGGAGCTTGGTTGTCCTTTCTCTTCAATCTCTTGGCAGAGATGAGGCTTCTGGGAGAAGGGGAAGGACAGGTCACTTTTTTATCTTGGGCCAGGGCCCCGCCCAGGTTGAGGAGCACAGGTTGAGGACTGGTCCCTGAAGGTACCCGGTGTAGCCTTCCTCAGCCGAAGCCGTGCTTCACTCAGCCAGTGAGAGCTCTTCAAGGGCATGGAGCTTTTTTGAGGAGGATTCTTTCACTCTTCTCACGGGCTATATCACAGGGCTGTCCTTTGCTTAAAAATACTTTTGCCATGTGTTACTTAATCCGCTGTGTTAAGTACAAAGCTGGCAGTCTGGGGATTCTTGTTCTTAATTACCTCTAATGTATTTTAGTTTGGTTTTTGTAAACATTTCCTTTGTCATCTCCACATTTTCCACTTCATATTAATGTGATACACTCACGCTATGGAAAGGTCCTTTACATTAATGATCAAAACAGGCCCTAAGGTTGTGAATGCATTGTGATTTAAATCGACAGGTTTATGCGAGGTTGCTTGTCCTTGCTTTCTCAGTGCCAGCTGTTACCATCAATGTGGCTGTAAATTTGAAGAATAAATGGCTTGAAGATATTCACCATATCAAGTGATATTTCGAATGGCTTGTATTCTCTGACCATGCCTTTTCCAAGTAAGACTTCTCCCACTGTGTGTCAGTGTGCACGGGAGACCAAGGGTCATTGTAGATGCCCTCGACCCCTTGGCTTGACTCATCAGCTCCCTCGTCTGGTGAAGGTGATTAACAGAAATGACTGTAGCCTGGCCTGTTTCTGGAGACTCGCCGAGTTGTTCTCAGCAAGGTAGCGCTCACCCTGCTGCCACTTACGAGCTCCTCTTGATGGGTTTTTGGTTTTTGTATCTGCAGATTGTGCAGAGTACCTCTGTGCTTTAGGGACCGTCAGGGTGCTGGGCGGAGCATATAGCTCTTTGGCGAAATGTGGTATTTGTATGGTGTACATTGTAATGCCTTCTTCGGAAAGGACCTCTTTCTTAGTTAAATGAAGAAACTAGAACTTTAAACTGCATTCCTGGAAATGTCTTCTGTATGCTCACCCGTGGGAAGTGATTTATTAGCTACCAGAATCCTCAGGATCTTCTGTCTTTGGTTACTACTGGGCATCACGTTGTTTAAAGGCTTCTCTTCCCTGGACTCCCAAGTTGCTCGTAGGCTCTGGTGAAGCCCTTACATTTATAACTGATTTTTGGTCAGCTTGTCTCTGGTCAGTGGGTGGTGAAGCCACCCACTCCTGATCTTTTCAGCGAGGATTCTGAAATGCCGTCCTTGGGGCTGGAACTTTCCATGCCTGTTCTCTGCAAATTGGGATTTTATTTTAGGGGGAGATTTGTGCTGAATCAGCTCAGCTGTGTTTGGGGGTAGGGAGAGAACAGGCTTTTTTTCCTGCTTTAAAAATAACCCTTATGTGCCAAAAACCCTATAAAATGTGCTGAATTGCAAATCTTCCAACTTCCTATACCTCCTGGTTTACAGCAAATAGATTCTTTTGAGCTTAGGCTCAATGATAGTGTATAGAATATCTTATAGTGTGGAAGAGAGTAAAGTGAGACTGTCCAGATGTGCTCAGTTGGGAAGGAAACCCAGCTCCTGCTATCTTTTCTCACAATATTTTTTTATTCGGTAGTTTCATCTTACAAGGGTCTATATAGGGTTAGCACATATAACTTTGCTAGTAAGAAAAAGGGTTTGGTGTTTTTGCAAAATAAGACATCATTCAGAAGTAGTGAGTCCAGTTTTTAGGCACAGGCTCTTAAGGGTTTCTTTCTGTGGCCTCTGTTTTTGCTGTGTCCAGAAAGTTAGGCTCATATTTCCGGTTGCTTGAGTATTTCTTTCCCAAGGGCATGAACAACGTGTACAAGAAGGTAGTATGCACAACTGTCTCTTGGTTCTAAGGTGGAAATTCCTCCAATTCTTTTTTATTATTTTAAGACTTTTTTGATGTGGACCATTTATAAAGTCTTTATTGAATTTGTTACAATATTGCTTCTTTTTTTTATGTTTTGGTTTTTTGGCCAGGAGGCATGTGGGATCTTAGCTCCCCGACCAGGGATCGAACCTGCACCCCCTGCATTGGCAGGCGGACTTTCAACCACTGCACCGCCAGGGAAGCCCCCCCTCCAATTCTCCTCAGCTGGGTGACTGAAGTGGTGTCTTAGGGCTGCAGCTTCATAATTAAGGCCATGCGGTTGTGAGCTCAAAGGCTATGTGCTCCTTGTTTTCATGCATTTAAAATCTGAGCAAAACTTCTGGTTCTTACTGAATCGAGTTCTTTTGTTGATATGTGGAACTGCCGTTTTGCTTTCACTTACCAGTTACCTTTTCTCTGGCAAATTTTCAGGTATTCCTAAAGAGCTGCAATTCTACCCCATGAGGATTGCTGGCTTGGATGGTCTTTCCTGGTGTTTTCATAATGATGGCTGTAGCGGGATGAATAGTGTCCCCTCAGAATTCATGTCCTTTTAGAACCTCAGAATGTGACCTTATCTGGAAATAGGGTCTTCACAGATGTAATGGGTTAAAATGAGGTCCTGCTGGATTAGGGTGGGGTCTGAACCCAAAGACCTGTGCCTTCCTTAGAGGAGGGTAGGACACAGACAGAGAAGGAAGGACACCTGACAGTGGAGATGGAGATTGAAGTGACGCAGCTGCCGCATGGAACGCCAAGGAGACGGCCAGGAGCCACCAGTAGCTAGGAAGAGGCAAGGAAGGATTCTTCCCTGGAGCCTTCAGAGGGCGCATCGGCCCTGTGTACATCTTGAAGTCAGACTTGAGGCTTCCGAAGTCATTAGAGTAAATTTCTGTTGTAAGCCAACCAGTTTGTGGTGCTTGGGTTACAGCAACCCTAGGAAAGTAAGGCAGCGGAAATGTAGGTTAGCTTCCTTTTTTTTTCTAATTTTAAAATTTTATTTATTTATTTATTTATGGCTGCGTTGGGTCTTCGTTGCTGCATGCAGGCTTACTCTAGTTGCAGCGAGCGGGGGCTACTCTTCGTTGCGGTGCGTGGGCTTCTTCTTGAGGTGGCTTCTCTTGTTGCGGAGCATAGGCTCTGGGCGTGTGGGCTGCAGTAGTTGTGGCACGCGGGCTCGTAGTTGTGGCTCTCAGGCTCAGTAGTTGTGGCGCACAGGCTTAGTCGCTCCACGGTATGTGGGATCTTCCCGGACCAGTTCTCGAACCCATGTCCCCTGCATTGGCAGGCAGATTCTTAACCACTGGGCCACCAGGGAAGCCCAGGTTAGCTTCTTTGTCTATCTGGCTAGTTGACTCTTGGCTAGAGTTCTCGTTTTTCAGTTTTGTACAAGACTGTCTTGTCGTTCGGTATTTGTGTTTATTCTTTCCGTCGTTACTCCTCCTGGGCTTTAATGCTGTTCCATCTTCAGACCAGCTGACAATTGGTATAGAGTAATTAATACTTGAGACAACATTTCTAGTGTTGTTGGTAGGCTCACCCTCGGGCTTCTGTCCTGTTTCCCTTCCTTGAAGGATGAGTGCTGATGTCCACTTAAGAGGGCTGCCACACTCACGGGGCCTCCATCACTTGGACTTTGATCATTAGTGTTTTGAAATATGACACACCCTGGGAGAAATCATTCCTGGCAGGAGCTTTTGATGAACCATGCTCATCCCATTTCAGGCTGATGAATAGGACATTAGGACTAATAAGACCATGTGTAACAAACATGTTGCCTGCTTAGGGTGTGTGCTATGGGGAACTGTGCATGAGTGTTCTTCTGTAACTCTAGGAATCTCAGGTTTTGTCTTTAATCTGGTCATTTTGGACCGGAAAATTTTTCTGCAACTTTGCCTTCCCACCTCTTCTGACTGCAAAAAGTGACTGTGCCGGGCTGATGAGCAGGTGGTCCTCTTCTGAAGACAAAGGTTGAGTAGGTTTATCCTTTTGGAGGACTCAGTCCCTAGGAGAAGGCTGGAAGTGGCAGCCTGGAGAAGAAAACTCATTTTTATTATTCATTCAGGAACTATTTCTTGAGCAACTATTCCATATCACACCTTGTTCAAGACATTGGGGACTGAGCCTTACAAACACCTGTTCTCATGGAACTAATAGTTTAGAAAAGGCACATGGTGGTTGGATACCTTTTTGGAGGAAAAATAAGAATAAAATATCATCTCTGTCACAAGTTGCCTACAGTCTAACTGCGATAAGATTACATCAAAATGTGTGAAGTTGAATAAGAACAGATTTGAATAACTGAGATAAGAAACATGTCTCTTGGCAGGATTGGATTAATATTAATGTGAATTGTACAGATCATAGTTGTCTTTCAGAGACGAGAGGTCACACCTGCTGTGTGACCTTTGCACTTAATGGCTTCAGCTGTCTCTTATATATGAATATTTCCACCCCTGATTTCTTTCTCTGCCTTAAGATCAGTTTCCAGCTGCTGAATACTAGATACCCAAATACAGATGCCAGTAGATAGCTGTCATCTATTATGTCTAAAATGTAGTTCTTGGCTTCCATACGAGTTTCTTCCCTGCTCACAAAATGCCTGGGCTGCCTTTGTTGTTGGTCTTAAATAATGTCACCACCCACCTGTTATCCCAAACTTTAATATCAGCAGTCTCCCCATCCCAGTTTCATCTGATTCTGCCATAGTTATCACTTCCAAGTCTTCCTTTTCACAGTATTACCCATGGTTACTGGTCTGTATGCTCCTTATCTCTCAATCAGTGCAACTGCATCTTAAGTAGTTCTCCTTCTAGTCTGCCATCTTTCATGTTGCTGTCAGAATCGCTTTCTATATGCACAGTCATGGTCATCTCACAGACTCTGGGGACACCCAGATGGCCGCAGAAAAGCATATGACTCCTTAAATGAAGGTAAAGGAAAGCTGGTTATATATAAAATAGCATAATGTCATTTAGGGATGTTTCCATTTCCAGTCTTACTTCCTACTCTACCCTCCATATGATACGTCACAAATAACTTCTCACCCTTGTGTTGACATGCCAAGCCCTTTCACAGCTTCTTGCTTTCACACTTCTTTTTCTGTAAGAATCTTAGCACGGTTCCGTATTCCTGGCTCCCCATGTAATGTCGGAGGCTGTCTGTCCTATTACTCCCCTGTGCCCATTTCTGGAGTATCTGTTCCCAGGTCTGACCTCCCTCACCCTCTATGGGGCAAAGAGCCTGTCTGACCCTTTCTTCAGCTCTCAGCTCCTGATGTCAAGAATCAGATTAGGATTCCCCAGTAAGTCTTTACAGAGGTGGTGGGATTTGTCCTCTATCTGGTAGTTCTTAAGAAAGACTGGAAGTCTTTGAATATAGAGAAGGGGTGTAGAAAGCTCATGGCGTAGCTCTAAGCTGGGCAGATGGTTTTCCTGTGACCTGTCTTCTTTAATTTCCTCGTACAATATAGACCTCGAGCCCCACCTCAACGAGACTTCAGGCATAGCTCTGTCTGACAAATAAAAACCAAGACCTTTAAAACAGGTGGGGGGCTTCCCTGGTGGCGCAGTGGTTGAGAGTCCGCCTGCCGATGCAGGGGACACGGGTTCGTGCCCTGGTCCGGGAGGATCCCACATGCCGCAGAGCGGCTGGGCCCGTGAGCCATGGCCACTGAGCCTGTGGGTACGGAGCCTGTGCTCCGCACCGGGAGAGGCCACAGCAGTGAGAGGCCTGCGTACTGCAAAAAAAAAAAAAAAAAAAAAAAAAAAAAAAAAAAAAAAACAGGTAGAATAAGGATGTTTTTGTTTCTCTGGATATGAGTTAATGGTTATGAACTAATCGCTTCCCCACTGGCAGCGTGCTGGGTGCCTGCGAGGCCACCCTCCCTGCGGGCTCTTCGTGAGGCAGCCCAAGCAGCCACTCCTTAGTGCAGGAGGTCAACTTCGGGGCTGCTTCTTTGTCTTTTTGAAAATGTGCAGCATTTATAATTTGTTCTCTTGAAAAATGATTTTTGACAGAGGGATTTACCCAACTAGTAGGCAGTGAGTTAATATTTTTCACTTGGATCATTCATTGTGATTTTAAACCTCTAAGTGACAGACGCTTGATGGCCCCTGACTGCTCCCTGACGTTCCCATTCCCTGGGTCCTGGGCTTCATGATGTCCGTCTTCTCCAACAATAGTCCAAATATATTGGAAGTAAATAAGTCCCTAACTGGCTCCGCTTGGCCATTTCTGCGGTGTGTCGGATAACTTTTAGCCTGGTGGGTTGCTGCTGAGCCCAGCTCCTCAGAGCCTGTCAGGCTAGACTTCGATGTGAGGGTTGGGCTGGGGGGACTGGGCAGGAGAGGCCCATTAAGCATCAGATTTTCCCCTCACGAGGCCCAGTTTCTGCAGCCTGTCAATCTCTGACACCCCTTTATCCAAAAAAGAGGGAGGGGGAGGGAATATAAGGAAAGGAGGAGAGGAGGTAAGTAAATAACGGAGTGACCTGAGCCCTGATGAGAAATTGGTTGGGGCTTTCCTGGTGGCACAGTGGTTGAGAGTCCCCCTGCCGATGCAGGGAACACGGGTTCGTGCCCCAGTCTGGGAAGGTCCCACATGCCGGGGAGCGGCTGGGCCCATGAGCCGTGGCTTGTTGAGCCTGCGCGTCCGGAGCCTGTGCTCCGCAACAGGAGAGGCCACTACAGTGAGAGGCCCACATACTGCAAAAAAAAAAAAAAAAAAAAAAAAAAAGAAAGAAAGAAATTGGTTGAACGTTTTGGTGAAATATTGCCACAGGCTGTTGGTGTGAGCTGGGGAAGCTTCTTAACTTTCCTAGTGAATCTTAAGAGCTGAGAGATGCATCCCTAACTGTATAGTCTGTGCATTCCTGTCGTCTCTGTGTCTTCATTTGTAAAGGGGGCGTTATTTTGACAGCTGTGGCTCCCCAGGTGTGCCAGGTTAGGGAGGGCATGGAAGCAGACAGCTGCATCAGGAATAACTTTTGGGCAGGGCACAAAGGATGGAACCTTGTAAGTTCCTAGGATGGAAATAGAAACGAGCACCTCAAATGCAGACCTGTAGCATTGTCCACAGTTATCAGCCCACATTACAGTGAAGAGGTAGGACATTTCTGTGACCTCAGAGGCTAGAAGATATGCGGCTGAATATTGTGTATGTTCAAATTCTTACACTTAGGATGAGTTTATTTCTTCCAGTCTGCCTTATTTTCTTCATTTGTAAAATACAAAGGAATCTATTTTTGTAAGATCTTAAAGAATCCAGAAAGGGTCAACTGGTCATCCTGGTGTCTCTGACCAGACTCTGACGTAACGGTCATCTACCGATCACTGTGTAGTTTTCCTGGTAGTCACCCTGGGGAGGGCAGGTCGCTTCCCCTTGCCTGGGACGGAGGTGGGAAAACTTGGGTTCCTGGAGCCAAGGGACCTGAAGTATGAAGTACATCTAGTCCTTGTTCACCTAACTCCATGACCTTGGATGATGGTTCCTTTTATTTTATTATATTTCCTTAATTTCCTTGTCGGTAAAAGGGGAGTGAACATGTTTTTGCCCTATTTTTGCTGAATTGGTCTACCTGATCCTTTTACGGTTCTGAAAGTTTAATCTTTTGACACCAAAGATTTATTTTAAATAACAATGAATGGGGATACCTGTGGTAGCCAGAACACAAGATTTGAGGGTTATGTTTGCATGTGTTGAAGATAAATCTCCACCACCTTTACGGTGTGGCTTGAATTATCTTTTACCAGCCAGACTGCTACCTTCCCAAGAGAAAGCTAGGAGATCGAATTCATTCTTTTCGTGCTATGCTTATGTTACTGAGTTATGGTCACAGTATCTTTTCTGTCTTCTCAACTGAAATTTAAAGTTTAAACTGTTGTGGTTGTGGTCACAGGCAAGTTTCCCATTGGGGCAAGGACCTCTCTTCTCCCTTTTCTGGGACCTCTGTTGTCAAATGATTTGCTCCCACCTGGGGGCTGGTGTTTCGTTTCCCTCCATCATTCATTAGTTGACTACGTTTTGAAATAATGGCTTTGGAAACCAAATGCGTCACAGTGACTGACTCTGAGGCAGCCTGGAGCCTTTTCACATTTTCTACTAGTTTCTCCCATTGCCAGTGGTGCTGCCAGCTGTGTGGAAGAAAAGCTCTGTGCGGTTTGAGCTCCCCAGCATGGGAGAGTTTTTGAAGATGAGAGACAAAGATGAGTCGTGTTGCTGCTCTTCCGTGCTTCTGCTTTGGTGGTCGCTCATCATAGCTTCCCGAAGGGAAAATGGTTATAAGATCACTAAGTCTAGGTAGATTTATGATGTCTCTCTTGCCGTTCAGAGAGTGAATGTGGTATTGATAGTCTTTAATATCTCCTCCTGTACCAACACATACTCCTCATTCCTTTCCTTCCGTCTCTCTAACCTGGTGGTTTTCCTTCCTTTTCCCTCCCCTCCTTCCGCCTTGCATTTACGATCCCCCTCCTCAAAGGTGCTCAGACCGGCAACAGGAACAGCTTCAAAATTCCAAGCCTGTAGTAGCTCTCATTTTCCAATACACACACCCCATCTGCCGTACTGTCTGACTTGGCCATTGCCCTGGATCCCTGGGACCTTTCTGGCCTTAAGAGGAAAAAAAGTGATGTGCTGAATATCATCTTTTCTTGTTTCTATTCTTCCTCCCAGCAGCATGGAACTTGGTCCATGACCAAAGCTGACAAAGCATCAGCTTCTCTCTGAACAAGGTCCACTTGGTTTGCTTGGCAGTTCTAGTTTCTCCTTGGGCCGTCTCGGATGAACACAAAATTTGACAGGCTAGATGATGTTGTGATACATTTTAAATTGTCTGCCTGCTTTAACTGTTACTTCCCTTGTTTCTGGAAAAGGGAAAACATGGATGAGGAAGAAACTGTTGGTCAGTGCTTTTAGTCTGGATTGCCCTTCCCTGAGGGATTGTAGTCAGGGGGCCAGGGTGTGTGTGTCCTTGCTAGGTGCTCTGGTAGTATGTCAGCTTGATGCTGCTCCAAGCACAAGACCTTGTGGCGTGCTTGCACGTTGTACTCACTAAGAAAAGAATAACTGTTTGGATGACACTGGGACCTGCTTCCAAATATGTGGGAAGTGTGTTTTCCTTGGATGGTCTACCTTCCTGGAATTGGCATTTGGATTTGATCGTTTCTTCCTTGACTCCAAGTCATTATCCCTGTCCTCCACCCCTGTGTGTCCAGGTTGATGTTTTTGGGGTTCTTGTTTCTTCCTTTTCTTGCAGAGATTCCTCTTTGCATTGATGTGTACCTATGGCGAGCAAAGATACTTTTCCTTACAGAATTTTTAAATATAATTTTTAAGCAGCCAGGAAGATATAATTTGAAACATTTTTTGGTTGTTTTATATAACATGTTCTTAACTTTAAAAAAAGAAATAGATGGAGGTGTCATTTTTAGAAAGGACATATATGGATAAAGCAGTGCATCTTTTTTTATTTTCTCCTAAAGATTTTCAAAGTCAAATCAAGAAACTAAATCCTTTTTGTTGTTTCATTCGCTGAAACAGACATTTTGAAGTCATTTGGCAGGAAAGCCAGTATGGAAACGTAGGATATTTTTGACAAACTATTGTATAAAATAGGCTGACATTTAAATTAGATAACATATCCTTTATCTTTTAGGTATTTTTTTCTAGATATTTTGCTTTGCTAGGAAACCAATAACATTGTTTTAAGTTTTTCTCGTGTGTGTGTGTGTTGAGGGGCTTGCTTATTTTTTTTAACATCTTTATTGGAGTATAATTGCTTTACAATGTTGTGTTAGTTTCTGCTGTATAACAAAGTGAATCAGCTATACATATACATATAACCCCATATCCCCTCCCTCTTACGTCTGCCACCCACCCTCCCTATCCCAGCCCTCTAGGTGGTCACAAAGCACCGAGCCGATCTCCCTGTGCTATGCAGCTGCTTCCTACTAGCTATCTATTTTACAATTGGTAGTGTATATATGTCCATGCCAGTCTCTCACTTCGTCCCAGCTTACCATTCCCCCTCTCCGTGTCCTCAAGTCCATTCTCTACGTCTACGTCTTTATTCCTGTCCTGCCCCTAGGTTCTTCAGAACCATTTTTTTTTTAGATTCCATATATATGTGTTAGCATACGGTATTTGTTTTTCTCCTTCTGACTTACTTCACTCTGTATGACAGATTCTAGGTTCATCCCCCTCACTACAGATAACTCAATTTCGTTTCTTTTTATGGCTGAGTAATATTCCATTGTATATATGTGCCACATCTTCTTTATCCATTCCTTTGTCGATGGACACTTAGGTTGGTTCCATATCCTGGCTATTGTAAATAGAGCTGCAGTGAACATTGTGGTACATGACTCTTTTTGACTTACGGTTTTCTCAGGGTATATGCCCAGTAGCGAGATTGCTGGGTCGTATGGTAGTTCTATTTTAAGTTTTTTAAGGAACCTCCATACTGTTCTCCTTAGTGGCTGTGTCAAATTACATTCCCACCAACAGTGCAAGAGGGTTTCCTTTTCTCCACACCCTCTCCAGCATTTATTGTTTGTAGATTTTTTGATGATGGCCATTCTGAGTGGTGGGAGGTGATATCTCATTGTAGTTTTGATGTGCATTTCTCTAATGATTAGTGATGTTGAGCATCCTTTCATGTGTTTGTTGGCAGTCTGTATATCTTCTTTGGAGAAACGTCTATTTAGGTCTTCTGCCCATTTTTGGATTGGGTTGTTTGGTTTTTTGATATTGAGCTGCATGAGCTGCTTGTAAACTTTGGAGATTAATCCTTTGTCAGTTGCTTTGTTTTCAAGTATTTTCTCCCATTCTGAGGGTTGTCTTTTCATCCTGTTTATGGTTCCCTTTGCTGTGCAAAAGGTTTTGAGTTTCATTAGGTCCCATTTGTTCATTTTTGTTTTAATTTCCATTTTTCTAGGAGGTGGGTCAAAAGGGATATTGTTGTGATTTATGTCATAGAGTGTTCTGCCTGTGTTTTCCTCTAAGAGTTTTATCGTGTCTGGCCTTACATTTAGGTCTTTAATCCATTTTGAGTTTATTTTTGTGTATGGTGTTAAGGAGTGTTCTAATTTCATTCTTTTACATGTAGCTGTCCAGTTTTCCCAGCACCATTTATTGAAGAGGCTGTCTTTTCTCCATTGTATATTCTTGCCTCCTTTATCAAAGATAAGGTGACCATATGTGCGTGGGTTTATCTCTGGGCTTTCTATCCTGTTCCATTGATGTATATTTCTGTTTTTGTGCCAGTACCATACTGTCTTGATTACTGTAGCTTTGTACTATAGTCTGAAGTCAGCCTGATTCCTCCAGCTCCGTTTTTCTTTCTCAAGATTGCTTTGACTATTCAGGGTCTTTTGTGTTTCCATAGAAATTGTGAAATTTTTTGTTCTAGTTCTGTGAAAAATGCCATTGGTAGTTTGATAGGGGTTGCATTGAATTTGTAGATTGCTTTGGGTAGTAGAGCCATTTTCACAATGTTGATTCTTCCAATCCAGGAACATGGTATATCTCTCCATCTCTTTGTATCATTTTTAATTTCTTTCATCAGTGTCTTATAATTTTCTGCATACAGGTCTTTTGTCTCCTTAGGTAGGTTGATTCCTAGATATTTTATTCTTTATGTTGCAGTGGTAAATGGGAGTGTTTCCTTAATTTCTGTTTCAGATTTTTCATATTAGTGTATAGGAATGCAAGAGATTTCTGTGTGTTAATTTTGGATCCTGCTACTTTACCAAATCCATTGATGAGCTCTAGTAGTTTTCTGGTAGCGTCTTTAGGATTCTCTATGTATAGTATCATGTCATCTGCAAACAGTGACAGCTTTACTTCTTCTTTTCCGATTTGGATTCCTTTTGTTTCTTTTTCTTCTTTGATTGCTGTGGCTAGGACTTCCAAAACTATGTAGAATAATAGTGGTGAGAGTGGGCAACCTTGTCTTGTTCCTGATTTTAGAGGAAATGGTTTCCATTTTTCTCCCTTGAGAGCACTGTTGGCTGTGGGTTTGTCATATATGGTCTTTATTATGTTGAGGTAAGTTCCCTCTATGCCTACTTTCTGGAGGGTTTTTATCATAAATGGGTGTTGAATTTTGTCAAAAGCTCTTTCTGCATCTATTGAGGTGATCATATGGTTTTTCTCCTTCAATTTGTTAATATGGTGTATCACATTGATTGATTTGCATGTATTGAAGAATCCTTGCATTCCTGGAATAAACCCCACTTGATCATGGTGTATGATCCTTTTAATGTGCTGTTGGATTCTGTTTGCTAGTATTTTGTTGAGGATTTTTGCATCTATGTTCATCAGTGATATTGGCCTGTAGTTTTCTTTCTTTGTGACATCTTTGTCTGGTTTTGGTATCAGGGTGATGGTGGCCTTGTAGAATGAGTTTGAGTCTGCTATATTTTGGAAGGGTTTGAGAAGGATAGGTGTTAGCTCTTTCTAAATGTTTGATAGAATTCGCCTGTGAAGCCATGTGGTCCTGAGCTTCTGTTCGTTGGAAGATTTTTAATCACAGTCTCAATTTCAGTGCTTGTGGTTGGTCTGTTTATATTTTCCATTTCTTCCAGGTTGTCCATTTTATTGGCATAGAGTTGCTTGTAGTAATCTCTCATGATCCTTTGTATTTCTGCAGTGTCTGTTGTTACTTCTTTTTCATTTCTAATTCTGTTGATATGAGTCTTTTCCTTTTTTTTTTCTTGATGAGTCTGGCTAATGGTTTATCAATTTTGTTTATCTTCTCAAAGAACCAGTTTTTAGTTTTATCGATTTTTGCTATTGTGTCCTTCATTCCTTTTTCATTTATTTCTCATTTGATTTTTATGATTTCTTTCCTTCTCCTAGCTTTGGGTTTTTTTGTTTTGTTTTGGTTTGGTTTGGTTTGGTTTTTTTTTTTGTGGTACGCGGGCCTCTCACTGTTGTGGCCTCTCCCGTTGCAGAGCGCAGGCTCAGTGGCCATGGCTCACGGGCCCAGCCGCTCCGCGACATGTGGGATCTTCCTGGACTGGGGCACGAACCTGTGTCCCCTGTATCAGCAGGTGGACTCTCAACCACTGCGCCACCAGGGAAGCCCCTGGATTTTTTTTGTTCTTCTTTCTCTAATTGCTTTAGGTGTGAGGTTAGGTTGTGTATTTGACATTTTTCTTGTTTCTTGAGGTAGGATTGTATTGCTATAAACTTCCCTCTTAGAACTTCTTTTGCTGCATCCCATAGGTTTTGGGTCGTCGTGTTTTCATTGTCATTTGTTTCTAGGTGTTTTTTGATTTCCTCTTTGGTTTCTTCAGTGATGTCTTGGTTATTTAGTAGTGTATTGTTTAGCCTTCATGTGTTTGTATTTTTTTTTTTACAGTTTTTTTTCCTTTAATTGATGTCTAGTCTCATAGCGTTGTGGTTGGAAAAGATACTTGATACGATTTCAATTTTCTTAATTTTACCAAGGCTTGATTTGTGACCCAAGGTGTGATCTATCCTGGAGAGTATTCCAGGAGCACTTGAGAAGAAAGTGTATTCTGTTCTTTTTGGGTGCAATGTCCCATAAATATCAATTAAGTCCACCTTGTCCGATGTATTATTTCAAGCTTGTGTTTCCTTATTTTCATTTTGGATGATCTGTCTGTTGGTGAAAGTGGGGTGTTAACGTCCCCTACTATTATTGTGTTACTGTCGATATCCCCTTTTATGGCTGTTAGCATGTGCCTTATGTATTGAGGTGCTTCTATGTTGGGTGCATAAATATTTACAATTGTTATATCTTCTTCTTGGATTGATCCCTTGATCATTATGTAGTGTCCTTCTTTGTCTCTTGTAATAGTCTTTATTTTAAAGTCTATTTTGTCTGATATGAGTATTGCTACTCCAGCTTTCTTTTGATTTCCATTTGCATGGAATATCTTTTTCCACGCCCTCACTTTCAGTCTGTTGTGTCCCTAGGTCTGAAGTGGGTCTCTTGTAGACAGCATTTATACGGGTCTCGTTTTTGAATCCATTCAGCCAGTCTGTGTCTTTTGGTTGGAGCATTTAATCCATTTACATTTAAGGTAGTTATTGATATGTATGTTCCTATTACCATTTTCTTAATTGTTTTGGGTTTGTTATTGTAGGGGTTTTCCTTCTCTTGTGTTTCCTGCCTAGAGAAGTTCCTTTAGCATTTGTTGTAAAGCTGGTTTGGTGGTGCTGAATTCTCTTAGCTTTTGCTTGTCTGTAAAGGTTTTAATTTCTCCACTGAATCTGAATGAGATCCTTGCTGGGTTGAGTCATCTTGGTTTTAGGTTTTTCCCTTTCATCACTTTAAATATGTCCTGCCACTCCCTTCTGGCTTGCAGAGTTTCTGCTGAAAGATCAGCTGTTAAGCTTATGGGGATTCCTTTGTGTGTTATTCGTTGCTTTTCCCTTGCTGCTTTTAGTAATTTTACTTTGTATTTAATTTCTGATAGTTTGTTTAATGTGTGCCTTGGCGTGTTTCTCCTTGGATTTTTCCTGTATGGGAGTCTCTGTGCTTCCTGGGCTTGATTAACTATTTCCTTTCCCATATTAGGGAAGTTTTCAAGTATAATCTCTTCAAATATTTTCTCAGTCCCTTTCTTTTTCTCTTCTTCTTCTGGGACCCCTGTAATTCGAATGTTGGTGTGTTTAATGTTGTCCCAGAGGCCTCTGAGACTGTCCTCATTTCTTTTCATTCTTTTTTCTTTATTCTGCTCTGCAGTAGTTATTCGCACTATTTTATCTTCCAGGTCACGTATCCTTTCTTCTGCCTCAGTTAATTCTGCTATTGATTCCTTCTAGAGAATTTTTACTTTCATTTATTGTGTTTTTTTTTTTTTATTTTTTATTTTTTGCTGTACGCGGGCCTCTCACTGCTGTGGCCTCTCCCGTTGCGGAGCACAGGCTCCGGACACACAGGCTCCGCGGCCATGGCTCGCGGGCCCAGCCGCTCCGCGGCATGTGGGATCCTCCGGGATCGGGGCACGAACCCGTGTCCCCTGCATCGGCAGGCGGACTCTCAACCACTGCGCCACCAGGGAAGCCCTTATTGTGTTTTTGATCATTGTTTGTTTGCTCTTTAGTTCTTCTGGGTCCTTTTTAAACATTTCTTGGGTTTTTTCCATTCGATTTCCATGATTTTGGGTCATCTTTACTCTCATTACTCTGAGTTCTTTTTCAGGTAGACTGCCTGTTTCCTCTTAATTTATTTGGTCTGTTAGTGCTTTACATTGCTCCTTCATCTGCTGTGTTGCTTTGTCTTCTCATTTTGCTTAACTTACTGTGTTTGGGGTCTCCTTTTCATAGGCTGCAGGTTCGTAGTTCCTGTTGTTTTTGGTGTCTGCCCCCAGTGGGTAAGGTTGGTTCAGTGGGTTGTGTAGGCTTCCTGGTGGAGGGGACTGGTGCCTGTGTTCTCGTGGATGAGGCTGGATCTTGTCTTTCTGATGGGCAGGACCTCGTCTGGTGGTGTGTTTTGGACCTTCTTATGATTTTAGGCAGCCTCTGTGCTAATGGGTGGGGTTGTGTTCCTGTCTTGCTAGTTGATTGGCATAGGGTGTCCAGCACTGTACCTTGATGGTCATTGACTGGAGCTGGGTCTTAGTGTTGAGATGGAGATCCCTGGGAGAACTTCTGCCGTTTGATACTACGTGGAGCTGGGAGGTCTCTGTTGGACCAGTGTCCTAAAGTCCGCTCTCCCACCTCAGAGGCACAGGCCTGACACCTGGCCGGAGCACCAAGACCCTTTCAGCCACACGGCTTTTGGGAAGTCTGAGGTTTTCTGCCAGCGTTCAGTAGGTGTTCTGTAGGAGTTGTTCCACTTGTAGAAGTATTTTTGATATATTTGTGGGGAGGAAGGTGATCTCTATGTCTTACTCCTCTAGCGTCTTGAAGGTCCTTGCTTATTTTTTATGTTAATTATTTGAGTAGGTAATACATTCGTTTGGTTCAAAACTGAAATGCTGATAAAGGCTATAAAACTGAAGAGCTCCCTTCTATCCTGGTCCTTTACCAATTGAGTTTACCTTCTCAGAAACAACTAGTATTATTTCCTTGTAAATCTTTCAGGCCTATATAGACAGATGTGTTTGTGGGGGGTTATTCTTCAAATACTGGTATCATAAATAGTTAAAATTTCGTATATATTAGGAAAAATGGTATCTCTGCGTTTATATTTCATTTTACATGCTTAAAAGTACTAAAGAGTCGTTGCTGTTTTCAGCCTAGTTTTCTCTGTGACCATAATTTTCCTATTTGAAAATGTAATTATGAAATCTGCTAATATTGGGGATAGTGTCCATTCTGTTCTTGTTCATGATAGTATATTTTGTTTTTGCTGTTTTGCTATAAATAACATGTACTGCCTGTTTTATCAGTGACAGAAGCAACACTTGTTCATTCTAAAAGAAATGTTTTTGAAAGAAACATTAAAGCAAAAAGAAACTACCACCCAGGGGTAACATCTGTTAATACTTGAGTGTATATTATTCCAGTCTTTTTATGCATTTGGGTATTTGCATAATTTTCAAGTTAGCTATTAGTTACATGGTACTTAGTGTTTTGTAACCTTCAGTATGGTGGTTTCCCTGTGTCATTAAATTGACTTCTACATGAGATACTTCTATCATTTAATATTTAGTGAGTATATAATCAATATCCTATTTTTGGCTATTTGTCATGGTTTAGCACATGGACTTTTGGATCCAGGTAAACATGTGTTTGAATCTCTGGGGTAGCATTACGTAATTCAGTCCTGTCATGAGCATTAAATGAGGTAATATATGGAAAGCACTTAGTGCAGTGCTCAGCATATTGTAAGAGCTCAATCGATAATAGCAAACTACTGAGTCAGGGCTTAGGAAAATTAAGAACAGGGAGCAGTATATAATATGACAAATAAAACGTGAACTTGCTGTCTTCTGTGTCCTGATAAGGTTGAATGAGAGAAAGACGGCCATCATTTTTTTTTTCTTTAGCATCTGTTGCCTTTATTTTTTTTTAATTTATTTATTTTATTTATTTATTATTTTTGGCTGCGTTGGGTCCTCATTGCTGCGCGCGGGCTTACTCTAGTTGTGGCGAGCAGGGACTACTCTTGGTTGCAGTGAGTGCATGGGCTTCTCATTGCAGTGGCTTCTCTTGTTGTGGAGCACCGGCTCTAGGCGCGCGGGCTTCAGTAGTTTTGACACGTGGGCTCAGTAGTTGTGGTGCATGGGCTTAGTTGCTTTGTGGCATGTGAAATCTTCCTGGAGCAGGGCTCGAACCCATGTCTCCTGCATTGGCAGGCGATTCTTAGCCACTGTGCCACCAGGGAAGCCCCCCTCTGTTGCCTTTAAAATCAATCTAGGGCTTCCCTGGTGGCGCAGTGGTTGAGAATCTGCCTGCTAATGCAGGGGACATGGGTTCGAGCCCTGGTCCGGGAAGATCCCACATGCTGCGGAGCAACTGGGCCTGTGAGCGACAGCTACTGAGCCTGCGCATCTGGAGCCTGTGCTCCGCAAGAAGAGAGGCCACGATAGTGAGGGGCCCGCACACCGTGATGAAGAGTGGCCCCTGCTTGCCACAACTAGAGAAAGCCCTTGCACAGAAACGAAGACCCAACACAGCAAAAATAAATAAATTAATTAATAAACTCCTACCCCCGGCATCATCTTAAAAAAAAAAAAAACAATCTAACAAGATGACAGCCTATTGTTTGCCCTTCTTTTTAAGAAAACCTTTTTGATCCCCAAGTGCTCAGTGACACTGACTTGGATCTGCCTGACTCAGAGGAAGTGGGAGTGGACCTGGGGAAGGGAGAGCTTGGAGAGTACTCTTAACATCCAGTTTGCTTCTTTTCTGAGATTCCAGGTACATTTTTTATATCTTGATAGAGTTTCCATGGGAAGTGGCAGGAGATATGATGAGAACTTCATTTACTGTGACCCAAAGTAAGCTAAATAAAGGACAAAGTATGCCCCATCCAGCATTCTTTCTTAACCCCCAGTCTCTCTGAAAGTCTCAAGCTTGAAGCCCCAAATTGAAGTCTCTGTCTCCTGAACTTACCTATCCAACAAGCACAGCTGTTTGATCATCAGTTAGAAATAAATGTTGAATGTCCTGCTTTTCAACTCCCAGATGAACACTCGATTAATTAATCTAGCATTTCAATATATTATTGCCACTTGGTTTACTATTAAGAGGTCGAATTCAAAGATTGATTACATTTGAGGTAATATTGTGAAATGGGTTTATTTCTAATCCCATAGGTAACATGTTTTGTTTAAAGTACTTCACTGACACTTCAGGTGAGAGATTTGTTATTTTTTGTATTACAGAGTGATGATTCTTGATTGCTTATAGCAATTAATGATTTATGCTAGTACTAGATAAGAGGTATATTGAGAACAAAATGAAGTAGAGATGTGGCTTTATTAAAAGATGTAGATAAACTGATTGTTCAGTTAGTGCCATATTATATTGTCATTTCTCCGTAGTTACTCTCAAGTTTCCACTGATTCTAAGTGGTGTCCTTTTTACAATAAAGTGCATATTAACCAAAATTGATTGAAATGAGTTAGGCCAGGTACATCCTCAGCACTATTGTCATTTGTTGGCCTCCAAAATTACCTGCCAGTTCTAAGGACTAAACCAATTTAGGTTTAGGATTCACTTTGGCTATACAGCCTAGAATGTAAATTCTGATCTTCATCCATTTTCATGGTGCTGGTCTTGTCATCACTCTAGTAGAGGTAGCATTCACACTGCTAGGAAAAGATGAAGGGTCCCTATGCAGTTTCCACAGATACAAATGGGAATGCATAAAGACATTTGTATTTTGTCTTCTTGAGCCATGGAGTGTCTTTATTTTGAGTAATTCTAGTCTTTTTTTTTTTTTTTTTTTTTTTTGGCTGCACTGCGCAGCATGTGGGATCATAGTTTCCCCTACCAGGAATGGAACCCACACCCCCTGCATTGGAAGGTGGAGTCTTAACCACTAGACCCCCTGGGAAGTCCCTCTAGTCATCTTGCTACTGTTGACCATCTTATTTCTTTAGTTCTTCACTTTGGAAAGCTTTACAGACCTCTTTCTTGACCTTTCTTCTTTGGGAGTGACCCCATGGACTTCCTTCTCAGGTTAAGTATTCACCACATACTTTCTCTGGTTTTTAGAATGTTAGACTCGGTTACTGTAATTTTTAAGTTATTTTTGAAAATAAGGAAGTAGGAACATGCGAGCACCAAATAAAATTTTTTCAGTTGATTCCAAGCCTTCTGGAGAATTGGAGCCAGGGAATCAAGTCTCCCCTATTATCAGTGACACACTGGTTATGCTTTTTACGAGTGTGACTCCTGTTACCTTGGACCACACCTTAACTGTGATGATCTTTTGTTTCCTTCTGTGGGTTTTTGTTTCCTGATTATAAAAGCAATGTATGTTTGTTATATTAAATTGGGAAAGTATAAAGGAAAATTAAAAGTAATTCAAAGCACTGTTAACATTTTGAGGTATTTTCTCTGATTCAAATATAAACATACAAATAAATCTATATGTCCTTATTTTTTCAGTTGACAGCATAACCTGAACATTTCCTCACATCCTTAAATGAAATTTCTTAAAGTAATAATTACAATGGCTGTGTAATTTTATTCTATGATTGTATGATAATTTATTTCACCAATTTGTGTTCATCTTAATTTTTTGAACTATGGTACTGTGGCTTTATTTTATGTTTCGCTAAACATGCCATACTGTATAATCAACTAGATTCACTGAGCATACAGAATCAGACTTCTAGATTTGGGAGGATCTAAAGTTTAGAAGTGTTAAGGGCAAAGAAGCTTCTTTTATGTAAAATTTATTTATAATTCGTGTATAATAAGTCTTAATTGATGTTGAGTGCTTTTTTACACAGGATTTGGTCATTTAAGAAGTATAGTAGCTTCCCTCCTTTTAAGACCCATATATTTTCTCCCATGTAAAAAGTCATACTTCTGGTTTTTGAGATTTTAATTCTAATTTTAAACTTTAATTTTATTCTTCTCCATATATTTCATTTAGTCTAGTTCTTAATGCTTAATTTTATCCTTCCATTATTCCCTTAGTTATTTTAAAGCAACATAGCAACAAAATCATTTCTTTGTATTTTTATTTTTGATTTTCTTGCTTATAGATCAGCAGGAGATACAGCAATAAGTTGGATAGTTTTGGAGAGAACCAGAGACAATAACCAAAGTTGGAAGTCTGTTTCAGGCTTCTTATGGATTACCCCTTCAGCCACCTGCATTGTATCCTGTATTTAAGGGTAGCTTCTGAAAGGGTAGCTTCTCAGACTTGGAAGACCTTGGGCTCTTAGACTGTAAGTCTCTCCAGGCATATAACAGGCTTCATATACTGAAATGACTTTTTATTGTGGATTACTGTTCTTATAATATCAAATTTTATTTGCTCTGATATTTAGGCTCTAGTAGTTACAATTCTTTCATTGAATTGCTGTTTAAATTTGGGTAATTCACATAACTCCTCTGAATCTGCTTTTTCTTACATAGTGGTATATGCTTGCCTTAGGTAATAACTGTGATTCCTTTCATTTGATTTTAAATAGTCATTCATTTTACTTTATCCCTTAAAAGCGCAGCTAACTAAGAGTTGGAATAAAAAAAAATCTTTGTATAGTAATAAAAATTTTAACTTAATCATTAAAAAGTAACTTACTACTGAGATATTTTCCATTTTCAGTCTTTGTAAGCTACCCTATTCCCAATTGTATGAGTTTGCCATTCCGTATTGCAGAAGAGCCCTGTCTTGCATAATTTTCGGATAGATTATTTAATCTTTCTGAGTAACTGTTATGTTACAGATGTTATTAATGTGGCTCCCCCAGCTCCACAGCCCAGACATCTCTAAGCAGCTAAAATACAGTCTCACAATATTCAAGAGAAGCAAAAATGTGTATTTAAAAAAAAAAAGCTCTCACAGATAAATTGGTTGCTGATATGTTGTGGAATTATTTTTTTTTGCGGTACGCGGGCCTCTCACTGTTGTGGCCTCTCCCGTCGCGGAGCACAGGCTCCGGACGCGCAGGCTCAGTGGCCATGGCTCACGGGCCCAGCCGCTCCGCGGCATATGGGATCCTCCCGGACTGGGGCACGAACCCGTATCCCCTGCATCGGCAGGCGGACTCTCAACCACTGCGCCACCAGGGAGGCCCTGTTGTGGAATTATTAAAAATTGGTTATGTTCATTCTTTCCAGGTTTGGGAGTTGCTTATTAGATCAATGCCAGTTAATTCTTCTCTCTTTTCCCCATTTGCTCCAGATCAGGGTATCTCTAACATGCTTATAATTTCCTATTAACTATGGGATGTTTTTCTAGGCTTTTGAACCCCACACTTATCATTGAATATTTTAGTGATTTAATTACTGTATTATGTTTATCATGACATTTACTCACAGGAATTTTATCAGATGTCACTAACAAAATGCTCATTTTATTAAATATTTCAATTTATAACCTTCTATCAATTACAACCATTTGTTATGCAGGTTCTATTTATAAGTGCATCATTTCATTTGATTTAAACATAGCTATGCATCTTGGTTTATCTTTTACAGAGAAAATAGACAATATATTATGGACCCATCGTTTCTTTTTCACCTAATTAACCTGAAATTGTTGTTTTTTTGATATATGTGTTACTGTTCTGTTTGATTTCATTCATATATATGAAATTCAGCATGTATTCATAGCAGTTTTGCCTACACTTTCTCTAATACAGTAAGTTCGATTTCCATTTCCTATACCTACTAGTTCTGAAATGTACTCAATGAAGTGAAATGATTGGGCTTCAGACAATTCTTCTAAGGTTGTTCAAGAAGTCTCTCCTTAGACCTTGGCCAATGATCGCAATAAACTTGGCTATAGATGGAAGCCTCAGTTGGTGATTTTCTAGTGTTTGGAGGTTGGTACTGTTGTGTGATGCAGGTGGTTGTATCAGTATATTCTTCTTATACTCACTGGGCATTTTTCTGTTACCCTCTAGAGCTGCTAGAAGTTTTGCCTTTAATTCTTTCCCACAGAGTTGTCTGAACTTCTGTTGGTAATTCTACAGTGGCAGAATGTTGTTAGATATCCTCAGTATATTCTTAATCTGGTCTTTTGATGATCAGGTTAATAAATTTATAGCTCAAACAGTTATGTAATGAGTAAACTAGTTTTCCTATTTTGAGATTATCTTATGTGCTAAAAGACATGGAGACTTTTCTTTAGTAGCAGAAGAATAAAAAAATCTTTCCGTGCTAAATTATGGAGGAGGGCTCATTGAGTCTTTCTGTTTATTCCTTTCCTTCTGTGCTGTGGAAGAATTTATCATTCATTTTCCACTGTGGAATTGGTGCAGGCAGGAGAGGAATTGGGTTAGCTGGTATGCAGACCATCCCATAGAAATGAGCACATGTGACAGGTCAGAGCTCTGCACTGCTGTGGATACCAAGGATGTATTCAAACAGGCTAAGTAATGAAGATATGAGGATCCTTGAAACCAGAGTTACAGTCTGGTTCATCGTGAGTGAGTGTGTGCAAGGAAACTGGGAAGCAGCTGTAGCCAGTGGGAGGGTTAAAGCCTTACAGGATTGTGTCTTTTGGAAGAATATTTCCATAGATGGTATCTGTATAATTTTTGGCATTCTACACAGTGCCTCTGCTGTTTGTCCTGAGCACATGACCTGTTGGGAAGAAGTTTGCTTTCCTCTGAAGTGGCTGGTTGGTTGGTTATTTGAACCATCCCACAATACTTAGGCCCTGAAAGATTTCTTCTTCCTCTTTATGGAAGAGTGGCTTTTAAAAAAAGAAAAAAATATATGGATTTGCTTGAGGTTCTCTGAACCAGACAGGTTGGGAGATTCAAATATTTCCCTTATGTGATTTGACTCCGATGGCTTAGTTAGTTGTGTCAATGATAGTAGGCTGTTCTGCATATGGTATCAGCTGCTCTCAACTGATTCTCAAGGTACTTTCTTGTTATAAAAAAAAATTATTTTTATCATTATAATGAGATTTTATTAAAGTGGTTCTCAATGCACTTTCTGTTGTGGCTGCAGTCTCAAACGTATCTTTTCATGGATAAACACAATATGGTATGTGTACAGTCTGCCATAAAAGGAAATTAAGTACTGACATATGGAACAACCTGGATGAACCTGAAAGCATTATACCATGTGAAAGATGTGAGACACGAAAGACCACTTATTGTAGGTTTCCATTTAAAGGAAATGTCCAAAACAGGCAAATTGAAAGAGACAATAAGTAGATTGGTGGTGGCCAGGGGATGGGGAATGAGTGCTCAATGGGTAAAGGGTATCTTTTAGGGTGATGAAAGTATTCTGGAATTATAATGGTGGTGGTTGCACAGCATTGTGGTTATACTAAAATTTACTAAATTAGTATACTTTTGACTGTTGTTGACTGTTGGTGGAATGGCTTCTGAATGAATGACAAGCAGTACTTGGTGTTTCTTTGTTGATATTACTGCTGGGTGGCATTTTATCCAGTGAGTTGAGTGGTGGGTGAGAGTGGGGATGGGAGTGGCAGCTGAAACGTGCTATGAGTCCCCTCATTAAGGGAAGCATATACTTGTCCAGTGATTTGCTAATTCATAGAAAGTGCTGTTGGATAATTACCTTTATGTTCTCATCATTAATGGGAAAAACGTTTGGTTCACATGCTTGGTTGATTTCACAGTTGTGTGTTCACTTTCTTTTACCTAAAAAGATGTCAGGCTCTGAAAATCTGCTTTCCTTCTTTTTGGAAATGAGTTCCCAGTCTGTTGATTAGGTGTGGATAACAAGCGTTATATTTTGAGATTCTCTGATACAAACAGACAGGAGTGCATGAGTTAGAGTTCTACTAATAGGAGCAGTGACTGTGGAGGCAGATTATTGGTACACCAAACATGGTTTACCATATTTCATTATCTTCAGATTACCTGCTGCTGTGAGACAGTGTTCCATCACCACCAGTTCTTGACCTATGATGTCATACCTTTGGCTAATCTGTGCATTATGTTAGAGCTAAAAATGGAAACCCCAGGCGTTGTCATCAGTCTTTATTGACTATACCATGATGATTAAGGGAGACAAAACAAATTCAGTATCAGAGTGGGAAGTCTGTGTTCCTTGTTTATTCCACTAATGGGAAACAGGATCACAGGGCATGAATTGGGGATGGGCCACAGCCCTTCGATTAGCAGCTCTTGGACTTAGAAGTAAAGGAAGAACAACAGGGTAGTCTGCTGTAAAATGTTGGGGGCTTCCCTGGTGGCTCAGTGGTTAAGAATCCACCTGCCAGTGCACGGGACACGGGTTCGAGCCCTGGTGCAGGAAGATCCCACATTGCCTCAGAGCAACTAAGCCCATGCACCTAGCCCATGTACTGAGCCTGCGCTTTAGAGCCCACAAGCCACAACTACTGAAGCCAGCAAGCCACAACTACTGAAGCCCGCGCACCTAGAGCCTGTGCTCTGCAACAAGGGAAACCACCACAATGAGAAGCCTGTGCACAGCAACGAAGACCCAATGCAGCCAAAAATAAATAAATAAATAAATTTATATTTTTTAAAAATTGGGGGGCTTAGTCAGTGGTCCGTTGGCAAAGCAATATTTTATGTCCTGCATCCTGTGAGGCATCATGTAGCTGCCTCGGCTATATGAAGTGCTGCAGCTAGTTATAACAAACATTGAGCAGTAGTATCAGACTTGTCAGTGATCAGCATGCCAAAATGCAGTTCCTTGTTACGTGACAAGTAGGGAAAACATATGGCAGGCAGGTGGTGGCGGCAGCATCATTATCAGTGCACAGTGAGATTGACAGTCCATTTGCAGATAGTGATGCCCACCTGCTATGGAAACAGTGCGCCACTGGACACCTGGAAGTGTCCATCTAACAGTGTATAGCCTGCCCTGCATAATCCTTATTGGTTGGCAGACGCTACTAAGTGGTGACCCTGGCCTCATCCTGGGAACTAGTCTGATGAAATAGATATTCAACATTGAAGTCTCTGGTTATGAGGAGGCCAGTTTTTTGTTTGTTTTTAAATAAAAGTATGTGTTGTGTATTTTATTCCAGCTACTACTTGTTTATATTTTTAACTCAATCGTATTTTTTTTCTCCTCCAAATGTAATTTTAAAATTTTAGAAATTTATGGTGAGAAAAGTTCAACGTGCCCCATAATAGTACCTTTGAAGGTAAGCCCTTCTAACAGTGTTGGGTAAGTTCCACCAGATTGTTTCTATGTGTGTCCCTGAATTCCCCCAAATAAGATTATAGCTGCCATTGTGCCTTTGCTTTTTAAAATTTGAACATGTTGTCATAGCAGAATATATAGATCTCCCTTGTTTTCAACAGCTACAGCGTATTTGTTGAGACATGCTTGTAATATAGAGGGAAAAAATTGCCGTGGTGACTGCCAACTTGGAACTTGGGCTAGTGTCAGAGTTAGATCACAACTTGTAATTATGCATTTGTGTTAAACTACCATGAATGCAAAGGACAGAATGCTTGTACATACATCTTTGTTTCTATAGACTAAATTCCTAGAAGTGGAATTGTTGGGTCAAAAGACATCCACATATTAAATGTTAGTACAATTGCCAGTTTGACTGCAAAAGATGTACCAATTTAGGTTTCTGCCAACAGTAAAAATGCCACTTAGAGAAGCATGTGAAAACTGAATGTTCATTAGAGAAGAGCATGGACAACAGTGATTAAATTCCTCTGGAGAACTAGATAGAGGTGGGAAATTATGGTGGGAGGCAATAAAAAGTTCCCCAAAAGGGTAGATCGACATGTGACAGATCTCCACGGAGGACTATTCCTCAGAGAGGGAACGTGTCAGAGCGCAAGATTTCCAAAATTATGTGACAATTTTATAGGAAGTCAGTGAGCTGTAGGCTACTCTATCCCATTCTACGGCTGCCTCTGAGAAATGGTAAAGCAGGTACATCTAGTTAGACTTGTGGCACCTAGACATGCAGCTTCAGTTGGCTCTTTTTAGAAAGCAAGAAAATAGATATTTCATACCCTGAGAAAGGTGGAATGATTTGTCCTCCATGACTGAGACTTCTACTCCTTTATTAATGGGTTTTGGTACAGGACTTCTAATCACTACTGCCTGTGGGTAACCATCTATTTTCTTGGGAAAGTGATAGAAGTATCCTCTTGAATTCTTCAAGGAGATTCTGCAGTTGTCTGGCCTCTGCCTGGCCTACGTGGGTAGACTACCCCAAGTTAAAAAATACACACACACATACACATAATTGTGGCAAGATGCACATTACATAAAATTTACCATCTTAACCATTTTAAAGTGTACAGTTCAGTAGTGTTAAATATATTCACATTGTCCTGCAATCAGTCTCTACCTTGCAAAACTGAAAGTATACCCATTAAACAACTCCCCGTTCCCTCCTCCCAGCAGCTCCTAACAACCACCATCTACTTTGTTTCTTTGAGTTTGACTACTCTAGGTACCTCATTTAAGTGGAATCATACAGTATTTCTTTTTTGTGACTGGCTTATATAACTTAGCATGACATCCTCAAGACTCATTCAAGTCATAGCATATGTCAGAATTTCCTTCCTTTTTTTTTTTAAAGAAGATGTTGGGGGTAGGAGTTTATTAATTAATTTATTTATTTTTGCTGTGTTGGGTCTTCGTTTCTGTGCGAGGGCTTTCTCTAGTTGTGGCAAGCGGGGCCACTCTTCATCGCTGTGCGCGGGCCTCTCACTATCGCGGCCTCTCTTGTTGCGGAGCACAGGCTCCAGACGTGCAGGCTCAGTAGTTGTGGCTCACGGGCGTAGTTGCTCCGCGGCATGTGGGATCCTCCCAGACCAGAACTCGAACCCGTGTCCCCTGCATTAGCAGGCAGATTCTCAACCACTGTGCCACCAGGGAAACCCAGAATTTCCTTCCTTTTTAAGGCTGAAAAAAATCCATTGTGTTTATCTACCACATTTTGTTTCTTCATCAGTGGACATTTGGGTTTCTTCTACCTTTTGATTATTGTGAGTAGTGCTGCTATGAACATGGAGTACAAATATTTCTGAGACCCTGGATTGAATATACCCAGAAGTAGAATTGCTAGATCTTAGGGTAATTCTATTTTTAATTTTTTGAAGAACTAGAGAAATTTCTTTACTTTGTATCTCTATGTTCGTAATGGAAATGGAAGAACTTTGAGTCTGGGAGAGGGCTCCTTTGGCTATGCAGCTGCTGAGAGACAATTTGCTTCATGAATTTAGGCTGTAATTGGTGCCTTTGACCTAGGTTTATAATCCAGTGCTAACCACCTAATTTCCTAATACGTATTTGTGGGCTGGGGACTTGGCTGTGTGCATAGACGTACACTGTTTTTGTTAAGAGACCTGGATTTGGAGGTGGACACAGATGCAGTCAGGATGGTCTTTGATCAGTGTCTGTGTGTAGTTTCAGACATTGACCTTAGGTGTTATTGCTCTGGGCACGCTGTGCCTTTGATCAAGGGACTTCGTTTCATTTAGTAGGCCTCTATCTTCTGTGTGAAATACAGGGAGAGAAAGGTATATCTAAAGGAAGAAAGGCCTATGATGTTAACACCTGACTCTCTTGGAATCTTTTCTTAGTAACGAAACCAAGGATAATTTATACAACAGAAGGGCTGTGTCTTTGGGCTATTTTTCTTTGTGCCATTGGCAGGTATCCCTTAAGAATTATATTTTTTCTTCATCATTCTCCTTTGAGGTCAAGATACACTTCTACTAGTCCAATTCACCATTCTAACTTTCACCTTTAAGTTAACTTACCTGAGTGTTTATTTATTTCCTTTGTCTGAGTGACTTCTAAATGGCAGCTCGCGGGCATGCTGGAGAAATAGGTGTGCTCTGAACGTAGTGAATGCAGGGTGGCTTTTCTGTACTGACTTTTGCAATACCTAACCCCCGGAGCAATAGGAATTGATTGGAACTCTTGGCTGGGTGACTACTTTAGCTCCCACTTTTATTGCTTTGGTTTCCCAGTTTGGCCTTTTGTTGAGTGGCCTTTTCCTTTGTAGACTGGCACATATTATGTTTGAAGAGAAAATGTAATTTAACCTTTTTGTTTTTATCCATGTCTTAAAAAGCATCCTTTTTCCTCCAGTAATTCTTCTTAGATGCCATTAAGCAAATCCCCTTTCTTCATATCCCTGAGCCTCTCAGCTTAGCTTTATTACAGCTGTTATTTTCAAGACTGGGTGACATTGTGTGCATTCTACACAAAGGCATGAGTATCCGTATATTTGTGCTGCTTGTGTGGCTGGAACTCCTCCAGGGAGAGCTCTGGGTGGAGTGATTTAATTTCCCCTGACTGCTGCTGACCTGGGAAACTTTGGACACAGATGACCATGACTGACACTTGTATAGAGGAGAAAAATGACCCACATTCAGCCTTCATCCTCCAGAGGAAAGCAGTGGAGATGGTGGCTCTGAGGAGAAGTAAGAAGTGACATGCGGGGAACCTGTGGGACAGTTTCCAGTAGTGTTTTGGGGGGCCTTTGGCATTCTTTGGTACAGACACTGTGGTGTTAAAATTAGGTATTGGGATGAGTTAAACCATAATGCAATAATGAGTACTATAGTGGTTGGAGCACTAATGCAAACAGGTTACACTTTTTAGACATATCTGTAGGTTTATAAGGACTTAAGAATCAAGAGGATTAATGAAAATGCTTGCAGCTGCAAGGTTACTCTCACATAGTGGTTTCTATTTGTCTTTGATCCTCATCAGATTTACTTGAAATATTTTCAGTGGTCAGAACTTCATTTCCCTGATGATTTTATATGTGCTCGTTATCTACCTCATACATAAACTATGCATCATGTTTCCAACCATTTTAATGTTATGTTTTTGTCAGGGTGTTATCACTACTTCTAGAAATCTTTGCCCAGCTCTAATGGCCCTTTATATAAAATGTTTTCACATTTCCTTGTGGATCTCATGCCTGTGCATGCTTCTAATTAAATATTTACCAAACTGAGTGTTTATCAGGGAGTAGTGATGTCCACTTAAATGAATGACTAATGTCAGGTAGAGACTCTTAGCATCTCCATAGGCCCCGTATGAAGCTGGATTTTACCTTTCCTCTCAAAACAGATAAATACATTTGCCCATCTGACAAGGGGGTGGGGAGTAATGGGTTCATTTTGTCAGAAATGCATCAAATAAGAAAGCTCCTTGACTCTGTGCTCATGGAGGTTGGGAAGCAGTAGAGGTTAACATTCCATTGATGAAAATGAAATGTGCTCAAAATAGTCCTGACTTTGCGGTGGGGGAGGTAGGAAGGGTGATTGTAGATCAGAGAGAGCAACATAAATACATGTGAACAAACAGCCAGCCTTAACACCTGATTACAATGATTTTGAAGGGGGTGTTATCGAATACATCTAGGCTGTGGCTTGGAGAGGTAGGAAAGGATCATTGGTTTGTCTCCTTCTCTTTGCAGTGTAGATATATAATTTTTTGTCAGTGTATCTGTAAAAGTTCTTCTAACTTAAGACATGCCAGAGATAAACGATGTCCTAATGGGACACAGAGATTTCAGCTTTTTATTTATTTATTTATTTATGGCTGTGTTGGGTCTTCGTTTCTGTGCGAGGGCTTTCTCTAGTTGTGGCAAGCACTCTTCATCTCGGTGTGCGGGCCTCACTATCGCGGCCTCTCTTGTTGCGGAGCACAGGCTCCAGACGCGCAGGCTCAGTAGTTGTGGCTCACGGGCCCAGTTGCTCTGCGGCATGTGGGATCCTCCTAGACCAGGGCTCGAACCTGCGTCCCCTGCATTGGCAGGCAGATTGTCAACCACTGCGCCACCGGGGAAGCCCAGATTTCAGCTTTTGATTGTGCTGAACATAAACATAAACAGTTCACATCTACCAATGCTCATTTTCTTTCTAATAATACCAATACTCAACAGAAGCATTAATCATAATTACAAAAGCAGATATTTCTTTAATGTGAGTTTCTAGTTACCATTAGAGTATATTTCAAACACTAAGGTGAAGAATTCTAGACTTACGTCAGCAACTCAGTGATTAAGTCCAACCATTGAGTTGGTAGAGAAGTCGCTGAAAAAGTATCTTCATCAAATATTGAACAGATATATTTTACAACGATAGTTATAAATTAGAGGAATTTTTTCCCCTTTGTGTGCACATTTATTCTCACCCCTGAAATTGTTTTCTGGAACTGAAAATTACATAAATAGCTTGCCTTTCTAGTCTAGTTAAATAATAGATTTTTTAAATAAGAAAATGAATGATAAGCATTTTTATACCATGTTTTTTCATATTTGGTTTAAGAGTATTTACAAGGAATCTTAAAATAGAAGATAACAAAAGTTCCCCGTAGAAACTAGAGAAGGGTATAACCACAAAAGGTAGGATCATGTAATAGAGGATTGAGGCTAAGACTCTGGTCCCTTAAGACTCTGGTCCCTTAATGGACAGTCTGGGCATGTACAGTCCAGTATCGCCACCACAGCTGTGTGGCTACTGTGCATTTGAAGTATTGCTGGTCCAGAATGAGATGTGTTGTTCCTGCACAACACACACCGGATTTCAAAGACTTTGTCAGTGAAAGAAAGAAAAAAAAACCCAATACTTTAAAAATAATATTGGTTATATGTTGATATGATAATGTTTTGGATATTTTGAGATAAATCAAAAACACTATTAAAAGTAATTTTATCTGTTTCTTTTTTTAATGTCGCTGCTAGAAAATGTCAATGTGCCTATGTTGCTCTCATTTGTGGCTCTTATTCTTGTTGCCTCCTAGACAGCACAGGGTACGTTTGACATCCTTTTATGAGAGTTTAGCTTGTGTCTGAATAGATGGCTCAGCTGGGAGATCAGTGTGCCCAGAAGCAGGACCAAGAGGCTCCTTGGCAATTTTGTTTTGAAGCTCATCCTATATCTAGATGAATGGGTGACTGAACTGTGTTTCAAATTAAAAAAAAAAAAAGGTATCTCACATTTTTAGAATGATTACCTACGTTGCTTGTTAGCAGTAAAATGTCAAGAATGCATAAATTAAGTATTGTCCTATTATGCCCACAGCAAATGGAAACTTGGTTGCTCTCTGTTCCTTGTCTTCCTGATTTTGTAAGACAAGGAGTGTCCTCCCCAAATTCCTCTAGTTAACCTATTAGTTGAGGTGATTGCCCACACTCTACTTCAGTTATCTTTGGTAAGTAAAATCTCCCCAACTAGTACCTACCTGCAAAATTAATCTGGAAAGTGTCTAAATAAGTACTAAATAGTGTATCATTCTTTAAAATAAGCCATATTTATTGGTAAGTAATATACATATTACTTATTAAGTAATACATATTTATGTATGAGGTACATACTCCTGTTTGCTGTGACTCCTTAAGGGGAAAAGTGTATTTAATTGAGTGTTTCTGCCTAATGATTTAAAGTCAACATGCATCTTATTTATGCATGTATGTATGTATACGTGTATTTATGTATTTATCTCACAGATACTTATCACCTACTCTGTGCCAGGCTCTCCTCCAAGAAAATCAGTATATGTTTGTCTAAAAATAACTGACACAGCTTCGTATGAGTCAGGCCCTGCTCTAAATGCCTCATGTATATTAATGCATTTCTTTTTCTAACAGTGTGATAGGTAGAGTTATCCATGTTAAACTGAAGCACAGAAGTGAGGTAACTTTTCCAAGTTCTCACAGCTCGTATGTAGAATTGCTGGTAACCAAAGCCTGCAGTCTGGCAGCTCCCAGAGTCCATGCTCTTATCTAAGCTGCGTAAAATATTTTGTTCCACTTACTTTTGTCTCCCGGCTGCCTTAGCCAGACTTGCCCAGATGATGTGTTTTCTGTTTTTGTCATGAGAATGACGGGCCATACGAGAGTTGTTTTCTTAAGCCAGGGTATTTTTTTGAACAGCCCTTTGTGAATTTATGATTGGCCACATGGAATAGTGGGTGGGATTATATACTAATTATGCAAAATAACCTCACGTAACAGCCTAAACTCAGACTATGGCCTGGAAATCTTATGTATCTTTTATGCTTAAGCATTCAGATTTTGTCATTTCATTATCATCAACATCATAAAGTCTATGAAGTTCTCTGGTGGTTTGTCACTTTTCTAGTGAACAATTAGTTACGTGAAGAGTATCCCTAGATTGTCAGAATTCCTAAGATGTGGCCCAAGTGTATTCTGTTGTACTAAACTGTTTCCAGACTTTATAAGAGATTGGGGTACAAATTTGGTTTTAAGTTCTCATCTTAGTTCCTCCGAAGGGTCCTTGAAATTGTTTTCAAGGAATATTCCACAATCTGATGCACCAAGGAGGAATCAGATTACCTGCTACCCTTTCTTTTCTTTGAGAATCTCTTTGAGAGATAATACAGGAAATTATATTTTTCTTAATCTAATGCATTATCCCAATTTCAATATACATCTTCCCTCCTTCATGCTTTAAATTAATATATGAAACAGAATGGTTAACAGCTTGACTAAGTGGTCCTCAAAATGCCTAACCACCTCATTTCAAAAGTGTCCTCCAGAATTTTATGTCTGAAAGGGTTCCTGATTACACGTATCCATTCATGAAACAAATATTCACTGTGTATGCTCCTACCATACAGGCCCTGTCATGGCAGTTTCCATGAATAAAAGGCATGTTTTTTCCCTCTCCTGGCGCTTACACTCTATCTGTACTAGTTCATAGTAGTAAATGTAAGGTAGGAATTACACCGGTCTAAGAAAACACTACATAGCACACCATGTCGGGCTAAATTATTTTGTAGAATTCTAGAGTTCAGTGATGCTCTGAAGTTGTAGTCTGGTGCTCTCATTTACCAGGTGAACTACGTGAGAAAAGTGAGGCTCAAAGATGTGATGTGTGACTCATTCAGTAAGAGAATGACAGGTGGAACCAGCAGGGAGCCCTGGACTCCTTGTGGTCCTTGCTGTAAAGAGGGATCAGGCCCTGCCCTGTGTCCTGTACATGTAAATTCCTGCATACCCAGTGTTCCAGGAGTATCTTTGCTGGAAAAATGAAGGACACATTTGCATTAACCCATTACTTCTTTTCAACTCATGCCATTCCTTATGTAATTACCCCCCAAGCACAAAATTCAGGTTATCCTCTATTCAGATGAAGGCTTTGCTAAGATTTGCAGTTTTAATTGAAACTGCTCTTTTCCAAAAGTGATTGACAAGTCAGGGGTAAGTATCTAGAGATGAAAAACTCCAAGGCAGGAGAACAGATCTCAGAATCCCCAGGAGAGGGACATAAATGCTAATTACACATTGACTTTAATTCCTGGTTTGTCGTAGCCGTCTGCAGGTGCGTGTCTTGGCTGTGGGCTATTCTCAGGGCCTCATTTGTATTTGAGAATTTCTTTAATGTTACCTCTCCAATGAGCTCTTTAATCTCTGACCTGCAGTTCTTTCTCTAGATAGAGGAAAAAACTAATTGGCAGGTGAACGTAGAATGTAGTACTGGTTCTTTTGGCTATTGAAGATGAAAGATTTTTGGGAGGGGGGTCTTCCCATTGATTTTCTTTAAGGACAGTTTGGGGATAGCATACCTTTCGGCCTGGAAGATGAGATGCTAAGGGTTCATTTTTGTTTGTTACCATTACCCCCATCACCACCACCACCAGCAGCAGCGCTACTCAAGTGGCCTTCCAGATGAAGAGCTGCTCTCTGGGTAGAGAGCTAATGTTACTCTGTGCCATGTACTTGCGCTGACGAGCTGCTGTCCCACTCCTGTCTGCTCAGGAGGAGGCTTGTCATTGGCAGGTGCAAGGTAATCTTGAGATTCACTGAGTTTATTTTTAAGCAGGGATGAATTTTACTCCCCGGTATTGGAAGTGAGGGCTTGAGTTTGTTACTAGATGGATTGGGTGAAAACACAAAAATAGGTGAACATCTCCACACATTTTTGACTTGCCCCCCGAATGCCCCAAATTGGACCATACCCTGTGTCTGTGCCCTTTTTAAACTTGGCCCTGAGTTACTTCACATCCTATGGTACGGGCGCCCTTGAGGTTTAGCTCCTGTACAACACTGGTTTCCTGTGTGATTTTTGCCAGAACTTCAACAGGTGTCTATGTGCTTTCCCGGCCCTCTTCTGCTTCCGTAGGTTAGTTATCAGGCCTTGCCAGAGGAGAGTTCCAGGGTGGGTCAGTACAGACAACATGCAGAGGACTCCTTCCTTCCCAGGGATTTGAGTCAGCCTTGCTTCTGTGTGTATAGACCTCCCATTCCTTGCCCTGTCTTTGGCCTGTAATACTCTGGCCAGATGCCTACAGGGAAACTATGAAAACCTCTTGGTTGGAGGTACTAGTTTTTCAGCCCTGCCCCTGCTCCTGGGCTGTTCACATTCCTCACATTATCCACCTCCTTAGCTTTAGACAGATGATAAGGCTGAGCAGTAGTGTCAGTGTAGACATCTGACCTGAGGAGTCCTCTTTATATTTCCTTCTTTCTGTGTTGTTGTGTGATGATAGTACTTCTCATGAGAAAGATTTACCTTACTTTCGGCCCTTAATTGGCTTTTCTCGCTGATGTGGCTCCTTGTTGCTTTTAAAACATGATTAGATGGAGCGTTCAAGTGAGTGATCTGACAGTCAGAATTTGGAGGCAGCTGTCCTTCTGGAAATTTCCATATTCATTTTTAAAATGGTTTTTTGAGCAACAGGCAGTTTGAAAGGATTTTGATGCTGCTCACCAGCAGTGTGGCTGAACTTGATGCTTGTACAACGTGCCGTCTCTAAGCTGACCAGTGGGAACTAAAGTCATAGTTAGGAAAGGGAATTCTGGACTTTCAGATCATGGGGATGGCTTCAGGGTGCTTGACTCCTCAGTACAGGTATGTAACCTCAGCTATGACCAAAGCCAAGCATTTGCCTTAATGCTATAATACAGACCCTGTGTGTTTGCTAAGGGATACCACATACCACTTTCTTTTATTTATTTATTTTTTACAACTTTCTTTTGACACACACACGGTCCTCTTGAAAGGTTTCGTAAAGAAAAAGCATCGCTGTGTGTCCATATCCATATGTTTAGTATATACTAGGATTAACCTAGTATTAAAGGTTCTTCCGGTCCAGTCCATCCCCCACCCCCAATTTCTTAACTCCAACTCTGTTGGTATCGGGTGTAGTTAGCTGCATCATTTTGATTCCCGTATTGTGAAACCAGTCCCAAGCATCTCTGTGACTGTCATCTTGTTTGTTCTTCTTGATAGTTCTTAACACAGGCCTTGAGAACTTATGGCAGGCTGAAACTACATGCAGTTTTTCTGTAGAGGCATTCATTCATATATATATATATATATATATATATATATATATTTTATCTATTATGTATTTTTTTTTTTTGCGGTACACAGGCCTCTCACTGTTGTGGCCTTTCCCGTTGCGGAGCACAGGCTCCAGACGCGCAGGCTCAGCGGCCATGGCTCACGGGCCTAGTTGCTCGGCGGCGTGTGGGATCTTCCCACACCGGGGCACGAACCCGTGTCCCCTGCATCGGCAGGCAGACTGTCAACCACTGCGCCACCAGGGAAGCCCCATTCATATTTTTGAACAGATTTTCAAAGGAGTCTGTAAAGGTTAGAGAACTGCTTTACCATAATGTCTAGGAGTCCTCCAGGAGTGTTCTAAACCTCTTCTCTGTGGAGTATAATTTATGTAAGGCCTTAAAGGTTCAGCCATTTTTCCTTCTCTCTTGATATCAGTCATCCTTTAGGTTCACAGCAACTTTTAGGCTCAAAGCAAAATTGAACAGAAAGTACAGAGAATTCCCATATCTCTCCCCCCTGCCCCCCACGTACTTCCTCCTCTGCCATCAACAATCCCACTCCAGCGTGGTACATTTATTATAATTGGTGAGCCTACATGGACACAGCATCATCCAGAGTCCATAGTTCACTACGGTTCACTCTGGGTGTTCTACATTGTATGGATTTTGACAAATGTGTAATGACATGTATCCATCATTATAGTTCTATACAGAATAGTTTCACTGCTGTCAAAATCCTGCCCTCACATCTATTCATCCTGTCTTGTCCTGCTAACCCCTGGCAATCAGTGATCTTTTTTACTGTCTTCGTATTTTTGCCTTTTCCAGAACGTCACAGTTGGAATCATACAATATATAGCTTTTCGATTGGCTTCTTTCTCTTAGTAATATGTATTTCAGATTCCTCCATGTCTTTTCGTGGCTCGACAGCTCATTTCCCCCCCACACACAGGGAATTTTTTTTTATTGAAGCATAGTTGACTTACAATCTTATATTAGTTTCAGGTGTACAGCATAGCTCATTTCTTTTTAAGGGCTGAATAATATTCAGTTGTGTTCATGAACCACAGTTTATTCATTCACTTACTGAAGAGCACTTTGGTTGCTTCCAAGTTTTGGCATCTATATATAAAGCTGCCAAAAACATCCACGTACAGATTTTTGTGTGGACATAAGTTTTTCACTGTTGGGATGTATGGTAAAAGTTTGTTCTATCCAAAACCGTCTCTCAGAGTGGCTGTGTTGTATTCCCAGTAACCGTGAACGAGAATTCCTTTTGTTCCCTATCCTCACCTGCGTTTGTTGTCAGTGTTTTGGATTTTGGCTATTCTAATAGATGTGTCGTGGTAGCTCATAGTTGTTTCAGTTTGCATTTCCCCAGTGACACGTGTGGAACATCTTTTCCATATGCTTGTCATCTGTATGTCTTCCTTGGTAAGATATCCAGGTCTTTTGCCCACTTTAAAATTGGGTTTTTCATTTTCTTATGGTTGGGATTTAAGAGTTCTTCTTATATTTTGGATTACAGACCTCTATTAGAGATGGCTTTTTGCAGATATTTTCTCCCCATGTGTGGTTCAGCTCTCTTTCAGTTGTTTTTTAAAATCTTAGACCCACAAAGTCATACTGTGAGTGAGGTCAGCTTTTACAGTTGTGCTGACACAGGGGGCTGCTAGTGAGCTGTGTTGCAAATTCTCAGTCTTAACTACCTTGATGCTTTTTTTTTTTAACATCTTTATTGGAGTGTAATTACTTTACAGTGGTCTACCTTGATTCTTTATTTTCAGGTCAACGTGACTGTGGACTACATTAGACCGGCCAGCCCAGCCACAGAGACGGTGCCTGCCTTTTCAGAGCGTACCTGTGCCACTGTCACCATTGGAGGAATGTGAGTGTTCTGGCTGGTAGCAACTCTGCCATAGCTGAGAGTTCTCTCCTCATTCAAGTCTCTCCTCCCTTTTGTCTTGATTTGCTTTCTGTTACTCTTAACTCAGTGGCTTATAATTGTTATGTGCCTGTGTAGCACTTTGTTTGCAAAGTACTGCATAATCGCTCATGAGTTAATCGTATACTTTCATTATTGTCATTATTTAAGACTTACTGGGCTCTGTGTGCTTGGCACTATGTAACACTCATTATTACTACTAATAATGCCGTTTACTGAGTGTCAATCGGGCCCTTAGGTACTGTGCAAAATTAGAAAGATTCTCTGCATATTAGTTTAATTGTAGGCCAGAAAAAGAAGAGAGGTTAATTGGACCTTTTCTTTGTATAGATGCATGTAATCAGTAGATGACAGGGTCTCCCTCTTCTACTCTGCTGGCCTTACCCTGGTTACATTCCAAAGCCTTTTGGGAGCTCCGTTGAGGAACAGCCTTCCAAGGAGCTATCCGATGGGGGCAGTAGGAAGCCTGCTGGGCCGTGCTTCCACAATAAATATTAAAACAGTCAGTCAGTCCCCAGGAGCAATTCTTACCCTGCGTAAAATACACCAACATGCTAATTGTCTCCTTCTCTATTTCACAATCTTAAATGGTGTTTGTTACCAAACTGGTATGTTTCTTTTCTTTTAAAAGAGGGCATGGTGGAGGGGAAGAAAAGGATAGGCTACTCATCAAAACAGGGATTGTTTTGTTGAAAGCACAGTGAAGGCCATTGGGAGAAACACCCCTCTCTAAGCTATAGCATGCCTCTGAAAGAAAGAGGATCTGGTAGCTAACTTACTTTCCAGAAGCTCTCCTGCCAAACAGGAGCTTCTCCCATCCGTCGCCCCGCCCCCGCCCCGCCCTCATTCGCGTTGTCACTTTTGGAAACAGGTATTTTTAGCTACTGTTGCCCCTCCTATAGGTATTAATGTTGTTGATGTTCACGCAGCCATCGGAGACTTCACTTTTGCCGAGAGGGACTGAATATAGGCTTTTGATGTCATTACCTTCATAGCATCACAGGCATCAGGTTATTTTTAGAAGCAGGTTCTTGAGAAATTAGATAATATTTTTGGAATGGGGGAAACTAAGAAATATTTTGCTCATTCTTCTATCTATATAACTTGCAACAACGATTATTACCAATTTGTCACCAATTCTTAGGAGCTTGATGCATGCTTTCCTCCTGTGGAAAGCTGGAAAGTTAGTTTTCCCCTAGATTCAGATTTTCGCTGCCACAAACAAGGAGTCCTCTCTGATAACTGCTCCTTCTATCTACTTACTGGTTAAAACAACACCACTGCTGTCAAAATGCACATCTTTTTATTTTTGGCAGATGGTTTCTATTCGTGTTTTTCTAATGACCCATTAGAGCGGATTCTTTTTTTTTTTTTTTTTTTTTTTTGGTTACCATTGAGGTATTTTTCAAAATAAATTTACACTGCTTAAAATTAGATATTCTGGAAATGTTCTATGGGGCGTTATCATTGACCTTTCTATCTACCAGTTCTTGTAATTAGATTGTAAGTATTACTCTTGCATTATTTACCAAGGTATTTACCTCGGATTAGACCGGCTTGGCAGGGTACCCCGGGTGCATTGAGTTTCCTCATAGATTTGTTTCTACTAAACTAGACTTTATGAGTAAACTGCTGGGCGGTAACTGGGAGAAATGTGGGGATGTACTAATATTTTTGAGACCAAACCTCACCAGATAGTAAGCTCCCTGAAGATAGGGATTTTTGTCTTGTTTATTCCCTGCTGTAGTCTCAGTATTCAGCAGTTGGTAGGAGTTCAATAAATTTATGAGTGATTGTTTACTGTATTGCACAGTGTCCCTTTATGAAATCAAACTGGGAGTACTTAGATGTTTCATTACCTGGGACGGCTGTTTCTTCTGAGCTACAGGTTTATTTTAATCTGATAAATATCAAAAAAAAACTTGTATCTGATAGTTTTCCTTGTTTATTTGGTTATTGGAAGGTCAGTGCCAAAGATAGGGCATCTCTAGAAAGTCTTCTTGGTAGCGTGCTTCTGATGTTCGAGTCTTCCTCGTGGCTTCTCTTTGTTTTCCTGTGGCCTTGATTTTGTTTTCATTTTTTCTTGAATTTTCTCTACTTAAATCATTCCAAATAATACTGTAGGAGAGTTGAGGTCTTAATAATAATGTCCAAAATACTCAGCTTATATTTATAATTATACCGAAATCCTTCTATCTGCTTTTAATGGTTATTTAGAAATATTGGCTAGAGCAGGGGGGTTAATTTTTTTATCCCAAATGTTTTAATTACATTTTAAACACAAAAAGGTACTTATATCTCCAAATCTTTGATAAGTGGGCATCAAGGACCCACTGTGAGTTGCATAACTTTCTCTATGGAATGATGACTTAAAAACACTAATTATGGAATCCTAGATCTTTGTGATTTACATCCCCCTCATCTGTTACAGTTTTCCTGCTCTGATTTTTGCACATTTTGCAGCCATTTAAAAGCCATTCCTCTTATTAAACCTTTTAAAACAATTTTTCATAAAGATACTTTCTTTTGGTACTCATATTTCAATTGATATAAAAGTGAAGTACATAATAAAAATGACCAGTATAAATCTGGGGACAGAAACAGATTGGGATAGAAGTGCACAGGTGTGTTAGAGTGGTCCTCAGTCACTAACTGGTATCAGCCTCTGGGTTTTGGGGAGATCGTAGAACATGCGGGCCAGTTAAGGAAAGGTTGCTAGGAGAGCTTCTCTAGTAATTCATTGCCTCTCTCGTGAGAGGCCTTAGGCTTTGTTCAGCTTGTAGAGATGCTGCAGAATTAACGATCTTATCTAAACTATGTCTAAATGACCCAATCTAAACTATGTCTGTCATTACCTGTCGGCTCCTACACCTACGTACTGGCCTTCATAGCGTCTAGAGGCTTTCCTGTTATTCAAGAGATCGATTCTCGAATAGCTTTTCTCAAACTGCTCATTCCAGGGGAAAGAGAAGGAAGAGACAGATGAGATGGCCTCTTTCAGGATTATTTCAAAGCAGATTTTTCAGTGTATTTCACATGCCAAAGTGTGTGAATTATCCCTATCCTCCATAGGGTTCCGTCTCATCCTCCTGTTGTTTTCTCTTGCTGTATGGGTTGGCGTGGAGTCACATGGTCTTTGGGAGGCCTCTCTGGTGGAACCGTCTTCAACTCCCCCTCTCTTGCCCTCTGGGGACTCAACGAAAACGAGGTTCATCATTCCTCTAATATATTAAAATTTTTTTCTTGATTAACTTCACTATGGAGTTGGCAAGAGTTGTTACCTGTTAATCAAAACAGTTTAAATAAAAAATAAAAAGATCAAACTTTGAGTTGTTTCTCATTCTCTGGCTCCCAGGTTGGGAATTAGCTGATCCTTTTAGGCCTGGATTGTGACAGGAAGCTATCAAGATGGCACTTCCTGTTAATTACTTTTTATCGTATTTAAGACACTTACATAACTCTTCTTGTGATTTAGTCTTCTATGTAATTAGCTTCAGTGATTAAAATCTCATTCTACCGTTATTGCCAGAGCCTTCCTGGGGAGCAGGTTTTGTGGGGTGACCTTTACTTGTGCTGGACTTCCCAATTCTCTCTTTTTTTTTTTTTTTTTGGCGGTACGCAGGCCTCTCACTGTTGTGGCCTCTCCCATTGCGGAGCACAGGCTCCGGACGCGCAGGCTCAGCAGCCATGGCTCACGGGCCCAGCCGCTCCGCGGCATGTGGGATCTTCCTGGACCGGGGCACGAACCCGCGTCCCCTGCATCGGCAGGCAGACTCTCAACCACTGCGCCACCAGGGAAGCCCCCCAGTTACTTTTGAGCTGCAGTTTGGCAAACCCATGTTACCTATTAACTGATTGCCCATGTCTTTCTGCATATCACATTTTCAAAGAAAAGTGTTTAAAAAAATTTGTTCACATTTATAAAGGGCCACCTAAAAATATGACTTGGGGTCAAGCCTCACACGTGTACGCTCATAATTACCACCACCCCGTCCCCCATCCCTGGAAAATTGTCACATCTCCAATAGATAGTGTCATTTAAGGTTTTGCCCCCTTCTCATTATGTGAAGTATTTCACAATAATTGGAGACAATAGACATGGCCCATTTTGGAAAAGTGAAAGATGGCACAGAGATACAGAGATGAAACTGTGCAGTAGGAACAGTTGGGAAATGCCTCATTTCTGCACAAGGTCAGTTTTTTGAGAGGTGATTGGGGTTTTGTCACGGTGATTTTTGAAACATTGTTTTTATCTCTGCTCCCCGCCAAAGCCACTGCTGTCCACCTTGATGCCTGTGTGGGGTCCTTACTACCAGAGACGTTGTGGCAGATCTCTTGGGCTTGGAACATCTTAGTTACTCTTTGTTGTAATGGTTATCATCTAGCAGGAGCAATGCCATCTTTATGAACTTCCTTTGCGGCTCTCTGGCTTCTTCATAGATAGTTTGTCTTTATTATTTTTATATAAATCAGACTATTACACTTACAAGGAATCAGACTTTTTTCTTTTTTCTCATGCAGGCCATTTTTAAAGTCTTTATTGAACTTGTTACAATATTGCTTCTGTTTTATGTCTTTCTGGTGTTTTGGCCGCGAGGCATGTGGGATCTTAGCTCCCGGACCAGGGATCGAACCCGCACCCCCTGCATTGGAAGGCAAAGTCTTAACCACTGGACCGCCAAGGAAGTCCTAGAATCAGACTTCTTTTCCTTTTTTCATTTTCATTGGTTCTAGTTTGCAGGCGTACTTCCTCAGCTCTTCTGTTAGTGACTGAGCATGAGGTTAAGGTATTCTCCTTCTTCGAGAAGAATTCTTCTCTAATCCTAATTCAGTTTTTCTCAGCCATAGGAGGAAGCAGTGCCATACCGTCCCTAGCTTTTCTGGCTTGAGTTCTGTAGCTGTAAGCCTTTTGCTGTCAGATCAAATCTTAAGACACACTAATGTCTGACTTCCAAGCTAAACATAGGAAGAACGTGACCTCCTGAAACCCCATTTTCTGTCCTAGTGTTCTGCTCTTTCAGTACCTGACATAGTATTAATGTCAGTGGCTCGGCCAGGAGGCAAAATCTGGGTTGTAGCCACCCCTTTTCTGCACAGATTTATTGTTTACACTTCATCTACTTTAGTGGGTTTCCCCCTCCAACCTTTTCCTGCTTTTAAGGGAAAAGAAGACATCAGAAGAAACATTCCTCCTCTCCCCTCACCCCCAAACACCTAAATCATAAACACCTAACCAACCTTCACCTCTAAAAAGAGCATCGTAGGTTGTTTTCTCAACCTCACAGGCTGCTGTGTTGAGTAGTAGAATTATTTATGCCTATCCACCATCCCAAAGACATTGGAAGCATCTGTGGCATTTAGCTTAGAATACTTCGGAAAGAATGGTTAAATAACTGCACCTATCTCCTGCTAGCTTTAGCACAGTGACCATTTTAAGAGAATGGCCCCATACAGCACCATAAGAAGGAACTTGGTTGTGGCAAAGGGTTCAGGTGGGAACACTGCTTAGTTTCAGTTAGATCTTGAACATCTTGTGGCTGTCTATATGTGGGAATCTCATGCGGCTGAGCCTTTTTTTTCTTTGTAAAGCCCTGATGCTTTCAAATTATTGTATTACCCTCATCACTATATATGGAAGTTCAATTAAGCTTTTCATAATGGAGGACTTGGCTCTTACAAATCAGCAGAATCCTTTGCTGAGCAATGTGTGTTCTTTCTTTCACTTTTCTCTATTTTTTTTTTTTTTCTCAGTATCAATTGAGTAGAATGTCAAGTACTGGGTGACAGTCTATACTGAGCTGATCTTCAGGAAGGCCCCCTTATCAACTTCACAAAGTATACCAGGGAGAGCCTGGGAGAAAGTGAGGCTTTTCTCCAAATAAGGGGAACTCATCCTAAGGGAGGAACATTCTGGAATGTTTAGAGATATGGATAAGTGTGTTCAAAATCATCTTAAGTTAAAGGCCCTGTTCGGAAAAAGTAGAAATGCTATCTATTCTGATACCTGTGGGCCCTCAAAGTAACTTAGTGAGGGACTGGGCCCAGACAGGAGACCAGTTGCTCCTTCTATATTTATCTGCTAAGAACAATAGGTTTATCTGTTTGTTTCTTCAACACATATTTGTTGAGCACCTGCCGTGCGCCAGGCACTGAGAATATAGCCGTGAACAAAGTCTTAAGCCTTTCCCTGTGCCGAGGCTCTCCCGGCTGCACTTCATTCTCAGGAACTTTCTCGACTCTGGTCGCTGAGATGTCAAGAGTCCTTAAAGGTATTCACTGGCTTTGCTGCCCCCAGAACCTTGCTTATGGAGATTTTGGCTTTAAGAAACACAAGTGACTTTATATAAACCGTACCTTAAAAGGCTCTTTTCTATTCAGATTTTGCCTGGGACTTTTAGAGAATCTACCACTCAAACAAGTTAAAATAAAAATAAGAGATAATCCCTCTTACATCTTTATTTTTAGATGAGTCAGTAACTTAACCTGTCAGTAGACAAAATGAAATGCTCAAGCGACTACCCACTGAAGCCATTTGTCCTTTTCCTCTTCACATTACCATTCTTGGGTCGTTCAGTGTTGGTGAAGCTTTGTGAGTCCTGACAGTTCACCGCGGTTCCCATCCTGCTCCATGTTCTCTTAGGGACCTAAAGACCTGCTTACCTTACTCCTGCCTCACCGGGCAGAGGACCCGATGCTAACTTCTAACAGAGACTGCGTCTTACTTTTTTGGATGGTTATCCTTATAACCGTATAAATTAATACTACTAATTTAAAAAATTTTTAGCTTTAAACAGTATCTTCATTTTTTAGTGTTTGCACTATTATTTCTACCCTTTAGCCCCTAGTTTTCTTACATTATTTTTGTTTCACCAATGGTAAACTTTATAATGTTCAGTTACTGTTTCTGATTAACTTTATATTGTGTCTATGTACTGCCCACTCTGAAAGATTAGGAAATTAGAATGCTTACACTTTTTTCTTATTCTTTTAAAAAAGTTTTTTTTGCTTTTATCAAGATTTATAGCATTTATTCAGTTTCTCCTCTGTCAATGTCATTGTCTTCTAACCTTTTTAAAAAATTTTTTTTTTTAAAGAAGATGTTGGGGGTAGGAGTTTATTAATTAATTTATTTATTTTTGCTGTGTTGGGTCTTCGTTTCTGTGCGAGGGCCCTCTCTAGTTGTGGCAAGCGGGGGACACTCCTCATCGTGGTATGCGGGCCTCTCACTATCGCGGCCTCTCTTGCTGCGGAGCACAGGCTCCAGACGCGCAGGCTCAGTAGTTGTGGCTCACGGGCCTAGTCGCTCCGCAACATGCGGGATCCTCCCAGACCACGGCTCGAACCCGTGTCCCCTGCATTAGCAGGCAGACTCCCAACCGCTGCGCCACCAGGGAAGCCCCTGTCTTCTAACCTTTGCTTGCAAGATGTTCCTAAATATTTAAGCCTATCCCCCATCCCCTAGCAGTTATAATTGTGTAAGTGTTACTGTTGGACCAAAAAACATGATAGTGTGATTAGACCTACAGTAGAAGAAATCCATGCCATTAAATGTCCAGAGAACTGTTGAATTAATTGTCTGTGTGTGTCTATATCCCTTCTTCCTTTTTACACTTCTTCATACACAGTTGCCACTACGTCTCAAGTTATTCTTTTTGTGGGTTTTCCTCTCACTTGTTGAAGAACCTTGATTTTTCTCATGTATTGGGTGGTAAAGTTTCTGAATTTCTGAAAATGTCTAAATTTTTTTGCTTATGTTCTTGATTATTAGTGTCATTATAAAATTCTGGCTTCAAAATTATTTTCCTGAAAACTTTGAAGACACTGCGTTCTATTACTTCAACAACATTTATGAGAAATCCAATTTCTGTTTCTTTAAATGTAACATTTTTTTCTGGCTCTGGAAGAGTTTTTACAATTTACCATTAATTGTTGGTTTTCTGAAATTTTATCAAAATATTTCGATGTCCTTTTTGCTTCATACTCAATTGTCTTTTCAACACTGAACACTAAAGAGATTTTTTTGTTGTTACTTCTTGAATTATTTTCTTTTTCTTTTGTAATATTGTATCTTCATATATCTAACTTTTCTTCCGAATTTTTAAGACCACCTCTTCATTTTTGTCCTATATTCAAGGAGATGTCTTCATTGTTTTCCCACTTGCTTAGCCAGCCAGCCATGTATATTGACTCATTTACATTCATACCGTCTCTGATTCATTCATCTCACTCATTCATGTACTTACTTGTTATTTCATATACCCAGTCTTTAGAGAGTGCCTGGTGTGTACTAAGCACTGGGTTAGGCACCAGGAATATATGGCAGTTCTAAAATAGAAATGATTTGTGCCCCCATGAAATTTACATACTAGTATGTTAATTAAACCCATTTTACTTTTTAATCTCAGCACTCATATTTAAATTTTCTGTTCTTTAAGTGCTCTATTTTAATAGCATCCTCTTCTTAGTCTATGAGTATAATATTTTCTCTATCTCTGAGAATCTTATTTAAAAATTAAGCACTTCTTCCAGCTTTCCCCCATGACTAAATGCTCTTTACTTTGTTCTTTTTCTTTCATAAATCCTCAAGCATTTTGTGAAGCTTGACCTATATTTATGAAGAAAGGACCAGGTTGGAGTTGGCATGGTTGTTCCTCTGCAGTTTTCTGTGTCTGCTTCTCCAAGACATCTGTCATAAAAAAGTCATAAGGGAGCAGGAAGTATCAGACACAGCCTTACTGACATGGTGCCTGAAAGTGGACCTGGAACATAGAGGAAGCAGGCAAATTTCAGACCCCACTAAAACTGTCAAGGCATGGGGGGCTTTCATCACCTGGTAGAGAGCCTTAGTGCATTTCCCTGGGATGGCCTATGAGTGGGGACCAGGGATGGGGAGGGTCTGTGATGTGTTTGGCCTACTCTCTCTAAACACTGTGCCTCTGCTTAACTTTCAGGCCACAAAATCCATCTACCAAAATCACCTGCCTTCTGTTCTATTATAACACGTGGGTTTTTTTTTGAAGTGAATTATCACGTGTGACATCGGTAATTTGGGGAAACACATTGATATAAAGTAGAAGTCGTATTGGTTTATAAGTGATGTTCCCAAATACATTGAAGTATTGAAAACAGTAAGGGATAAACTTTCTTAACAATTTAAAGGGAGAACTTTAGCAAGGTATAAAGACTTAAATAAGAAAAATCTAAGTGTACAGTTGAGGAGTCTATAGTAGGAATTTCCTTTCATGTAAGTCAGGACTACATTAGTGACTTCAAGAACCTTTATGCTTTTTGCTATGTTAAGCCCGGTAGCAACCTGTCAGTGAGGTCACAAAAGCTGTGAAGACACTTTTTCCAGAATTAAAACAGTGGATTAATGAAGAAGGCTACACTATGCATCAGACTGTTTTGATTAAAATGGTCTCTGTTGATGGCACAACATTGTAAATCAACTATACTTCAATTAAAAAAATTTTTTTAATGGTCTCTATTGAAAACAAAGCCCTGTAGTCCCTTCTCTAGATGGAAGAGAAAGAATCAGAGCCCCAGAGTTCAAGGCTACTTGAACCCTAGAGATTTTTCATTGTGCACCATTTTTATTAGGGTCGTTTTTGCTGGTGCTTAAGCTAGAAAGTTCCATAGGGTTTAAGATGACTGCGTATAACCCTGTTTGTTTTGGGGTTTTGGTGGTTTTGTGGGATGTGAACTGCTTGAGATCACACAAACAAGTACGTGCTGGAAGAAATGCCTGTGCTTGCTGGTTAGGGCCTTTTTCTTTTGCCAGGGGTCAAAACTCTGCTCCTAGCAGCTCTGTGGACATTATAGAGATGGATGGGGAAGAGGCTGGCTGGCCGGCCCTGCTCTTCTGAATGCTGTTCCTGATTAATTGCTCAGATGATGTTCCCAAAGCCTACTCACCATGTGCTTTGTATGTGTCAATAAAGGCCCTTGAGGCGCCCCTGATTTGCCACCCATCTGATCCGATCTATTTTCTGTCTTTCAGGATTTGTGCAAACTTTCTGATATGCTGTTAACACACTTTCTTATTTTCCAGCGCTCTTAGGGCTTTATTCTTGTGCATATCTGTCTTTTCTGTCATTTCAGTGGGACCTTGTAAAGAATGTCATGTGGACATAAGTTTTCAGTCTGCCATTCTGACCTCCCTCAAGCATTCTTTATTTCTTCCTTTGGAGAGTACAATTGATGTGATAAGGAGAGGGGACATTTGACATGATTACCAGTAAGCACAAATTGTGTCTTTTAATGCCATATCTCAGCCCCTTTCTCTTTACAGTTCCTGTGGCCAGCACAGTACACAGTGGTAAGGGAAGTAGGAATGGAGTTTTATGGATTTTTCTATCTCCCAGTGGTGATGCCGCTTCACAGGGATTTGCTCCAGTTCATACTGAGTGATATTTTATTTTATTTTTTATTTTATTTTTATTTTTTGGCACGCGGGCCTCTCACTGTTGTGGCCTCTCCCGTTGCGGAGCACAGGCTCCGGACGCGCAGGCTCAGCGGCCATGGCTCACGGGCCTAGCCGCTCTGCGGCATGTGGGATCCTCCCGGACCGGGGCACGAACCCATGTCCCCTGCATCGGCAGGCGGACTCTCAACCACTGCGCCACCAGGGAAGCCCCTGAGTGATATTTTAAAGTGATAAAAATTGTAGTAACATTTTCAAAAGTTTAGAAAATAGGGGGAATCAGCCATTATGTAATCATGCTAACGTAACCGTTGTTTGAAGGGTATGCCTTTTGAGTGCTGGTTATTTTTTAAGAATTTAATTTAGGAACAGGAAAACTTTGACCGTTTGTCATAGTGTTGAGATGAAGGCTAGTTATTGTTGGATCTGAAGGTTCTGTGGATATTTTCTTCAAGTAGGCTTTGGAGGTAAGCACACTTGAGATTCAACCTCGGCTCTACGCCTTGATAGCTGTGCAATCTTGGGCCTTAGTTTTTTTTCTTATGTGAGTTCGATACGATAATACTACACTCCGAGGGCTCTTGTGAGGATTAAATGTGCCAGTGCATTTAAAATGTCTAGCACAGTGACTAAGCCATAATAGTCAAGTAGTTAAATGAGTCCTAAGCCTGGCCTCTAAATTGGTCATTGGCCTAATTTCAGACCTAGGGGTCTCTTTTGTCCTTTGTCTCCTCTCCTACATTGCTGGCCATTTCTTTTCACTCAACTTTTTTTTGTTTGCACAAAATGATTCTTCTTGAACGTTTTCATATTCCACCCTCTTATTCTTCACAGTCCCCCCCCACCAAGCCCATCTACTGATAACATTGCTGCCTCACAGATGAGCTTGAATAAGGTGTAGAAAATGCTTAGTATGTAGTACCTGCTCAAAGGTTAAACAACAAATCACCCCATGGGATTATGGTTAGATGTTGTTGTACTAGTCTGTTCTTACTGTTCCATGGCAGACACTTTGGTTTTGGATTTCTCTTTTCTCATTTTTTCACTTGCCACCGAATCACATCATTTTTCCTCTAAGCATCGAAGGTATACTCTGTTCACCTAAGACAGTAATGACTGATAAGTACTCCCGTAAAAGAAGTTAGATATTCATGAGTAATGTTTAATGTTTCAAGGAGTTTAACACACGCTGACCGTTGAGTAGGGACAATATTTATTCCTTAGTAAAAGCAATTTATTGAATAGTATCTTTCAAACCAAGAGGTGTGCTAGCAAGCAGCCTCCCTGGCTATACTTGTTGTGTATACATATTTAGCTACCTATTTACTTCCTACCTGTATATATTAGGTGTTTAAAAGGCAGAGGGCTACTGACTTAAGTGTTTTAGGAAATGCTGCTATTCTCTGCCCCATCTTTTTTTTTTTTTTTTTTTGTTACGCGGGCCTCTCACTGTTGTGGCCTCTCCCCCTGCGGAGCACAGGCTCCGGACGCGCAGGCTCAGCGGCCATGGCTCACGGGCCCAGCCGCTCCGCGGCATGTGGGATCTTCCCGGACCGGGGCACGAACCCGTGTCCCCTGCATCGGCAGGCGGACTCTCAACCACTGCGCCACCAGGGAAGCCCTCTGCCCCATCTTAAAAGTCTTATTGAAAGTCAGATTCTCTAAATTTTGTTTTCTTCTTTGCCGCGTCATGGGATCTTAGTTCCCGAACCAGGGATTGAACCCAGTCCCATGGCAGTGAAAGTGCAGAGTCCTAACCACTAGACCGCCAGGGAATTCCCTTTGTGGATCTTTTAGACTGACCCTCTCTGCTGTGATGCCATTGTGAAGTTTTGTGCCATCTTTGTGTTCACAGCAAGTGGAACATGAAGGGATTTAACAAATATTTGGACCTTGGAAGTCAGCATGCATCGTAGAATTTAGAGATGTTTAATGGCATGAGCTTCATAGGGCCCAAAGGAAACTTGGGACTGCCTTTTATCAAGTTTCCAGTGTGGGTTTTACATGGAGCCTTTTGGCTTTCTGATACATCTGTTTACATGACAGCTGTGATTCAACAAACTATTGCCTTAATGTGAGCTTCTGTTGTGTTAAAACTGTGATTTATAAGCCATCACGTATCAGGTCAGCAACAAGGGGAATTAATTATATTGCAGTTCTTACACCATCCCGCCTCCTCCCAAAACAAAAATCATCTTGACATTGACTGCAAAATCACCTTTTCCTCTAAAGTAAGAAGCACCTATGTAAATCATTTTTTCTTGTCACCACTTTCTCAGAAACCTGGCTTTGAAACTGTTTTCCTTCGTTTGTCACTTAGCACAGCCTGTGGCTATGGGGAGATCAGACCAGTTGAGTGAGGGTTCACCACGGAGGCTCTATAGTTGCTTACTGTATTTCAAAGTTGGAAACCAAAATAATCCCACATTCCCCCCAAGGGAAGGGGGAGAATAGGAAATTGCAAAACCCTTATTATATTGCTGGGTTCATTTGTTGCTTCTACTAGAGCTGTGAATCATTCAGTTAAAAAAGATTATGTCTTCTAATTCTTAGGCAAATGTTGACTACCAGGAAACATTTTTGTTTTGACTTTGTTTTATAAGTGGAGACTCATTTCTAGAGCTTTTACCCGCTGCAGTTGTATACTTTGTTTATGCGGTGGAAGTCTAAAGCTGCTCCCACATTCTAGACCTTATCCATACTGACGTTGGGCTTGGTCCAGTTGCTAATGAATTCTGGGAAACAAAACATGACTTGCCTGTTTCCGTGGTGCCAGCTGGCTGGGTTATGGGCCATAAACCATAACGGAGCAGTTAGTAGAATTCTTACTGGGCCTGTTTTTCCTTTCTGACCCATCTGAGAGAACTTTTCTTGAGCATCCACCCTAAGCAGCAACCTGTGCCAAAACAATTTTCTTCTAACTTATGTAGAAGAAGATAGTTATTTTTTTAGGTAACAGTGGCTTGGTATTTTGCAGAGCAGAATGATGGCCTTCCAGAATCTAGAGTATTTTTTTGAATGCCTTCCTCTAAACAAGGACAAAGCATTTTCCGTGTATATCAGCACCTGCAAAAACCATAGAGGATTTTTTTTTTTTTTTTTTTTTTGCGTTACGCAGGCCTCTCACTGTTGTGGCCTCTCCCGTTGCGGAGCACAGGCTCCGGACGCGCAGGCTCAGCAGCCATGGCTCACGGGCCCAGCCGCTCCGCGGCATGTGGGATCTTCCCGGACCGGGGCACGAACCCGCGTCCCCTGCACCGGCAGGCGGACTCTCAACCACTGCGCCACCAGAGAAGCCCCATAGAGGATTTTTTTTAATACCATTTTCTAATGCATGTATTTTTTTAATTTTTAATTTTATTTTTGGCTGCATTGGGTGTTCGTTGCCGCGTGCGGGCTTTCTCTAGTTGTGGTGAGCGGGGGCGGTGCGTGGGCTTCTCATTGCGGTGGCTTCTCTTGCTGTGGAGCGTGGGCTCTAGGCGCGTGGGCTTCAGTAGTTGTGGCACACGGGCTCAGTAATTGTGACTCACGGGCTCTAGAGCGCAGGCTCAGTAGTTGTGGTGCAGAGGCTTAGTTGCTCCGCATGATGTGGGATCTTCCTGGACCAGGGCTCCAACCCGTGTGCCCTGCATTGGCAGGCAGAGTCTTAACCACTGCACCACCAGGGAAGTCCAACCATAGAGGATTTGAAAAAGGCTTTCCGGGGCTACCGCGTCTCCATTTTGGTCTTTACCGGACCTCTATGATTTGGCTGGTTCTCCTTGCACTGTCAGAGCCAATCATTCCAGATGCCATTATGTAATTTTCTGTCTTGGGTGCGTGTTTGTGTGGGCGGGTGGTTTTGTTTTGTTTTTAAGTGGTGTTTAATGTCAGGCTAATAATAAACTGGGTACGTAGGCCTGGTTTTGTCATAATGGCCACGTGTTTGCTTATTTGTCCCTTATTCCCCTGAGAGGCAGAGAACTCCCTCTCCCCAAGTGGTGCCTACATTTTGGAGGGGGCTCTTGTCATCACAGCTGCCTAGAGAATGCAGCATGGCAACTGGCAGCTCTGTTCTGAGGAGACAAACATGAGGAATCTTCTCCCTGGTGGCTCCCATAGCCGATAGCTTATCTTCCTGCAACCTAAATAGAGCCAATAGAAATGAATTTGCTGTTCCTGAACTGGTTCCAAAGTTTGGTGTGCTCCCTACCCACAAACAATAGATTGTTTGACACATTTATGATTCTGGGGCCCTGAGGTTGCATTTCATCATTCTTGGCCCCTTGAATTCTTGAAAGGAAGCCTATATTAGTTGTCTAGGCAGTTTTCCCCAAAACTACATTATAGAACCACTTGGGGCTCTTAAAAATATAATGGTGCCCCATGTTTTAAATCTAGGTACTGATATTTGTTGTTTTAAAAATACTGATCTTTACCCCTAGAGATTCTGGTATTATTGGCCTGGAACGGGTATTTTGAATGGTGATTCTAATGTGCTGCCAGTATTAACAAGCACTAGGAAAGGAAGGCTAGAGGAAACAGGAGTTTCCAAAGCCAACATTCTCCTCTACTCTCAGATAAGTTGTAGGTGTATCAGATAAGACTGATGTATCTGAAATTCATAATGTGTACTTAGGTGACTGAGGCATAATTATTTGGCAGCCTTTAGTCCAGACTAATATCCTCAAGTGATTTGCTGTTTTGTGTTGATGCTCTTCTAGATATAACCCCATTTATGACCGTGGCTGTTTTCCTTCACACCTTTCTGTCTATAAGCAGGGCTTGTGTTCAGCTAGTATTCACATATATAACAAACTAGCCAGTACTATAATGTTACATATTTGAATATTTTGAAATTGCCCTTGATTATAACACACAAAAGTTTGAGTCTGGTCTTTGAGAACCTTGCAAGACTTGTTTTCAGGGGGAGATGTCAGTCTTGTTTTTAGAGTGGGTTTGGTTGGCAGAGGAGAAATAGTCAATAACTAGAAGTATTCCTATTTTGGATTGGATAGTTTGAATTGGAACTATTTTCCATACCTTGTTCTGCATTGTTGAGCTTTGTGTTTGAGAGGGTGTGGTTGAGAATCATTGCCTGTAAAGGGATTCTTTCAGCCTGAGCTTGAGTAGAACTTGGTGGCATGTGTGGGTTTTTTTGTTTTTTTGTTTGTTTTTTGTGTGTGTGTGCGGTACGCGGGCCTCTCGCTGTTGTGGCCTCTTCCGTTGCGGAGCACAGGCTTCGGACGTGCAGGCTCAGCGGCCGTGGCTCACGGGCCCAGCCACTCCGCAGCATGTGGGATCTTCCCAGACCAGGGCACAAACCCGTGTCCCCTGCATCGGCAGGCGGGCTCTCAACCACTGCGCCACCAGGGAAGCTCCAGTGGCATGTGTTTTTACTGTAAATGAACTGTCCCAGGATAGATCCATTAAAAAGTAAGTAGGAGTCTCTGGAGGCTGTTTTTCCCATCTGGAAACTCAGGAAAATTGGAACATATAGGTAGGTCATACCTTGCCCACTTGTGCCCGTTCTGTGTTTTTCATCTTTAGATAATTAGACCATTTTCACATTGATAGATTATGTTCAGCAATAACACATTGTAGATTAGAAGACAGTTCATTAGGGTCAGCACTCATTTCCCCTCCTTTCCCTATCCAGCCCTCTCCACGGTTTACCTTCCATTTTAATAGCTGAGTCATCTTTTTCTGGAAGGTATATTTTTTTATGGCGGCTCCAAGAAGCATGAGCTGAAGAATGAGTTTATTTAGAGTCTGGCAGGGATACTGGGACTGTAAGCAGACTGATTGTTCTAAAACTTCTCTAGAGTAAACTTGTTTCTAGGGCACAAAGTATAATAATAACGGCTTTGCAGCTCAGAACTACCCCCCCCCCGCCCACCCTTAAAAACTAAAAAGACAGAGGAGGTAAAATCTGGCCAGAGTGTCAGGATTCTCTTCTCCCTCGTTATGTCTTTAGGAAGTTATTCACCCCTGATTTCTGTTCCCTGTGATTTTAGGAGATGATAATTTACCATCCATGACATAACTTGTATGTCACCCCCTCTCATTCTCCTGTGATAACAAAATTGCTGTGATAGCTATCCAACCAGTTTTTTTAAAAATCAGATAATTCATTTCTAAATTGGAACTTGTTTCTTTCTAATCAGCCTTGTAATGTATTATAGACATCACTCTTGCCATTGGCTACAGCAGTGATTTAATGCTAGGTTTTTAATGACTCCTTTGTTAACCCTGGTATTCTGGGATTTAACATCCACTGGCCTTTGACCATTGGAAATGATGAAAACTTTGATTTCATGCATATTGGATAACACTGGCCTGTTGCGGAAGCCGTGAATCTTGTGGCTGCAGCGGCTCGTGTGATGCAGAGGCTGCGGCTGGGTGGGCGCTCTCCCAGGCCACGTGCTGCCTCCAAAGCGGGGAACGCATCAACTTCATCAGCCCAGGGTGCCCTCCTGCCAGGGCAGCCAGGTTCGAAGCGGGAGCCTGCACGGATGGCTTCATCTACTGGACAGGTCTCTGGACTTGTGAAGTGAGGCTCACCTTTTCAGCCGTTTCCTCAAAGATGCTTCCCTTGTACACGTACCTTAACACCTGTTCTTTGAACCTTTTCTCTTCTAGTAAAGTCCTAGAATTTTGTAGGACTATCTAGGGTTCAAGACGATCTAGTCTACCTCCCTCATTTTATAAACAAGGTGTCTGAGTCCAGGAAGAGTGACCAGACTAGGCTGGTGTTGATGGGAACAGCAACGAGAGCGAACACCAAAAGGTGCAGCGCTCACCGTGTACCGGCACAATCTCAGTATCGTCATTTATTTACTTTTTTCCTTACAACAGCTTCACGAGGTAACCTTGCCCAGCAAGTCCAGATCTCTGCAGCTTCTCTCCTTACCTCCTGCTGCTGTTGAAAGCAGAGGTGCCCGTGTTGTTGCTTTCCTCACTCTTAATGGAAGCATTGTGAGTGCTCTTTGGAAGAGACGGGCTAGTTTATTTACGATGGAGTCTTGTGGCCAGACTGTTAGTACCATGAATAGATGCCAGGTTCTTTTCTCCTCCCCCCGCAAAATTACTGCTCAAGGGAAAGGATGTCACCTTATACTTGGCATCTTCACAAAGACTCTTGTATTATTACAAAGTGCTTCCTCAGTTTATTTGGAGCACATCAGTTAGCCTGCCATGACTGCATGAAGGTCACATGGCAGCATTATTAAAAAGGAGCCAGTTGGTTTTTGGGTTTTTTTTTTTTTTGTTTTTTTACATGAATGAAGCAATTATTACAGTGAATATGACCCCCTAATTGTGAGAGCTGAGTGTCACAGGGATTGACACCCCCCCCCCTTTTTTTTTTTGTGGTACGCGGGCCTCTCCCTGTTGTGGCCTCTCCCGTTGCGGAGCACAGGTTCCAGACGCGCAGGCCCAGCGGCCATGGCTCACAGGCCCAGCCGTTCCGCGGCATGTGGGATCTTCCCGGACCGGGGCACGAACCCGTGTCCCCTGCATTGGCAGGCGGATCCTCAACCACTGCGCCACCAGGGAAGCCCGGAATTGACCTTTTAAAGGTCACTTTAAAAAGCAGTGCTCTAAGGCAGGAGAAGCAAACTTTTTCTATAAAGTACTAGATACTAATATTTCAGCTTTGAGAGCCATATGGTCTGTGTTGGAACTATTCAACTCTACCTTTGTAATGCTAAGGCCGCCAGACAACATGCAAACAATTGGGCGTGGCTGTGTTCCAATGCTTTAATTATAAAGAGAGGCAATGAGTTTGCATCCCCTTTTCTAGATGCTGTGGAGATATGAATAGATACCTCTAGATCAAGTACTAAACCCAGCCACCTGAGTATTATGAAGATGCATCCTTGTGACTTAAGAATATCTGAGGGCATAGAGCATGTCTAAAAAGTTTAAGATGGAAGAGAGAGAACTATCTCAAAATTGTCTCTAACGATAACGTACCTTCTAATGTTAAATACCCTCATGCAGAGCATAGTTGGAGAAAAAGAGTGGGTAGGGTTTTAATTAAAACAATACTTCTAGATTAATAAATGTTATAAATAAATATTTGATTTCACTTATATCCAGAAAGTTATGATGAAGAAACACCCCTCCACCCCCGCCAAAAAAAAAAAAATAAGCACACCTGTTACCACATTAAATGCAAGTACATTTTCTTGTAATGTTTTCTCTTGACCCTTACCAAGACTCGGATTATGTGGAAATGGCTGTATTTGAAAACTGTTTTCAATACAATCTCTTGTGTTTTCACTTCTTTCTAATTGAACTGTTGCTTTGCCGGTCACTGGTGACAGGACAGTTCTCTTCCTGCATTGGGTACCCCAGGCAGCCATCCATCTCTTCTTGGTTATTTGATCCTATAAGCATGTCCTTGTTTTTCCGGATGTCCAATTCTCATTCTTTAAATGCTACCTAAGTCTCGCTATCTGGCACACTTGAACTGGGAAAACAGCAGTCTTTTATTACTTTCTTGATTTCCACTTAATTTCTTGATTTCTTATGTCTTTCTCCTTTCTGTCACATTCACCGGATCAGCACTGACTTAACCTTTGCCTTGTCTCAGTTGAAATTTTCAACCTGGTCTTGTTATGAAGGAAGGCACTGCCTGGCATGAGTTTTGCTGGTCTCCTGGAGACAGTTTCTCTTTCTTTTCAGATGCATCTGGAATAACAGCTGCATTCCCATTCCTGAATAAAATGGGTTAGCACAGCTTCTCATGGCAAAGCACCTGGACTCTTAGGCAAGATTGGGGGTAAAATCCAGACCAGATTCATCACCAGCAGGCTGGGAGGACCAATTTTTATGGGGTGGGGATAGGCCACGTGAATGAGGATGTGACCAAACGTGTTGTAAGAGCACCCCTGTAACTGTTAAATGTAAGGGGTTAGATAATCTGTCATTATGCTGATTCTCAGTAACAGATGGTAGAGAGTTCTGCCTCTCAACAGCAGTTGTTACCCTGGGGGAGATTAGCTCGCACCCAGATCAGCAGTCAGGCAGGAATTTCATTGAGTGAGAAACACTACTGGTGATTGCATTGGTGTGTCCCTCTGAGCACATCTGCACATGTGCTGTTTTCCTGAATTCTCTACAGTTTATATATTCTTGGCCATACCTCTTTGCTTCTTTCTATAACATAAAGAATTTGAGGTGGTTTCTTTCCATGTGGTTAATTTGGGAAGATCAATATTGGAAGCAGCTTAGTAATGCTTTCAGACACATTTACCTATGTCGTACACTTCTTCAGAGAAAAGATGCCATACAGATAGCAAAAATATCGTTGATCATCAGTCTTTAGAATTGAACTTCAGAGATGAGATGCCAAGTGCTCTAAGTGCCACACCTTGCCTTGATATAATACTTAAAAAAGGTTTAATTAAGCCCTTTGGCTTCATATTATCTAAGAGTCATCTTGGTCCTGCTCTTTTTTGTCTGTAAATGATTTCAGTATTTTGTTAATTCATAGCTTCACCTGTCCTCTCTTTGCTGATCATGATCAACTTTGTATTTCTCGTTGCTTATTCCTCCTCCCACTTACCACATACCTGCTTCTCATTTCCATTTGTATGTCCTAATAATGCTGATTTTTAAAACTGGCTTTCAAACTGTGTAGCTTGAAATCAGAGTGGATCATCGCTCATACAGGATGTAGTTCCAGATGTGCTTTAAACAGGCATGGTCATTCAGGTTTAATGGGTCAGTAAGTTGGTTTTTGTTCACGAAGGAGTACAACCCTTTTGGACTGGGGAGTCTAATAGTCAGGAACCATCCAGGGACCAGCCATCCAGAGCTTTAGTTCCCACCAGGAGCTGAAATTAAGGATGTTTGATCCTGCCTTGGTGACCCTTGTGGTCTTGAGAGAAAGCAGTTCAGTGATTAGGTGATGATTTAGTTGTTTATTGTTAAAGAATTCCCTTATCAGTCCTTTCCTGTGTCTCTTGCTATCTCTGTGCTCCGTTCAACAACTCGGATCTATATTAACTCATTAGCCTTCTAGGGGACGAAGTGAGAGAGTGGCATGGACATATATACACTACCAATTGTAAAATAGCTAGCTAGTGGGAAGCAGCCGCATAGCACAGGGAGATCAGCTCCGTGCTTTGTGACCACCTAGAGGGGTGGGGTAGGGAGGGTGGGAGGGGATATATGTATGTGTACGTACAGCTGATTCACTTTGTTATAAAGCAGAAACTATAACACACCACTGTAAAGCAATTATACTCCAATAAAGATGTTAAAAAGAAAAAAAAGAGATGCTTTTTCTAACTGCAGGTTTTCTGCTCTCCATTTCTTCCTGCATAATGCGGCTGGATTAATTTTGCATAAGTTCTGTCTTCATGCTGTTATTTCACTACGAACAGCTATTTTAGATTTTCACAACCATCTTCAGTTAAGCCCCCTACCCTGTTCTCTTGCCCCTCACTCTCAGCAGACAGTCTCATCTCCTATTTTCTGGATAAAATACGGGCTTATCAGGAAAATGCCTTTAATTTCTTAGTCTCTCAGCCCCAAACTTGTCTTCCTCCTGCTTGCTTTCTTGCCTCCTCCTTTCCCATCTCTGGAAGATTTCACCCTCTTTCTTTCCAAACTAATTTTTCTACCTACACGCCCTGAATTCTGTTGCTTTTGGTCTCCTGGGGATTTTGTGCCATCAGCTCTCCCCGCCCCCCTTTTAAAAACAATTTTTAAAACTTTCCCTTTAGTCTTCCCTTACCATATCTGCTTTTCCTATTCTTGTCTTCTCTTCCTGGCCAAGTTAATTAAGAGTTAAAAGCAATTTTAATTCTGTGTCCATTTGCTATGCATTCTTTACCATCTGGCTTTGGCTACTCCACGTCATTGAAACTGAGCCTACCTAGACCAGTGCTTCCCTCAAGGACACTTTTCAATCCTTTTATTTGATCTCTCTGCGGTATTTAAAACATCACAATCTTTTTTGGACTTTTATTTTCCTCCTTTTCAGTACACCATACTTGACTGAATTTCCTTTTACGACTCTGAATACTTGTCCTCCATCTCCTTTGAGTGCTCCTTAAATATTTGTGCTTCCTAAGCTTCTATCCTTGACCCTCTTCTTCCCTCTGCTCACCCTCCCAGGTGGTCTCATTCATCCCCTGGCTTCAGTTTGCAGGTAGATGTTGCTGATTTACCTGAAATCTGTGTCTCTAGCCCAATTCTTCCTACCAGACTCTCCACCAATATATCCAGCTTTTGACTGGATGAACATCACCACTTAGTTACTGAAGCTCAGTATGACTGAAACGGAGCTCATGTTCTCTCCTTGAAAAGCTGTTTCTTTACTCAAATGATCACATCTTGATTGATGGTACCACCTTTTACTTAGCCTTTTATTCCACAAATCAAAATGTCATCTTTATCACCTGTCTCTCCATTCCTGATTACCTGCAGGTAGATCTCAGGTTCATTTCAGCCTTTCTCTCCTCACTGCCTGGTTTATGCTGTCCGTCTTCCTACTGGCCTTACTGTTTCTAGTCTGAATCTCTTCTGATCCGTTTTGCACACTACTGTTGCAATTTGCTTTCTGAAATGAATCTGATTGTTCTCCTGCTTTAAGTCTTTATTAATCGTCCCACAGCCTTTAGGATTAACACAAACCCATGAGCTGACCCTTGCTTACCTCTCCATGTTTATATTTAATACTCCCTGGCTCTCATCCATTTCTGTTAAAAAATAATAATAAAAATAAATAATAAATAAATAAAAGCAAAAACACACCATTCTTGAAGTAAGTTTGCTCTGTGTGCCTGGAACATAGATTTTCCTAGCCAGCTCCCACTCACCCTTTAGCTCTTGACTTCTTAGTGAAACTTTACCTTTGGGACCCAGCCAAACCGAGACCCCAGTTCAGCATCTGTGTATGTCCTTCCTCAGGACCCTGTGCTTGCTTAATTACAGGGTTCACAGCACCTCGAATACTAGGTCACAAACATCTTGCCTTTTAATTCCCAGTAGATAATCCAGGAAGGTGGGAGGGCGGGGTGGGGGCATGGAAGCAGACCATATAGGTTCTTGTGGGCCATTGCAAGTATTTGGCTTTGACTTTGAATGAGACAGGAGACACTGAAGAGTTTTGAGCAGAGGAGTGATGGTGAGATCTGTGGACTTTAATCTTAAAAGGATTATTCTGGCTGAGAATTATTATTCTAGTTGAGAATGGCGTTTAGAATCTTTGATGCCTTCCTCTCTTATTGACTTTTTTTTTAACTTTTTAAAACTTGGTTTTGAAGTGATTATAGATTCAAACAAGGGTCCATCCCATGTACCCTTTACCTGCCCGCCGTGCGCCAGTGGTTATGTCTTACACAATTATAGAACAGTATCAAAGTCAGGAAATTTGGCATTGGAACAGTGTGTGTGTATAGGTCTGTGCCATTTTATCACGTGTGTAGATTCATATAACCACCACCACAATCAAGACTGACAGCTATTCCGTCATTGCAAAGATCTCTTTTGCGCTACCCCTCCTAAGCCTTTCCCCTCCCACCGTCAGTGACAAACACTAAGCTGTTTTCCATCTGTAATTTTGAGGTCCCTCTGAGTTGCTGCATGTATCAATAGCTTTTCCAGTCTGTATATGGAAACTGGAGGTGGGCTGACTTGGTGGAAGGGAGCCTGTTTTATGACTTGAGACCTGAGTTCTAGTTCAGTTCAGTCACTAAGTGATATTTTATGTCTCTGGATCTCAGATTAGCCACCTGTACGTTGAGGGAATTGGAGTAAAACACTAAGATCTTTTCAGCTCTAAACTCCATGATCATAACGAATGAAGTCTTTGTGATTTTTTTTTTCCTATCATACTGAGGTCCACTTTTCTTGTTAATACTTACTCTTTAGTAATTTATAGTCTTTTGTATGTTGTTAAGCTCAGAAGGACTACTCAGACATCTCATAATTGTTTTATTGACATATTCAGGTATAAACTTGATAAGCCAAAGTAGTACTTGGCGAACCATGTAAATGTGAAGATGATTCTTCGATTTTTCCCTGTTTTCAGTGATAAGATGCAGAAGTAGGATTCCAGCTCTCCATAACCTAGGGAGCCTCAGAGATACAAGAAACATGATAAATTGCTGTTAAGTGTGGATTCTATTATTGAATCAGTTCTTTGAACACATTTCTACTAATGAGGTCTGTCGGTTTCTTGCTGTTGATAAAAGTTCTTAGCCAAAATAGAAGGTACTAGCTAGTAAAGAACCCTCTGGACTTTAGTTTCACTGGTAGAAAATATACTGTATATTTCTTATTTGTTCATCATTCCCTCCTCTTTTTTATATTCCATAGCATTTGGGTAATACATTAAATCTGAAAGACATGGTGGCCATTAAAGAGTTGAAGGATCCTCTTAAGTTTGCCCAGCAGCCTGGACTCCCAGCATTTACCACCATAGTGTGTGCAGAGAGGAGAGGGCACTCACAGCCCCCAGTGGAGGGACTGGAAGAAATTGTACCCGTGGCCACAGTGCTCCACCAACCACAACCAGAAATGTGTATAAACCCTAAGATCTGTTTAATACTTATTGAAATGTTATGTAATCTAGTTGGCCTTGAATATTATAAGCTAGTGCTATATAAAGATATGTAAGACTATTGATCAGTAAATCCTAGCTCCCTTTAAAAATTACATTAGAAAGTATCTGAGCTGGAATGTATTTTGTAGAGCGTTTAGATCTACGCTGTCATTTTATAGATACGGAAACTGGTGCAGGCTTAGCTCCTTTGCAAGAGTTTAAACGGCCAGAGCATTGGAGTAAGAACCCAGATCCTCTGCCCTGAATCACGGCTCTGTGCCGTGAGTTCTTTATGAAACGAGCTCATAATTGCTCTCTATGGAGAGAGGAAGTGTGGGAAACATTAAGTGGCTTTCACTATTGAAGAATAAATATAAATGCTGTGTGTAACTTCTCTCTTTTGTTGGATGAAGGAGAACTGGATAAACATTTATTCTTAACATTTCTGTTTTACCATATTCATCTGTTATTATTGTGTTATTCGGTCTCTTCACTCATTCTTTACAACTTAGATGAGGATTTTTTCCCTATTAAAGTGTTGATACTAGATGTGATAATTAGGCCCTCCTTTTTAGAATTAACTCTGCCACACTGTGAATGTCTTTTTTTAGAAAGTTGGTTATAATCACCTCTAATCCCTGTACGTGAATATAGTAGTATCTTTGTAAAAACATAGATACATATTTTCTTGACTTTTAGAAATTTACCTTTCACGTATTCCACACTTTAATATGTTCATAGATATTCCTAAACCAGCTTTTATTCTTCACTTGGAAAGGGGGGAAGGTAATTGCCTCTTACATCCAGTGTTTTAACACATGACTATTTGGCTTTCAAACACATATGTAAAGACCATATTGTGCACAAAAGTACGGAATGACTACGGTCAGCTTGCGTAGCAGGAGCTCTCATAGGTCAGTGACTTGATTCAGGAGTCAGGGTGAGGGTAGGGGACTTTACAGACTGTCAGTTCATCACTCCACCATTACTGAGGGAGAGAAGTTGAAGGAGGTTTTCACCTCACACTGCTGTTCTGTAAATTGTTAGTTTCTCAAAGAAAAGAGGAGCAGAGAAAAGGGGTGAAGACAACATGCTTATGCCTACAATCAGCATTTATACCTTGTGTTAGAACATAGAGAAGGAAAAAAAGTCCTCTGAATCCCCAGAAGGCAAGCAAATTATTATAATTAAATGTTTATATTTTAGCTGGGATTATTAGTATTAGAGTGATGAAATTTATTATATGATGTGGATGGTTTATTTTTAATGTGTTGATAAATTTTTAATGTATTAAAAGTGTCTTGGATAATTCATGTGCACAATATATTTATTCCTAGTTTATAGAATTTTAAAAGGACAGCAGCATACTAAAGGGGAATAGGCTGAGAATCAGAAGGCTATCAGATGCCCATTGTGATGGTGTCAGTCTGTGTTTCTTTAGACAACTCATTTAACAATTTTCAGGGTTTCTCTCTGGGTCTGTCTTCATCTGTACACGGAGGTTTTTGGATTAGCGTATCTCTCCGGACTCTTTTTGCTCAAATTCGATGACTCAGTCAGTTATTACTTTGTTTGCATCCAACCACCCACAGAACCCCCTGGGAACTCTGAGAGTGCAATCAATCAGCTAGCCAATAAATACTTATTGAGTGCCTACTAAGTGTGTGGCTCTTTTTGGACCAATAGGGAATACGATCTGGGTAGGAAGACAAGATATGTACACAAAGGAAGATAATAATCTGCAGCAGTAAAAGATAAGTGCCAAACAAATGGCCCAGCCAGAGGAATTGAGATGGCGGACTGCCATGCTTGACTGGTTAGACTAAAGCAGGAGGTAGAAAGGCATTTAATAGAATAAGGTTAGAGAAGTATATGAGAGCTCCCTAGTAGAATGCCTCTTTAATAGTCTGTTACCTGTAGTTTATGGCACTGTGGTCAAAAGAGAACTGGATTTGAAATTTTATTTATTTATTTATTTTTGCCAACAAAGCAAAGACGTTGGGAAGGGGCACCTGGGCACAGAGCTGCAGGGTGAGGGAACCCAGGAGGACTGCTCTGCCACGTGGCTTGCAGTCTCAGGGTTTATGGTAGTGGGGTTAGTTTCGGGCTTGTCTCTGGCCAGTCATCTTGCTTTGCCCATATTTGGTCTGACTCAGGGTCCTCCCTGGTAGCATGCACATCTTTCAGCCAAGATGGATTCCAACATGAGGGTTTCTGGGAGGTTAGCAGGACATATCCTCTCCTGCCTCCTCCTTTCTACCCCTCCTGGTTAGTTTTCCATGACAGCTCTGCATCCTTCATCGGGATCTCCTGTTACGAGACAACTCAGGCAAGTGGTTATCATTGGGCCTGGCCAAGGCAGGCAGTTTCAGTCAACGGTTCCCTAACAGTGTCAGCATTATGTGATATAACAAATTGATTCTAAATTAAGGTTTTTTAACCTTGGATTTGAAATTTTTAAACATCTGGCTTCTAATTGAGACTCTGCCACTTACTAACAGGATTACTTGTAGGAAGCCTAGAACTGGTAACTTTTTTTTTTAAAGAAATATGTGCATACTAACTCTGTATTACTATAGAAGGATTGGGTTAATGTGTGTTAAAAAGCCTGTCCTATAGTAGACACCCGGTAGATGTTCATTAAATCTGGAATCATTATCGGAAAATTTCAAACAAGGTTTCTGTGATTGTGGTAGACTGGAGAACGAAGATTAAGAGGGTTCAACTGACAGTGTTCAGGATTGGTCAGCTTTGCCAGGAGGCCAGGTAGGGGGAGGCTGCAGTCCAGGTGAGGAGTAGTGGGGGCCGCAGCTGAGTCAGGAAGAACAGGTTACAGAACAGTCGTGGGAGAAGCACTGGTGACTTGAATTCAAAGTTGGGACAACCAATTTTATCTGGGAATGAGTAGAGATGTCAGGCCTAGGTGACTGGGAATATGATGGTCCCACAATTAGAGATGTTAGGAGAATGAGCTGATTTGGTGGATTTCAGAAAAGCTTAATCTGGGGAAGTGAGCTTTATTTTGGAAATGCTGAGTTTTACTTGGTGATGAGTCATGCAAATTCACATGTCCTGCAAATAGTTTGAAATGTAAATGCATGGCATATTTAGCAATGAGTGGACCAGTTTGGATTGGAAGTGCATATTTGTTAGACAGCCTACTTCAAGCTAAATACAGTATTTAATTATCTTAATTGTTTTTTGAGGGATCTAGTTGTCTCCTGGGAAACAAAGATGGTTGTCCAAGAGAGGGAGTGTCACTTTTGGGTGTATACCCCATGTTCTGTCCTGTAGTAGAGGGAGATTCAAGTGAGTCCATGAAGTTTCTGTCTATGAAACAGACATTTTTTTTCTTGTCTTATTTTGAGTGTTGGAGATTGGGGTAAATATTTGAAGTGGCATTGTTTTATTGTTGCTTACATTTAATATGCCCCTCATACCTCAACCAAGGTTCATCATTGGCCTAACCTCCTCTGATATTCTGCTGACTTGGAAGTACGGCGATACTCAGAGAGAAGCTGGCATAATAGAGTCTGACACCATGTTTTCCTTGTCTTATAAAGCCATAACCAGGATATTGCCAAATAAATGGAGTTGTCACATAAGAGGTGGCGATAAGATTGCAGTACTGCAGAAATCCTGGGGGCAGAATAAAATGTCGTAAGCGTAACTATTTGGTGTTACGCTTCTTCCCCTTCCTTTTCAAAATTGTTTTGACCCATATTTTCAACTATTCTCTTCCCCAGACAGAATTAGGGAATGAATTAGGTGTTCAATTCTACTGCTTCCAAGTATACTTCTGTCTTATTTTCTGTCTGTTAGTTTTCTCAGGAGAATCAGGGTAGGTGTGCTCTCATGTAGGGCTTGAGTGGGAATAGGGTAATCGGGGTGATTGGGCTCAGACGCATCTTGGAGCAGAGAAATAGCTGTTCTTGACAGGTCGAGTGGGAAGTCCCATCTCTTCATCACCCAGTTTTTTACACCCTGCTCCCTAGATATCTTTGCTTTTATTTCTTTTCTTCCCAAACTGAAGAGTGCTCTTGGTGTTCAGTGGGTTGTGGCCTCTGAAGCTGGTGAGGCTTTTGTCTATGCTCAGGGGTAAGCCTACTATTAATACTGAAGCTTGGATGGATGTTTGTGTTGGGGATTCAAGGATTTCTCTTACTACAAAGCAGTAATTTTTTTGTGGAATGATTATTTTTTTCTTTCCCCTTTCTCTCCCCTCTCCCCTCCCTCGTTCCTCCTTTCTTTCCTTTCTTCATTTCTGCAAGCCTTGTTTACGGGTCTCCTTTGGTTTCATTTTAACCATGCATCCTTTTGGATTCCTCCAGCTGTACTTAGTCCATATCAGTCTGCATTGGTTCCTTTCCATCCCCCTCCCCATGAGGGAGGATGAGTAGGATTTATGAAAGGATAAAGACAGAGTCCTTGTTCTGAACAGGTCTTGATTTTCATAATCTCAAATCCAGTCTCTAGAAAATGCTCTCACTGGTAGAACACTTGTGTTTAGAACCTGTATATATTCTGAACGCTCATTAAATATGAGCTACTTATTGGAGAGTATTTTGTTTGAAAGGGTGCCTTTTTGCTTGATTAGCTTCTAAGGCTGTTCAGATCAGTCCATTCCACACTTGCCTGTTCTTGAGTCCGGCTTTCTGGGGTCATGCTTCCTTGTGGGTCATGCTGTGTTTCACGTTCCATATAACCACAGCTGGGTTGGTGGGTTGACAAAAGCAGTCACCTTTGGCTCTGTGTCTGGAGTGAGTATGTCCTGCCCTAAGACTCTTAATCACTGCTTTTTCTCCCTCATTTCACTGTAGTTTCTAAAGCCTGGGTAGGGACATGGAGGCTTTTGAATCTTCTTTGTTGTTTTTGATCTGTGTTATGAGTTCCAGGAACGTCTCTAGCCACCGTTCGGATCCTCTGGTGACTGTCCTGGTGACAGGACTTGTTAAACAGAATATGGAGCCATTAAGAGTAAAAAGATCCCAAAAAATCTATTTTAGTTATTTTTAGAATTAACATTAGTTCAAGGGGTGAGTGAAAAAATAGGGAAGATGGTGGGAGAGAGATTTGGGAAGTCTGTAAAGCATGTCGTGCCACCTCAGATGTTTCTAATTATTGATGCTTCTAAAACAGAATCTCCTGTCTACATATGCTGCTTGGTTATGTGGGAAGTGCCTCCTGGATGTATTTTAAGAAAAAAAAATGGGAAACTCATTGTTCCAGATTCTTGGGAATTCAATCTAAGATTGGAGGATAAAAGACACTGGGTGGGAGAGGCAAAGTGCGACCCTTGGAGACACTGTCATACTAGCTTGTGGCAGCTCCCTGTTGCTCTGTTGGGCTTTTTCCTAGTTTGAGGCCTGGGGAAAAAACAGTAGTCAGTAAAGATACTTGTTCACTGCCCATTGTCTTAGATCTCTCTCATCTAGGATTCTACTCTCACCCTTTACAATCTTATTTTGTCAGCCTATAAAAGTCAAGTCTGTCTCAAGCTTGAAATTGCCAGGTTCTTGCCTGGTGTGGGTATTAGAGGTCTGTATGTGAACTTGTAGAGAAGATCGGAGGGGAACCTGGCCTTGGGGCCTGTTAGCCATTAATCATTTTCCCCACTTCTTTGCCCTCTTAGACTGAGAGCCCATGTTTTCTGTGTATTTCTGAAGAAGATAGCTGTCCAGTCCTCCTCGCTTTCTGCCTTATTACCGAATCTTGTGGTGGTCTCTCCCTCTTCCTTGTCTCTAACTTATTTGCAAAGAAAGACATCAGCCCCGCATAGGTTCCCTGTGGTTCAGCCCCACAGAAGCAGATGCCTGTATAGCCGAGACATGAGATGAGCCATCTGATACGTTAGAAATTAGTATGGGAACCCTGTCAGCCAGAGCTCTCCATCTCAGCACTTTTGAGGAAGGCTGTCCTTGTCTTGAAGGTCCAGCCAATGTGGAAACAAAGCAGAGGCAGTTTCCCAGCATAAGATACTGGAGTCTTTGAGGGTCATGGGTGACAGAGGCCCTGGCTACATGCCTGATGTCTTGTTGGATCATGTTTGCACAGTGAATAGCCATGGGGTACATTTTGTGCTCAGCTTATGAAATTTGACCCACGGGGCCTTGAAGTTATTGTAGAGAAGTCTTGGGGAATGCGTGTATGTGTGTGCATGTATGCTCACACGTGAGATAGGTGCCTCTGCTAGAGATGATGTGACTGTTATAATTGAATTGAGCTGTTAACTATCTTCCAACCATTTCCTTTAGCCTTGACTCAAATATAGTGTAAAGGCATTTCTTTATGGGCTTACTTTATTCTGAATATGTGTCCACGCGTTTGTTTGCCTTAAGGAAATACTCTGCTTTGTAATCTCCATGGACATCTACTTCAGTGACTGATAAAATGTTGATGGTGTTTAAGTGGGAAATGTTTAGTTCAAATAGCTAGAGATCTATGAGCCAGAGCCATTGAGAGTTATCTGTTATCCTTACTCAGATGGAGAATGAAGTGTGTGTGTGTGTGTGTGTGTGTGTGTGTGTGTGTGTGTGTGTGTGTTCGTGTTCTCAAAGAATGTGTGAGACACTGTATGTGTGTATGTAGAGAAGATTACTCATGTAAGGAAAAGAATTAAGGATAATGGAAGGCAGGCTTCCCACTGTCAGAAGGGATGTATAAATGTGGAAAGGAAGAAAACTACATCAGCCCTGTAGTGTTGGAATGGGGTTTTAGTACCTTTGTGAACTCATGGTATGTTGGTTCAGGTTCTCCAAAAAACTGATGCCAAGACAGGATGAAACGGACAAGAGGTTAATTAGGGAAAATTGAGGGGAAATGGGAAGGGAGCTGGAGGAGGCTGTGAATGCCTAACCTCTGGAAAAGGGAGGGATGGAAGGTTGAATTGGAAAAACCTAAGCTGGGGCTGTGGGCAGTTGTAAGAGTTTCAGCAAAGGTGATAAGGAGTCCTCAAAGCCAAAGCTGCCTGTCAGAGGAGTCCCAGGTCTCTCAGCAATAGGCCTGCCTTAGTATTTCCACTGCACCCAGTCACTGGCTAGAAGCAGCTGGTGGGAAGCATAGCCTTGGCAGAAACAGTGATGGGTTTCAGAGCATAGCAGCTGGGCTGTCAGTCAATTATGTTTCCTGCAGTCAGAGATCCGAGAGGCACGTTTTCATGACTGCCACACATGGTTTTCGGTAGTTATAGATATAGAAATAAATGTATGGAGATAAAAATGTAAATGTGGACTACTTGGATAAATGACTAATTTCAGAGCTGCAGAAAACAGTGGAAGATAAGCCTGGAATGCATTGTGCCCGAAAGCAAGGAAGTGCTCAGAGAATGACAGGACACAGGAGCCAGCTTGACTTGGCTCCCACTGGCCAAATTGGGAAAAATTTCAGCATCAGAATTAAAAATGATGGTAGTGGATTATATGACCCTTTAAATAAAATATTTCATGGCCGTATACCTATACAAATCAATAAATGAATAACTTGGGAGTTTGATGAAAATTACATAGTTCAAAGTGTCTCTTTTCAGTATCTATTATAAAAAGGAAGAAAGTAACTTTACAGTGGAGAAGCCTGGTAGACACTGCCTGAATCACGTGATCAAAATGAACATTATCTGTAAATTACACATCATTTCAAAGGAAGCCATGGGAACAGCACAGCATCACTTCTGTGACATTCCTGCCGAAGATACATAACTTGCCTCTGATCATAGAGACATCAGACAGGCCAAAATTACTGGCCTATACTCTTGAAAAGTTTCAAGGTCGTGGTAGACTAATCATGGTAGACCGTTCCAGGCGGAGGAGACAGGACAACAAAATGCAACACCTGATTCTGAGCTAGATTTGGTTTCCCCTAAGTTCTCTATTGGGACAGTTGGCAACATTTGAGTAGGGTTGTGGGTTAGATGGCAGTACTGTGTCCGTACTGATATCCTGCCTCAAGTCTATTTTCTGATTATGTCGGAAGATGTCCTGGTTTGTAGGAAATGCACACTAAAGGTTTTGGGGATGGTGGTATAACAGGTCATTTACCCTCAAACGAATCAAAGGTTGGCATGTTCTTTGTTACTGTATGTGCAGTTTTTCTGTAAGATTGTTTTAAAACTACCCCCTCCCCTCCTCTCCCACACTTTTAAGTGATCTAGGTAATTTTAATCAGTTATCTGATCTATCCATGTATTGATTATTACTTCCAATCTTGGGTTTGGGGCGTAGGGATGGGGAAGGCAGGCAAAAGGTATGATCAGATAATTACAGCCTACTGTGACTGAAATCTACGTTAATCCTATTCTCATATATGGGCACAGAACACCTTTTCTCCAGGTTGGCAGAGTATACTACCCCATGGTTTCAAAGGTATCTTATGAGAAAGCATGAACTTTTTGCAACCTGCTTGCTATGGAAATGAGTGGGCGGGGAGGATGTCAACTACTTGGAGATCTTTTGAGAAAGCTTACAAAGTCCCACGTTGCTTGTGTTTTTATCAGGAACATCTGATCTTGACTAGTGGAAACAGTTCACTTCTCATATAACCTAAAATTCTCCTTGAGTTTGAAGAAGCATTTGAATCCCAGCACTAATTCTCTTTGTGTTTCTAGCTGATACAGAGAGAGATGATTTCCTGTTAGACCTCCACTCCAAGGCTGTTAGGTCGGTCCCTTTTTGTACGCTGATTGTGAATTATCCATTCAAGCCAGACATGTATAATTAGAGTAGAATTACTGATACACTCAAGAAAGCAGAACTTATAAATTTATCTAAAGCAGCATAATGTCATGGCACATAATTTAATGTTCTCTTTTCTTACTGGGCAACTAATGAATACACTGGTGTTGAGTTCTGAGCCATCTTTGGCCGGGGGAGATCTCCTGACCTTTCATTAGTGGCCAAAAGAAATGAATGAGAGAGTCAAGTACATGGATCTAGGCTAATTCCATTTTAGTTGTCTCCCTTTCATTCTCTCTCTTTTTTTAAAATTTATTTTATTTTTGGCTGCATTGGGTCTTTGTTGCTGTGCGCGGGCTTTCTCTAGTTGTGGCGAGCGGGAGCTTCTCTTGCTGCGGAGCACGGACTCTAGGCACGTGGGCTTCAGTAGTTGTGGCACGTGGGCTCAGTAGTTGTGGCTTGCGGGCTCTAGAGTGTAGGTTCAGTAGTTGTGGCACACGGGCTTAGTTGCTCCACGGCATGTGGGATCTTCCCGGACCAGGGCTTGAATCCGTGTCCCCTGCATTGGCAGGAGGATTCTTAACCACTGTGCCACCAGGGAAGCCCCCTTTCATCCTCTTTAAATACAAGTGTTAGATAATGGAGAGGAGAATAACAAAAGCTGGGAAGGCATGTAGAAAGCTTTTGTCCTTAATTCTATGCTGGGCAAGCTTGGCTAATAAATGCTTAGGATCAGAAATAATGTTCCAGTGCTGTATTTCCAAAATGATCAGATGTTTTTCTCATACTTGGGTACAGAGCAAGAAAGACACGGCCCTTGCCCTCTTAGACTTCGTAATTTCAAATTGGAAGATAGATGATGAATTAATTGTAATATGCTGTGATGTCACAGGGGAGCATGCACCAAGAAGAAAATACATGTGGTGTGATTCTCACATGCCTGGCTCATAGGAGGGGCCCCATAATAATGTCTGTCATTGTTTCCTGTGTTTTTACTCTCCATGCTGCTGAGTACTAGCATCGCAACCATTCTTCCAGGAGAAGTCTGTATTTAGGGAAAAGAAGCTAAGGGAATATGGCTCACACTGAAGCTTGGGAGGGAAGGTGGTGGGCAGGTTGTGGAGTGTAGAATCTGCGGCTCTAACTGGTTTGTAGACATTTGCTGGCAGGATCCGGAGGGCGAGAACCCTGCAGGAGAGGGAAGGGTTGTGCCCTTGGTTCTCTGCTGGCCACACAGGAACTCAGTTCAATACTGTGTGGCTTCCCTGGTGGCGCAGTGGTTGAGAGTCCGCCTGCCGATGCAGGGGACATGGGTTCGTGCCCTGGTCCAGGAAGATCCCACATGCCGCGGAGCAGCTGGGCCCGTGAGCCATGGCCGCTGAGCCTGCGCGTCCGGAGCCTGTGCTGCACAACGGGAGAGGCCACAACAGTGAGAGGCCCGCATACTGCAAAAAAAAAAAAAAAAATACTGTGAATTGACTGGAGCAGAATTAACCAGGGTGGATCGTTAAACATTTGTGCTATTTTGCTTAGTATTCTCTAGCTTTTCATATAGAAGCTTATTTGTGTGAATTCTCCCTCTTCTGCCCTGTCATTCCAACTTTCTCCTCCAGACCCCACGTGTTGACTGTAAAATGTCAGTGCACCGTTATTCCAAAGGCAGTAGTACCAAACGTGTCTTTGTTCTTCTGGCATTTGCAATCACTAAGCCATCTCAACCTGTCACAGGTGGGCTCATCCCCATCTTCTTTCTGACCTCTTGGTGGGCGGAGCCTCTCTCCTGCCCTTTCAGGCCTTTGGTGACACCCTTAGTTAAATTCTCCCCATACAGCATCATCTGCAGCTGCTGATTTGGGGCTGCTGGCATTCTCCACACTGCCAAACCCAGCTCTGTGATAATGACAGCGTTTGCCAGCACGCTTATGCAGTGACTCAGGAGACAGGGTGGCCAGCAAAGCAGCCTCTTTGTGGGAGTGGATTTTGAGAAGTGCTAATTCCGTGGCAGTTTGGAGATATTAATATCGTGCTGGCAGTAGATAAGCAGGCAGCAGAGGGGCACATAATGAGAATCAGCCACAGCATCTTTTCCTCCTTTATCTACCCGCACATATCCCCGCTCCCCTTTTTTAAAGTAAATCCCTGGGTTTTGATGAAGAGAACCTTTAAGTGGCTTAAACATGCCTATAGACCGCTTAGCCTGGCTCACTGCATCCCCGCAGTCTGAGAGTCTAAGAACCACTAGAGTTAACTGCATTCCCCAGTGACACTAAATCGTAGCATATGGTACAGTAGCCTATTGCTTACCGTCCCTCCTCCCTAAAGGGCAGCTCACCAGATGGTCTGAGTGGGGCCTTTGGTGTAATTACGACAGACACAAAGAAAGACATAACCGCCGCTCTCCCCCAGTGATATTATGCCTCTTGTTTTGCAGTACTTGGCTACAGGTAACTTGAAAATTTGTTTTCGCAGTTTCATTTCTGCCCATCAAAGATCCTTTTCCACTTTGGGGCGGGGGGAACCATGGAAATCGCTTCGTTAGTTGTCTGAGCGCCATTTCCAGTGTACTCTTCTGAGTAGACGGAAGCCACTCACAGTGGCCCCACTTTCTTATTCTAGTGAAGAAAAGATTCAGCACGTTGGAGAAATTTTTTTGAAGCAGGATTCTAATCTGAATATCCTGTGGTCCTAAAAAGACTGTTGGGAGTATTGTTCCAAAGCTGGTCAACACAAGGTTTATACTTTTTGCTTTGTTTCCAGGACTCGTGCAATTTTTTAAAAAGATCTTTCATTCCACCCCAATGCCTGCCCCCCCACCCAATTCCTTCCTAGCCTCACCTCCTCCAAGCCCCCTTTGGGTTCAGGGGAGAGCCAGTGTTTTGGGAGTTCTGATGAGAAGAGACACACTTTGAGTGTTACGTGAAACCAGTGTTCCCAACATTGCCAAACTGGAACACGGTATTTTCTAGTTCCAGTATAGGCTAGAAAGGAGATTTTGAGAAATTTAGGTCATGCTTTTATGTGCTTTGTTTTTTTTTTATCTGCGTGCCTGATATTTTAGAGCAGACTTTTCTTGAGGGTAGTGGCTTGTTTATAACATTCTGTAAATAGCCCTGCGTAATGTGGGCTTTTTACAGATATTTTCTGCCAGGTTTTATGTATGGATTGATATAGCATCTGACTGTACTAACCAGAAAAATGCTGAGCCAGGGGACTTGGTTATTCCTCCTTTTTATTTGGATTTCTAGCTTAGCAACTCATTGGGCTTGAAATCCTTGGCTTCTCCCTCCCTCTGCCAGGATGCGTTAAGACCTCCAGGTGCTAACTTATTATTGCTGTTGACTGAGCCCCACATGCACCTCGAGTGCTCACTGACCTATCTTTTCTGTTGCAGAAACATTGCCGAGGCCCTTGTCAGCAAAGGTCTGGCCACGGTGATCAGATACCGGCAGGATGACGATCAGCGGTCCTCTCACTATGATGAACTGCTCGCCGCCGAGGCCAGGTGAGATGCATAATTTAAATTAAAGTGAACGCCTTGGGTCCCAGGGCCCCACTTCTTTCTTTCCCGCTGTCCTGCCCATCCCTGAGCAGAATGCGACAGAAAACAACATGCTGAGAAAGCTTGTATTCTTTTATTATTCCAGCTTTTCCCCATCAAAAGAAAAGGGACCTCACTTCAAACTCGCAGTCTAACCTTGGTTAAACACTCTTGGGCCTGTATATTTTTAAATCTGCAAAATTTAGGCATATATTGTATATGATCTTCCTAGTAGATGCTGTAAAATGAACGACAGATGAGAAACTTCTACGTGGAATATTTTTATCTCCACCATCTTTTCCTTCCCTGGGACAAACAGTGGAGCCCTGCTTACTGTGCAGGACGTTTGCCTCGGGTTCTTCCCTCCAGAGGCCTCTGCTGCCCGGCCCCTCCCATTTGTCACCTCTAGACCTTTTGTCATGTACAAAGGAAATGAAAACATTTATTAGGAAATGAGTTTGCGTTTCACACTTCTGACAGCTGGCAGGAGAGCGTTTGTGAGAAGCCCTGTGACATTTTCCTTTTGTCCTTCATCCCCATGGCTGGTTGCCCCAAGGACATGCGTGCTGCTCAGCAGTATTTCTTACCAGGAGTTCCTCAAGGCTCTTTCTCACGGGGCCTTCTGTCACTGGGCAGTGCTGGGAACCAAGCGATTCCTCCAGCCTTCCCAGGAAACAGAGCCAGAACTCGGTGATGATCGCTGTTCTGACTCGGAGAGCTTAGCGGACTGCTGGGCTCAACCAAAATGTATCCATTGTTTCAAAGTGATTGCAGGCGTTTGCCTCACGCAGACGTTTTTCTGTGACCTAGGACTTAGTTTGTTCTAGAAGTTTGGTAATTGCCAGCTTATGCTCCACGGTTAGAGGAGGAATGGGTTTGAGCACATGCTGTCTGTACTTTAGACTTTGTCATTGAGATCACTTCTCTTGCTCTTTGGCCCAGACCGTTGCCCTGATATGTGACATTTACCTCTAACATCATGTCACATCCTGATGGATAGGGCATCTGTAGAATGTCACACAGAATGTCAGCTAAGAAAGCAGTCTGTCAGGTTGCTGTGGCTTTTTGGATTCTTTCCTGTTTGCTTTTCCCAGTAGGACCTAAGTCTTCAGCACAAAGTTCAGTACTTTGGTTGCTTGAGGCTCATTCATGTCTAGTGTAAAATAATATGATGTATAGTCCATAACTGGTGTTTCTCTTCAATCCTTTCTCACTTCCTTATTCTTTTCTCCCTGCCTATATTATCACTAAGTCAACTGGGCTGAAAGAACCCATAGTGGGAAATGTGGCTTCACATCTGTGACTACTATTTGATGATCTTGGTATTCTAGGAAATGGGCAATGATTAGACTGTTCTTTAGGTGGGATTTGGGGGGTGGGGGGTGGGGAGGTTCGTTCTGGGCATGCTCAGTCTGATCTGGTGGCAACTTGGGGAAGCGGTTATGTATTCCCAGTGTAGCAGGAGCACTTAGCAATACAGTGGGATCTAGAGTCCCATTTTCTGCCCTGGGTTCACTCTGCCACTGGTGAATGTTTAACTCTGATAGGCAGGTAAGCGTGAAAATAATTTGCCTAGCTGCTCTGGAAAGTGAGGCCACACGAGGCTCTCTTATTATGCTGTTGTGCTACAGTGTTTAACGAGGAGGCAGAGATAGGTGACATTTTTTAGGTTTTAAAAAGAAAACAGCCTTTTTAGTCTGGTACTCATTTGGAGCTGATAGAATGTAACAAGACACTTGCCTGTTAAAGCAGTGAGTTGCCTAGAGATAATTGTGTCGAGCCACTGCTTTCAGACGGATGGTGGAAAAACTGGCTCCAAAGTCATTGCACTGCTGCAGGTAGAGTAAACGGAGAGAAATTAAGCACTTCCCCTGGCCAGTGAGTCATTGCGCCATTGCCATGAGGCAGTACACATCTTAGAAAGCTTTCGGAGAAGTGGCCCGCGTGGCCTGCGAATGAGTCCTCCTTGGGAGCGGTGCTGTCCACAAGCCCGATGCCAACCCCAGCGAGAAAGACCAGAACATCTGCCAGATACGAATGGTGGCCTTATAGCCATTGAAGACTATTTGCAGTGCAGAATGCACCCCCATTTTTGGGAAAATGATAGTTGACCTCACTGCAAGAGCACCTCTTCTCTGACACTGCTTTATTTTAGGTCGCCTTCGGTTTGAAGCACTCTGGCCCCTATGAGACATTCCCTGTGGTTTTTTAAAAAAATTATTTATGTATGTATATATATATATACGTATGGCTGCGTTGGGTCTTCGTTGCTGCGCTCAGGCTTTCTCTAGTTGCGGCAAGCAGGGGCTTCTCTTGCTGCGGAGCACGGACTCTAGGTGCGCGGGCTTCAGTAGTTGTGGCATGTGGGCTCAGTAGTTGTGGCTTGCAGGCTCTAGAGCGCAGCCTCAGTAGTTGTGGCACACGGGCTTAGTTGCTCCACGGCATGTGGGATCTTCCCGGATCAATGTGTGTCCCCTGCGTTGGCAGGCAGATTCTTAACCACTGCGCCACCAGGGAAGCCTTCCCTGTGTTTTTACATGCTGCTTCTGCCCCTTATCCTACCTGTCCAGTGAATATGATCTGAGTTTAGGGTTGTTTTCCTCTAGATGGATGAGCTATATTTTTTTCCAGTCGACCCTGTAATTATTACGCCCCTGTCCATGCGGTCCCTCCACCTCCCAGCCGAGTGCCCTCTGCAGATCTCATTAGCAAGTTGTTTACTCCTTTCCTTGGCCCTGAATAGAAGCCCTAAACAAGAATGGCTTTGCTGTTGACCCCAAGTCTTTCACCGCTTGTACTGTCACTTAACTGTCTTTTGTTTATCATCCTTCAGCCACTTTTTAAACTCCAGTGATTGTGTACTGAACCAAACCAATTTGAATTAATTTCCCAAGTAAAATTTCTTGAGGTGCTGCATCTAATGCTTTAGCAAAGGCCAAATTAATAACATCTGCTGTGTTCCTGGCAAGTCACTCATCCTGGAACTCTTTTGGTCAGTGATAAGTGGGTGAACGTAACATGGCAAGGCCAGCATCCGCTTGAGTCCCTGCCCACAGGGATGGCGATTCCAAGAGACTTCTTTGTCTCTGTCCCCTGGATGCCTGTTGTTCTCTCTGGTTATCACTAGTGATCTCGGCCGTGGTGCCCAGTGCCCTGCCATTGACTTTGCTTTCCGGAGCACTGCTTGGCCATTAATCCTTTAAGAGAACGTTGTAAGCTTTGGGGAAAGGGCAGCCTGTGAACTCTGTCTTTTCGGGTCAGCCAGCTGCCTGCGTGGGAGTTGATGAGCTTTCTCAGGGCTCTGCAGCTGCTGCTTCCTCTGCAAGGGGGTATGATCTGCCAACCTTTCTCAGATCATCTGATGGGAGCTCAGGGAATGACGTGTTAGGCGTGCGTTGGGAGACCGGGTGAGACAGAAGAGGAAGACGAATGCCAGTTTGCAGCTGCCTATGCTTTCAGGCGTATCCACCTGCCCACCAGAAAGGAGCTCATCATACCCCCTCAGCAGCTCTGTTTCGTGTGCCTGACCCTTCTCAGTGCCTTCATTCAGATGCCTGTCTGCTTTTGGGAAACCCTCTACATGCCTCAAACACATGGCGCATCTAGAGGAAGCCACATCTTTCTTGTTTAAAGGATAAATGAACCCCTAATTCCCGACAGGCGGCCTTCCTTTCTAGTTCACTTGTCTATCATCAGCTGCCTCTTCCCTCCTTACCTTGTGTCCTGGCAAAATAAAGCGATGGCACTTTTGTGTGTATTTTTGAGCCTTGCTTCTCTGTGGGCTCCATTGAAAAGCCCTTGCTTGTGTCCCAGTCTTCTGAGAGCTCCAGTGTGTCCTCCATATTCGTAGTAAAAAGAACTTAGGTACAGCTGGACCACACTTTCTGATGACACTCCTGAACTTGGTATCCCCCTTTTAGGGGCATCATGTGGACTCCTTTGGCAGTATGTCACATTTCTTTTCTGCACCGTTCTAATTTTTCACCCCCATATTGACTTCCCAACATTTCCCATTCTTGTTTGACTTCAGTGTTTCTCAGCCAGCGGGCCGGCTGCTTTGTCTGTCTTGATGAGTGTTCTAAGCTTAAGGCGGGGCTTTGACTCCTACAGAGAATCTCATATTCTTCTGAGGTATTTCCAAGATCCTGAGCCATTATGGGGACCCTTCTTATTTTCTACGGTATTACACAGTCTCTCAAACTCTGTGTATTTGATATAACACATCCTGTTTGATTTTAAACAGTACAGAATGTGAATTCCCCTAGCATTCTACAGGTCTTCCTGGTGGGCTTTTGTTGAGCTCATTATAGACACTAAAGATAAGCTGGTAATGCTTGGAATCAAAGCCTGGCTGTGTGCCCTGTTTCCCTTGGACATCCCGACCTGTAGGATATCATCTGTCTGCATTCACCTAAAGCTACTTTATATTAAAATGTAATATTTGAAGGTTTCCTAGAAACCATTAGTCTGTGATTCATTGCAGGAAAATACAGGCGTTGTTAGTTCAGAAGTTGGGCTTTATTCCTTTAAGGTACCCTTTAATTCTAAGATTTTGTGATTTCAAGATAGAATGTATATATTCAGAAAAGAAATTTATGCCCCGGCTAGACAGTGGGAAAGCAGTTGTATTGAACAACCTAGGGTCTGAGCAGATTTAAATGAATCTAGATTCATTCTGGACGTACAGAATGAGGTTAGGGTTATCTCAGGAGAAGAGAAAAGGGCAGGCTGTGTCTTTTCCTGTGTGTTCTCTTTCTTGCCACGCACACTGCAGATTAAGGAAACTGTGGTGTTGTCCTCCCTCTTGGAGAGGCAAGCGTGAGCCTGCCCTGGCTCAGCTCTGCCTGCGCTCCGAGTCCTCCCTGACCCTGCAGGGACCTCCTGTTTCTGATTGAGTGAACCTTGCAACTTCCCTTTTCTTTAAAAACAAAAACAACTAGTGCTCCTGTCTGCTGACTTTTGCATCTCCAATCTCCAAACCCTGTAAACGCCAGCCCTTCATTAAAATCCTATCAGATTTCTTTTGCTTTTACCCAACTTGGTTGACAGCGCCCTCCCTATTGTAGAATTCTCTCTGCTTGTACCTCTAGGAAATCTGTGTTGGCATTTCCATCACAGACTTTGATCAGAAGGCTATAAACTTGTTGGTAACTCTTCCCTAGGCCAGTACCTGTAGTCATTATTAAGAGGGAAACTGTTTCAAGTACAAACCTCTCTTGTTGTTGCAGTTACTGGGTCTGCATTGGGCTTACTGACTTCCATGCTCTGGTAGCAGTGAACTGTAAATGTATTTTGCATTTTTATAATACCACTGGGAGAGAGGTATGCTTGATTTCCCACTCCTGATTGAGCCAGAGCAGCTCCACTTTTTTTTTTTTTCGGAATTTTCCCACAATATTTTAATAGGTGGAGGAAAAAAATGACTTGTGCATAAAAAAACACAAAACTTTTTTTTATAGGGTCTTTCCTATCCGTGCCTTCAACTTAACTGGCATTTACAATGCTGTTTATGAATGAAACGTGAAGACTTACCAGCATTTTTTTTGCTCTCTGTTGCTTTAATTGGAAGAGGTCAGCATTACTGGCTTGACACTGTTCTGACTTGTGAAATGCCTTGGTATGAAGCAGGTTTCATCTTCCTACCAATCCGGTGACAAAACTGGTGTTGAGGTTGGGTCTGTGTTTTGAAAATTTGAAACTAATATATCCTATCACAATGTATAGACCAGTTAGAATTAACCAGTTCTCCAAGAAAACAAATCATTCCTCTAATGGGAACAGTTGTTCAAGGCTGGTTTTCTCTTGCACGTGATGGCTTTGCATTCATTCCTTTTCATTCCAGTTCTCTTTAGTGCACCCTGGGTCCCAGGTGGTGAAGAAAAAAGACAACAGACTCAGGCCTTACAAAGCATGCAGTCTCAGAGGGACACACGCTGAATAACTTGAATAGGGCCTCTGGGTGTTGCTATTTTTCCTATTCTCTTTTCTTACCTGTTTTCTCAGCCCCTCCTCTTTTTCTCCCTCTGCATCATGAACACTGCCTGCCTTATATCTTTTTTATTCCATCTCTTCACTTCTATTAAATTTTCCCATGAGGGCATCTCCCTGAAATTCATCTCTTCCATCCAGCCTCTGTTCTTCTCAATAGTTTAATGGTACAGCTTTAATAAACCAAGATTTCTCACTTTCAATCTAATGACCTGAACCAAGTGAAAATTCTCTTTGCATAAAACTAGATCCTACTGAATACTGTTAAAAACAGAGCTTTGATTTGAAGTTTTTCTCTTTCCTTCACTGTTGAATTCCTGTAGCGCCAGAGTGCGGTTGGATTTTTGTAGGCCAGGCATTATAGAAAGCTGGAGTTGGGTGAATTATCTGCTGCCCTCTTCACCCGGCTGTGTTACATCATGCTGGTACAAATGGGAGGCCAGCATGAGAAAGGAGCCTGGTCTTTCTGTTCAGTATCCTAATGGCTTCTTTTCTTCCTTAACCCTAGAAGTGCACTCCCCGCTAGATTTGGGGCTTGCCCTTGCCCTTGCCCTGGTGGCACGGCCAGAGGTTGCTAATGAGATTCAGCACGTGTCAGTGTTGGGGGGCGTTTCACTGTTGGGGAGTAGGGTACATCAGCTCCTGCAAGTGGATGTGATAACAGGAAAATGCATTAAAAGAGCTGGTGTGGGGAAGTGATTTGACGATACAGCTGAATGTGGGGAAATTTAGCTTTTCCCTTTCTTCAGAAGAGATGATGCACTCAACATCCAAATAGCAGTAATCAATCTGCATTTAAGGCAGCACAAATGGCCACTTCTGGAGAGCTGTATAATATCTCCATTTCCAAATAGTTTTCTCTTTCAGGATATTAAGAGGCTCTGTTCACTCTTCATCCTGTCTTTCCTCCCCACTCCCAGTTCCATCTGATACAACTCAAACTGTGAGGCTCGTCTTGATGACTACTGTGAGGGGTTTGGGGTAAAGTCAGAAGCCATTAGCTTTAGCTCCTGTGTTGTACACAAGATGTGGGTAGCTCTATAGGTCATGGTCAAATAATGAACTCACAATAAGAAGTCCTCCTTGCCCAGTCTTTCCTGTAATTATTAATCTGCACTCGTTGTGTTCTTTCAGAGGAAGTTGTTCTAGACTAACCTTCCTAATTAACTTGGTCCCCCCTCTCCACCCAGCTGTGACCGTTTGTCCACAGCACCTTGTCTGTTCTCTACCAGCTCACTGTTCTCGGCTAAAAGGCTCTAGTTCCTCTCACACAAGCCCTAAGTATTTGAGGTTTCAAAATATTTCCAACGTATTTCAAAATACATTTGAAGATTATCATACTGGGAACATAATTTTAATCCCAAATAAGTTATAACAATAAAGTGATAACATTTGACCCTTGACATTTTTGAATGTCTCATAACTTGACTCCCTAAACCACTGGTACCCATAGGATGGTCCTCAGACCAACAACGTCATTTTCACCTGGGAACTTGTTAGACATGTGAGTCCTCAGGTGTCCCCACATCTCCGCTGCCCCAGACCTACCGAATCAGAAACTGGGGTTGAATTCCAGCAGTCTCTTTTCCTGCGTCCTTCAGGTTGTTCTAATGCGCATGAAAATTTGAGAACCACTGCCCTAAACAGTTCTTTACCACTGTTTTGTTTTGTTTTTGTTTTTTAAGAAAAAATCAAAATGTGTGTCCTTTTTACGGCACATTAGTAATTTAATAGTTGGAATTGTAACCATGTGTAAAAGGTAATAGAGACTAAGGCATGGAATGGATAAGCTTTAGATCCCTTTGGATTTCTGTCCTAGCTATGCCTTCCCTGCCAGCCATACTTGTTCCTCACCCAGCCCATTGAATAGTTCTGTATTCCTTCCCTGTGACTCCTCTTTCCCCTTCCTCATACCCTGCGTTCATGGCTTTTGAACTGAATTCCTTCTGAGTAGCCTCTACCATCTTAAGGGTTTCTGTGCTTGCTTGATTTGCCTCATCTGCGGTGTCAGGGGGCTGAGTGGGTCGGAGAGCTGAGTGTCTATCACAGATATCCCTATCCTACTTGGAAGTCTCTCCAGAGGACTGTAGTTCAAATAATTAATCACCGATACATCAGTGCACAGAATTTTATAGCTACTTGTGAAGGGGAAGTCTCCTTCGTAGCTTCCTTTCATTTGTAAGACTCTTAGCATCTACATTTCTTGTAAACTCCCTCATGCATATGTTATCTCCTCAGCTGCCCCTGACTCCCCTCCTCCAGCTCTGGGCCTGGAAGTTGAGAAGGCTTACTTCCCATGCCTCTTGCTTCTGCATCAAGTTCAGAGAGCCAGATCTCAAGTGGATGGCAGTGAATCTTTTCCAGCAGGTCCCTGTAAGTGTACTCACATCGGAAAAACCATTTTTCCCAGCAGTAAGCCTGTTGCGTCTTTTGACTGAGGAAAAAGCATTAAAATGTTCTCTAATTTATTCATTTTACAGTAACAAACATCAGGTGCATTGGGGGAGAAAACAAAAATGTGTGGTCTAGTGGGGTTTTGGATGAGCTAGTAAATAATTGCAAGTATAATTATAAGCATGGAGATACCAGTGGGTACCTGGGAAGGAGCACCTAAATCAACGGGTTTATCCACAAATAGAGTCCACGAGGCAAGGCGTGTTCTGTCTGGGTTCTGTCTGGGTTGCCTTGGGAAAGGGAGATGGGAAACAGGAATAGTGCTTTGCTGACCTATGACACAGCCATTCCACTTCTATGAATTTATTCTAAGGAATAATTAGGGAGGTGCCTGACAGTTTAAGAGTTATTCCTTTGGCATTATTTATAGTACCGGAAGTATTATACTGGACTATTAACATTCACATAAATATCTAGCAGTAGGCAATTGATTAAATTATGGAATGTGCATCCATATTATGGACTTATGTGCAGTTATTCAAAATGATGTGATAAAACTAATAACACAAGGAAGTGTTCATTTAGTTATTGTTTCTGGGGGAAAAATCAATCGCCAGACTTTTCCCACAATTTAAGTGGGTGGGTATGTGTATATAAACACTTAGAAATTTTGTTAATGATGCTTTTATCTTGGAATTGAATTACGCATCGTTCTTTCTCCTACTTTTTCTCTGGCTCTGTGTTCCTGTATTGTCTCTGTGATCAAGACATGAAAAAATTTGGGACTTCCCTGATGGTCCAGTGGTTAAGACTCCGCGCTTCCACTGCAGGGGATGTGGGTTTGATCCTGGTTGGGGAGCTAAGTTCCTGAATTCTGCGTGGCACAGCCAAAAAATAAAAATAAATAAAAAGATATGAAAAAATTATAAAACCAGTGTCATTGAGGCAATTTTGAGTTGTCATTGCCTCTCATCTCATCTCACCTTTCTGCAGCCTTGTCCTCTCAAGAAGACTTTATTTATTTTTTATAAATTTATTTATTTATGGCTGCGTTGGGTCTTCGTTGCTGCACGCGGGCTTTCCTCTGGTTGCGGCGAGCGGGGGCTACTCTTCGTTGAGGTGCCCGGGCTTCTCATTGCGGTGGCTTCTCTTGTTGCAAAGCATAGGCTCTAGGCGCACGGGCTTCAGTAGTGGTGGCACATGGGCTCAGCAGTTGTGGCTCTCAGGCTCTAAAGCACAGGCTCAGTAGTTGTGGCACACGGGCTTAGTTGCTCCGCGGCATGTGGGATCTTCCCAGACCAGGGCTCGAACCCATGTCTCCTGCATTGGCAGGTGGATTCTTAACCACTGCGCCACCAGGGAAGCCCCTCAAGAAGACTTTAGACTGACACTGACCATTTCTACCTGCTCTAGTAGTCCTTTGGTCCTAAACTGGGACAGCGTGGTCTGCTTGTGTTTCCCATGAATCTAATATTGGGCTACCTCTTCTCTGGTGATTCTCTGCCGCAGAGCTCAGTTTTTCCCCCTCTCTTAACCTGAGCACAGCAGATCAGATGTCACACCTGGTGGAATAGCAGTGCGCCTTCGTTTCTTCTTATATTAGTTTTCGATGAGGTGGCCCAGAGTTCCTTGTTATTTGCTCCGCTGCCTCATAATACCTCCCGACTCATTAGTTCACCGACTTCCCGTTGACCACAGGACTCACTTTCCTCCTTTCCGTCTCTGTACTCTCCATCTTTTCTGTCTTATCAGTAATTCTGGTTTCGTTGAAAATGCAGCTGCATAAGGTCCACCCACCATTGTGCACCTGTGCCTGCTCTGCATCTCATTTTCCGAGTGTCAGGGCCTGGTTGCTTCCTCCCGCTGCCAAGGAACCAGTAGAAAGGCCAGAGGAAGTGTTCCTTTTTGCTGTGTTTCACTGCTGTATTCATCAGTATGTTCTGAAACACAATGAAAGCTTCTTTAGAAGTTTAGCAAGTTGCTCATTCTTTGTTCTGCTTTTTATCCTTTTCCATTGGAATTATTTTCCTTTCTCCTTAGTCATTTACCCTGTATTATCTAGTAGGTGTTTCTGACAATCCTGCCACTTGGTTCCATTTCACTGTTCATGGTGGTTGGAGCTTTGCTCGCATCACTGCCTTTCAGACTATTGACCATCTCCTCTAGCTGTGGGACTCTTGAAGAAGGGAATGAGAGGCTTTTGTCCTTGATGCACTTTTGCTTCTGCTCAGAGGCCAGGCTTTCAGCTCTTCTGCCTTGCCCCACTCCAAGTAGCAAAACCAAGATGTCTGCGACCTGGAGCATATATCGTGAACCTGCTCCTCTAGGAGAGCCAGCAAGCCTCACTCTTCTGCGCCCTACACTCAGTTGGCATTATCCATGTCTCCAATCTGAAATATCTTCACACTCTGCATTAGTCAGCGGGCATTTGTTCAGCTTTACTAGGCACACAGTAATTGAACTAGGTGACCCTGAGTTTAAAACTGTGTGACATAGCTCTGTGTTAAGTACCGTAACGAGTATTAAGGATAGAATTCTAACCCTCAGAGGGCCTGTAGTCTAGCTATAGAAATAAAGTGAACACACGGTACAATTTGAAAATACTGCATTGCAGTTTAAATTGCATGCTGAACTGAGTGATACATGTGCATGTACCCATTCACATCTATAATTCTGCCATTTCAAAGTAGTTCATAGACACTTCCAGTGTTCAAACAGCCCCCCAGCTAGGACCCCAGGTTAACAATTCCTACATGACAATTGTTTTATGATTTTGGTGAGGTGGTGGCTACTGATAAACTGTAATTCTTTTCTTTCTCTAGTGTGGATCTATAAAGACAGTGTAATGAATAACTTGCACGTAGGGGGCCTGGGGAAGATGGACCTAATTGAATTAGAAGGAGTAATGTGGAAATGGTGGGAAGACGTAAACTCTGGGGCCCATGAAAGCCAAGCATTATACTTTCCACCCGGTGGATGTCACAGGCTGGTGGTCTCTGTTATGGGTAGAAGTACGGGAGCAAAACGAACAAATCAATTCTGTGGAGAAGTCATGCAGCAGTAGTGTGCACTCTCAAAGGGGCTTGAGTGGATTGAAAATATTCCTGATGTTATCTTGGAATAAATTGGCGTGGGCCTGGCCCAAGGGGGCCAGTGAGCAAGAGCCAAGTGAGCACAGTTAGGAAGGAAGTTTTGGATGCAGACAAGGAAGCAGAAGCAGAGTTAAGGGACATTGTGGTTCCTGGTTACCAAGACAGTGTTGTTAAAGGGGAATATGATGAATTCAGGGCCTCCTGATCTTCCTCGTCATTTCCCTGCTACCCCTCTGTTGTATGCTTTCTGTCACTTTATTTTCTTTAGATGCCTTTATGTATGAAAGTGGTTCTTTTTGAACTGGGAAACTGTTGGAGTTCCCGTGCCCCAGGAAAATTCATATATATAATTCTACTACCATTTCAGGTTAGATAATAGGTATTCCCAGCATCCTACGTGAAGCTCACTTATGTCGCCAGGTTAAGAATTCCTCGTGTGGCAACTATTTTATGATTGGGATAAGGTTTAATCTAACCATACAGTCTTTGAACTTTTTTTGTAAACTCACAAAAATATTCAGAATAATAATCTATACATTGAAATTAAGGTCATGGCCTCTTTGTTGGCACAAGATGACTGACAACACAAGATGTCAGTGGTGCTAAGGCCTTTGCCTTGGAGAAGGTTTTCTGCCTGTGCAAGGGGCCCCAAAACCGAAGAGCAAACTGTTTCTTTGTATAAAGAGTGCTAGGCTCTAATTCTGTTGCACTAAGGTAGCGGGGCTAATCTCCCTTTAACAACCTCCCTGCCTGCCTTTGCAGAGTTGATGGTTTTTATCTTCTAGTGGGAAGGCAATAGTGTCTGAAGAATTTCAGACTTCGTTGGTTAAAGGGAATAGTTTTCCAGTGATCTGAATGGGGTTCCTCTTCCACGCTATAGCTTCTAGAAGCTTCTAGAAGCAACCTAGAAAGCTGAGTTTTCATCCCTCTCCTTTACTGTTACCTCTTTGTAGGTATGTGGACGTTACTCACTTTTCCTGGCTGGTGATGATTTCTGTCCATTATTGACACTGCTGGTTGTTGCCATCTTTGTCCTGCGGCTGATTGGAGAAGAAAGCCTCTGAGAGGAGCAGCCTGTGTTCTGCCCCCCTGCTTCCTTTCTCCTGGCTGGCCTGAGCTCCAGCCTGCCTTTGTGAGAAAGCAGCTATTAAGCAGACACAGCAGGTGAAGTTTAGAAGTCAGGAGTTTCATTCCTTGCCTAATGAAAAGGGATGTTGAGCCGTGGTTGCAGCCTGCAGGCAGCATGGGGAGGGGAGTTGGTGTTTGCTCTGTGGAGCAGGTATCAGTGGAAGCAAACCTGCTACCTTTATACCCTCCCAGGTCTCAAAGACGGAGGGCCCGAAACCTATCCCAGAGAAGGTGGGTTATGTAAGATACAGGGGTAGCCGCGCCAGGAAATAATGACAAGGCAGCAGAACCAGGATCTTCCTGTTTTTATTTTCCTTATATACAACTGTTAGTAGGCAGGCATGTCGTATATGGATGCTTGCATCCCGGAACAAAGGTATATATTATATTCCTTTCGTTAACAGCACTGTGGTAAGCCTACCACTCTTGGTGTTTGCTCCTTACCTCTTTGAGATAAAAGCATGAATTTCTTTTTTTTCCTACATCTTTATTGGAGTATAATTGCTTTACAATGTTGTTAGTTTCTGCTGTACAATAAAGTGAATCAGCTAAATGTATACATATATCCCCATATCACCTCCCTCCCAGCCTCCTGCACTGGGTGGTTCCCCCAGATCCTCTCCCTCTCCCTCCCCCAGATCCTCTCTCTCCCCTCCCCTCCCCCTCCCTCCCCTTCCCCCTCCCCCTTCCCGTGGCATTAGCCTGTGTCAGGCTGAGGGAGGTTTTCTGGGGATGGCTCACCTGGTGTTGTTTCTGCAGCAGCTGGCAAACAAGAACCAAAGCAACCTCAGCACAGGGAGGGAGACTCAAGCTGGCATATGAGACCGTTTAGCTACTCAGTGATCCCTCACACTTTGCCGTCTGGGTCCAGCATACCACTTATACTTTAGAGGGCTTTCTGGGCGGGCAGCATTTGTACTTAGTGTCTACAAATTATTAACTTTCAATTTTGTCTCTGTTTTGCTAAGAACTATTTCTCAGTTTAAATATTATGTTGCCTGAAATTTATCTAATTTAGCAATTGTATCTAAAGTATGAAAAGATGAAGGTTTTTCCAAAATTAATGCCTGAATGTAAACAAATATCTAATATTTTTTTAGGAACAAGGTAAGAGAATTTCTTCTTTTAATATTAAGACTTACTTCACTGTATGACAGTAAAATTAAGTGAGAAAGAGAAAAATAAATACCATATGCTAACACATATATATGGAATCTAAAAAAGAAAATGATTCTGAAGAACCTAGGGGCAGGACAGGAATAAAGACACAGACGTAGAGAATGGCCGCATAGCACAGGGAGATCAGCTTGGTGACCACCTAGGGGGTGGGATGGGGGGGGTGGGATAGGGAGGGTGGGAGGGAGATGCAAGAGGGAGGAGATATGGGGATAAATGTATATGTATAGCTGATTCACTTTGTTATAAAGCAGAAACTAACACACCATTGTAAAGCAATTATACTCCAATAAAGATGTTAAAAGATAAATAAATAAAACAATGAAACAGGGCTTCCCTGGTGGGGCAGTGGTGGAGAGTCTGCCTGCTGATGCAGGGGACATGGGTTCTTTCCCCGGTCTGGGAAGATCCCACTTGCCGCGGAGCAGCTGGGCCCGTGAGCCATGGCCGCTGAGCCTGCGCGTCCGGAGCCTGTGCTCCACAACGGGAGAGACCACAACAGTGAGAGGCCCGCGTACTGCAAAAAATAAAATAATAATAATAAACAAAAAAGACTTAAAGAATTCTGGATTGTTTCAAATGTCATACATACACTATTATCCATATTTTCTGCTTTGGGGTATTATGTTTTTCCCCTTGGGGTGGTATGTTTAATCTTGGTTAAGTGCTGAATTTCTGCTTATGGCACAAAGCTACTTTGGGGTCACAGAGAGAAAGCAGAATTGTAGGTTACCTTGAGAACCTGTTTTCTGACTTACTGCCCAGGCCCTGTTCTTTTTTCCTCGTAGTATATGAGGTGCTCTCCAGCCCCCAGGAAAGGCCAGGAGTTCAGCAGTGTTCTCCGTGAACCATCTGTTTATTGGGCAGGTCCATGTATTTTGGTTGTTAGAAGAAAAGGCTGTGGGCAATCTGTGCCCACATGGGACCTGCAGAAAGCTGAGCAGGCCTCACCTAGAAGAAAGGCGACTTACCCTCAGGGTGGCAGTGAGCTTGCCTTGCCTTGCTGTGGGTTTGTTCCCAAGCCCCCTCCTTCGAGTTTATGGTAGCAAAATGGGGAAAGCCTGCTGATGGCAGAGGAGGCTGTAGAAACAGGACACAAGCAGGATGTACACAGGGCTTTGGGAGATGGAAGAGTTAGAGCTACCATTAGTGTGCAGATCCCAAGGGACCAGGGGCTAAACCTGGTCCAGGGTCATTATCAGACACCCTGAACAGTAAATCACTGGACTGAAATTAAATGGAGCAATTGTGACCCATTTGCAATTTCTAAAGCTGAAGCCCTTGATTCCGATTCAGGAGGAATCATGGGAGTCAAGGAACTTGGAAATGTTTTCTTTCAGCTAACAGTTCAGATTAGAATGAGTGTATGATTTTTTTCTTAATTCTGTACTTTGACTTCTTCCCTTCATCACGGAATGGAAAGCGGGTGGTAAGGGAAGTGTTTTGTTTGTCGTATCTGAACAGAAGGTGTTTCAAATCAGCTGAGTGAGAGACAAATCCCCTGGGGTGGAAAAAGGGGCAAGTGGGGAGTGATAAGGGCCCAAGCATGTAAGAAATGACTGTTCCACTTTGCACTCAGCAACAGCCACCCAGTTTGATTTGTGAATTGGATTTAGAAAGTTAGGACCTGAGAGTAATGCCTCTACTCCTGCTCATTAGTGGCGCCCGAGCGGGAAGAAGGTTGCAGTGTGGTTCCTAGTTTGAGGGTCTGACATGTCGACCCTGGCCTGGGCAGTTTACTTTAACACTTTCTCTGGAATATGGAAACCCTAGAAAGTCGAGTTCATGGAGCAGTCACACTCCTGAGCCTCTTTCTCAATCTCTAAACACAGCAGTGTTCCCTGCGTGGGTCTGCAGGCTGGCAGTATGTGCAAAGGTCTTGACTAATGGTGTCATGGCTGAGTGATGTACCCATCACCTTTGATTCTGTGGTCCTTCATTGTTACATGAGTGATCATCATGTCCCTGAAGCTACCACTCAAGGGATTAGGAGGCAAAAGGTGGGAGATTGGAGCAAACCAGCCAGTGGTCCCAGGGTCCCCTGCTAAACCCAATGTTATTACAACCTGAGACTGATTGAAAATGACGCTTAATGTCAGTTATGTATGTACCTTTGCTATTTCTTCCCCCCACCGTTTTGTTTCTTTAGCCATGCAGTGCAGCTTGCCATATCTTAGTTCCCTGCCCAGGGATCGAACCCGGGCCGGTGGTTAAAGTGTCAAAGTCTAAGCACTGGACTGCCAGGGAATTCCCTTCTTCCCCATTATTAAAAAGACTTTTCTGTACAGTATTGCTTAATTCAGGGCAACTTATCTTTGTACCTGGGAGGAACCTATTTCCATTAGAATTGGAACACTAGCTACATATTTTTGCATTTAAAATGTTTCATGTGATTAAACACAGAAAGAAACATTATTACTTCTGTTTTTTAGGACTGTGCTCTTCCAACTGATTCTTCTTTTGTGCCTAGAACGATGCCTTTCCTTTGGAAACAAGTTCTGGATCTCTCTTTGATAACCAGGCACACTGTTAGCAGTAACTAGCAGCCAGCTTGTGGTAACTGGGCTTATAGGGGAAGGGCAGGAGTGTACCCTCCCCACCTCCCAATGCTCTGGCCGAGACTGGCTGCTCAGCAGCATGCCCTGTGTAGTGACACGTGACCATCGGACCAACGTCTCTTCCTGCCGCCTTTTCCCACCCTCCTTACCCCTTCCCAGTGTGATTTGTATTGTCATCATCGGGCTTCTTTTCTTTTTTCTCCTTTCTTTACAGGGCTATTAAGAATGGCAAAGGATTGCATAGCAAGAAGGAAGTGCCTATCCACCGTGTCGCAGACATATCTGGGGTGAGTTGTGTCCGTGAATGGAGCTGTGTGGCTCCGAGGTGCCAGGAGCTTGGCTGCTCATTCACCAAAGGACCTCAGTTTATGTGTTTTCTGTAGCTCATTCGTTTTCAGGCACTGAATGTGAATTTTTCCATGGCTTCTGCTAATGCATCTATAGAGATCCTGTTTTATACTCCAGGAAAACAGAATTTAAACAAGGGCATAAAACCGCCTATCTCTTCACCTGAATTTTTACTGAGTTGCTTTTCCCTTTTCTTATTATCATGAGTTAGGAGGTATTTCTTTTGCGTTGTATTAAAATAAAATTACCTTTTAAAAAAAAATCCCTGTTCTGTGACTGGAAAGTCTTAGTGGAGAAAGGTCAAATACAGGTTCTAGGACAGGTTTAGGAATTAATCCTAATCAACTAGGGAGAAGTATGTGAGCATCCTTTGAGCTAACAGATATACTAGATGATATAGGAGAAGAGATGATGCAGATACTTTTGAGCTCCCTAAAGGCTGTGTCCAAATGACTATTTCATGATCAGGATGCTACCCTTGCATATTTAGGAACTTGCATTGGCTGAATTAGACTCCTTTGTTAGTTGAGGGGGTTTATTCATTTACTCAGCAAGTGCCTACGTGCCTGGAACTGCTCTAGGCAGAGAATGTAACAATGAACAGAACTGATAAAGTCCCTACATGCAAGCGGGAAAGGGAGACAGTAGCAATGCCGGGCAGCAGCGACTGCTCTGAGGAATAGAGCAGACCAAGGCAGTAGTGAGGGTTCAGGGGTTGATTTTGATCAGGTGGCCCGGGGAAGGCCTTCTGGCTGTCAGTTTCACCCTCTGTTGCTGGGTCACACACCATCCAGTTCAACTCCCACAGTCACTAATGGGTAAGGAGGGGCTCCGGGTCATGTGTAGGGCGGAGCACGCAGCCCAGGGGACGTGACAGAGGAAGGGTGGTCAGTCTTCGCTTGGACACTTGGGAAGCTTGCCTTGGGCACAAGAAGAAAATACTACCGTAAACAGAAGCTCAGCCAGACCCACAGCAGTGATGAATTCCAGCGTATCTTATGTTGTGTTGCCAAGCCTGGCTCAGGCTTTGCCTGTAGCTCCTTGTGGTGGCTTCTAACCTGTCTCGGCAGCTCTCCTTTGCCTGGGTGTGGTCGTCCCCTGTTGGCTTTAATCACTGGGATTCTGTTGAGCTTTTCCCTCTCTGTAGCAGTCACTGCAGACTACAGATTGCACAGTGTGGCAGTTAATTAACTAGACTTCCGTCAAGACATTGTGCCACTGTTTAACGAGCAAGGTACATTCACTGTGCGTTCCTCATAGCTCAAATCCAGAGAAGCCCAGAAAACCTGTTACTAATGGCCTTTGAGCCACAGGTGACTGTTGTACCTCCTGAGGCTCATGGTTCACAGGTGGCTTTCCCAGCAAGCTGGTATCAGGCCAGTTTTCTCTGTGGTTTACCGTGCTGTGTTATTGTTCATGTGTGTATTAATTTCTATATATATCTGCTGTGGCATTCTCAACAATATTTCCTTTACTATCGTTCTTTTGGTAAAGTTATTCAACTGCAGGGGGACAGCGCTGTAAAATACCTATTTTGGAAAACATAGTGGTGACCCCTACACTAATGGCAGATATGCCCACCCAAAAGCTCATGTCTGGCCCATACTCCAGGGCCATCTAGAAGCTGAATTCAGCCTTGGGGATGGTGCTGCGTTTTGGCCTGTGGAGTTCCTATTCTTGCTTAGATTTCCTATTGGCATCGAGGTGAGGCCCTCAGCAGGTTTTTGAGGTAGAGTTACAGTTGCTTTGGGGCTGTCCCCTTGGTACCCCCAGCGTAGTGTCCTAATGATCTTGAGTGCTATCTTTGGATCACATGCTGCCTTCTACCTTGATGTGTTTTCTTTATGTTTGCGTGTTTGTTTTTGGTAGCAGTGAATCTTAGGGAACCTGTCTTCATGATCCCCCACTAAACTGTAGTTCGGTTTCATACATACCTTTATCCTCTTTTCTGCCTAGATATTGGCGAATTGGTTTGCTCTTACATTATTCAAAAATAAATGCAGTGGGCTTCCCTGGTGGCACAGTAGTTGAGAGTCCGCCTGCCGATGCAGGGAACACGGGTTCGTGCCCCGGTCTGGGAAGATCCCACATGCCGCGGAGCGGCTGGGCCTGTGAGCCATGGCCACTGCGCCTGCGCGTCTGGAGCCTGTGCTCCGCAACGGGAGAGGCCACAACAGTGAGAGGCCCACGTACCGTGATAGATAGATAGGTAGATGGATGGATGGATGGATGGATGGATGGATGGATGGATGGATGGATGGATGGATGCAGGTCTGACTCCCCCACTTACCACGTAAATAAAAGAGGAAAGCTAGATCACGTGGGAGAGGAAGTGAAAAAGCTATTCCATTTAACAGATGTCAGAATGACCTTTTCCACCTTCATAACACATTATTCAGCTTAGATTGCAGGGTTTTTTGGTGCCCTGTGTAATAGACGAGTTTTGTCTCCCCCTTCTAACCTTCCTTTCTTTCCATCACAATGTCGTGTTCAGTATGTGTGTGTTTTGGGTACCCTTGTGCGATTTAAGTGAGATGTATGGGTCTTCAGCTTCCTGAAGCATTCTGGTTATCTTACTGAGGGACAGGTAGGCATGTGGGGTCAGATGGGCAAATAGTTTACATCTGGTTGAAGAAACAAACATTGGAATAAAGGTCATGTAATACAAGCATATATAATGGTTTCATTAAAGTTTCTCAGTTTTTTTTTTTTTAATCCTTGTGGCCCTCCCTCCCACCATTGGTCCCCCTTTTAGTTGCAGGTTGTGGTAAATGGCAGTTTTTGTTGAGCTGACACTATATGCAATATGCTGCCACCATAATTGACTATGAACTGATATTTGTGCAGGACCTCTCACCCCAACCGAGGACACATCCTTGGAGGAGAAGCAGACACATATGCTCTTCACATTTTGTTCTCTAAACACTCAAGAAATATGCTCTGTGGAAGAGGTTCTATCATGATTGTGAGACAAATAACCCATACATTTGTTCTAGTCTTAATGGCCTCCCACTCTTAGAGTCAGGTTTCTACCCATTGTTCCCATCCCTTCCGTTGTATTTTGTAAAAATGATTTCAGCAGGTAAGGGTCAGCAGGTAAGAGGCATGAAAATGCCTCCTGTAGTGAGTTAGCAAGTGCAAGCCCTGCTTGGCTGACTCCCTACTGTGGGGAAGTTAAGTAACCCAGGTGTAGACTGACTCTGCTTTGGCAGGTGAGATGCGGGCCTCCTCATGTGGTGCTGAAACAAGCAGGCCTTTTCATGTGCATTCATCAGCTTTTCCCAGGACTGGACCGCTCAGGTGTTGGCTACTAAACATGCTTTCTAACTTTGTGTTCTCCTGTCCCCAGTTGAGCCTCTTGCATCCCTTCCCATATCAAGAACGCATTACAGTTTTTTGACTTTTCAAAAATGTTACAGTGGCTCCCCAATGTTTAGATTGTGTTGTGTTTTGATTTTGTTAATATAGATGATTTTTGACATTAACGTCAGCTGAGTGTTGTGTTTTCTGTAAGCTTCATGGTGTCTGTGTGTAATGCCAGCTGGATGAACCTACCTTTTGACTGGGGCAATGCCAACTGGATGAACCTACCTTTTGCCTGGGGCTTGGATAAACTTGACTCTCCTGCATCTCTGCTTGCGTTTTTCAGGGTATCCACTAAAAGAAAAAAAAATCTGGTAATTTGGGTCCTGAAGCAGTTACTGGTTTCCTTTATTTCTGACTTTTGAAGGTGAAGGAAATAGCCTATTACAAGCCTATTGCAAGTCATTGCTGTCCTTATTACCCCTGTCCAGTTACCCTTCAGGCTGGGATGTTCCCATGATTGTGAAACCACTAAGAATTTGATCAACTTGGTTCTAGATCTGATTCCATTTGGAGGGTGGTTCTGTGGTGACTGCTTCCCTTCGTACAACCATGTTTTCATTATTAGTGGGTTTTGTTTTTTCCTGTTCCTTTCTCACTCCCTCCCTCGCCAGCATACAAAAAGTCGGAATGCGCATCAGTGGAATATAAGGCTGTTGCTTATCTTCGGTTTATTATTGTTTTTGCTGTAGCCTCCTCTGTAATAAATACAGTCTCCTGCAGATATAACGTGTAAAACAGGCAATAAAATGTGGCTGGTGCGTAGCTTGCTGTTGTTCTGGTAAATCAGACAAATCAATTATGGTTCTGAGGTAAGAGAGGGCTCCCACTCCTCAGGTTGCAGCCGCGTTGCACCGATTTCTTCCTCTGCCTCCCTCCGCTGGTGCTTGGTGAGTCATAGCGTCTATTTGACTTTTCCTCTATTTCCTGTCATGTGTTCTTTCCTCTCAGGTGCGTGTGGGGTTATGGTGTGTGTTGACGACACCATGAGAGGCTAGAGCCTAGCCCGGCATCCTATCCACTCCAGCCACATTTCTAACAGTCCCAGAATGGGTCCGATTACCAGGATGGGGCTGTCCATCTCCTGAACATTTTCTGCCTTTCCATGATGCGGAATCCTGATGACTTGGAAGCAGATTTTGCTGTTGTTTATTCTGTTCGTCTCTCCTTTCTTGGCTTCTGGTTGGGCTCACTTGAAGATTGTCTTCTTTGCTCACGTTCCGTACTGACTTCTTGGTAACCTCCTCTATCCATGAGTGGGTTTTTTTGGCGATACATACTATTACTAATACGAATGTTCTTAAGCGTGGCCTAGAATGGTCCAAAGACTAGCTCTGGAGGTGGGGATTAGGGGGAGTCAGATTTTCAGGTCCCTGCTTTCTCCATTAAATCATGAAGACCTGCGGAGTTGCCCAGTCAGAGTCTCACATGCAAATATAAAGGATGGAAGTGTTCCTTTAAAATAAATAGGCAGGATTTGAAGCATGTCCTCCTGACCTCTTCCTTCAGGTTCTGGTTTTTCAGTGCCTTTTTGAACTTGAATAGCACTGTCCTCTTTTCCTCGGGGTGTTGGAAGCAGCCCTTTCCATGAGTCTTGGGGGCCATTATAGAAGTTATCTTTTCTTAGCCCCCAATGGAGTTGGGCTTCAGTGTAAGAGTTTTAAAATATTTTCGGCTGCAGAGATTTAAAAAGTGGTCTGTCCAGTAAGTCTGAGGAAGGTATAAAGCAGTACAGTCACCCAGGGGCTTTATAACTTAGGTCTGTGTTAAACTGCAGTTCCCTTGTGTGTCTTCTGGCCTACTTGTTTAGAATGCCTCCTGCTTACGTGACCCTAAGGTTCCTCTCAGCTTCTAATCACCGGTGATTTGATGGTACCGACGCTCCTTTCTTGTTTGTTTTAATAGCTCTTCCCTCTTTGACTCTCCCTGAGCCTCTGAGTAACCTCCTAACCCTCTAATGTCCCTTTTATGCTGACTACCCAAGGTCAAGGCCTAGGGTTCTGCCTGGGAGTTTGGTTGCTTAGCACTAGAGCTCCCTTCACACTGTACATTTGCTCCCCTGGGGAAATCCCAGAAGAACCTCGTCCTGCAAGAGCCAGCGCACCGGCTGCTGACCTTGCTGCCAGAAGCCTTGTGTGCTCCATAAGGTTGATGGCTGCTCACGGGGAAGCCGGGCTCAGTGCTAGGGCTGCGTTCCCAGGTGCTTTCTTGCATCTCTCCTGCATTTGGCAACTCTAGTTTTTCCCAGTTTAGGGGAAACTGCTGCTCTCTTTGTTCCACTTGTCCTCTCCCCACACCCGAAGGTTCTTGAACTCCAGCCACTCCAGTCGGATTGCAATGTGCAGCTCGGTGACCAGGATTCTCACAGCACAGAAACGTGCACGGCAGCCCTGTGGCGAAGGCAGCTGCGAGGGCAGAGTGGCAGCTACCCTGGCAGTCTCTCTCTCCCATGCTGCTAAGGCTCTTTCCTTTCTCCATCCCCTCCCCCTCTCCTCTCCTGTCCTCCCATCCCTCCCCACAGCTCCCTTTTCCCCTCTCCCTCTGCAAAAGAGTTGGAGTTTGTTAAGGAAACCTTGATTTGGGGGGGAGTTTGCTTCAGCTGGTCGCCACCCTAATGGCTGAGTGCGTTGCTTTATGGCCTTTTGTCCATAGTTCTTTGAGCCCTAGGAGTCCTGTGTGGCCAGTTCTTGTTTTGTAAAGCTCTCCTATTCACACTCACCAGAACTGCAGGGGTATCCCTCTCTCCTTCTAAAGAAATCCGAAAGCATTTACGCTTTCCATGGGAATAAGAGAGAAGTCTATCTCTCTTAGTCTGAACATGTTTCTGAATGAAATTGCACAGAAATGCTGAAATTTTAAAAAGATTGTATTTCAGCTTCTACCACAGTTAGTGGTTGTGTTTAAGCACCTCCTTTTACAAATTTAATCCAGTTTTCAACTGAGTTCTTCTATTGTGGATTTTTTTTTTTTTGCACCGTAGGGCATGAAATCTAGGACATAATCTCTCACCACTTTTATTTAGTTTGGGACATCAGGAGAAATTGTTAGTGGACTTTGAAACTGGCAAGATGATTATTGGGTATCCTTTCAGTGGATCGCTGGGTGCTGCCTAGTAAACCCTTCGGGGTTATCTGATTCTGTAGCCCCTTTGCTTTTAACTGGCATGTTTTGCCCCCCTATGGAGAGGGAATTTAACTTGTGAAGACCTAATAAAGATGCAAATGATTCCTGTTTGTACAAATGTGGCTCTGTATAGACAGATACAATTAATTTCTACTCTGTAGAAGAAATGTTTTCAAACTTTACATTTTCACTCTATAGTTTTGCGTCTTTAGCAAATTCACTTCAGCATTCCTAGCTGCCTGTATATATATCCATCCTCCAGGCTCTGCTTCGAATCACTTGTAATATCTCTCTGGTTCCCTCATGAATTAATGAGTTAAAATACAATTTTTGACACATCTTTATTTTATATTTGTATAGAAGTCATGATTTTACCTGTTTGAAAATTATCCTTTGAGAGGATAGGGGAAGAAATTGCAAAAACAAGAGAGAAATACAAAACTACTTATAACGTTTTTATTGCCTCCTCTGTACCTGAAAATATGAAGAGTCATTTGGTTGTAGAAGTTCTTTTAAAAAATAAAGTTCTAAAGTGAATATGTCTCTTTCTTCTGCAGAATGCCCAATTCTATCCTGTACCTTACTGGGTCTGCCGTTTTTTCCCCAAGCTTTTTTTTTTTTTTTTAATATCTTTATTGGATATTAATGTTTTGTTAGTTTCTTCTGTATAACAAAGTTCATCAGCTATATGTATACATATATCCCCATATCCCCTCCCTCTTGAGCCTCCCTCCCACCCTCCCTATCCTACTCCTCTAGCTGGTCACAGTCCGACAAGCTTTTGTGTTGGAAGATTCAGGCGCCATAATAGGTTGAGGTAGAGGGATTGGACATTGAGCACAGGGCCCCATGTCTTGATGTTTGGTGGGTGTGTTCCAGCTCTGAATTTCAGCACCTCTGAAGAAATGTTTCATCAGGTGACTTGCCCAGAGGTTAGAGCACTATTAGAGACAGGATTTCTTAAAATTTGTTACTTCTTTCAGTAAAACATCTTATTCCCAAAATAGACTTGGTGTAGACTGTAGACTTGGTGTGTCACTGCCGTGAATTCTGTTTTCAGGAAGTTTTCTGCCACAAATTTGTCTAGTTCCCTCTGATTCCTTGTTTAACTGACTTCATACAGGGGTATGCCTACAGCTGAGCTCTGAGAAACGGGGTCCTAGCTTTTATTTAAGTGTCCTGAGCTATAATTTTTGTGTCTTTCTTCCTTCGTTCAAAGAAAGGAGAAAAGAAATTGAGGGAGTCCAGGAGCAATTTTTCCAAAGAAAAAATGTCATCTCTTTCCAGAGAGCGTTGCCTCTAGCACAGATTCTGCTCTCGCTGTTCATGCTCTTCAATTCTCTTTTCTGTTCTCTGGGTGCATGTGGGGATTGTTCTATGGGTCTATTTCATGGGTCCAAATTGGCTGTGAATGAGCCCATTGCAGACTTGGCTAAATGAATGCTTCAGGTATTTCGGAGGCAGCTGATAACATTCCTGATTCCCAGGTTCAGGTGTGTGATCAGGTTGTCTGATCCGTCCTGTGACTGCTGAGTGATGTGATGAAACTTGAAATATTTCTGCCCGGCCCTGGCTTCACTCTCCTCTTCGCCATCATAACACTACTTAGCCCTAGATTGAACTCATTTTGTCCTGTGGCTATTGCTTATGTAAACATCTCAAAGTAAGTCATTTTACTAACATAGACATTATGCTTACACAAATTTTAAGGCTTTATTTAGCATGCTTCCAACATATTCCCTAAGGAATTCGTTGTACAGAATTTTGGATGCTACTTGCAGTGTTGACATCCAGATAAATATTCCCGAATCAGACCTCAGGGTGGCTTTGGAATTACCTAGTAATTTTGTGCCTCAGTTCTTCATGAAAGGGTGTTCTCAGGAAGAAATGATAGAATTCGTAAGACAAGATTACATTTGGGAGGGTTTGAATTTGGAGGAAGACCTGTGTTCTCTTGTAGGACATTACCGCAACATGCCTGGCTACTTCACCCACCATAGAGAATATCTTCATATTCAGTCTAGTCCACTGTTTCCAGCTCTCAGTCCACTGACTCCGACTCCATTATGGATGCGCTGTTTCTGAGTAGCTGTCTCTGCTCTCCTGACCATGCCCTCCTCCTCCTTCAGGCCCTTTCTCTTCTTCCTGGCATTTTTCCCTTTTGATCCTCACTGCCTTCTCATCATGCCTTACTTCAGCGTTTACACAATCACTTACTACCATGATTTTGTACTTGTTGATATATTGATTGGTAACCCGTCTCAGTTGACATATGTGCAATGGTTTTCCTGAATAGTTGATAAACTCCTGAGAAAATGGGATCTTTTTTGTGTCTCTTCACAGAGCCTGATTTAGATTTGATCTGCCAGGAGATGACCTAACAGTATGAAATTGTGTTTGAACGAATGTGACCCTAGATCTTAGATGTACCGTTAACTGTGCTGGTTAGTAACTAGAAGTGGGTAGACTAGTAGAAGGACACAACAGGAAGGATGCCTGTTTTCTAGCATATAGCAGCAGTACGGAGTACATGATTAGTAGCATGAGCCCCAATATCAGATCAGCCAAGTTCAAGTCCTGGCTCGATTGCTTATTAATTTGTCACCCTGAGTTTATTTAACATCTCTGTGCCATGGTTTTCTCATCTGTAACATGAATGTAATAATGGCCCTTATTACCGCACTAGGTTGTGGTGTGCTTGAATGAGTTAATACATCCAAAGTATTTAGAACAGTTGACATGGTTCATATGGTGGTTATTAAATGGCTGAGCATTCTGCCGAGCCTACAAAGAGTCCTCTAAAATGATCCATCATCCTCATCAGTAGTATTTGTATTGCAAACTTTTTATCCAAGTCCTGAATCATACTCCTTCTCTCCTGAGTTCTTTTACTGCCCCATTACCTCTCCTTGACATTTAACATATGCTATCTGGCTTGTGTTCTAGATGCATTTGTCATGTTGAGTCATGAATGAATGATCAAACAATTAGTATTTATCGAAAGCTTATTATATTCCAGGCACAGTGCTGGGTGTTGAGGCTATAACATTAAACAGTACAGGTGTAGTCCTTCTAGGTCATACACAATTCGGTCTCTAATTACAGTTGTGATAGAAGTATAGAGACCTGTGAGCGTGTATCTTCCCAGCCTACCCCTTCTCCCATGTGCTCAGAGACCATCTTTTAAGTGATTTTAAAATGAGGCCTAAAGGAGGAGTTAGTTGGAGGTCTTGTTCAATTGATAGGCTAGATCCTTAGAATCTCACATTTAGAACCTCAGTACAATATCCATATGCAAATACGTCCTATCAAAGTTGTAAAGTCACTGGTTGGGGGCAGGGTTAAATCTGTAGTTTTCCTTAGGAAGAATTAGAATTCCCAAATATATGCCAAAAGATGACAATTCTAACAACTTTAAAGTTATTTTTCTTTAAGGGTAGTTTCTTTATTGTTTAGCCTGTTATTGCACATTTTTCATGTATGTGTGGAATTCTGGGTACTTTTTATTAAATCTGTTTCTGAGCCCAACCATGGGGCTCTTTACATCGTGCTGCTGGCTTTACTAGGAACACATTTTTCTTATTCTTGCATCACGCTAATGTGTGATTTTTGTTTGTTTTTCTACCTAATGTCGACACTCCTCTTTGGCTCTGCACCATAATTATCTAAGTTAAACTTTTATTCCTTAGGAAAAGAGCTACTTAGTTTGCTGTCTTCAGTGCCATAAAGCTCTGTGCTTTAGATGATGTTTTTGAAGGAATCATGGAGCATGTTTCACATGCAATTGTAGGTCGGGATGTTTTCCAAATCAGTTTCCAGACTTTATTACAGTGTCCATAATATTTATTTGTCTCAAAATATGTGGAACAATTATGAAGAACTAATTCACTCAAGAGAATGTTGACTCTTGGCTCAAAAAAAAAAAAAAAAACTGGAGAGAGTTATCTGACCTGAATAATTTGCAAATTTATCTGGGCAAAACTGAATCAGCCCTGAATGTTAATGTATTTTCTTCTTTTAAAAACAAAAACTTGGGGACTTCCCTGGTGGCGCAGTGGGTAAGACTCTGCGCTCCCAATGCAGGGGATCCAGGTTCAGTCCCTGGTCAGGGAACTAGATCCCACGTGCATGCCGCAACTAAGGAGCCCACTTGCCACAACTAAGGCCCGGCACAACCAAATAAATAAATAAATAAAATAAAAACAAAAACGTACACATTTCTTAGCACAAGTTTTCTGTCAAAATTTTTGTTTTTAAATGCATTGAATATAAATAAGCCAAAGGAAGGAAATCATCTCTACTAGTACTACCAGAAAATTTTCAATAAGAATACATCAGTTCACCAAAATGTGGGGTTGTTTTCTTTTTTCATTTTCTCTCCTCCCCCCCCCCTTTTTTTTAAGTGATGAAAGGTTTTTTCAGAACAGAGACTTTCTCTTATTCTTAACTGTACAGTCAGTGCCTAGAACAGTGACACATAATAGGTGCTTAATTCCTTTTTCCACATGAATATTCCTCTTTTACCTCACTTTTAATGTCTACCTAGTATTCTGTCTTATGTATTGTTGGATATCTAGTTTATTTGGATTATTTTTTCCTTTCTCACACACACACACACACACACACACACATATACACATAAACATTGGTTCCTTAGCTAAATCATAGTCTGTAGTTATTTTCTTAGAACAATTTCATAAAGTAGAAACTTAGACCAAAGGATAGCATGACATGTTTTAACATGATCATTATTTACCTATAAATCTTTATTGAGTAAAATGATTAGATTTTAGTTTTATGCATTTGTTATTCTTAAACACTGACCACCTTTTGTCTTAATTGATAATTTCTACCATACTGGATATCCTTTTTCTCTGTTTCAAAAGCTTGAACTTAACCTTGCAAATTTTATAATTATTTTCGTTAGCACTTTAAAAATGTAAATATTAACTCCTTCAAAATGCTTTTTACTTAATTTATTGGACCTAAATTGGTATGTCTGCAAGCAAAGCTGAATGTTCACAGTGCTTTTAGGGGACATTGAAATTATTTTAATCATGTAACCTTTACTTAACATGTATTTTCATTTTTAATTTTATGTCATAGATTGCTTGGTTTTTTGTGTTTTTTTCCTCCTCCATCCTTTCCTGAAGTTTTGTGTTCTTCTCTCAGGTGGGGCACAGTTTAGCATGGCATCAATTTCCTTGCCTCTGAGTTCTTGATTTGCCCATGAAATGAAAACTTGTGCTTTGTCAGACCATCATTTAAATTCTTTACTCTGCACGTATTATTTTAATTATATCTTTCAAGCCATTTTGTGGTTCTGTAATAAATTCTCACCTCTTGCATATAGAGACCTTAGAAGTGATAAAAATTGATCTAAAATTTTTAAAGAAAAAATTGTACTTCAGGCCTGTATGTTACTTTTTAATCATAGCCTTGTAATTGATAATCCAGAGTTACAGACGCTGGTTGAGTGCTTTGTTCCATATTCTCACTGTCACATACATGTATAAGCTGTGTTTTTAGACCATTCTCACGTCCTTTTTCTGGTAACCTATGAGATGTTTATTGTGATATTCCTATCATTATTATCCTTTTTTTCTTAGAAAAGTAACAGCAGACTTGTTAAAAATTTAAATGGCCTTTTTCTCACATCCCCGTTGGTTGTGTTTATCTTTACCAATTTAAAATAGGAATACTATCTTTATTTTCTTATCAGTGTAATTGTCTATGTGATATAAATTGGTTTTTCTACAATTCGGATAAATTACATGTTTTTTGAGAAATAATTAACCTGAAAATAATTGGAAGGTACGCCTTCCAGTGCGTTAAGTTCCCTTTTAAACTTTTTTTTGTTATAAATTGGTAATTTTAGACCACTGTCTCTTATGTCCATATTCTTGAGCAGTTATAATTAAGTTTCATAGTAAAATGTTTTCTTCATATAACTAAAGCAGCCAGTGGTATCAGAAATATAGTGTATTGCTATGCTCATGGATAATGAAAAGAATTTGTGTTGATTCAATGTTCTCATGAATAGGGTAGTCTTTCGCCTGAATAAAATCTTCAAAAGCAATCCTATATTTACTTAACTGACCAAAGATAAGACATTTTCTCCATGAAAAAATAGTGGGTTTTTTTTTTTGTTTTTGTTTTTGTTTTTAAGGAAAAGGTTGTAAGGAGGAAGGTTTTTATTGAGGAAGGCATGGATTCAGGAAATACAACCTAGGAAAGGCTGTGAAGGGAATTTCCAGGGTCGGCGCAGGGCATCTGCTGTGTAGCAGGCCCCACGGGTTATCATTTATGCAGAGGTCAATAGGCAGATGGGAGCGCTCCAGGGAGGGCTCTAATATAAAAGTCATGATTTTAGAAACACTGAATATCAGTTTAACCAAGAATTGTAATAGTAATCTGTTGGAGAGCTAGAGTCTGTAGAAATGGGAATAGGAGCAGTTTGGGATGAAATAGTGGATGGGAAGAAGGTGGAGTTTATTTGTGAACACCACAAATCATGAGCCATAACTTTGAGACAGTTGAGTGGAATGGTAGACCTGAGGAGGGATGTGGCTTGGCCCCGCCTTGGTCATCCACGCTAAAGAAAGAGGATTGAAGAAAGGAAGAGAGCAGACTGGTAAGAGTTGATACCTTATCCTAAGTAGATACAGATTTACATCTGCTCTCTTTATTTGAGACACAGATATACCACCGTCTGCACTTTCTATACTAAACTTATAAGTAGCCTTTTTTTTTTTCTTGTCTTAGAGAATAAACGAAGGGCATTGTATTTCCTGTTGGTGATAAAATGCAGATTTTTCCCACTCAGAGGCTGTAACTGCATTTCTAAAGGTTAAATTGAACAGTTCTCACAGCATAATTGCAGCTGGTGAAATTTGGGAAACTGAAAGTCATTTGATAAAAGAATAATCTCTGAGCCTGTACAGAATTTTCATTTGATTGGGAATTGGGTATTATTTTATTCACATTAAGCCGGATCACAGAATGATTTTATTTCAAGGTAGAAAAGAAATGTCAATAGGCATATGTATTTTGTAGTACTATTTTCATTATTTGATGAGAATATTTCCTCTGTATAGCCAACTGAGGGATGACATCATGCTTTCTCTTAGCCATTGCCTGAGAACTGATACTTTCTTATGGTGCTTTTGGGAAATGGCTAAGATTTTTTTTTTTCTACGCTCTTCTAAACCCTTGCTTTCTCTTCCAAACTATTTTCTGCTTAAATTTTTTAAAGTGCTTTAATGCACTGAATAGCTAGTTTAGTGGTTTACCTCAAACATAATTACTGAGTACTGAATTTTGAGCTTGTTATTCACTCTGAGCTACATATAAACTATTTGACTAGGAAATTTTGAGTTAAAAATGAAATTCTTTCATAGTCTACCTACCCAAGCCATTTTTTCTTGTTTATTTTTAAATTTAGGCGTAACTTATGGAGTTTTGTTAAACAGGTATACACAAAGCCATCACCAAAGTCAAGAAAAGAGACTTTCATCATCCCCCAAAATGCTTCCATCCCCTTTGGAGTCAACCCCCAACCCTTCCCCTGGTCTATGGCAACCACTGATCTGCTTTCTGTCCTTACAGTTTAACTTTTGTAAGACTGTCATAGAAGTGGAGTCATGTATTTGAGATTCATCCATGTTGTTGCTTACTTCCTCTTTATTGTAGAGTAGTATTCTGTCATGTGAGTGGACTACAGTTTGTTTATCCAGACCCCTGTTGAGGGAGATTTCAGTTATGTCCAGCTTGGAGTGATGACAGACGAAGTCCAGGCCATATTCTGGGGATCCTCTTATCTATGTAACAGGATTTGACTTGCTTTTAGTTGGACTGCCACGATTGTTGGGATGCTGCTTGGCATGTTTTCATTCTATACACCTGATTGTGCTTCTCTTCTTAACATTTGCCAAGTCTTGCTTTCTTTTCTCAGTATTGTACCTCATGGAACAGAGATAGATGGTGGGCAAGACCAACCAAATAAAAATACTCATAGACACCTGTCTTTTGCAGGGCTCTAGAGGGCAGGCGCATCCTCAGCGTTTCAAGTCTGATGGTGGAGGAATTTTCCCCTCCATGTTGGAGACACAAAGGACATGGTCAACAGCTTTCTTCTTCCAGTGTGGGAAGCACACCACACTGGCTCCCTCTGCCCTTTGGTCTCTGCTTTTTTAGGCTGCCCTACCTTAATAATTGGTAAAGAAGTAGAAGCAGGGAAGAAAACTGAAGGTCATGTTCTCTGAGTGTTCTCCCGATTAGAATGCAGCCTCCCAAGTTTAGGGCTTTCTTCCAACCTAGTGCTCCTGCAAATGTCCTCTTGCTTCATGCTCCCAGGAATGGAGCCCAGAGCCTGAAACATGATTTCTCCTACGTTCTGACGTGTTGGAGCCCGAGTGAGGTGCTGTGCCAGCTAACTAAACACTGTGAGAAACTGAAAACCATAAACGACACTTGATGAAAGATTATTGATGGCCCAGCTTCAGCACCTGTTTTTTCTCATGGTTTGTTTCTTTAGAATTTTTTTTTCCCCAGAGTGGTTTTCTCTAGGGTTCTCTCCTGTGTTCACTTCATTCCTGTTCAACTTGCACCTCACTGATGTTTACACCCTCTACCCTTTACAGACACTTCACCACGAAACACTGATAACCAGCCAGGGAGGGGAAGCTTCAAATGTTTAAGTGCTTTGTGGTAATGTTGGAGCTGGGCCTATTCCCAAGTATCTCCTCCCAGGGCCCCATTTATGTCAAGAGATTATCTTGCTATGCAGCTCGTTCCTCAGAGAGAATCATAAACTCATTGTGTGAATTGAAACATCACATGGGGCCAATAGAGCCCCGTGGTTGGGAAGGAGGAAAAGTGTGTGGTGATGGATGACTTTTTTGCCTTTCTGGTCAGGGATGTAGTCGTGATTTGTCTTCCACATAGTTGCAGAGGTAATTCGCCTGGTCTGGAGAACGCTGACAAGATAGAGATAACCTATGATGATGAATTACCACAGTACAGTTTAAAATAACAGAGTGTGTTTGCTTCAGTGTCCTTAGCTGTGAGTTCTGATTTCCATGTTCTCTTTTTCTCTCTGCATCTGTCCTCTTGTACACATAGACTCTGCTGCTTCAATATTAAGATTGGTTGGACCCAAACAGCATTGTGCTCTGGAGTCCTTGAGCCTCAGGTCAGCCCTGTAGATACAGGATTGTCAGCTCTTTTAGGGGAGAAACGCTCCTGGTTTGCTGGAGTGGGCAGTTCAGGCCGCAACTATACCTGCAGGAAGCTTCATCACGTTTGCTGGGCCTCTTTCGAGTTCAGTTTCTCAAATGCTTGTGGAGTTGAATACCCCCATGGTACCATTATAAGCTCTGCATGTATTTGGTTTTAGTTCTTTTTCCTATGATGTTAATCAAAGAGTGATTGTGATGATGGGAACTAATTAGTGAGCTTCATTATTAACAGTTCCCGTGTGAGACGTGCACGTGATAATCCTGAGTGGTTAATTGTTAACTAATAAGTTTACTGATTCCCATTTCCCTGTGCTGTTTTGTGTGCCATGAGGTTTGCCTCTCACCAGTCCTAACCACGTTAGGACTACTGTATGGCTATTTGCAGTGGAAAAATCATAGAATTCACTTTCCTAACATCTAGTATAAACGGACAGCCGAAATCCCAGTTCCAGAATTCAGAGAACTTTGATTTATGTAAGTTCTGCTCTTCAAGGATGCAGGGAACCTAGCTGTGTACGTAGTGTTCTTGTGGACCTCTGTCCTGTGCCTACCATATAAGGATTCTGCTTTCCTTGTTCTCTTTCCCACCCCACTCCCATTCACAACTTTCCCACTCTCCCAAACTTGGTAATTCATTGTACTCAGTTATTTCAGACATGTGTGTTTGCTTACACAGGAGGGTACTTGGTAGAGGTAAGTTGCAGTCTCACTGCTGTAGGGATTTTTTTAATAGGCATTGACACATGCACCCACATTTACAAGAAATTTAGCCTGACCATCCAGAAGTGAGGGCAGAGTAGGAGTGTATGATTAAGGTGTCTTTATCACTTTTCCCACTCCCTAAGGATCATCCTGCTTTTCTTCAGCGTCCTTCAAAACCCTTATCCTCCTGTAAGTTTGCAGTATAGATATTCACATTCCTTGAAATGAAGTCACCCCAGGCATGTTTGTTACATCATTACTTTCTCAATTTCAAGGTGCATTGAGGAGGCAGAAACATTCCTTAAAGAGATGCCATCCAAGGCTTCCCTGGTGGTGCAGTGGTTGAGAGTCCGCCTGCCGACGCAGGGGACACGGGTTCGTGCCCCGGTCTGGGAAGATCCCACGTGCCGCGGAGCGGCTGGGCCCGTGAGCCATGGCCGCTGGGCCTGCGCGTCCGGAGCCTGTGCTCCGCGACGGGAGAGGCCACAACAGTGAGAGGCCCGCGTACCGCAAAAAAAAAGAAAAAAAAAATGAGATGCCATCCACAATAGCAGGTTAAATATAGCTAGGGCTTCCCTGGTGGCGCAGTGGTTGAGAATCCGCCTGCCGATGCAGGGGACATGGGTTCGTGTCCCGGTCTGGGAAGATCCCACATGCCGCGGGGCGGCTGGGCCCGTGAGCCATGGCCGCTGAGCCTGCGCGTCCGGAGCCTGTGCTCCGCAACGGGAGAGGCCACAACAGTGAGAGGCCCGCGTACCACAAAAAACAAACAAACAAAAAAAAATGTAGCTAATACAACCTTAAATTAGCTTTTCTAGGAGTACAGGAAAATACTGACGTTTGGTTTGTTTTGGAGCACAGGTAATGTGAAAACTGCCAGTGCAACAAAGAACACTTATCTGCTCAGCACTGCAGTTACTTCTTGATTATTTACACCAGTGGAGGGGAATGTTAGTACAGAAAACAGAAAATTATAGCTAATTTATCTACGTGGATTCTCAAAGCCTTGAGACTGTGTAACTCAACTATGACAACAACTATGGCAAATGGATTCCCAGACCTCACGTAAACCAGCCACAGCATAGAAAACCTGAGGATGAGGGACTTAGCAACTAGACTTCTGAGCAGAAATATCTGATATTTAATAGTCTTACCTTGAAGTGAGCATCCTAAGTCTCAATGTTGTTATCTCTTTAAGTTTGAGGCCTTTAATCTTTATTTTTAAAAATATGTTTGGAGTTATAAGGAAGTCTGTCACTTCACTAAATAAGTCTTAGAAGGTCCTACTTTGCATTATTGGAAGAAAATTTTAAATGTCGTGTTAATGACATCCTTTGGACTTGATCACTTGGCTGCCCTTGAGATCCACCTGGCATCTTCAGCCCCTCAGTAGGGCCTAAACTGGACTCTCTTATACTGGTTCTCATAGTCATGCTTTCTCTTATTTACCTATAGCTGTAACCTTAGAAATGAGTGTTGGAATCTAGCACATTGCTATACTTTCACAGGCTCTTTGGAAGGCAAGTCATTTAGCCATAGCATTTAGTCCATTTTCTAATAATCAAAATTCCTAAAAAAAAAAAAATTTCCATAGCTAAATTAGCAGAGAATGACTTACGGCTGTATCAACTGAGGGAGCTTGTCAATCTGCCTTACCAGTCTTTTCATTTGAGCCACTGAAACAAATATTAAAGGTTTCAAGAATTTTTGTATTGCAAAGAAATTTGCCAAGCAAAGGAACAGCTTGGATGACAAGGAAAGACACACCCCATTGTCTGCCTGTGACTGAGATTTGAAAGAGTTGACATCTTTTGGTGATTACATTCTATTTAATTGGCTTTATAAGAATTTTTTATTTCTAAAACTCTACCACCTTGGACAAGATTTCCATCTTTTCCTTTAACAGGTGGTCCACGGGCATATCACCTGCTCCAGGCCTTTGGAGCATTTGCCTCAAGAGGATGGGGAGCTCCACGTCTTATCTTACAGTTTTGCCTCTGGAAAGAGACATGGCCAATTGTGGTGGGCTTTTAAAATTTGCTTTCATGCCTTCAATTGTCACAGTTGGCTTTCACTTCTAATCTTTGTCATAATCGATGGCATGTCACATTCTCTTTGCTGTCCTCCCCTGTATTTCTGGAATAGGACTAAGTTGTAGGTTGAGACTTAGGAGGAGTGAGGGACATCCATTGGTTTATTTTTATCTATCTGTCTCTCTGTCTATGTGTCTTACATAGCTAATAGTAGGGCCCCTTTGTTTCTCCTTGATTCTCTGAGTATGTCTCTTGATTAAGTAATCATTTAGCAAAATAGGAGAATCTGCTGCAACTTACTTTTTTAGTGTTAACATTAAAGGTATACCTGTGCATGTGCTGTTTTATTCCTGTAAGCATCTTTTTCTCAGGTAAATACGTCCAAGAGACAGTGATGAGCAAATGTCTATTTCTGAAAAATATAGATTACTGCAGTCTTGAGGGAAGGCCTTCTCTTTAGAGACCTTAAGTTGCCTAATGATTTGTGATAATCAATTTGATAATTGTTGACTTATTGGCTCAGCTCAGGAATAATGTCCCAGATTTATTCTAGTATGGCAAGAGGATTTTAATCAGGTAGTGCCTTCTTTCCCATGGAGCATTTGTCTTGCTTGGCTGTTCTGGACTTCAGCCAACTGCCAGAAAGGCGTTTTCCCACTGTGTGTGGATAGTAGAATGCGTATTTGCTTAAGTGTTCATTGGGGGAGTTTCCAACCCACTAAAGCTCACTGTTACCCTACCTTTTACCAGGGTGCCCTTAGAAACACTGAGAATGGATGACTGTCTCTCCTTTTCTCTGGGAGTCTGTTTGAAGGGAAGGATGAATCTCATTACTATAAATATTGTTTTCATCCCAGCCTACCTCACTGCTTCTGAATTAGAGGAGCCCCTTTGGCTGCTGTGAAGACGCTCAAATACTTGATGGCTTGTTAAATTTTTATTATCTGATGTGCATGAATTTAAGTGCAATAGCTCTGCCGCTCAGAGTTAGGAAGGAAGAGCTTGGCGAGTGCAGACGGCTTCTGTCATCTGAGTCAGGAAAGTGTGCAGAGCTTGCTGTCCTCAGAGGGAGTTTGCCAGTGGGCTGGCTGCGCTGAAAACCTCCGGAATTCATCCAGTGACTAGTCCCCCAGCACGTGCCGTGTGATACTTCGATGCTTGCTTACTCTATCATCTGTTTAATTAGCTTGAGAGACTGAAAGGACTTGATGGCTCTTAGCTCCTCCAAGGCTGAGAGCTCTGGGGTTCAGAAGGCCCATGATTTGGCACTCTTGAGGGTGGAATGCACGCAGTTTGTGGTGATGCGTGAAAAAAGTTTAAAAAGCCCTGTGCAGCTTCATGTGTTTTTATTGTTTCTGTAATTATCTGGGCTGACGTGATGCAGTATTTACTGGTCCCTGTGGTTCACATCCTGCTGTTGCAGATTTCCCAGGCTGGGAACAGGAGCAGTGTGCCCCAGGTCCTGGCTCATCCCTCAAAAGCGTGGGGAGCAGGGCTTGCAGTATCGGTGCCCAAAGAAGGCTGCGCTCTCCTCCTTGTTAGGAAAACATAGCCTATTAAAGTTGGAAGATGAACTGTTTGGGGTTTCCTGGGAAAGGGCTTTAGGGGCTGTATCAGGAGCCAGGTGTCACAGGGTTTTTTTGTTCGTTTGTTTGGGTTTTTTTTTAATGAAAATTAAAGGTTAGATTAATCTCCAAAGAAGGTGAGTATTGGTCTTCTCCCCTCAATTTTATGTAGAAGGAAGAAGAGCTCTTTTTCCTATTCCAGAGAAGGAGTGAAATTCTCATTTCAGGCCACCGTCCTAACTTTTTTTTTTTTGCGGTACGCGGGCCTCTCACTGTTGTGGCCTCTCCGGTTGCGGAGCACAGGCTCCGGACGTGCAGGCTCAGTGGCCATGGCTCACGGGCCCAGCCGCTCCGTGGCATGTGGGATCTTCCCAGACCGGGGCACGAACCCGCGTCCCCTGCATCGGCAGGCGGACTCTCAACCACTGCGCCACCAGGGAAGCCCCGTCCTAACTTTTATATCCACTTTAGTAATTGAACAGAGGGGAGAAGAGAGTGAGAATGTTCTGGAAGCTTTTGATTAACTATATTTCTCCTATGAAAGTCACATCGGTATCCTGTTTTTGTCCTGGTTTCAGAAATGTCTGATATTCTAGGGTTTTTCGCCCAGCCTCCTGTGGTCTGCCAGACTTTTTACCCTAGACCAGAGAGAAAGAAACATTTACCTAGATTCCATTACTTTTCTAACGATCCTTCTTTTCTCCCCCAGGACACCCAAAAAGCAAAGCAATTTCTGCCCTTCCTTCAGCGGGCAGGTCGTTCTGAAGCCGTGGTGGAGTATGTGTTCAGTGGGTCTCGTCTCAAGCTGTATTTGCCAAAGGAAACTTGCCTTATCACCTTCTTGCTTGCAGGTAAGTCTTCTGTGTTACGTGTTGTTCTGAAAATTCTTCTTGGCGCTCGGAAGTCATCCCTGGAGGTCACATGCCCTCCTTTCTACAGGACTTGGAGCCCACGTAGGTGCTTCAGCCTCTAATTGAGATGTGAACACAGAGTTCCTAGGTTTGATCCCACTGTTACTGCAGACCCCGCACTGGTCCTGTCCTGCTTCTCATTCCCGCCAACCACAAGACGGAGGAGTGCAGGACAGCTAACAAGACAGCCCGTATCCTCACACAGCCTGAGTGAAGGGAATTCCAGACATAGGAAAACATTAATGATGGAGTGCTCACTGTTGGTGTTGCCCATTTGGGATGGACCGCCCTGCTGTGTTAGTCACGGGGCAAGGCCACAGAGGCACCGAGACACTCTGCCCTTGTAGCTCCACAGGCAGTGCCACTTGCGCTCTTTTATTCTCTTCAAGTGTCCTTAGGATCCAAATCCTTTATGAAACCCCAGATGTGACATTACCTTCACAGGCCCCTGCGTCCCTGGTATTTCCCTCTTGCACTGAGGGTGCCATGCCAGGGCAAGCCTTCCTCCTTTACTTTGCTGACTGACTGTCCATCTTTCTTATCCTGTCTTATCTAGTAACATTTCACAAGCCAGCAAGTCTCTGTGTGAACTGTGCTCTTTGAGAAATTTACTTGTGTGCATTCAAGGAGCAGACAGTTTCATTTCTTCCCTGCCGGCAGACAAGAAAGTTATTTATTTCCATCAGTACTTCACAGTTGTGGTCTTTGAGGGAGAGGGTCACCCCACCCCGATATACATTCCCAAAGATTGTATTCCATTGTGTTTACCCACTGCACGCCACCTCCTCTGAGGCCAGCCTGTTGCCTCAGCACTACTTCTGTTGAATCCTGGGGTAGAATTTGCCATGGGAGAAGAGAACTGGGGGCCGTGTTTGCCATCCCCTGCCAGATCGCCTCAGCCTTGCTCTTCTCGAAGGCACTGATGGTTTCTTCCCCATAAGGGTCTCCCTCAGGCCCCAACTAAATGGATTGTTAAGTGTGATTAGTCACTCACCTAGCGCGAGGCCGTGAAGCTCACTGTTGCTGCTTGGCCCTCACTGTGCCGTGAGGCTCCTGAGCTCTCTTAAGAGGTTACTGATCACTGCCCAGCTCTGCAGGCTTTCTGCAGCTCAGGGGCAGCTCTAGAGAAGAAAGGCCGCAAGAAGTCCATACCTCACCGAAGGGCTGTGCTCTCATGTCTGCGAATATGAGTTGTAAGTAAACTGAGGGGCAGAGTGGCAGTGTGTGTGAGTCCTTTCATGGAGCCATTTGTGCCCTTTTTCTTAAGATTTCTGTAGCGGAGGAGTTTCTTAGCAGTGAATTCTTGTTACAGGTTTGAGGTATATATTCAACTCATTCTTTGCTCTCTGCCTGCAAAACAAAAGCATCCTTTTGGCAGAGCTTTATCCCAGAGGTGTGAAAGAGAAACAGTATTATTCTTTCCTGGAAACCTGGCTGCAGATCTATAGGGGAAAGAAAACATTGAAGTTCTGGCTTCCAAACTTAAAACCACCTGAATGGAGCCAGCTCAGAGCTTTAAACCTGTCTTGCCTGGAGTTTTCCTGCAGAACCCTTCTGGTGGTACCTTGCTGAAACACAAGCAGCCTGATCACTCAACTCGGCATCAGCCGGTTCCTCTGTGTACTTGGCATTATTCTAAGCTTCGCAATTCAAAAGGCATTGCTTGAGTTAACTTACACTGTGAAAGATAGATTACAGAAGCAAATTCCTGGTAAAAATACAAGCTTTTGCATTTTTCTCCTGCCGTACTCTATGCAGTTGTATTATGCATCTTCTGATTTCTTTAGAAACCTGACAGGGATACAGGACATTAAAAAGTTGGAAAAGAAAGCTGGCCTCGGTTTGAATCATGGCTCTGCTCTGTACAAGCAGGGGACTTTAGGGAGGTTTGTTTTTTTGGTGTTTTTTTTTTTTTTTTTTTTTGACTCTCTTCAGACGTTAGTTTACACATCAGTTAACTGGAGAAAGTTTCTTGCCTCTCAGGATGTATAAAGGTTTAGAGCAAGCCTGCCATCAAGTAGATCATCAATAAATGTTTCCTTCCTGTTCTTCTCACAAAGACTTAGTGAATTCATAACTAGAGCTTTCCTTAACTCTGTATAGAATGGCACAGTTGTGCAGTATGTGTGCACGTACCTGTGGCTCTACCACGGAGACTTTGACCTCCCCATTAATTCAAATAAATCAAGAGAAGGAGTTAGGAGCTGTCCTAGCCTCCTCCTGACTAAGCAAAATGCTCACTAAGAGAAAAGCTACTGGCTTTCCTCTTTGAGTCTGGAGCAAAGAACTCTGCATCCTGGTAAGACACAGTCCTAGGTCTTAAGCTCTAGAGGGAAGACAGATACATGAACAAACTGTAGTGTTAGGTGTTAGGTGAGAAAATAGAATTATTTACAATGCACAGAAGTAGCACACAGGAGAGAATGGTTGGTTAGGTGGAGATCAGGGATTGTGTATCTGAGCTGTGTTTTAAAGGACAAATAGGAGTTTGCAATGTTGTAAGGATAGGACGGGAGGGGAGGAAGAGAGGAATATTCTAGGTAGAGGTACCAGCAGGTATACAAAGATGTAGAGGTGTGATGCATTCTGATGTGTCCAGGAAACCATGAATCCTTTGGTATTGGTGGGGTATAGTGAAGAGTGGGGTGAGGCTGGAAACACAGATGGAAGCTAGTCTTCTGTGGAATATACTGTGGACCCTCAGAGGCGCTCAAGGTATCAGGGGTGTGTCATGCTCACACTCGTGTTAAGAAAGTTTATTTTGGTAGATACATTAGTATACATGAGGCTGGAGGCTGGGAGAGTGGTTAAGAAGCAAGAGGGATAGAGGCCCAAAATCTGCTGATGGAGGAGAGGAGAGATTGGAAGAGTATTTAAGAGGAAGACTTCCTAATTCAGGGAATGACTGAGGTTTTTTGGTCAAGGATGGAGGATGACATTGAGTATGGGAAAGAAAGTAAACAGGTCCAAGGCTTGAGTTATTGGGCAGATTTTGATGTCCACCAGCAAGGGTGACACTAAGAGTAGGTTCTTGGAACAGATAGTTGGTGGTCAGAGGATTAGATGGAGAATCCTCAGAGAGCAGTCTTCTGGAAGTCAAGGGAGGGAAGAATTCCAAGGAGTCAGCAGTGTCGGGTTTTACCTTAAAAGATCAAGTAGTTAAAAACTAGGGAGTGATTTTATACTATTGATTAACTGGTAAGTCACAGATGATCTTTGTCAGTACGATTGGGGAGTAAATGTGGGCAATAAGGAACAGAATTTAAAATAGACTGCTCTTCACAACAATCTAATAGAATGGAAAGAGGAGTACAGAACAGTGAATGCTAAAGGGTCAAGGGAACATTCTGAGGATGTCAGCATCTTGAGTACTTTTATAACTGATTCTTAGGATTGGTGCAGAACGTGGCATGGATACTTGGAAAAGCTATTCAGTGTACCTCTTGTCTTCATAGTGCCAGTTTTAGACTGTAAAACTCAACAAAGTCTCCTTGGCTAATGAGGACATAAAAGAGATGAAGTGAGAAGATATCAGGAACTTGAGAGGCACTGGTCTGAACAGGAACTCAGAAAGGGTACAAGTAAATGATTGCTAAGGCAGTGACCCTGCGGAGACAGAATGAATGCGATGGAGAACATGGCTGGAGGATCCTAGAGAAAGGGGTCCCTCGGTCATCCGGGACCAACCACAAAGCTGAACGTCAGCGTAGACAGACACGATGCTTACGCCATGCAGCTGCTCACCTGGAAGGTGGTCCTCATGGCATGGCTTGGCAGCTCTCTTTGGAATGTGCCCTGCACCCTGTAAAATTGACGTCTGCTGGAAATGACGTTAGGGTTGTGATTCTCAAGGGGAGAGTCAAGATAATTGTTCAGCAATCCCATGTGTGCTGGTATCATCACTCCCAGCCTTTTGGAGAGCCCTCTGGATTTCAAGGTGGGGTGGACACTTTCCGTTTTTACGTGGCCTTTTTTGGGCAGACGGCCCCGCAGCTTGATAGGGAGTGGCATTTGGCCCGAGCCAGCTGGCCTCTCCGTCATGGTTCCTGCACCCCTGCATGTGGAATGATTGCTTGGTCAGATGGGATGGCAGGTGGGGCTGGGCAAAGTCAGCTGTAGCTAACAGGCCAGCGCCTCCTGAGAGCTCTTGCCCTTCAGTCCTCTGAGCACCTGGCTTAGGTTCAGCCGGTGAGCAGGTGACCTTACCGCCTCAGAACTGAGACGGTTCAAGGTCCCCCCGCCTGCTGCTGTGGCCTCCTCCTATGTGCACTTATTTCAGTCTCAGAGGCAGTCACAGGCAGTTCTTGTCCTGAGTTAATAGAAAGGTCAACATTCCTCAGGCCCCCAACACTTGTTTAAAAGCATCCTTTTTCCTCATCTAGCATTTAGTGAGCTCCATACATTTCCTTCTCTTAGAACAAAAGCAGTTTACCTTCAGTCTTTATTTTTAGTTCATTTTCACTTGTCCTGTGTGTCTGTCACCTTTTACTTAGTATCTCGTCTAAAGGAATACTGAGGCACATATTTGCAGATTGCTTGGCCCATGATTCACATTTTTATTTCAAAGCACCAGTGGGCCTGGAGTGTGTACCTTATTGCTGTGACCTTTATATTATGTTGCCTTATTTTGCATTACTTTCTTAGCTCTGGGCTACTTGGGTCATGCTGAGGGCACCAGTTCAGGAAGTTGTCCTGTTGGCTAAGCATAGCAGGTATCAAGTTAGTGCCTGTAAACCAAATGCCTGAATGAGAAGAGGGTAATAATTTGAGGTTTCAGTGTAAAGTAATCTAAGGAGTGTTGTGTCAGATATTTGGAGGCTTCTAACTCACTGAGCCTACCCCATTTACATTTCCGTGTTTGTTCTTAATGGTGGGACAGCAATAGGTGCGAGGAATTGTGGATCGAGACAGGTTTGGCATGGTGGGGAGTGGATGTCTGTCACCTGGGGTGGAAATCACTGTACAAACCACCTAGAATGCAGCAGCCACCTGGCAGGGGGTTTCCATGTGGATCACAGCAGGTGACTTATAATTAACCAGTTACTTAATCATATGAAACAAGACTAGAAAATGAGACTTTTCTTTGCCTGCCCTTTGGCATTTTTCAGTTTTTTTTTCTCTTTGATTACAAGTCCCCTCTTGAAGCTGCCTTATGACAAGGGAGGCAATAAGGAGAGGTCCTAGATGTCTGGGGTTTGATAAATGGTGGCGGGTATGTGCATGATGAGCTAAAGGGCTGGCTCTGTGTCCTTCCACCCTGAATGCCTTTGAACAAAGTACCTCATTTCCTTCTGTCTCCGTAATGTCTCTTCTCCAGCCAATCCTAATAGGAATATCAACTGCCTGTTTCAGTAGACCAGGAACTTTACTGAGAGAGGAGAGGGAAGGTGAACAGGAATATCGTCCTCATCTCCTGGCCCCAGGAATGGTGGATCCCCACTGATTACCAGTGCCTAACCAAAGTAACACAACACCAATGTATGTTTAAGTGAGAAATCCCATTCTGCTGTCACAGAGGTGCTAATGAATCAGGCTGTTATTATAGTTGTGTTTGCTGGGCTTCTATCCTTAATTAAGCAGTTACAGGGTCTGCTGATACTTATGAATTCTTTTCAGTTACTTTAATTGAATTGGGTATTTGTAAAGTGGAGTATTCTTTCTCCTGCGACTTGCCCATTTGGTTCTGTCTCTGCCTCCTACTTGCTTCCAGTTGGGCCCCATTCCTGGAAATGGGCAGCTTGACATGAAACTTTTCTAGGGCTGCTCTAGTTGTTCACTTTTAAAGGTATCATTGTAAATTATACGAATTACATTCGTGTCAGAAGGTCCTCTAGGGTCCCTTGTCAGAAAATATTAGCACAATAAGCAGGTCTGGGGAGACTTTTTTAATGAGGCCAAGATTTTTGTAAACCCACTAAAAGAAACACAGTCTCTGATAGCTTGTGGATGATGCTTAAATTAATCAGATAATTTCTGCTTTCTTGAATGTCTTTTAGTCTAATAGTTGAGACAGCCATATGAAAAACTTTTAACAGGGAAAAACAAAATGGAGCTATGAAAAGTATAGGCAACATACCATGAGAATGCAGAGGAAAGAACAGTCAATTGAGGAATGGAAAAGACTTCCCAAGGGAGATGGTATTTGAGCATCCAAGAAGATCTGGAACATTTTCTTTTGGCAAGCTGGGTGTGATTCATTTAGGCCAAACAACTTTGCCTGTATCGTTAGCTCTCAGGAAGAGTCGCGTAAAGAAGTGGATGGACTCATCAATCATTTTTCCCTCTGCTTTTGTCTGGTCGTGTGAATCTCCGTCTTGGGTCTCCCGCCGTGGAACATTCGGTGCTCTGCCCTTAGCTCCCCGTCTCTGCAGGCAGACCATCACCCATGGTCACGTGGATGGAAGTGCAAGCCTACTCTTACAGCCTGATTATCTTCCATCTTTAGATTGTGAATCATCCCCAGAATGAGCCTCCTCATGTTTGTGGGTCACTCGATTGAGTGGCTATTTAATAATTTTTTTACATCCACTGGGCACTTTGCTAGGAATATTGAAATGCGTAAGATATGGTGCCAGCCTTCAAGCAAAGTACTTGTATCTACCGAAGTACAGGTTATATAGACATGAAGAAAAAAAATATTTGTGAGAAGTATAAGGGGAGGAGAAACAGTTCCTAGCCTTTTATAAAATTATTCTTCTGTGATACTGTCAAAAAGGCTAAGGCAATCCTGATTCATAACCCGGAAGTACAGTATCCAGAGAGGGATAGAGCCAGGTGCTGGCTCAGCCGCGTCAGTTCAGGCCTGGAGTGTGATGTTCCATCTGAGGACCACGCTTTTAGGGAGGACATCAGCAAACTGCAGAAGGGTCAGAAGACAGTGACCTGGGTGGTAAGACACCTAGGAAGGCTGGTACCCAAGGACCAGTAGAGGCATCAAAGGAGACGTACAGGACACAGTCGACTGTCTCAGGGTAAAAAAGGTAAGGGTTCAATTTTTTTCAGTAGTCATTTTAATTTTTTTTTGATTGAGACAGTAATAAAGACATCAATAAAAATAAGATTTGTTCAGCATGGTTTAATGGCAGCCACAGACCTTGGAGCTAGAACACTTAAAGATGCATTCTTGCTCTCCTGCTTCCTAGTTAATTATTTCCATTAGACTGGCCTGCTTATCTTGGTGTGATGCTGGGACCTAGAGGTGAGGGAAGCAGCAAGGCCCATATGGCAGTTCCCAGCCAGTCAGTCCAGAGACTCCAGCAACCGAGGGGGAGAGAGTCCTAGTGGTGGCCCTACCTTCTGCGGAGTCAGTCTGAGGGGTGGCACAGCCTCCCAATTGGGATGTTCTGCCCTCATCATCTCAGTTGGGTTTCCCGTGCCAAGAAAAGAAAGATGTTGATTTATCCTCAGTTTCTGGATAGGCCCATTGATTGCCTCTGGGTGGATAGGTCAAAGGTAAGTGAAAAGAACCCTTGCCTCCTAAGTCCTCTGACTTCTGCCTTTTACTCTTGCTGCTCTGGAGTTTTGATATCAATGAGATAAGGGGGAAATACCCTGCAGAGGTATCAGGCCTGTTCTCTGCAGCGCTTATGAGGGCCAGTAGAGTGGTACAAGAGGGTCAGACCTGTGAGTTTTTCCCCAAGGGTTCCTTTTTCCATTCCTTCTCCTCCCCTCCTACTCTAAGGTTCTTTCTGAGTCTGTTAAAGATTATTTAGGCTGCCTTCCACCTGGTGGGCATGTGGGGAAGGAATGGAAAGCTTACAGAGCTCTGATGGCTGTTCTTTGCTGGAGTCTTTCCAATACCAGCACCTGTCTCTGGTTGTGCCCTGATGCCTCGGTTCTAATCCCATTCTTGTGGCGTCCCCAGAAAAATAAGTTTCAGTGTGAATATTTCAATGCCATCTTGTCAGCCTATTGGCATTTTCCACCAGCCATTTAGTAGTAATGGTGGCAAGCAGCAGCATCCATGATTGGGCTACTCACCACTTCCCCACCCTGAGGGGGTGTCTATTTGGCCAGCCTAAGAGTAGGAAATGGCGTGTCCTGGATGCAGGAGAGGGAGTGTAAATGGTGTGGTAATTTGAAATTAAAGGGAAATGCTTGGAAATCTGGTAAAGGGCAGCCCTGGGGGGAGCAGTGTGCACTGTGCCCAGAAGACTTAATCTTGGTTGCTATGGGAACCACCTTTCACATTCCCCTTTCAAACAGATATGACTGGATTTTATTTATTTTTATTTTTTTTAAATAGATTTATTTATTTATTTTTGGCTGCATTGGGTCTTCGTTGCTGCACGTGGGCTTTCTGTAGTTGCGGCGAGCGGGGGCTGCTCTTCGTTGCGGTGCATGGGCTTCTCATTGCGGTGGCTTCTCATTGCAGAGCATGGGCTCTAGGCGCACAGGCTTCAATAGTTGTGGCTCACAGGCTCAGTAGTTGTGGCTTGGGAGCTCTAGAGCGCAGGCTCAGTGGTTGTGGCCCACGGGCTTAGTTGCCCCACGGCATGTGGGATCTTCCTGGACTGGGGCTCGAACCCACGTCCCCTGCATTGGCAGGCAGATTCTTAACCACTGCGCCACCAGGGAAGCCCATGACTGGATTTTAAAAAGCAAAAAAGTTCTTCATCATTGAAAAGTGTCTTTGCCCCCAAGCCCCGGGTCTTTGCACACCTTGGGTTCTTTTCAGAAAGTTTTCCTGAGGCTTCCCCAAACTAATGGGATGGATTTGCCAGAGTCTCTTCCTGGCCCTTTATATAACAGCACTGACATGGGCATTAGAACACGTGGTGTCCAGTATGGGCAGCTAGCCCAAGCATTCTCTCCTGTTGCCCCTGAGGGGGCGCCACGGGTTTCCACTTAAGGAACTGGATAGGACCACTGGTCACATCATGATGGGCTCTGAGGAAGCCCAAGGAGCTGTGCTCGGTCTCAGTGCCATGGGATTGGTCCCAGATCCTGATGTAGGGCTGCCAAACACAGACCTTGTAGGAGCAAGAACAATTCACAAAAGTTCCTTTCATATTTGGAAGGCATCTGAGACACAACCGCATTCTCAGTCGTGGTTTTTCATCATTAGAGCTTTTCCCCATTTATTTAAATTACCCACTTAATCCAGGCCTTGTATGTTTTCAGGTTTTTTTTTTCTTTTTTTAAAATAGATTTACTTATTTAATTAATTTATTTATTTATTGGCTGCTTTGGGTCTTCCATGGCTATGCATGGGCTTTCTCTAGTCGCGGTGAGCCGGGGCTACTCTTCGTTGCGGTGCGCGGGCTTCTCATTGCGGTGGCTTCTCTTGTTGCGGAGCACGGGCTCTAGGTGCGTGGGCTTCAGTAGTTGTGGCACGCGGGCTCTAGAGTGCAGGCTCAGTAGTTGTGGTGCGCGGGCTTAGTTGCTCCACGGCATGTGGGGTCTTCCCGGACCAGGGCTCAAACCAGCGTCCCCTGCATTGGCAGGTGGATTCTTAACCACTGTGCCACCAGGGAAGCCCCTGTTTTCAGGGTTTTTTTAAACCATCCTTTGCCTATGATAAAATAAATGAGAATCTACGTCTCTATTCAGCGGCCTTTGATTTGTGGACATACAGCTCCCTGCAGAGTTGACTTACAGGCTTCTAAATGGGCTTTGGAGAAACTTCCTGTCTAAGCTTTCTGGATTCCCTATAGTTTTCCTTATTATACTCACGCTTTACAATTAGCAGTCCTGAATAAACCCTAGTAACTCCCATGCTTACCTTCACTATATGTAGGAAGATATTTAAATGGACTAGTTAGTTAGTCTACGGCGGGTGGAGAAGTTCCCATTTCCCTGCCCTGGTGTGCCTCCTCTTCCTGAGCTTGTACATCTGCTAGTGATTTTTCTAGGGTTAATTTGGGTGTTTTTATTTTTAAATTGGAACATGGTGTCTGTCTCTTCTCTGTGTGTGTTTTGGATGCAGCCCCTGTGCTAGGCATGCGGTTATTAACTCTACTGATATACCAGTTCGCTCATTAGCATTTGCATTTTAAATTACAAGCTAGAGCAGACGACATTTATGCTATATTTGTACCACTGCCTTCTTCATGAATGATGTCGTATGTGCAGGGACTGCAGAAATAACTCCTCTAGGGCCCTGAGGTATTTTAGTCTCTTCTTCAACAAACTATTTCTTTTTTACTCTTGATTCTCACTGTTTGATGGAAAAGAATTTTAAAATTCCCTAAGTTTAGCCTTATTTGTGAGTACTGCTGATTAGGATGTGCTGATGACAGACCAACCCTTCATATCCACAGAGACCTAGTGCATGGAGTGGCCTCTTTCCCTTTCACGTGATGCGCCTGATGAGCAGTCTGCTTTGACTAGAGAGGAAGGAATTTCTTCCCCACAGTTTGGTGGATGGGGAGATGTGGTAACAGATACTTGTTTTCACTTCTATTCAGGCTCACGCCCCTCTCTTCTATAGTTGAATAGTCAGAGGTTATTTTTTAACACCTGTTATTGCTTGGCGCTGCAAGGGGAAAGAGAGGGAGATAGTATATGCCTTCAAGGAGCTTCTTTTTGACAAGAAACATTTAGATTACACCCCAGTACAGCACATACTTAAATAAATGCCAGTAGTCAAGTTCTCTTCGGGGAACTCTTCCTCTTGGCACATGGAGACTCCACCGCCTAGATCATAAGAACCAAGTCAGAAGTGCCCAGTCATGGATTGTGGACCTGGGAACCGAGCCTCCTAGGCTGAGGCGTGCCCGGCTCTACCTCAGCCAGGGTTTCTGGCTGGTTTCTGGCAGCAGATTGAGGGCCGGAGTAAAGCTCTGGCAGGCAGCTGTGCACTCACATCATTGTGCTCTTTCTTTGTGGTAACAAATGCTGGTTCTCTGAGGTCTGTCACAGGGACCCTTCCTCTTGGTGAATTCTGGCTTTTAAAACACATCATGAAAAATCCAGGGAAGTCACACTGGAAAATAGATGTGCATTCTAGGTAATAAATACAGAGGTAGGTAGCAATTCTTTATCCATTCTGTCTTGCCCGTCAGCTTTTCAGAAGAAGTTTAAAAGTTTGAAAGGTCACTGGGCACGACAAACTTCATGAAGAATTGTTACCTACCTCTGTATTTCTTTTCTTCCATGAGAATGGTTTGTGTTTCATGTCTGATGTACCCTGTTAGGCGTGTCCTTTAGTGGCTTCCATGAGCTCTGGCCTCCAAACACGGGAGCCTCAGTGTTTATGTGTTTATTTATGTTTTTCCCTCGTCTCTAGTTTCTTTTGATCTCTGTTCCTGTTACCTGGCAAAATTGTTCTCCAGAAACTGAGTCTAACAACGCAAGTATAGATGGCATGGAGGAGATGAGTGGGTCCCTGGAGTGTTTGGAGTAATAAGCAAAGCGTGAGATCCAGTGGCTGGCATCACGGTGAAAGTAGGGGGCAGATGAAGGTTCCTTGGGGTTGTATGGTGGCAGGCATCTAGATGGTACTCAGAGTGTTCAGAGTCTCATTTGTGAATGCTGCATGAGGATGCTGGTGGAAACAGTTGAGACAAACAGCTCACTAAAGACCCAAGGAATCCCACAGACTCTTTCATGTTTTCATGACATCTGTTATCAGGTGAAGGACTGCCTGGTGCCCATCACTTCCCAGCCTGCTGGGGCTCCAGAGGAGAGGGGACGGGGTTGACTGCCTGAGCTCCCCCAGCTGCCGAGCCACCCAGCCCCCTCGCAGTTCCCTGCACCTTCCTCCACTCTGTCCACGGGTTCTGACAGAGACCTTGAACTAAGTGGGTTAGGAACAAACTGCTTGAATGCGTTTGTGCAGATAGCTTCTCTCACCGGCTCTCTGAAGTGCTTTTTGAAATACACGGGAGCCCTTTGTAAGCTGCTTTATAAGCTGTGAAGTCCATTGTCACCGTTCTCTGCAGCCAGCATGTCTCTAACCTAAGTAATGTGGACTTGGCTCCTGGACAGGGCTGGGGATTGGCACCGTCAGCAGCAGCGCTGCCCTCCAGAGTCACCAGCAGCTGTTGCAGGTTGGAGGATTTGCAGAAATTGAGATGGCTGTTCCCAGATATTGGCACTTGCCTGGTGATGAATGACGTGTCTGTGCGCGGGTACTCTGTATGCCTTCCTTCGGCCTTTTCTTCTCAGCCCCGGATTGTGGCGCCCGCTCAATGGCCCCGTTGTGGAGGAGGGTGCTGAATGGAGGGGTGAGTGGCCCGCCTCTCCCGCCATTCCCTCCCTCCATTGGCCTGAACTGAGACAGTAAGAATAGCTCTTTGATCCTCTGAACTGGTTCTTGGGGCAGGAATTTCGTGGCACTTCTTGCAGATGCCAAGGAGCTAAGAATCCAACCTTCTGAGGCCAGAAAAATGAACTTCACCTGAAAGAGAGCCACGTGATCATCCCCACTTCCATTACTCTGGTGTCCTTTTGCCTTAACCCACGCATCTGTACCAGAGTGGCCAGAAAAGGTCTATTTTGATAAAGTCATTAATGGGTGGTATGTTTATTTCTGATGTGATTGCCCAAGAGTGAAATTTTTAGGGGTTTGTGCCACTTTGTATGATTCCTTCCTATCACACACAGTCACGCATATTCACGTATGCATATGCTGAAACTGGTGTTACAATGCCATCTCCTTAGAGATTAAACTGCAAAGAAACTGTCATGAATGACCTCTTTTAAGAGACTTGCACCCTCCCAACTCTAACGTCTGCTGTGGTTCTCACATGTCACCTTTTAATTTTGTCTACTTGCTACTGTCTGAAATTTTCTAGTTATTTGTCTGTTTTCGTGACTCTTTGTATCACCAGAGTAAGATGCTTGAAGGCAGGGACCTTGTCTTGTGACTGCAGAATCCCTGTACTAGTGCCTAGAACAGCACCTAATCCGGAGTCAGCATTCACTGGACAGTTCTTGGATGGATGAATGTATGGATGCACACTGGTTCTGGGCTAACGCTTATTAACTTATTTGGAAATTCTGAAAACAGAATAACAACACTGTTACCATGGAGAATGAGTGCTAGAGCCCCAGCAGCCCTAAAATGGAAAACAGAGGACCAAACCGGGTGCCTGTCTAGAGAACTGGACTAAGGCTTAAAACTGCCCCTCAAAGTCACATAACCTCTCTGGGCCTTGGACTTTTTCAAAGAGTGAGGGGATCGGATTAGGTTTCTCTCGAGATTTGAATCTCTAATAATAATAATAACCGTAGTGAGTATTATACGCTGTGAATTAACTCATTTAAACCTTACCACAGCTGTTAGGTGGATACCATTACAATCCCCATTTCATAGATGAGAAAACTGAGGCCTAGGAAAGTTAACTTCCTAAATAAAGAGCAGAGCACATTTTCTTGATCTTATCCTATGTGCTGTCATTTAGGATGTGTTGTGCAACTTGACATTGAATGTACTGAAGGTCTTACCTCTTCTGTTTTTCCAGTCTTCCATCCATTCATTTCATCTGCCCGTGCTCTCTTGTTGGCTAGGAGTCAACCAGATGCCCCCTTTCTTCTGGGATGACCAAAAGCAAAGCTTAAGGGGATGATGGTGGCCCTCTTTAGGAAATGTAGTAATGTGGATATGAGATTTTAGTTGTTTTAGAGTTTGGATTTGTTTCTTGGCCCCAATAGGAACACACCTAAGCTGAGAGCATGGCTAGGACATGTGACTGGGGAGGAGAGAGAGAGCAGGTCAGACCTGTGGGATGGGTTTATGAGCAGGGGCATTTATGGACAAATTAAACTTTAGCCCTGAGTAAGCAAAGTCCTAAGCCAGTTATTACTGCTCTGGCACTTCTAATGGGCCCTATGCAACCCTTATAAATTATTCAGCTGCTTTACTAAGAAAAGGCCGAGTTACTTGCCTAGTCCTGGTGATTCTTCAATAGAGCTCAGAGAGAACAGGTTAGAGGGGCAGCGGTACTTACCTCCAAGGAACCCTCCTTTCTCATATGGAGATGAAAGGGTTAAACTGACTACCTCAAGTAGCAGAGTTTTGACAGATAATGCATAAAACTGTTAATATTGGAGACAGACAAAGGGCTTTCCTCTGAGGAGATGCCTGCCAAGGTTCCCTGCACTGTTAGATCTGATGCATATTTCACAGTGTCTTGATTATGGTGGTTAAATGTCCCAGGATATCTAGCACTTAAGCATGAGAAGTTGTTGGGTTTTTTAAAATAATACTCATAACATTTTATTTTGTTATAATTTCAAAGTTACAGAAATGTTACAAGAACTGTGCAAAAATCTTTCCGTTACTTTTGTTGAATTGTTAACATACTGCCTCATTTGCTGTCAGTGTAGTTTTAGAATCAGAAGACTTTTGCCAAATTGCCCCTCACGTCTGTAAACAGTGAAAGATAATTTTTTTCCATCTCATACAGAATATACTTAAAAAATTTTTTTCTTATGTGGTCACTGAACTTGTTCCCTGGCAACAACCACGATACTGCCCCAGTTTGGAAGATGAGCTGTTACAGCCGTACATCCTGGCTTTTCTGGGCGATCTCCTGCTTTCCAGCGCTTTATTCGAAGTTCAGGCCAAGTGTCAAGCTGATGGGTCTTTTTAGTTCAAACGGTATCATTATAGTAGCTTTGGGGGCTCTGTCAGCCCCAGATGTTTCCAGAGGTGAGGGACCCTGGAAGTAGCACTTAGGGCGGTGGTCTCTAGCCCTGCCTAGATGCCCCTGGGAAGGTGTTCATCCCAGCAGATCAGCACGTTTGCTCTCTGAGCCCCTAGAAATGATCCGGGCTTTCTAATCTTAACTTCCTTTCAGATTTCAGTGAACAGTGGATCTGATTAAAGCAAAGTGACTCATTCATACACACATCCAAGCGTGTTTGAGTTCTATTTTTTAAAGGTGCTCAGAGCATATCAGTGATTTCTTGAGGAACTCTACATCTATCTGGACTCTAACCTGTGGCAAGCTGAGGGGGCACCACAGAAAGAAGACTCAAGGCTGAGATTTCCCAGCATGCCCTGTAAAAAGCCTGGCACTCCTGTTCCAGGACCTGACTGCTTGTCTCACAATTCATGGCACAGAATTTCCAAAGAGAGACTCTTTTCTTTTTTCTTTCAACTTTGCACATTCTTGTCCTCCTGTTTGCCCTTCTGCACCCTCAGTATTATGTCTTCGTGACTTTTCACAGAAACAATACCATGTTGGTATTTGTGCTTGTTCTCATTGATGGTCTCTTTCTCCTTCACTAGACTGTTTTTTCATTTGTTGGTGAATGGCCTTGATTTTTATAACAGTAAGAATTGTCACAATAATGTTTGCCACCAATAATTAGCATTTTGTACTTAGGCATTTTGTCACCATTGCTTTCCATGATCCTATAGAGGACTTGACGAGATTGTTACCTTTTGGTACAGCTGGAAATATTCAGCTTAGTAGAGTTGGACTTGGAGGCCTAATTTTAGGGGAATTAAATTGGTGAAAGGTGAGTTTGAGATATTTTAAAGGACAGTTGACGATAGAAAGTTCACTGGACAAGAAATGGGAAGACCTTGTTCTCATCCAGACCCTACTGCTGACTCTGGCCTTTAACAAGGCTCACACGGGGGCTTCCCTGGTGGTGCAGTGGTTGAGAGTCTGCCTGCCGATGCGGGGGACACGGGTTCGTGCCCCGGTCCGGGAAGATCCCACATGCCACGGAGCGGCTGGGCCCGTGAGCCATGGCCACTGAGCCTGCGCGTCCGGAGCCTGTGCTCTGCAACGGGAGAGGCCACAACAGTGAGAGGCCCGCATACCGCAAAAAAAAGAAAAAAAACAAGGCTCACATGGGTACCTGTCCTCACTCCTGGCTCCCCTTGGCTGTACGCTTATAGGCGCTACCCCAGCGATTGTTAACTCCGGGATATGGTGCCAGTTTAAGTGGCCTTGGATTATGTTAAATGTGAGCTGACATTCTTTCTAGCCCTAAAATGCCATGACCTTATGGACTCCTCCCATTGCTCAGGAAATGGAGTTGATTGGATTTTTGCCCTGACATAAGTGTGATCTGTATGAGGAGGTGAAGACAGCTTAGAAGACAGCTGGTGTCTTCCCTCAGTTCATCAGATAAACACTCTAATTGGATGGCAGGGCTCAGTTTTGAAGTATCCTGAGCTTAAAAGTAAGCTAGCCAAGGGCTAATGCTAATCGATCCAGTTCTCAGAAGAGTAATTAGGGCCCTAACGAGTCGAGGATCACGTGCTTCTAGGATGGCTCCAAAGAAGCGGAGAAGCTGCCTTGGGCTTCTTTGGAACAAGCTGCTTCTTTAGAGCGCAGCCTTTGCTCAAATTTCTCCCATGTGTTCATGTAGGACCTGGGCCCCTCCGTGGCCCAGCTGTCTTATGTTCCTAGGTCTCTTCTCAGTGGGGTTATAGATTGATTGTGCTAAGCATTGGTTTATCCTGGGTTTGTTTTTCTTCACGTGCCCACTTTTTAAAGCTACAGATTTAAACACATAAGCTGAGAAATACATAAGTTTCAAATTCTGTTAGAATGCTGGTTCACACACTTCACACATGAGGTATATTGAGGGTACCTTTAGCAGCAGCCCAATTAGTAATTGCCAATACTGCTTATGTACGATGGTGTGGGATTGCTAGCCGTTGCTATGAGAACCTTCACTTTTGTATTTCCTGACTCATTTTACACTGAACAATGCAGATGTGCAGAGATTCGAAGGGGAGGGATGATAAGCCAGGGAGCTGGCAAGTAAATGAAACTTTTCTCTTGAATCCCTTTGAATGGCAAGTTCTCGGTACTCATTCAGCTCCTGCCCTTGTGGAGGCTTGTTTTCCCTAAATCTTTAAGAAAGAAGGAAAATAGTTTGACCTTTATTTGCAGCAAGCTTCAAAGTAGTTCAGGTTCAATACTTAGCAGGAAGATTGCCTTTAATGAGCCAAGTTTAGAGGAGGTGGATTTTAATCTGGATGCTCAGAAGGAGAGGAGATGCGCATACACAGTGAGAAAAGTATGTTTGTAGCTTTAACTCTTACATTTGAAACAGAACCAGTCCCCCAGCAGCATTTAGGAACCAAAAAACCTGCGTGCATTTTGTTTTGTTTTGTTTTTTTGAGCAAAAAAGCATCTCCTCTGTAGCATGTGCCTGTGTGTAGGGTCTTGAATTTAAAAAAAAAGAAAACAAAATACCCTTTACTCAAGTCACTCAGAAGTCACCTTTATTTACTTTGAGCTTCATCTGAGAAAGAAATTCCTGTTCCAAAGCAAGCTCTTTCCCCTTCTTCCTGAGCTCCCTCCCTGCTCAGGATTTGGCCCCAGCCTGGGGTGAAGTGTGGGTTAGATTCTCTACAGAAGGAAAAGGTGCTTCCCTCAGCCTTTGTCAGCGCTAATCGCCAGCTGTGTTTAATGCTCTCACTTTGTTTTTCTTTCCCCGGTTGTTGGGTGAGCCTGGTTTTATGCTGAATAGAAGATAAGCCTGCTTACTGATCCCCACCCTTCCCTCTCATCCCTCGTCCTCTCACTGCACTGGGAAGAAATTCTTGATTTGCAATTTAGAACTGAGACTTTAGAGGGGGCCTGTTGTCACCGGGACCCAGCTGGGAACCGGCTGGCACTGGCCACTGGCTGCTGCGGGTGGTAATATTTACTTAGAGACACAGGATGGTTCCTGGGCACTTCCACGTGGTGCTGAAACTCACTCCCAATGAGTTCTAGCATCATATGCTTCTCGAACCCTCCGCAGGTCTGGAGGAGGGTCAGCGATCTTGCGTTTCTAACAGGTTTCCTGGTGATGTCAGTGCTGCCTGTTTACAGACTAGTCTTGATTGGAAATGATCTAAATCTGTTTTCCTTTTTTTTTTCCTTTTCCTCCTAGACTTGGAAGTTATGAAATCTCCATTGCACACACAAATCCTTAGTGGCTGTGAGAACAGGTTTTGGAACCAGTTCCCGTCTCGTCTGCGCTTAGGCTCCCCCACTTGCTAGATACGTGTAGTTTCCCCATTAAAAAGTGGGGCTGAAAGGTTGTTACTGTGTAATGAGCAAGTCATTCCTGTGAAGTGCTTCTTATCCAGTGACCAGCAAAAACCCAAAGTGGCCATTTTGAGCCCAGACTTGCTGCATGATTTGAGTTCTGTTCACACAGATGCTGTCATCTGGGGAGGCCTCAGCCTTGAGGCATTTTAGGGCAGTGCCTTCTCTCCCATCCCTGAGACTAGAACTATGGTCTTATTGTGAGGTTCCCTTCTTCCTGCTCACATTAGCCCTTGCTTTTTTAAAAAAAAATAAATTTATTTTTATTTATTTATGGCTGCATTGGGTCTTTATTGCTGTGTGCGGGCTTTCTCTAGTTGCGGCGAGCGGGAGCTACTCTTCGTTTTGGTGCGTGGGCTTCTCATTGCGGTGGCTTCTCGTTGCAGAGCACGGGATCTAGGCGTGCAGGCTTCAGTAGTTGTGGCACGCGGGCTCTAGCACGCAGGCTTAGTAGTTGCGGCACACAGGCTTAGTTGCTCCACGGCATGTGGGATCTTCCCGGAGCAGGGCCTGAACTTGTGTCCCCTGCATTGGCAGGCAGATTCTTAACCACTGTGCCACCAGGGAAGTTCCAGCCCTTGCTTTTTGAGGGGTGTGGAGCATCCTTGTTTGGTCTGTCCTCATGGCCGCATCTTGTGGAGCTGGAACGGATCTTTTCTGCCATGATACCTATATTCAGATCCTCTGTGTGGTATAGCAGAGTGGGGGCAGTTAGCCCTCAGTGAAGGATCCCCAAGCAATGTGTCCAGTAGCAGTGGAAGTTGCCAGTTAAATCTCAGCTGTATGTTAGGTTGCAGACTCTTTTTTTTTTTTAATACATCTTTACTGGATTATAATTGCTTCACAATACTGTTAGTTTCTGTTGTACAACAAAGTAAATCAGCCATATGCATACATATATCCCCATATCCCCTCCCTCTTACGTCTCCCTCCCACCCTCCCCATCCCACCCCTCTAGGTGGTCACAAATCACTGAGCTGATCTCCCTGTGCTATGCAGCTGCTTCCCACTAGCTATCTATTTTACATTTGGTAGTGTATATATGTCCATGCACACTCTCACTTCGTCCCAGCTTACCCTCCCCCCTCCCCGTGTCCTCAAGTCCTTCTCTTATGTCTACCTCTTTATTCCTGCCCTGCCACTAGGTTCATCAGACTCTTAACACAGAGAGATACTGTGTCTTTTACTCACTAGAAGGAATTGATTCTAGTGAGTAAAGCTACGTTGTTGGGACAGAATGTGATGGTGAAAATTGGAAGGTGGAAATGCGGGGTCTGCTTGGTTGAAGAATGCCTGAGTTCACGGGGCCTTTCACAGATCCTGGTCCCTTCCTTAGTAGTGAGTGTGGGAACCTCAGCAAATGCCTCAGGTTTTGTCTTTTATTACTGAAAAAATAAAAAGGCTACTTTCTCTAGCACAGGATTCCTTAGTTCTTATTTGGCCTTATTTTAGGCCACGTGATGGAAAATCGACATTTGCCACATTGAGGCAGCCAGCCTTTATTCATCTGTCTCTTCTCAGCTTCTGACTTTTTCCCAGAGAACTTTGCTGACTCTTGGACTAGAGTAAGCCCTTCCCCCTTATAATGTGTTCCCAAAGTTGCCCATAGTTCCCTGCCTTAAGCTTCTGTAGAATCCTTATTGACTATAGACCTTCTCTAGTTGACTCACAACTCCCCGAGTCTTTGTGTTGTTTGTCTCTCTTGCACCCACTGTGGTTAGCACAGTCCCTGGCACATGGTAGGCACTCACTAAATATCTGTTGACTAAGTGGAAACTTCACTTCGAGAGTCACGCGTTCTTCAGTGGAAAATAGGGAGCAGGAAAGTTCCTTATGTTCTTACAAGTTCATTGCAGAGCAATTTCTGATCTTCGTTTCTTTTGGCACACATTTCTAAGATACCCATGGGCTTTTGCTCTGTAGTTGTATTTGTGACACATGTGTTTGTAAGATTCTCTCGAGACCATATTCTACCTCCAGGAAGCAGGAGTGCACATAAATAGAGATTATCACTATGTCCAAAGGTCAGGCAACAAGCCACAGAAGGTGCAAGCTGATGGAACACACTCGGGGAACCGGAGAAAGGCAACTTCACTGAGAAACTATTAGCTCTAGGCTGAAAATTAAGAACTCTTAGCTTTCCTGTCTCTTTTCAGACCCGTGGCCTTAGCAGCCCCTGGAGATCCCTGAGCAGACCCATCAGCCACCGAGGAGAAACGCTCTGTTAGAGTTTACGGCTGTTGGCTTTAGCTTTGCGTGCCAGTAGCTCATGTTTTACATGACAGGCTACAACAATCCACATGTTTTCTGAAGCTGCTTATCAAAATTGAAAGTGTCAGACACCCAATATTTTGAGGCCATTAATTAGCTAGAACATTTTCATTTATGTAGATGCCTGTAAAACATCTTTATCAATATATCTTGACCTTTTTCCCTAGTGTGGGTGATTGTTAAGACAAGTAAGAAAAGCATGCAGGGCTTCCATGGTGGCGCAGTGGTTGGGAGTCCGCCTGCTGATGCAGGGGACACGGGTTCGTGCCCCGGTCCGGGAGGATCCCATGTGCCGCAGAGCGGCTGGGCCCGTGAGCCATGGCCGCTGAGCCTGCGCGTCCGGAGCCTGTGCTCCGCAACGGGAGAGGCCACAACAGTGAGAGGCCCGCGTACTGCAAACAAAATAAAAACAAAAATAAAAGCATGCAGTTAAGAAAGAAAGCATCTGTGATCAGGTGTTTGACTCACTCTGGCAGTTCCTCACCCCCCAGCCTCTTGAGGTCTGCTAATGGGAGCAGAGGGCCGTGTGCTAGAATGTTCTCTTCCCTCCTCCCTCTGGCTTCACCTCCTACACACGGTTCTCATTCACAATTCCTACTCCAGTCTTTTGTAGTTTCAATCCCACTTCCTCTTTATTTATGCAAGATACTTTTATTTTTTCCTGCCCCTAATTTTTTTTTTCTCTCCCTCTTCCCTCTGATAGGAAAGGGGGGTGGGCAGGAAGCTTTCTGTGGTAGGACTTGTGAACCAGCGCCTGTGCTCAGTGCGTTTACATGGATTCCTCATTGAATCTCCCTTAACCCTCTCAATCTGCCCCTTAACCCTCCCTTAACCCTCATAATGTTCGTTTGGGGGACAGTAAAAGAAATACCAAGGAAAAGTTCTAAATGCTTTGAATCAAATGAAATTTTTTCCTCATCCTATCAGTGAATTCTTTTCACTTAGATTTCAAGCTGTTGCAAAACAAGTCTTGTTAATTTTCATTTATTCAGAGGCTGCTTATCCCTTTTGGCAATTACCACTTCCTTCCCTGCTCTCTCCTGCTGCTGCTCTTATCTTAGCCTTTTTACTGTTCCTCCTCCACCAGAGGGATGGAGAGGGGAATGGATAGAAAATTTAAACAGTAAATGTTGCTACTTTTTTTTTTTTTTTATGAGATGATTGTGAGGCAAAAACTGACAACAGTTATGTTTGGAAAATTGGATTGACTTTTAAAAATTCACTGTCTTACAAGTACTTCTTGGTATTGTGGGCAAAGATGGATGGGCTGATTGATGGAGAGAGGACAGAGGGCAACTAGATGAGTGCCTCTCGATTGAATGAGTCTGGCACAACCTGTCTTCCTTCCTTTTCTCCCTTCAGCAAATATTTATTGAATGTACACTGTGTTCTGGGGACAGAGTGGTGAACAAGACAAAGGCCCACCTTTCTGGAGCTAGCCGTGGCTTTCTGTCTAGGGGTGCCGTGCTCAAGATCTTACTTGTGAAAATATGTATCTCCACTCCCCCCAGGATGCAGCCCGTGAGCCTCTTAAGAGCAGGAGCCTTTGTTACCTACTCAAGTAGGATCATTGGTCCTTCCCTCACTTCTGCTTGATTCTTCTCCATGATGAAGCAGTGGGTCTGCTGGTCTCACGAAGCAAGGCTTGAGAGAGACACTGGGGAGATTCCTCTCATCCTTTAGTCTCTTATGTCTTTGGCTTTGTCTCTCTTCCCTGGAAACTCAGTCTCCAGCCGTGTGACCGCTCTCCGAGAGCTTTGTATTTGTGTTGGCAGAAGTTCGAATCTGGAGAGCAATACTTCTTATGGATTAATTGCCAAAGTAATTATATTGTAAAATAATACACATGATTGATACTTAATATATCCCTCTCCGGGGAGCTGGAGAGCTTCAGTGATTTGGAGAGATGAGCCGGTTGCTTGTTTAGGAGCAGAGCTTTGTATGAAAAGCCAGATGGATGGCCTGGGCTTAAAGGCAGGAGCAGATGATGGGAGGTGGTTAAAGAATAACCACCGTAATCAGGAAGTGTGTTGCTCCAAGAAGGTGCCCACCGGTTACACTCAAGACATGGTAAATCTCCAGGAGATGATGGGCAGTGGGGCGAGAGAAGAGGAATCTTGTTCTCCTGTTCAGGCTTGTTGAGAACGAGGCTCCCCGTGTCTGCAGTGGGGTCGTGCGGATAAAGACTCCTCCCCTGCCACCCAGGCTCCAGAGCAGCCACTCTGTAAAGCTGCTCCCTCCCCTTCCCTGCCGAGCAGGGCACACGCAGCCTCTCCACACAGCTAGAATGCCTTATTTATTGATTTGGGTGATCCTAATGTGCCTATTTAATACCCTCCTAAAAGCGCTTTTTAGCACATGAGCAAGTAAGGAAGCCCACTAAATCCTAGGCACAGAGGGCTGTTTAAGCATGTTCCTGCCGCTGCATATTTATGGACAGGGGCTGGAGTTATGACATTTATCTCTGTTCGTTAGGGCACTGATGTATATCTGCTGCATCTCCCATGGAGAGCTGCACCTTATCTTGAGAGAGAGCAGTGAGAGCACACCCATCACTCGTGCTGCCCGGCGGGTGGGGACTCCTTGTGGGAAGCCATGTCGCCCCCTACCGGCGGGGCTGGGGTGAGCGTGGTGGCACATGCCAGGGAGACTTGGGCGGAAAATCAAGGATTTAAAACAGGAGAGAGAACAATACAGTTCCTAATAGCTCTCCTCAGGGGGGCATGTTTTAACCTGCTTCCTTTTTTTTTTTTCTTTTAAACTGTATAGATTTTGTTTTCCAGTAAATTTATTTATTCGGCTGTGTTGGGTCTCTCTTGCTGAGTGCGGGCTTTTCTTTAGCTGCGGTGAGTGTCATTGCTGTGTGCAGGCTTCTCGCTGCGGTGGCTTCTCTTGTTGCGGAGCATGGGCTCTAGGCGCGCAGGCTTCAGTAGTTGTGGCACGCGGGCTCAGTAGTTGTGGCTCGCAGGTTCTGGAGTACAGGCTCAGTAGTTGTGGTGCACAGGCTTAGTTGCTCTGCAGCATGTGGGATCTTCCTGGGCCAGGGCTCGAACCTGTGTCCCCTGCATTGGCAGGCAGATTCTTAACCACTGTGCCACCAGGAAAGTCCCTATAGATTTGTTTTTAAAAGAGATGGTCGAGTGGTTTCTTTTTCTGTTTTTTTTTTTTGTATGTGTGTTAAAGAAATAACATGGTTATTGACAATTTTGTGAAAATAGAAAAATTAGAAGTGAGTAATCACTTCCATCATCCAAACATTCGCCAACATTTGTGCGCAACTCCTTTCCTCTTGTGTTCCTCACCTATTCCCTGCTGGCTCTGAGAGCCAGGAAAGACCTGGTTTGATCTCCATGTCTTATGCAAGGGCCCTCACTAACTTGGATTAACTTGTCTGTTTCTCTGTCCTTAAAATATAGGACTGGTAAATTTAAAGGAGATTAAAAATAGAAAAGTAAATGGAAAGAGAGCTGGAGGGAAGATGGGCTGAGTTCTGTTGTTAGATTCTCCTTGGTACTGGCCCTTGGGAATTTGTGGTTGAGCAGAAACTTAGGGCTCTTTTGGAGCTTCTGAGACCCAGCCTTTTAGGGACCAACACCCACCCCATTTCTTGGGCATATTATCAGAAATCCGTAGAGTTTATAGAATTAGTTTCTTCTAATCTTCCTTCCAGGCAGGATCCCACACTCCTAATGAATCTTCCTTCATGTGTTCTAGTGATCCTTCTGGTCTGTATTCTCTATAACAGAGATGTTTCTAAAATGCACATCTGCTCACGTTGTCCCCCTGCTTATAATATCTCAGTGGTTCTTTTGCCTTCACAATAAGGCCTTGAAGGTTCTTCATGGTCTGAGCCGCATTCATCTTTGTAGCTTTCACCTCCCTGCACCTCCACCAAGCCCTCTTCCTGAGCAGAGGCACTTGACGTGTCCAGGACCAGCCATGCTGGCCTCAGGGATTTTACACATTTTGTTCTCTCAGCTTAGAGTGTCTGGCCCCTTTTCTCCTTTCATCATCAGCCCTTCACCCACAGGAGTCCAGCTCTAGGTATGTGCTCTCAAGGAAACCTCGGTTTAACATCCTGATTATCTGTGTACGTGTCCATATGTTCCTTGCCCACCTCTATGCCCACTCCTTAGCCCAGCGCCTGGCATGGAGTGGGTGTACAGTCCATGTATGCCGAATGAACAGAGCAATGCACAAAGATTTTCATACGGTCATCACCTGCCAGGTCTCTGCTCCGATCTCCTTCCTCCGTGACTGTGCAGGTTCCCTGAAGTGCAGAGCCTAGGTACCCCACTTGCTCTGATTGCCCCACTGTGTGCAGTAGAACTCCGGAGGATACATCAGATGGCATCAGAGTGACCAGTCCATTTGGGGAGGATGGTGTGCTTGTTAAAACAGACTAAAATTGTCAAAGCAGTGAAGTGAGGGTGCAGTTAGAAAACATATGTGGAAGTTCATGGGACAAAGAGTGATCGGGGGGAGCTCCCTGGAGGGCTCGGAGCTTCAGCCAAGTCCTGAGGTCTGCTTCCTGGTCTGCCAGTGATTACTACTGGTCTGCTGAGTTCCAAGGACGGGAGCAAGTCGTCTCCTCATCCTAGCCCTGGATACTCCACTGCGTGCACTTTGATGCATGCGTCTGTGCATGTGTGTATGCATTTGGGGCAACTTCTCCCTGGTACTTTCTCGGTTACTTTTACCACTCATCCCCTCTGTCACACTATACGATTTACTTGTTTAATATCTTTTCCCTCTACTTACAAGTTCCATGAAGGCAGGGATTTCTCTCTGCTTTGTTTGCTACCATAGAGTGAAACCTAGCACCTGGAATATTGCCTACTTCATAGTGGCCTCTAATCAATAGGGAGCATTTCCCAGAACAAGGAAATCCTGTATGAGAGGCCATATAGAAACTGAGCATTTACCAGTCTGCTCTTCATTGTCTGTGTCCCAGGGAACTGGAAATACATAATTAAAATGCATGATCCCATAGTTCTATCCCCAGCTCTCCAAAAAAGTAAGTCCAAATGTGGTTTTTCATCAAAGCTATCTTACCATGTTGTCCCTGCTGCTGCTGAGCTAATGGAGTTAGAGAAATGACAGTGTTAGGACCACACTGGCATCGTGTTTGGAAACAGTGGTAATACACTAACTAGCAACTTCTACTGCCGAGGTTCTCAGCATCCTGATTGAAACTTCATGGAGCCCGCCCCATCCTTCTGAGCACTGGTCCTATGTAGGTGGCAGTCGATTCGATGGCCGTATCACTGTGAAAATGCCTTTGATGAATCGAAACTCATTCCCTTATCTTGTTCTTCTGATGCCACAGCTGCTGTCTTGTTGATTCAAAACCGAGACTGAGGATATATAACCCACTAAGTTTCTGTTTCTCACCATTGTGTTCCATAGAAGGCTGTTGTTTCTATTCCACTTGGTGTGTACCTTTTAAACAGCAACAGGATTGTGGGCTTGTCCTCGTCAGTCTTGACCGTATAGTAGAGGATTGTCCAGAGAAGGGTTGCTCAGGATTCTTAGACTAAGAATTGTGTGATGAGGATAGTGCTGTAGCTAATTAACTCATGATCAGCACGTGTTTGGCTGCTTCTTAGCTCATGTGTCGAAGGCTAGGGGTGGACATGAGGACATTTGGTGAACCCACAGGCCCCAGTAGAATCTGCTGGAAGGCCAGTAGTGCAAGGCCAGTCTAGACTGAAGGGTCAGTTCGCCTATGGGAAGCTTCCTCCCTCTCCATCACACTGGTCCTTGCCCCCCAGGGGTTGAAGTTGAAATGGTTAACCGTTCTGAATTACTTCAGTAGGCACTTACTGTTTACCAACACTGGTAGAAGCATCTAATTGGTAAATTACCTGATTTAACATGTATAATAATCCTAGAACGCATTTAAATTGTTATCCGTGTTTCTCAGGTGAGGATACTGATCCCAGTTGTCTGTGCAGATGGCATCAGGGCAGGTAGGACATAGCCATGCGTGGAAGCCCTGAGGGGCAGAACTAGGACTAACTCTCCCTATGAGGGTCAGGGTTGGTTGGCGTGGTAATAAGAGTCCTATAAGACTGGGGTTCCAGTTCCCTGTGGAGATTCAGGCCTCTGTGTGACGCCCCTGGATAGATGTAACACATTGTCTTAGACTGACTACGTCTTTTTCATCCATCGCTAAGTATCCAGAGCACGTGCGCCTGCTCTCCAACCTCTGTCTGCTCCACTGAGAAGGAGATATGCGGGGCTTCCCACACAGGAGCAGCAGTCGCCTCTCCCGCCTTCCCCTAGCCTTTGCCAAGTGCATGGACGCGGCGATTCGGAGGCATCGGGCACAAGTACCAGACAAGAACCGGTGACTTCTCAGCCACCTGGGTTCTCTGCACACACAGGAAATAGGATCAGAGGTGTGAGTTGAGGATACGGGGATGGACAGGGAGAGGGCATGCCACACGCTGGCATGTTTACTGATATGGCTCTTATTACAGTTCTAAGGTAGTGTTAAATTAGCCAGTTAATAAAAATGAATATACCATTGGAAGCTACATTTGTGTGGGGCTTGTTGTTGTTGGTGTTAAATGGGCTAATTTACCACCATCCTAGAATGGTGGTGATTGTGATAGCAACAGCCCACAAGTTCAGGAGAAGGTGGGGGTGATTCCCTCCACAGCTCCCCTGGGCAGTGCCATGTGCCCTGTGTCTTTGTTTGGTGAGGAGATGGGATAAACAGTATCTAGACATCAGATGTTCAGTGGCCCTTGGGACTCTGCTTCATGGTCAGGGGGATGTCTTAGGAGTCTCTCCCTGGCAGACTACATTGCAATCATTTTTATGTACCCATTTCTTCACATGTAGCTGTCTATATATTTATTCACCCCTGGATGCCATTCTAACAATGGCCTTCCATTTCACTCAAAACTGGAGTTCTTATTGTGGCCTACAAGTATGTCCTGTCTACCCCTCCACAATATGTGTATTTCTAACATGTGCAACAGTGCTTGGCATATAGTAGGTGCTTGGTTAAATATTTGTTGATGAATGAACTCCACCTAATAGCCACAGTATTCTCCTGTGATACAGAGATCTAGACAGGTGTTTTGGCAGTCATGTTGTGAGTATAGATTTTCATTTTATCTCAGTACTGGCCAACATCAATCAGCAGAAGAATTTGTTCGTGTTCTCCCTCGAGTTCTTGTGCCCCCTCCAATCTACTGTCTGTTCTCACTCAGGTGGAGTTAAAAGTAGAAATAGATCTGCTCTTCTAGCTGCTGCCCATTCGTCTTCTGGAGCCGGCTGGGTCGGAAGAGAAGGGCCAACAGTGCCTTTGCTCCTGTGGCTTTCCCCTTTCCCAGTTCCATGTGACAGGATCTGGGCCAGTATCACAGTTGTTGGCACAGATGCCCTGTTTTCCTCCACTTCCTAGAATGGATCCTCATTACTGATTCACAGTAAGTTCATGGTGTGGGGCTGCCCAGATGAGCAGGACTAAGTGCCCTTAGCAGCTCCCCTCCTTCCAGCCACTGTGGCAACCGGAAGCGCTCCCCACATACTTCAAACTCCCTTTGGCAGTGATCCTGCTCCTGATTAAAACCACTAATCTCTAATAGAAGAATAAAGAAAACATCCTATTATAGTTATCTAGAAAATGGGGTGGAGTGCAGAAGTTTTGTTGAGCAGCATAACTTTTCTTTTTTTGCGGCCCCAGCTGAGGTTAAGTACAGATGAATTAATAATGAAGTGAAATCAGCCTGGTTGTATGACTTACTCCATTTAGCTATGTCCTGCAGCCCCAGAGGCATCAGTTGCTGAGAAAACAGACATTAAATCTGTATTCACCATGATCCTTCTGTGTTGATCTGGGCAGAAAAATGGACCACGTTGCCGTCTGTATTCACATCTTCTCTGAGTTATATTTTAGGAGGGAGATTAGGGCCAGACTCTGAGAGCCTTTAAGGGATTATATCAGATGCTGCAGTGTTACAGTGAAATTGGAATGAAAGCTCAACTTCTGAGAGGTTCAGTACCAGCCTGCCAGCTGCCCAGGAACATCCTGGGATGAAGCTTAGGAGAATCCAAGGGAACTTAGGTCTTGGAGAAGAGTTTTCTAGAGCCAAATGTGTCCTTTCCTTCCCAGATGGACTTGGGAGGTGTAGGCAGAGGTGCCTTAAACCATAAAAAAAATCACTTCTACTTCTTCCTGGCAAGAGAGGACACTCATTAAATGCGTCCCTATCCTTCGGACCACATAACCCCCTCACATGTGGACCTCTCTAGGTTTTTCCGTGGCCATAGCATTCTATCCAGACAGTTACTGAATTTGTCATTAATGTAGATGCATACGTGCTTTGCAGAATTAAATTGTCTACTTGGGCAATTAGGCAGAATGAAATTTTAACATATCACCCAAGTATCTAGGTATATTTCTAAAATCTTGCTGTAGTCAATCAGTGGCCATTTTTTTTCATACAGTATCTACAAATGGTATTTATTTAACGTTTTTTCCTTCTTTCTTTCTTTCTTTCTTTCTTTCTTTTCTTTCCTTCTTTCTTTCTCTTTTAAACAAATGGAGCTACATGATGGTGAGTTCTGGATTCAGACATGCTCATTTTGAGCTGCTTGAACAGCAAGCTGAAACATGAAACTAGAAGAAACCTTAGGATGATAGCAAAACAAATAAAAATTAAATTCTTTGATTGTTTGCCACTGTACCAAACACGTGCAAAGAGCACTCCTTTTCAAGAAAGAAAGACCTAAAACCAACACAACCAAAATTTAAATACTACTTTTGCCATATGAAGTTGTCTAATCAGCCTCATTTTCCTCTGTTGACATCATCATCTTCTGTTTGTTCTGATGCTTCATTTTTAGTAGCTCTATGGGCTTATGAAAGCAGAAAGATTGCCTGGGCTGGAACAAGCTTCTCTACCATTTCCTATGTGTCCGTTCTCAACCAAAATAAATCAGCGCAAATACCAGTGTCTGCTCCTTACCAGACCTTTGAGACCTGCTTGGAAGAAAAAGGAGGATATATCTTATCAGGCTAGCTGAAATCAACAAGCAGGACACCCTTCAACAATAATAGTGTTGCCCTTTGGAGTCAGAAGGGCATCTTTCTTAGCATTACCTTTGAGAGTTGATTGGCCAGACCATTCTCAGCACGTAACCTGTGAGTTCCAGTGATTTGATCCTGTCAGCACATTAAGATCATTGTGCATAACTCTTAGAATTTGTTAAGAGAGTATCAAGGTAGGATAACCACATTGGTGTATATTATTTATGCCTTTTCTCGTTATTAAAAAGAAAAAGTAATTTCAGAGTGCTAATGTAAAGCTGAAGTACACTTTGCATAAAGAGTATGATGGATTTTCTCACTACTTGGAATTGCTGTGCTTGAAGGAAAATGGGGAATGGGACTGAATATAGTCCAATAAATTAAGCCTTGAAACCCAAACAGTGCTGTGTAAGCAAGCTGACTACAAATCAAACACAAATGTTTGCTAAAGAATTCGTGATCTCAGTTGAGGCTGAACAGAACCAGCCTCTTTGTACATATGTGTATATTTCTCTTGACATGTGCAAAGACTTGTTACATTTCCATTCCTGTGGCCTCAGATCTCTCTGGCAAAAAGTATCATCCATTCATGAAGAAGAAAACTGCAGAGCAGATTTCCCCAAATGGCAAATAATCTTTCTCAAATGTTGACAAATAGCAGGTGGGACTTGGGTGTTTTCTAGCTTTAAGGATCCCCAGATTTCTTATGTTTGTTTCTTAATATGGGATTTTCATTTCTTAACATTGTTCTGGCTAGCATATACCAATCGTGGAAGGCTAGGTCATCGTGTGGATCACAGCGATCAAGCGCAGTGTGTTCATTCTTTTCAGCCCCATCCTCCAGGCAGCTTCTGATAGCCTTTCTGGAGCAAGTGCTGGAAACCATCCAACCCCTCATTTTACAGATGAGGAAACAGAGGCACAAAGAAGTGGAGCGGCCTCGTCATGGTCACAAGCTGTATTAGTCGTAAGGCAGGGACTTCTTCCCATGGACTTTCATCTCTATACCTTGTGCTCTGGCATAGCATGTTCTTAACTCACCTTTTTTGAACAGATTGCTCCCAACTCAGAGCCAAAGCTACTTGAAGCATGAGTTCAAATGACACTGTGATCTCTTGGAGTCTATAGAAAAGTTTGGAGTAGAATGTATTTTCCTTCTTAGAACCTCATGTCAAATCTCCAGTTAACTTTTTACCTTATTCTGATGACTGCATTCCATTTGATCTATTTTTCTCTAAGTTGTTCAACAGCCATGGGCCAAAATCATTATGTTCTGACTGAACCAGGAGATGGTGGCAGCTAGATTTGAAACTGAAATGCAAAGCACGTGCAGGGCGCAGCAAGTCATTCGCTTTGAGTGATTGAGGATGACGGGTGAGGGAGTCTGGGGAGGTGGGGCTGAATTGCATCTTTCCCAACTTGGGGGCAGGTGTGGCATTTGGGGTGGAACTTTTCTGGACTTTTCCCATGAATTGCAGGATGTTTAGCATCTTAGCTCCCCCTCCAGGGTGCCATGGCACCCTCTCCTGGGGGAAACATTGGGCGCATCAGTAAACCACTCCTGCAGTTCTCCAGACACTCCCAGGTGATGTTTGCACAGCCCCCGAGTGAGAGATCTATTGGTTGGTAGCAGTGTTGGAGAAGGAAGATGGAAACATGGGAAAATGGTTCTCCTGCTTTAGGAGTTGGCAGTCTCTTTTTCAGTAGGATCAGTATTTAACAATGGCATCCAGAAAGAGAACTCCCATGCCACCCTGATGCCTTATGCACAAGTTAGTGGCAGGGATGGGGGTGGTGGAGAAAAATTTGCTAAAATCTCAGTGGAAAAAATCAGTAAAGGATGTAATTTCTGCTTTCATGGAACTGTCACTTGTTGCCATCCATGCTGTTTCTTTCTGGGAGCATGAATAACAGCAGCTTGATTTACTCCCTTCCTAAATTCCCAGCTGTTGTCTGTTCTTCATGCTTCACAAACGTCAGTGAGAAGTAAGCCCTGGCATCTAAGAGATGCAGACCATTTCTTCCTAATCAGCACCCTATCCCTCCTGGCTGCTCCTTACTCCTGCCATGTTCTTTATAATCAAAAGTGTTAGCATTGTGTTGTGTTTTTCTTGTAGTATCGTTTTACATAAGGGTATGGTAACTCTGCATTCGCCTGGAAACTAAAGTTCCTAAAAATATTTTCAAAAGATCCAACAGCATTTTGGGGGTCATTGGATCTCCCACCAAGCAGTGGTTTAGACCATGGTTAAATATACTAAAACTTACCAGGACGATTATCCTCTAAAAGTATTAGCTTGTATAGTAACACATACTTTTCAGTGTTTTCACATACTTCCCCCGCCCCCCGCCCCCGGGTGTCTATTACAATGCTGTGAGGTAGGAAGGGCCATTGTTATCACCAGTGAGACTCAGGAAAGTTGTTACTTGGCCAAGGTCACATAGCTTAATTAAGGCTGGAACTGGCACTTAGTACCCCGCCATTTCCTCCTCCTCCTTTGCAGGGACGGAGGGAGGAGACCAATTTCATTTGTCCTCTTTGAATGTCAGAACAATGTTTCTTTTTTTAAAGGAATATTTTAAGCTTTTCAATTCCGATCTTCCATTGAGACAAGTTCTTTATTCTTCTGCCAATGAAATGTGACCTCCTGTCAATCAAATATCTGTGTCCCCCTTTAACTCTTGGTTTTGAAAGTTGTCTGAGTAACACAGACCTGCAGTCCCTGTTGCCTGGTGTATATATGTAATGTGGGGAAAAGCCATTTCCATGGTAGTAGGAAGTTAAAGATTTTTGTGATGTGCTGATGGGTTATGAGTCCACTTTTTACTTTCAGCCCACTTTGAATTCCTCTGCAGAGGTTTGATGATTAGACAAAGATGGAGGGAAGAAGAAAGCTATGATAATGGTTTTCAAATAGATCTTAATTTTAATTAAAAAGAAATCTGACTGATAACATGAAATCTGACTGATAAAACATGTTTAGATAGTAGGTATGCACACAGTGTTAGAATAATTATTACTTTTTTTGAGTCTGTGAAATTATAGTAAAATTTGTTGGGAGAAGGAATGCATAGGAAGCAGTTTGTTTTATTAATAAGCCAGTTCCTTTTCTGCCTTAGAAGTGAGTATAGTAGGAAGATTTGGCATTGTGCTTGCCCAAGCACAACACATCAGCTCTCAAATATCCTGACCTGGGCTGTGGTTCTCAGAAGGAACTCGAGTGTCCTGCCAGGCACATCCATAGAGTCCTTTGCTCCTGCGCCCCTCCTGATTGCCTTGCGTAGCACCTTTCTGCCATTGAAAACATTGGGAGCATCAGTAAGCAGCCCCCCGCTTTTGCTAGATGTGTGTTCCTCTGGCCAGTTGTTGTTCACTCTTTAAGAGTGAACTTCAGGGCTGCCTCCTGTCCAGATCCTTTACCTCCTCTGTGTTCGCAGGGCATCCCGTGCTGCCTCTATCGTTGCATCATCCTTGTAACCACGTTGTCATTGCATTGGCTTGTGACTGTTTGTCTGGAGTTTTGACACTGGGGACATGGTAGAAACTCTGTAAAGGGTGGGTGGGCGGGAGGTGATCTACTGTTCAGCCTACCCAACCACTACATCCTGAGGAAGAGCATCACTGTGGCGTGTCCCGTTCTCTAGCCTGTCGTTGTGAGTGACTTAAACCAGGAGAGGGAAGGGGTGTGCTGACTGGGTCTTCCGCATGGAGGCAGAACCTGCAGTCTCGCGCAGCAAGGCGGAGTGTAGGGACAAGTAGATGACTTAAGAGACAACGCTTGGGGTGTGATGCTAGCGCCACTCGGTCGTGTATAAAATGACAGAGATGGACAAAGATACTCCCAAGGATCTCTTAATAACTCTGACTTCGGGCGTTCTGTGAAATACCCCTTCTTTAGGGAGACACTTTAGTGAATTCATTACAGATATGAATTTCTGACTCACAGGAGCAGACTCAAATCCTGGATCTGCCATTTATAAACCCTGTTATGTAGGGCAAGTTATTTAACCTATCTTTGCCTCAGTTATCTCATCTGTAAATTAGGGGTGCTTTAAGTATTAAATAGCATGACGCATGTTTTTTTGAAAATACTTAATCCGGTGCTTAACCACAACGGAAGATACCACTCAGATTACAGTAGCTGTTATTTGTTAGACTAATTTCTTTGTGATCAGTCTATATTCTCTTGATATATGTCAAAAAAAAAAAAACCCTTTCAATGATATGTAAACCTCGCTGTGGTAATACCAACTACTTCCTAATGTGTTTTTTAAAAGCCAGCATAGCCTATCAGATTATCTGTCTGCTCAGGAAAAGACATCCAAAAACAGAATTCCATAGGCTAAACCAGGACCCTGGGCAGCCTGAGTAAGACGAAGTGCATTCAGCCCAACTGATAGGATTCAGTGGCAAGAATGTCGATATGGCTTATAATCTGTGCCTCATAACCAAGTTGGCATGTGACTTTGTGTAGGTCATTTAATTTCTCTGATTTCCTGTTTCCTCCTCTGTGAAAATACAGAGTTTGGGCTGAACGATTTCTAAGGTTCTTTCCAGCTGTAAAATGTGATTCTGTACATGTGTAGGTGATACATGTAGATGTCCTTAGAGTCATTTCCTTTCGTGTTTTAGGCTGGAAACCTAGGCGAGATAGGCAGTGTGGATTTCCTCTCCAACTTTTCCTTTAGGTTCTGTGTGTTATAGAACTGTCATCAGTGTGTGTGCTTTCTAGGTCCTTTGTACATGAACTTGTATTAAGCCATGTCCCCCAACCCCCTTCTTCTGTTGAACGCTGGGTGTTAATCCCTTTTCCATGTTACCTTGTTAACTTTGACCCCTGATTCTTGCCTCATTGAATCTTTGTTCTCATCTGATATATATTAAATAAGCAGGTCCTCAATGTCTTTACCACAAAAGCACTGAATTCAAGTGCTGTGATTCATTCATTCCTTTAACGATCTTTTTACTGCACTTTCACCCAGCTTCAGGCCACCCTTTGCAGCCAGATTATTTTGCTGGACTTCAGCTCTGAGTTGTTTAGATGTCCCCCTACCCTGTAGCTCAGTTTCTTTGCTATTTAGGGCGATCACCAACCTTTTTATCCATCTTAGAAAGCTTGTAGGCTTTCTCTCCAGAAAATGCCAGATACGGGAGAAAAAGGGTGTAACCAGCTAAGGAAAGAGAGGGCGCTTGAAAAAGCATTGTTACTCAAAATGGCAAATAGTTTAATACGGCTGGCATGTCTCCTGTAAGAGGGACAATGGTTAAAGATGAGTCTAGGAAGTCAGATTCCCCATCTTTGAAGGGCCCTGTATCCACGCTGCTTAGATTGTACCACATAGAGAAGTCGTCGATGACTTTGAGTCTTGAACATTCTTAGTGAATGATGAGTCTGAAGAAGGCTATCAGTCTTCTCTTCAGAAAATACATGACCACACAAAGATTTTCATACAGTTTCATTGGATTGGCAAACACTAGCCCAAGCCCATCCTTGACCCACCCCATCCCTGACCAGGTTAGGAATCCCTAAGGTGAGTAATAGGAAGCAGTGAATGATGGGTAATGCGTTATGTCTTTTTTTTCTTTTTAGTTTTAGAAATGATTATTACATAGTAAAGCACACAAATCTTAAGTATACAGCTTGATTCATTTTATGTATGTAAAAGTACACAGATAACTGCAAGTAACCAAGTAAACCACTACCCATGTCGAGATATAGAATATTTCTAGCATCCCAGCAGGCTCTTTCACGGCCTTCCTCTCAAAGATAACCAGTATTTTGACTTCTGTTGCCATAGATGAGTTTTGCCTGTCTTGGACATCATACCTGGAATCATAGTCTTATTTTACCGAACTTTATTTTACCCAGCTTTTGTCTGAGATTCATCCGTGTTATTAGATATAGTGGAAGTCCCTCCTTTTCCACTGCATTATCTATTTTTAAAAGATTACTTACTTTTACCGCAATACGAAGACTAGATTGGGAGAATCCAAACTGCAGTCAGGAAGTCTGGATAGGATGAAGAGGAAAGAGCAGATCTGGTTAGGAGGGTTCTGATCTAGAATTCTGGTTGTTTGATAATAGAGGATGGGAAAAGAGAGGTCGCTTTTCTAGCTTGTAAATAATAGAACGTTTGCAAGGAGAAGGTTATTAGGTCACCTTTGAGACCTTGAACATTCGATGCCTGTGGATTTTTGCAGGTCTAGATGACTTTGGTAGAAAGGTCAGAACTAAAGATGAAAACTTGGAGCATCATCAGCTTATAATGGAATCTGCAGCACAGGGAGTGAATGTGATTGCCTAGGATTGGGGGTTAGAGGAGGACACAGCTGTGAAGGTGCAGGTTTAAGGGGCAGTCAGGAGAAGAGGTTCTGGGCTTCCCTGGTGGCGCAGTGGTTGAGAGTCTGCCTGCCGATTCAGAGGACACAGGTTCGTGCCCCGGTCTGGGAAGATCCCACATGCCGCGGAGCGGCTGGGCCCGTGAGCCATGGCCGCTGAGCCTGCACGTCTGGAGCCTGTGCTCCGCAACGAGAGAGGCCACAACAGTGAGACGCCCGCGTACCGCAAAAAAAAAAAAAAAAAAAAGAGAGAGAGAGAGAAGAGGTTCTGACCGCAGAGACTTAGAGAAATAGGAGGGGCACCGGGCGGAAGGGTCAGCAAGGAAGCCGAGCCAAGAGCAGCGTGTGGGTCACAAAGACATGAAATTTAGGAGGAGGCTTGGTGAGGTGTTCTGTAGCACCTCTCCTCTCCCACCCCTCCTGTATGTTTGTATTCTGTCCGTATATGTGCCTGTCGTCCACACTGAACTGTGAGCTCTCAGAGGAAAGGCGCTGTGTTCCTTCCCCTACTCATTACTTTCCAAAATCTAGCAGAGTCAGTCTTTTACCTGGAAGTGCTCATGGAATGTCCAGGTTGCACTTATTTCTAAGGCAGCCCTGAATTGGATGCCCTTCCCTGATGAGCCCCTGAGTCTCCTGGGGGGGGGGTCTCTTGATGTGGGAGCTTGGGCCCAGGAACAGAGCTGGTTTCAAAGCCCAGGCTCTGCAGAGCCCGAGGGGCAACGAGCAGCGGCGCTCTGGGAACGCCCTCCTCTTCAGCAAGCTGGGCGGCGCCTTCAGTTACATAAGCTGTGTGTGTTCTGGCAGGGAAGAGCTGCCTGAGTGAGTGGTTAGCAAAAATGATTTGTGTGGAGTTATTTTGAGACCCCACAGGAGGGAATGGCAGCCAAACCCTGCAGTATTTTAAACCGCATCACTCATCTACAAAGATTAATCCATTACAGAGTCTCAGCCAGAACACTGGTAACGGGGAAATAACAATCTTTAGGGTCCTAGCAGATGATAAATGCCAGTTCTCCCGGTCCACACAAGGTGAATTCAGTGGTTTAGACCGAACTCAGTGCCTCCAGATTCTCCCACACATACTCCTCTGTCCTGTCTGCCCTGAGGGCTGGAAGTGGCCGTGCAGATTTCCTTCTGTGGCGTTGGCCTGGGTCACTGTGCAGCAGCAGTTTGATTGTGCTCTCATTCGCTGTATAGGATGCAAATTGGCTTTCTAATAGAGGAGGGAGCCCCCTTTCTGTGGTCCCCAAACACATCATTTAGCGATTGGTCTCCTTTTGGTTCCAGGCTGGCCAGGAGAAATCCCTCCTTCCCCTTCCAAAGCATTCACCTTTCTCCTGACTTAAGCGTGAACAGCTGTCGAAGGGTGGGTCAATTACAGAGTATAGAATTTTCCCATTTAGCGACATTAGCAGAGACAGCCTCCATCAGAAGCGCTTCCCTTGTCTTTGTTTCCTCTTGGCTGTTTTGCTGTGAAATTGCCTCCTTGCTCCCGCACCCTCTTGCTGACAGCTGTCCTCTTTGCCATTCAGGAGCCAGCACCTCCCTAGATGGCTGCCTGAGATGGAAAAGGCCTTCTCCCTTTTTCTCCCTGGGTCCACAGTTGTGTAGCCGGAGAGTTCCATGTGCTGGGACATCTGATTGCCTTCTGATCCCGAGGGATCCGTCTGGGCTAGATGTGTTTTAGACACTTGCTAGGCTGTGGAGGGAGGGTCCAGAAAGAAAGAAAGAACCCTATCCATGACTGTCCATCTTATTATATATATTTTAGAGAACAATTATTTAATGACACAAACTATGGAAACTGAAAAATAGTTACATAAAACGGGCAACCACGTGGGTATACAGCTTTTCAGAGCCCCCCAGATTCCTTATAAGAACGTGCCCTCTGGCATTTATTTTAAACATAGGGGCCTTGTAACAAGCTTCTTATACCCCAGCACTGGTCCTACTAGGCAGATGTGGAAGGGGGCACACTTGAGGAGAAGCACTGCTCACGCTTGTGCATGTGAGAGAGAGAGAGATGGCTTCCCTGCCACTTGCACCCCAGAGGAGCCGCTGTCCATGGTCTAAAAGGCTTCAGCTGATGGCATTTCTCTCTGGTGGTGATAGTGGACAAGGCTGGCCTGATGGGGCGTGGGGCTGGGATACGGTAAAGCGTGAACTTGGAGCAGAAGGAAGTGAGAAGACGCAAACAAACCAGCATCGAAAGTTTTCAGGATGATAAAAGGGAACCTACAGGCAGCCTAGGGCTCGGGAAGACACCTCCAGGGTGTGAGGCAGCCGAAGTGCAGCTCGCTGCTCCTTTTCCCCTGGAATGAGGCTTGATTGTCACGTACGCTCTGCCAGGGAATCCACCCGTTCCTGTCTCTGGCCTGTGCCCCTTCAGGCACTCTCGCTGCGTGTCCGTGCCCGTCAGTAGGTGGGTGCAGCCCTGGTGTCACTTCCCCACAAATAGCAGTTTCTGATTTGCGTCATCACGGCCACTGCGGTCTCCTGAGCGCCTCCTTCCTCTGCTCTTCAGTCCGCCTCCCCCCACTCCCCTCTTCCCGCCCTCTTTCCTTGAATGTGTGAACACATGCGAGTGTGTGCACATGCACACACCCCGCCTTGGTTGTCACAGCACCCGGAATCGCCATCAGGCAACGCGCTTGATTGCGAGCTGTGTTTGGGGAGTTGATGGTCCCCACCGTCCCTCAACACACCACTGCCACTTCCTCACCAGTCGCACCCTTATCAGAAATCACGATGTGGGGCAAGCTTCTCATCTGGGGGCTTATGCCTCATGCTGTCCTTCAGCTGTGAGTAATGAGCCCACTGGAGCAGCGTTCCTGTCCCTTGAAGACGGGCCCAGCCTGAAGAGACAGATTAATATCTCCCATTCACTGCAAAAAATCAGGCAGCTTGTCTGTCAGGTCCCCGATTTTCTCCCTCCCTGTCCTCCCTTCTCTCCTGCTTTTCAAATGAAGCTTTGTACCCGGCGTCACAGCTCAAATCCTGATGCTCTGGTGCCCTGTTGCCACACTGTGACAGGAGCTAAAAAGCCTCAATTAAGTGCGAGCCGTGCTTTCACAGTCCCACTGGCCATAGTGACGACTGAAATCATCGTTTCTTCAGGGCTGCATCAGTGGAAGGCAAAGGACGCAGAAATCCCTTTCTTTCCCTCAGGTCTCCCAAACAGGGAAGATAATCACTGCAGTAGAACAATCTTTCCCTGAATTCTGCAAAGTGGATTCTAGACAGTGGTTTGGATCTGCTGTTCCTTTTTATCCCCGATAGCCCTGTGAATGAGAGAAGGAAATGAATAGACGGCTTATCACCGCACCACCGGGGTCTCCAAGACAGAGTGGAAGCTGGCTGGAATGGAGCCCGTGACGGCCTCCGCCTTCCTCGGGATGGGCTCCACCTCTCCCCACAGTCCCTCGAGGGCTCCCACGCACCGGGGGTCCCTCCTGCACGGGTGGAGCTGTCTCTTGCCGCAGCCTCCTGCTTGGAGGAAAAGTCTAACTCTGCCCGGTCCCCGGGAGACGGGGCTGGTACGCAGTCTCTGCGCACTCCTCCCTGATCAGTCCAACTCAGGCAGCAAATTTCCCCTCCAAAGGTGCCTCTCTCCTCAGCATGTAGGAAGGGTTGCTCCCTAGTGAACGAGCCCCGCCACCACAGCAGACGTTTAATTAAGTCGACTAGAAAGGTGTTTCCTATCGGAAGAGGCCCTTCATATTATCTAGGCTTAAGGAAGAAAAGCAGGAGAATGGTAGGCAATCAAAACCCACGTCTTGTGCGGGTGTTTAGTCTGGAGAAAATAAGTCATGAGGATGAGAGGAAAGAGATGTTGTAATGTCTTCAGATATTTGAAGGGCTGTCAAGTGGGTGATGGATGTTTTATGTGGTCCCAAGGAACTGGACCCGATTTTAGAAGGCCTGGAGGGTCAGGTTGTAGATTTCTGATTTTATGTGGTAAACTCTTGGAAGCCACTGAAGGGTTTTGAGCAGAATACTGTGCTTTAGGAAAATTAATCAGGCAGGAAGAATCAGGATAGGGGAAAATGGAGGGAAGGTAGGTAGATCAGAGGATTCTTGGCCAGAAGTGACAGGAGCTTGAACAAGCAGAGTTAGGTTGAGAATTGAGAGGATTCCATGGATCATATAAATAACTATGGAGGTAGAATTAATGGAATCAATAAGATGTAGCAATCATTAGGTTATATGGATAAAGTAGGGACAAATCAAAGATAAGGGAGATTGTTAGACTGAGGGGTTGCTAGTGCTGCAGTCGGCATAGGGGACAAGGAAAGGAGCAGGGGCGATTTAGCAAGACGATAAGTTTGTTGAGTTTGAGGTATTGGCAGGACGGTCAAGGGGGAGATATCTGTCAGACACTTGGATTGTGTCTAGAGCTTAGAGGACAGTTGAGGCTTACATCTCTGTAGGTTCTGGGTGATCACAGTGATGGAGAACATGAAAATGGATGGGCTTTCCAAGGAAGGGTGCAGAGAGTGAAAAGAAAGAGGCCCAAGACATAATTGAGGGCAACAGCAGGAGACAAGACGAACAGCCCAGAGAGAGGACCCCAGTAGAGGGGAGGAAAGAATTTCACTACAGGGCTGGGGCACACTGTCGCGTGCCATATAGAGATGGAGTAGGACCCCTGCTGAGAAGAGGTGATGAGATTTGTCAGCGAGGAGGTTACTTTTCCAAGTAGAGTAGAAAGATCAAGTCTGAGTAGCAGCAAGAAGTATGATAGTGAAAGTCTGTTGTCACGGAGTGGACGGAAGCAGTTGTGGTGAGAAACAGAGATGGGCAACTCTGGAAATTTCCAAGTTTTGAATGGGGCCTGTGGGAGTAGAGTGGGAATAGAGGGGGCAGATGGCAAGTACAGGAGAGATGACATTCCTAGAACAGGGTGCAGGAGAGCCAGTGTGCGGGCACACGCCTGTGCTTGATGTTGGCTGCCTCAGCTTCCCTTGAGCCACATTTGCTTGCTTTTCACCTTCTCAGCAACATGACCGTGGGCTTTTTTAGTATCTTTATTATTATTATGCTATTACCTGTACTGATCTTCTGGTTCTGGGAAGTTAAACTCTGTCTTGCCTCACCTTTTTTTTTATATATATATAACTTTTTTTAGGGGGTTTGTTTTGTTTTTTTTAGTTTATTTTTGGCTGCATTGGGTCTTCGTTGCTGCACGCGGGCTTTCTCTAGTTGTGGCGAGTGGCAGCTGCTTTTCATTGCGGTGCATGGGCTTCTCATTGCGGTGGCTTCTCTCGTTGTGGAGCACGGGCTCTAGGCACGCGGGCATCAGTAGTTGTGGCACACAGGCTCAGTAGTTGTGGCTCACGGGCTCTAGAGCACAGGCTCGGTAGTTGTGGTGCACGGGCTTAGCTGCTCCGCGGCATGTGGCCAGACCAGGGCTCGAACCCGTGTCCCCTGCATTGGCAGGCGGATTCTTAACCACTGCGCCACCAGGGAAGGCCTGAACTTTTTTTTACCCAGCTTACAACATGCTTTAGAGCAAGAGTAGGCAGACTTCTTCTCTAAAGGGCCAGAGAGTAAATAGACACTGAAATTTGAATTTCATACAGTTTTTCACAGGTCACAATATTTCTTTTTCAACCATTCAGAAATGTAAAAGCTGTTCTTAACTCATAGGTTGTACAAAAACAGGCAGTGGGTTAGATTTAGTCCTCAGGAAGTTGTCTGCTGACACCCCCCCCTTTTTTTTTTTTTTTGTGGTACGCGGGCCTCTCACTGCTGTGGCCTCTCCCGTTGCGGAGCACAGGCCTCGGACGCGCAGGCTCAGCAGCCATGGCTCACAGGCCCAGCCGCTCAGCGGCATGTGGGATCTTCCCGGACCGGGGCACGAACCCGTGTCCCCTGCATTGGCAGGTGGACTCTCAACCACTGCGCCACTAGGGAAGCCCTACTGACCCCTTTTTTATGATGCTAACCAAAAAAAGTGAAGGCCAGTCTTCATCCACAGCCCAGAATTCAAGCTACTTATCAGGATAGGATGTATTTCTGTATCCAAGATCAGCCTGTGGTCTTAAAGAACCTTGGCTTTTCAGAATTCCTCTCCTTTTTGGCTTGTTTTCATTTATTTCTTTTAAGCATAAGGGTAGTGAGGTAGAAGGCTCTTCCTAAGAGCTTCTCAGCTCTCAGATTTTTATTCATTGTCCTTGCTTTGGGGGGTGTTAGTATTCCTGACAGTAGCTGGGTTTTTCCTTCTGCAGTTCCACTGGCTGAGCATACTAATCTCTAGACACTGGGATTTCACTTGCCTCAGGAGAAGCTCAGAGAAATTTTCTCTGAGTGGGAAGCTCAGCAAAGGCAGTGGTTTGGACGTGTACTCCACACATCTCAGAACCATTTGGTTCCAATAACAACACAGCTTGGTTTAGAGAAAGTCACTCGAAATTTATGCGAGTGAGCACCTTTTACATTTGCCTGCCAGGTGTGTGGCAGGATACCTTCTGGAAGCTGGTAGTCGCAGGATCCACGTGCGGGTTTCTTGTGGCTTTCTCCCTACCCCTGGAGCTGTCCTCTACCAGCCTGGACAGGAGATTCAAACGGCTCTCTTTATCCATGAACATGGAATTTAAAAGACCAAGATTGGGGTTTGGGGGTTACCGAAAATGACATTTATTTTTATAAATCTGAGTTTCATTTGATTCAGAGATAAAGTACCATGTTTAAAATAAGTCAGGAAAAGCAAAAGTTGAGGTTCTCATAGAAACCAACTCCCCCTCGCTGCTCAGACATGGCTTTGTGCTTGTTAGGTGCTGTCGCCATGGTGCCACGGCGTTACGCGAGAGCTGGAGCCGTGGAGTTCGCTTGTCGCTGGAAAGACCACTGTGGGCCTAGCGCTTGACCTCAGATGCTTTGTCTTCTGTGTACTGAGGCTATGAGGTGGCTGTTTTGATATGGATAATTAGGAGAAACTCAATGGAAAATGTTTTTAGAGGCACGGTTGTTTCATTCCGCTCCTAGCTGGTGGTGGTATTATTGCAGCTGCTGCTTACAGCAAACCCCCAAATGAACATGGGTATCGGGAAGCCGACAGCCCGCCATCTCCAACCTCCCCTTCACAAACACACCCCCAGAGAAAGCCTGGCTGGCTTCTTTATGGCCATGGGCTTGGCATGTCATGGGAAGGGAACGGCCTCGTTCCTCAGTCAAGAGTTTTCTCTCCCTTTAAAAATCATTCTTTTCAGATCTTGCTCTGCGGTGGGGAGAATCATAAAAGGTTATTCTGATGCTGGCCTGATTGTTATCTGCCACACCAGCTCCACCTGAAAAAGCTCTCCTCCCTTTGGGGAATGATTCTTCGGTGTCTAAAGCCAATGATAAACCAAGTTGGATGAAGCCAGTTCTGCACACTGCCTGGCTTGCCAGACTGAGAGCCGGCAATCCAGTGTGAGGCCTCTAAGCCATCCCTTCCTCGTCTCCTCCTCAGACAGTGGTCAGTGATGTAGCATCTAACACTCACTCTCCTTAAAGTCCCAGAAGTAAGAGTTAGTAGATTTCCTCATGAACTCACCAAGCATTAACTAGTATGCATACGGGAACTGAAAGGAGGACATTGTTATCACAGGTTTGTTGCATCTATTTTTGCTGGGGTTTTCTCCTCTCTGGCATTTATTTAGCACACAGTTATTGAGTATCTCCTTACTGTGGCTCCAGAGAGAACTAGCATACCCCTCCCCTCAAATAACTGCAGAATGGGATCCACCATTGACAGGCTGATAACTGGAGATGAAACTCGAGACGTCACCCCTCTCCTAGCGGTCACACTATTGTGACTTGTGCCTGAGAAACTCGTCCCTCCCTTCTGTAGATGCCTCCCTCCATCCCCCCCTTTCCTCAAAGGGAGCCGAAATTCCCGTCACATTGTGGAGAATGGATCTCATTGCTCCTGTCCCCAATTAACTTCGGCTTCTGGTCTTTCAACAGATGCATCAAACATTAGCAAATCAGGGCAACCTAACAAAAGTCTCTCCCCAACAACTGGAACTATGAAGTAAAAACAGCTTCAGTCTCGGCTTTTGCCCAGTTCCGACTCCCTGACTACCACTACCTGAGGAGTTTGATCCCTTTAATTAGGATTCCTTCCTTCTTCTTTTATCCCTTTATTCTCGTCACTGAAAGAGCCTTAGCAGTGACGTGTTCCAAAACTGGCCCAGAAGATGCTGCCTCCCCCGAGGTAACAAAATAGCGGTTTAGAGAACAAGGGAGAGAAGAAAGAATCTGAGACAATGCAAAATCCTAGTTTCATTTCTGACCCTTTCAGTACAAACTGAGGCCTTGTATCGTGTAGAACTAACTCTTGGGAACCCACCGGTCTACCGTTTGCCTTGCTGTTTGGGCCATCTTGGGAATGTGAAAATATAGGACCAGCTGGTCCGAGGTGGGACGGTTTGCCACTCTCAGTTGTTAACTGACTCACTGACGACATTTGCAACTTGAGACCTCCAAATGATTTCTGCTTTAAAGCTTATGAGAGAGGACTGAGAGCAAGCTTTTCTGGTACACGAGATGCATTACATTTCTGAGCTCCAACAATGTACAGTGGTTTGGCTTTGCATGTAGATTCATGATAACCACGTTGCTTCAGATTAGGCGGGTGGCCTGTCCGCCTCTGCCTGCTGTGCCGATGGCTTAAGAGGTCTGGATTCTGCCCTTGATGCTTAGGGAAAGAGTAGAAAAGTAAGAATGTGTCACTTTTCTTGGACTACATATGGAGTTCAATGTCTTAACTCTCTATGTGAAGTGGGGTTTTTTAAATTTTGTTTTTCATTAGGGGGAAGGATGGCAGGGGAAAGTATAGACGTGGAACTCATTGAATGTGGGGGTAGAAATCTCTGCTGAGAGTCTGTGAGGTATAAGCTGGCCAGCCGCAGCAGCAGGAACTCAGGCAGAGGCATTGGAGTGCAGTCAGTGTGACAGGAAGCTTATTTTGGTGTTCTTTCTGTGCCTCGCCTTGTCCTTGACGTTTACTCCAGGGGACTGTATTAATGTAGAAAGAAGGGAGAGGTGTCCGTGGTTTCCTATCTGGGAAATGTACAGCATTTCATAGCGTGCTTACCCAGGGCCTTAGAGACCAGGGATGAAGATGCTTCGTGACATGAGAGAGTCTAGTCCTCTCTCCCTTTCCCAGCTGTCTGTCCCCCAGCCTACTTAGCTCCACTTTATCTGCTAGCCAGCCATGTGCCGCGTGCTAGCCGATAAAGCCTGTGTTTGTTCTGAAAGCCCCACCAGAACGGCCGTTTTGTCTCCGCTATGGTTTGATCAACAAAATTTGTTAAAATTTCAGGGAGCAGTATTTAAAGCAGAGGTATTTTGACTTGAATATTACTTAAGAAGTTTCTCCCTAAATATAGGAAGTAAAACCATAGCTCCCTGGTCTGGGCTGCTTTCACAGAAGCAGAGGGATGGGCTTTGTGGCCACCTTTCGGCTTTAGGATCGAATAATTACCTTTTCATTTCCATTGGGAAACTTACTGATGACCCTGTAGTCATCCCCACACTAATATTTTCCGATATTTCGTCCAGATTTTCTTTCCCCTAATAATTGCACCCCCTGTTTTTAGGCTAAGCATTTTCCCTCCTTTTTGTGTTTACACCTTTCAAATACTTGCAGATTGTTATCGTGTCACCCTCTTAGTCACTGCTCAGCCGAGCTGTACAGATTTAAGCACCTTTTATCTGGCCTTTCCAGGCAGGCCTGCCCACCCCCGAGTCATCTTCCACTGCTCTCTGAGTGCGCTCCGGGCATGGCCGCCTGGAGCCGAACATGGGGTCACGGGCGGGAATTGTTTTCCTCCTTTGTCGAGTTGGAAACTGAACACAGCTGCGGTGCAGCAGCCTCAGGTCTCGCTCACACTGCTGGTCGCTGCTGCCCACGTCCCCTGTGTATTTGAGTTGCGTTTCCCAAATGTGCTGATTCAAAGACCCGTGGGGCAAAGGGTGTAGCTGTGCTTTCTTTTTCGTCCTTGAAGTGTTGTGTCACCATGGGGAAGTGGGATGTGTGTAATTAGGAATGCTGTCAGCCCCTCTCCTGGTATTTGCATAAGGTCTATGACCCTGACTGTTCAGGAACCATTTCCTTCTCTGTGTATGGACTTCTGTCCCAGAAGTATTTTTCACAGATGCTCATTCAACATTGATTGAGGATCTGTAGTGCCGCTGTGTGCTAGGCAGTGTGTCAGATGCTAGAAAGATCTGAATAAGATACAGTACCCACCCTAAGAGGCAATTTAGTTTTAGTTTAATTTGGGTTGGAAATGCCAGATTCTCACATAGGCTTGCTCATGGTAGCAGTGAGAGGAGAGAGCAGATTTATGGGAACATCCATGAAATTCCTAAACAGCATCCGAGGTGAGGTCAGATCTCCCAGATCCCGGAGCATAGAGGGCGGTCGTGGGTCTGGTAGTTCCACGACCTCGCTGCAGGTCTCTGGTGTTAGTGCTCCGGTGCTGATGCAGCACACTCCCCTCCTTCCTCCTCCTCCTCCTCACGGGCTGATGTTCTGCATGCTGCCCGGTTCAAATTCCAGAAAGAATCTTTCTCACCTGTTACCTTTCATTTCTCTTTAGACAGAGCTTTTTTTCCCCCCTCTGCCAGCCTGCTATAAATTTGACTATCCTTGAATCAAGTGCAGTAGCAGCTCTCCCCTCCCTCCCTCATTTCTCACCTTCTGCTCTGACCTCCATCCCCAACTTCTGGTCCGGGGAGAGAACAGAAGCCAGGGTCACGTGCTGGACAACAGCTGCCTGAGGCTGACCCTTACTTAGCAAGGGACACGGCAGTGGCGAGCCCATGATTGACTTGTCTGGTGCATCCTCCCAGTGCATCCACCTGCCATAATCCAGTTATGTGTTATTTCTTTTTTTTTCTTTTTTTTTTTTTGTTTTTTTGCGGTACGCGGGCCTCTCACTGCTGTGGCCTCTCCCGTTGCGGAGCACAGGCTCCGGACGCGCAGACTCAGCGGCCATGGCTCACGGGCCCAGCCGCTCCGCGGCATGTGGGATCTTCCCGGACCGGGGCACGAACGCGTGTCCCCTGCATCGGCAGGCGGACTCTCAACCACTGCGCCACCAGTGAAGCCCTATTTCTTAACATTCTTCACCCTACAAACTGAATGGTAAATTCGGTCACCAATAGCATACTTCATACCATGGCAGGGGAAAATAATATTGTCATGCTGCTAATTAAGCTTCACTAGGACAAAGCCAGTCTTTTTCATCATTGAGTTTTCACCTCCCAACCCAGTGCCTAGCCCAGAGTAGGCACTGATGCGTATTTGTGAAACGGGGGGAGGGAAGGTCTGCCGAGGGAACTCACCAAGTATCTGAAGTAGGCAGAGGGCGAAGGTGAGGTCTGCGTGTGTCCTCTGCCCTTGCCTCCATAATGTCCATGTAGTAACGAGCACACAGTGGACAAGCAATAATCACCCTCAACCTATCCTTCCAGTTGGTTACTGTTTCCACTAGAGTTCTGTTTCCTGCTGTGAATGCCTGGTCTCTTGTTTGCTGGACTAAGTGCCACTGGGAAGCTGTCGCTTCTAGCGGAGGCAGATTTGCCACACTTGCCATACTTCCCTTTCACTCCCAGTAAAGAAAAAGCCACCATGCTTTGAGCCCAGGTTGATTATCATAAAACTCAACATACAGTGTAAAATATTCAGAACGATGCACGACTCTCTCACATAGCCATCAATAGAATCTTATATAGCCATTATCGTATCATTAACAAGAATTTGTACTTCTCGTTCCACAGCTGACTGACCAAAGTGTTTGTGTTAACTGACCTAGTTAGTCAATGTCTCTAAATGTATAATTTCTTTTTAACAGAATGCTTTTATAGCCCAGCATTTTACATTTGAAAGGAGGCACCCTATACTCAGGGAGTCAAGCCTTGGATGGGAAATCTCAAAAGGGCATAGCCCAGATTGTAGGATTTTCTGGCCAGGGGAGAATTTGGAGCTTCTTCATTTTACAGACAGAGACCTTGGGGCTTGGAGAGGTTTTATACTTCGTCAGTGGCAGAGTAGAAACCAGAAATGATGTGCTGATCGCTAGCGATGAATTTTCTCTTTCTAAACTGTACACGATCAGGCACATCCTCTTTCTGTTTTGTTTTTAAGTAGTCTTGGTCAGCCATCGTATCCCAGAAAGCATAGAAAAGGTATGAGGAATGATGGGCTTTTCGCTACAGGCAGGTCTGTCTGTCAGGCTTTAAAGAGGTCAGGGAGCCTCCGGAGCAGGGGCGGGTGTGTCTGGCCTGCCTCTCCCGCATCTGCCCTTGGCGGAAGTCAGCTGCACCTGCCCCAGGGTGGGGGGGTCTCTCTCTCCATTCTGCCCCCAACCCCGACCCCATCGTAGGGAAGGAAATGTTCAAGAATGTTGGGGAACTTTTATTTTTTTTAAACAAAATGTTTGTGGTATATGAATGGCTTGCCCGTGTCAGGGGTGAGCTTGGCGGTTGACCTGCACCTGTGGTATTGGGAGCGTAGCAGACTTAATGTGCCCTCGTCAGGGCCTCATCGGGAAAGACAGTGGTTGGTGGTGATGTGCACGATTCAGAACCGCAGGCTCTTCCCGGCCTGGCTGTGGAGGGCTTCTGGCACCCAGTGACACCTCGCTTCCTCCTCGCCGTCTCGGGCGCTCACCTGTGCCGCCGGTGAGCCTGCCCAGCTCTGCCCCTGCAGTTGCTTTCAGAGACCCCAGCTTTCTTTCCCGTGACACGCTTTCTTTAACCTTTTCTAAGTCTGTTGTATCGGTAACAAGGCGGCACAGCCAGCCCAGCACTGCAGTGGCCTTTGAGTCAAGGTGCAGCGTGAACGGTGTTTCCTTACTGGCCAGGCTCTTGGAAAGGGAGGGCTCGGCGGGCCTCTTCTTGCTGATGGCACGTGGCCTTCCCCTGCTTTCAGCAGCCGTGTCTGTCCAGCTTTACGATGTTACCTTGTTTGACTTGCTCCCTGTTAGTGGACAGCATATTTCTCGCCCTGTTCCTTGATCCCTTGGGACACAAAAGCCAAGTCCCGAAGCTGGTAAGTAAGCACTCGGTGTAGACTTTGACCTCTCCAGGAGGGCCGTCAGGGCCGCCCGGTGTTCTGTCTTCACACCCCAGTCTTCTCCCAGGGTTCACCAAGCCGTGGGCCTTGCCCCACCAGAGGTCTTCAGTTAATTCAGTGTCATAACCGTATTTTTTTTCATTAATGAAACAGAGAAGACAGCGTGTCACATGTAGTCACGATTGACCACTACTCTGTGGAAACTTTGCTGTATATGTGTACATACCCGTATTTAAGTGTGGGGTGGGGTCATAATCAACGTTAAAAGTTTGAAAAACGCTCGTCTACACAGTCCGTCTACAGAAGTAGCTTGGCTCATAGGTTTCTAACACTCAGATATCCAATATTATAAAAACTGTTCCCGCTCTCCTGGCCCCAGCTGTGAGCCCTGGTCTGCTAATAGATTCCATCTCACCCACACACGCCCTGTTTTGGGATCCCGCCTAGGGCTGGAACCTAGGGGTTCCCTGGCCTCTGTGCTCTGGTCCAACAGTGCCTGCACCTCTGCTACGGTGACAACCCGGTGCCGAGGGCCCGTCCGCCGTTACATGTAAACCCCAGCTGTGTCTCCACTCACCTGCCCGACAAGAAATCAAGTCCCCAGGCCCTGCACTCCTACCTTGTCTAATACCCTCTGGGGACAGCAGTACTCAACTCCAAAACTGGGGTTTTGCTCAGTAGCTTTAGCATCTGACAATCTAGTGTTTAGATTGGCCACTTAGTAGCTTGGTGATTTGGGTCCTTATGTCAATTCATAGATAGTCAAGGATGCTCAGTAAATACTCATTTTTCCCACTCTTTGTTCTCCTAGCGCTTATACCTGGGTTTAGCTGGGTTTCACTGTTTGATACCTGCTCCCACTGGGTCTATTTTTAAGACACAACTTCTCTCTATCCTAGTAAGTAGTGTCGACTAAGCCGTCCCTGACCGTGAGCTGAGATGTGACATTGAGACAGGTTTTGACTGGGAAGGGGTTACTTCAGAGGAGACAGGTCCAAGAGAGGGAAGAGTCAGCCCAGCAGAAAGGGAAGTAAATGATAAAAGCAGAGATGGTATTCTTGTTCTCAAGGAAATTTTCTGTTCGCTTTCCTTTCTCTTACCTACCTGCCTGACAGGAATTGATATGCTTGGATGTGTTTACTTTTTCCACTTAAAGGGCAGGGAAACATCCTGATTCAGCTTTCTCCTCTTGAAGAGCTGGAGCCCAGCTCCTGGCAAATAGAGGGACAGTGGAACGTAGGCCCTCCTTCGCCTCTGGGTCCACATGCAGTGGTTGGTGTTTGGTCACCACGGGCCCATGGGTTTCTCTCCAGGAAGGTGATCTGAATCCATTTCAGCGTGATGTGTTCAACTCCCTGGGTTCACGGGGCCATCTTGCTTCTCAGTTTAATCAGTTGGTGGTCTCCCAGGATTCAGAGAGGGCTGCTGGGGTCTCTTGCTCTCTTGAGACTTCAGAATACCAAGGCAGCTACAGGGATAGAGTGGGGACATCTGCTCAGCTAGGGAGACTCTTTGGGTCCTTTAAGTGACACAGCAGTCCCACCAACAGCACCCCAGTTCTGCCCCATCCACGAGTCAGAAACAAACTGTTACTCTTGTTTCCTCAACAGTGCTTTACCTATGGTTATGTGACCAGAAGTTTCGGTAGAATTGTTTATTTTTCTTTCTGACAATTATAATTTTTGCTTCGTTCACAGATACAGAATGAAAAATGTTTTTGGCAGTTAATGTTGTAAGAATCATGGCTGTCTTTCATTTTACTTGTTCCCCCATCTCTCCTTTCAAGGTTAATCTCAGGCTTTTTGGTTCTGTGAGTTTCTCGATGTCTTTTTCAAAAATCGGTTCCACTTCTGCCTCAGAGCCTGGCACTGAGGTGCCGGGAGAGAGCGAGGCAGCCCTCGTGCTCTTGCCCAGGTGACACTCGGGTAGGCCTTTCACCATCCCCGTCTTCGCGCAAGCAGGATAGTGGTCCTGGCGCCAGCTCCAGCTGCTCTCCTGCTGTGGTTTCTCTCCTTGTGCCGTGCTCCCCGTCCAGCGTTCTGTTTGATGTCATGTGTTCCTTTTTTGAGGCTTGGAGAGAAAGCTCTGTTCTTGAGCTTCTGAAAGACCAGGGTATACACTATTACCTCTCCTCCGAGCTCCATGACCTTGAATCTGTGCTGTGGCCAGAAACATGAGCAGCCACCTGGCTTCATCCGTAAGGGATGTACCTTCTGTCCCGGCAGTGGTGGCCCGCCTTCTCCCAGAGGCTCCCAGCGGGTGTCTGCTGCCGCGCCTCCCTGTGCCAGATCTTTTGTAACTTCACCTGGGGCTGTTTGTAAATAAGAGGAAACACGTTCCAGTCCTGCCTTCTTGCCAGCAGTTACTTAGAGACACGAGCACTAAGTGCACATCCCTCCTCACACCCCCGCATATTTTGATTATTTTCTTTTCCTATGTCTCTAGCCTAGTTCAAGTTTTGGCTTCGTAATTACAGCTGCAGTTTGAATATTTTGGAAATATTTATAAGTCTAATCCAGACATTAAAATGTGACATAGTTCATGGCCTCTCACAGGTGACCACTGTTGGTGATAAATATTTGAAAAATGAATGATTGAATCAGAGAGAAAGAAGAGGCAGCCTCCCTTGGTTAGGAGCACCTATATTGTATAAAATACTGTCCCTGAATACGTAGGAGTGTGAAGGGTAAGATTTTGTCCTCAGGAATCTTACAATCTAGTTTGCAGATTGAAAGATGACTGAGATTCTGAGAGTGGGTCATTGTGTCAGTGATAATAATGGTAAAATAAGAAGAGCTAAAATGTATTGAACCTTTCCATATGTCAGGCATGGTACTAAATATTTTACCTAATAATCTCCCCTAGTTCACCCAACAGCCATGTGAAGTAGGTTTTTACAAATAGGACAACTGAGGCTTTGAAAGGGTTCAGTAACTTGGCCAAGGTCACAGATCCTAATAATTTACAGTTAGGGTGTGAATCCAGGTCTGTCTGGCTCCAGACACCTGATACTTCATCAGGATTCTGTTTTTTCTGTCTCTCCTTCTGAATGACATACCGATGGTACTGTTGTCCCAAATGTAGCCAGAGGAGAGAGGGGGAAGCTTATTTGAAGAGGAAAATGACACCAAGTTAACACTTTAGAATTGGATGCGAAAGTCAGAGAGTAAAGAGAAAATGGCCGGAATGGCTCTCAGGAGGCAGAATGGCTGGGGATATCAGTGTAATTTAGGTGAGAGAGCCATTTATGTAAGTGATGGTTAAAGCAGTGAGACTGTAGGCCCGTAAGGAGTGAGGAGTCCGAGTCCAAGATGAGGATTCATGCCGCCTGTTGGGGTCTGTGTGTTTCCTGCATATCTTATTTAGAACTCCCCGGATGGTCTTAATAATTCCCAGATTCTGTGACTGGGATCCCCCCTTCGCCGTTGCTGCTGTGATAGTGTTAGTTTTTCCCACCTCCGGCGAACTAAACGCCTCGCCTTCGACCACTGCCTCTGCCCTACCTCGTGTCACGGCATTCTGATCAAATGCCTGTCTCGTTACAAGGGTCAGGGGACCATCCCTGCTAGACACCAGGCCTAGTGGACCCCTTTTCATCACAAATTCTTCTTTTCTTCTGACACAGGCATCGAATGCCCCCGAGGAGCCCGGAACCTCCCAGGCTTGGTGCAGGAGGGAGAGCCGTTCAGTGAGGAAGCAACGCTTTTCACCAAGGAGCTGGTGCTGCAGCGAGAGGTAGGGCATCTTCCAGGGGCTTCTTGGATGAGGAGGGGGAGAAAGTGGGGCTCACTCGCTCTGATGGCGGAGATCAGTCCGTCCCTTTTTCCGGTGCTCGGCCTTCCACGGCCATGATCCGTTCTGTGTCTGCCCACATCCCGTTCCCTGAGCCCTGCTTCACTGGCCAGCCGCCCTCCAATTGTTCCTCACCGTGGGCGGCCTGAGATGTGGGATGAACACCAGGCCGGCCCAGCCAGGATCCTAAGGCTGAGAGCTTACGGCCTTGCAGTCTCCTCCTTGGCGAATTAGCTGAGCTGCCTGCCTCCAGCTGGATTTAGAAGCTTGACTAACCCTGTCAGGGGCCAATTTTCTTTGAACGTTTATTTGTATCTTTGAGTAATTGCATTTTCTGTGGCGGGTTTTCTGACTTAATTTAATTGTATTTTTGTTTCTGCCTGTTGGGCTGACTCTTGCAGGCAGGAGTTAGGCTGCTCAGCTGCCATGGTGCCCATCTACCTGCTAATTTTTATCAAGTCGTAGTCAACAGATCCATCTTCTTTCCAGGAGTATGCCAGTCACTCATCCTGCTAGGTGGGCACAAAAAAGGAACAGTGGGGAGTGTGCTGGGCTCAGGCTTAGGGTTTTAGATCTGCCTTTTTCTTTTCTTTTTTTTTTTTTTTAACAAACCCATAGGGTACCTCCTGCTTTAATGCAATATCGTAATACACACCGTGAAAAAGATTATGGGGGTTCTAGAGGTTATCTTGCTCATGAGTCTTTGTAGGTTTTTGGGAGCAGATGTGTGGTCTTCTTTGGGTTGCTAAGTGGTACAGATACCTGTTTATAAGCCTCCGCATCTCTCATTTTGATTTGAAACGTCAGTGAATATATTGGGGGGTGGTGCTTAATGCCCTTAATTGTCTCATCAGTCTCACATTCTGCTCTATTTTGTTTGTAGTCAGATGTATTTGTTTGTGAAGAAGCCATCCTTATGTTGGCATGCAAGGTGTCTTTCCCCTCCCCCCTGTTTTGTAACTCCACAACATAGGTTGAATTGTTATCAGTTAAAGATAGCTTCCCACTAGAGAAGTATTTCAAGAATCCAAACACTCCTGTTGTCTGTCAGTAGCTGTTGAAATTTTTTGACATTGCACAGGAATTAGGTCGAAGGCGCAGATATTTTAGAATTCCCCTCTGTAATATCCCCTTTGGATAATGAACTACAGAGCTGTTTCATGTTGGAATAAGCAGGTGAGTCCCCTCAATGTCGTGACTTAAAGACTTTACAGAGGGAGTAGGAACAGATGTTTTTTTTGTTTTGTTTGTTTTGGTTTTTGGGTTTTTTTTTTTTTTGCGGTACGCGGGCCTCTCACTGGTGTGGCCTTTCCCGATGCGGAGCACAGGCTCCGGACGCGCAGTCTCAGCGGCCATGGCTCACGGGCTCAGCCGCTCTGCGGCATGTGGGATCTTCCTGGACCGGGGCACAAACCCGTGTCCCCTGCATCAGCAGGCGGACTCTCAACCACTGCGCCACCAGGGAAGCCCAGAAACAGATGTTTGTTGGTTGGTTGTGCTTTGGACAGGGGGAGGAAATCCCCTCACTGGACTGCCCAAGATGTGTGTTAGTGACATCCTCATCACTTTCTCTAAGTCACCGTTCTGTTCGTTGCTCACCATACTCCTCTTCCTGTTGTTTCCCGTCTCCTAAAGCTTCTTTCCCTTTCTTTTTCAACTCTTGTTTCCCCAGCCACTTTTCTTCCTGATCATGTTTCTGGCCCGCTGGTGATATCCAAAAGCACAAGGGGGTCAAAGAGAATACTGACCACTGAAAGGAGTGAGTGGCCCAAAACTCTTTTACTCTCTCATGGTTATTATGACCTTACCTTTGTCTGTGTATTTGCTGATATTTGATTGTTGAAAAAGATAAAAAGTTTTCCTCATTTTCGTTGGTGCATCTGACATGTAAGTTTGTAGATCCTTAGTGTAATCCAAAGTTGGTATTGATCTTTCTTGGTTGTAATATCCCCATCTTTTGTAGCCGTGGGTTGGGGCCTCTTGATTGAGAACCTTACTACATTTTCTTAGCTGCTTGTATGATTACTTGGGCTGACTGTTTTGAAAGGTCTTTATCCAGAGGAAAGATGGGTATGGCCTAAAGAAAGGATAACTTGAGATTCTGACTAAAGGAACCAGTTACAGCCTACTCTCCCGGGCATTTTCCTTTATATAATATATGAAAACTCTTTTCTGAACGGTGTAGGAATGCAGAGAGGGTTTTGTTTTGTTATAGGTTTATTCACTTACTTCTACCTGTATAGTACCTTCATTTTTATTCCAGGGGTTGTCCTGGGGAGCGTTTCTCTTTGCCACCTTCCCCCCCACCCCCCAAGGATCTAGAAAAGCCTGATGGATTGGTCCTCAGACCTAGAGGTCCTTCCCACCCTTAGGAGAAGGGCCACGGGGTTTCCTGGATGGCTGAGCAGGGGTCCGCAGCCTCACACCGCACACGCCTCTCACCTTCAGGGCAGCCTCCACTCCAGGAGCTCCTCTGGGGCCGAGCTGCTGTCCTGTTGGCCGAAGTTGAATGGGTTTTCTTACCTTGTGCCCGTTCCCTTGATAATCACATTTAGCTCAGGTAATCAGGTGTTGTGAAGATGTGACTGGCCTTGATCCTGCCCCACCCCTCCTTTAAATTCTTTTTTATTATCTTATTTGGGGGCCAGGATTTCTCTACCCCCTGCCTGCTTTTCCCAGTCGCTGCACGTCTGCACTCTCGTGTAGGAAGGGACTTAGTAGCACATGGATCTCATGATTTCGCAGCCCCTCCTGGGCCCCGTGTGTGACCCCACAGAGACGTGGCCATTAGGTTGGACTGCAGAACCCATAGACTGAATTGAGGAGGATGTGAAGTAGGGGAGAGACTGTGTAATGACCACCACCCCTAGGTCAGCCCCTGCCGGGGAGCAGACAGAAAGCTGGGGTGTGGGGTACCTGGCCCTGAAAAGCGACTCCTTGTTTATGAGGTGGGTTGTCTTAGCTTTGGGCAGACAGAGCAGGAATTGCTGCCTGTCTGCTTCTCAGGTTTGGGTGGAGACAGACTTGTAGTCTTTCCATCCCATATCCTCATGTGGAGCCTGTACCGTCTCACATGAGACTCCTCTCATTTCAGCTGGCCCCCATTATCTTGAGACCTGAGAGCCCTGCTTTCCTGGAATGTGTTTTTACGATGACACGAGTCAGGACGGAGCGCCTGACGTTTCTGGCCCTCACTCAGCTCGTTTTCCTGAGTGTCTCCCCTGCCACCTTTCATCACCTTTCTTCTTTTTCTCTGTTTTTCTCCATGGTCGTTCTCCTCAGCCACTGGTTCCTCGTGGCTTTTGTTCCTTTCCCTGAGTCGGGAGTCTGGAAGGACTGTTCAGGTCAGTGGTCTGGGTGCTCCGGTGGTGCCGCCAGCTTCAGGTCATGAACAGTAAGCTAGACACCATGTTGTTACCTGATTCTCTTTGTGACCTTGAAGGCCAAGGCAGCCAGGAAACTCTGAAAGGCCTTCAGCCGTTCTTCTCAGCCTCACTCAGCTGGTGTATAGCAGGGATGGGCAGACCCGGCCCACTGCCAGTTTTGTAAATAAAGCTTTATTGAAACACAGCCATACTAACCTTTTTATGTACTGTCTATGGCTCCTTTCATGTTATAACAGCAGAATTGAGCAGTTACAACAGGATATATGGTCTGCAATGGCTAAAAATATTTACTATGTTTTTATCAAAAATGTTTGCTGACCGTGCTGTGTAGGTTTTGCCAAGTGGGTTTAAATGGCTTGGTACAGCCCTGAAAATGAGTTTGTTCTCATGTCCCCGGCCTTTGAGGCCGGGCTACTTCTGGACCACACAACATGAGATCATTGTGTCCCACCGGACGGCATGTGCTTGGTGACACCCCCTTTGCCAGGCACACCCCCTCCCCCTATACAGCTGCCTCTTTCAGGCATTTCCCTGCCACACTGCCAAGGACAGGAAGATCTGGTGTAATTTCCCAGATGGGGAATTGTACCCGTTGCTAGCGTCTTCCCAGAAGTAGTGGTGAGAGAGAGCATTAGATAACCGGCTTAAAAGTGCAGGCTCCGAGGTTTTCACACGCCAGTTATCATGTGGTCCTGGGTAAGTGATTCTTTTCTGCCGTGGCATTCCTATCTAAAACATTGATCCAGCAATCCCAAGCCATCCTCTTCCTTTTGAGGCCCTTCCTGTGAATAAAACTGTCATTTGGGATCTCTCCACACCTTCGTTTCGGAAGGCCACCTAGCCAGCCCTCGCTCACTGACCCGTTGCTGCCTCTACAGCTCCGCTGGGAAAACCTGCGCTTTTAGAGCGGGGGGATGTAAAGTATTATTAAAGGAGATCAGTGCCGCAGTTGAACCCTCTTCACAATTCCAGGCTGTAGCGGGTGCAGGTCCCAGGGAGGGGCTGGGGGCTCATTTCCAGGGCCTTTCTCCGTGACCCCTTTGTCCTGAGATCTCCGAAACTGCCCTTTGCTGCTGCCTGGAAAATGACATCCTCGTGCTGGACAGTGAGCCGAAAACTCTGGCTGCTGCCCTGACCTATTTCCCTTCTTCCTGCTGGCATCAAAAGGGAGGATGTCCCCCTGGGGAGCTCATTCTGCAGGCTGCAGTGGCCAGGGCTCAGTCCTGGATGCCCTCCCTCCCACTACCCGTGCTCTTTTAAAAACAAAAATGCATGAAAGCATTACAGGCAACTGTTGCCGTTTCAAGAGCAAGTATTTATGTTTCAGAGAAATATGGACTCAGCAGTGAATATTGGTATATATTTATGGAGGGGTTTGTCTGGGAAAGAATACTTAAATAAAAGGAAAGTGGTTCCTTCTCCTTTGTTTCAGCACCAAGTGTGCTGCATCTTGTCTGAAAAAGATAAACCGGTCTAAGCAGTTCACCACTGATGTAAATAGTGTTTTCCCCACGCCCTGTCTTTGCCCAGAGCACTGTGGTATGTGCCCTCTCACCCTTCCTGCTCCTGTCTGTCTGTGCAGGCCCCCTCCCTGTCCAGGAGACGTGTGGGAGGTGGAACAGGAGCCACGTTACTTCTCCGGATCGAGGCGATGAGGATGGTTCCAGCCATGGGGAAATCCACCAGGGTGGAGGACACCCACAGCTCTCCGACTCTTGTCAGTGCCGTGCCCCTTGGTAGCCCTTGCTGAGCCGGGAATAATAACCTACTGGAAAAGCAATCCAGCCGTCTAGCAATATTGCACTTACTTGTACAAAGACACCCTATTCTAGATTATCTCTACCACTTCCCAGGAAAGGGAAGGCAGTAAGGCCAGCTTTCTAAACAGCTCTTTTATCCCAGGAGGCGTTAAAGGCTATTTGGGGACTAAGGCTTTTCTCACCTCCCCGCACATTCTTGACAGTTCATCACCCACCAGGGGTCTTTCAGTCTGTTTTTTCAATTAATTTAAGACTATTTTCTTTGACAGGGGAAGTGGGGGGCTCAGGTAAAGACTCTCTGTCTTAATAGTGATCAGTCTTGTATAGCGTTTTCTAGTGCCAGAGTTCTTTCATATATAACATTTTGTTTTAATCTCACAGCAAACTTATAAGAAAAATATTACCCCAAGATTTACAGTTCTGGAAACTAAGATGCAGAGTGAACTGCCTCTATTCACAGAGCTTATTGTAGGACAAATGCTAAAACCCAAATGTCTGTATTCCCAATCGAGTGCTTTTTCTCCCCCAATCTTGCCAGTTTTGCTGTTAGAAGGTGGTCATTCTTTTTAGCCATGCTGTGTATTTCTCAACCCTCAAATGTCTGGAACTAATAAATTAGTAAAGGATCTCCCTGGAGGTCCAGCACTGACTGAGTGGTCAGTGCCACCGAGTCTGATTCTGGGGTCTCTCAAGACTGCAGAGGGATCTGAGGAATTTGCTGTGACCCTGCCTCCCAAAATATCGACTCTCCTCTTGTCACAGTTCTTGTATCTTTTGACTGCCTGATTCCTGCTTCATCTGTTGCTTGGCGTTTGTGGGCCTTAATTTTTGTATGATTCCTCGCTAACCTGCCTTCATATAAGTTTCCTCATGTATATCCATATTTCTATTTCTCACCTTTCTTAAAAGAGAAATCTTGACTTAAGTGCATTGTTTATAAATACGTAACTCCCCGTTGCGTCTGGGATGAAGTTTAATCTCCTTAGTTTACATATATCCTTGATAACCTTTCAACTTCATGTATCACCACTACTCATTTCACAATCTGCACCTCATCAGAACTGACTTTATTATACTCAAGATTCCCCATACATAACATTCCATTCCATCTCTCCCACCCCTTGGGCCGGCTTAAGCTCTCCTCCCAGTATACCAACCACCCTCCTTCTTTGCTCTCTTATTCCCACCTGTCCTCCTCTCAGAAGCCCTCCCTGGATCTCTCAGGCCTGGTGAGATGGCCTTTTGTCAGTCCCCAAAGCTCCTTGTCTGTACAGACATCTGTCATGGACTGGCCAACGATGCTGAAGGGATCTGTCTGTATTGGTCTCCCCACTAGATTGTTGGCTCCTCAAGGTCAAGAAGCATGCTTTGGTCTTTGTTTTTCGTATCTTACCTCGTGTGTAAGAGGTACTCAATAAATGTTCATTAAATCGACTGATTGATTCCCTGTGACCTAATTCTGGAGATCGGGAAGAAGGCCTGTTCTTGTCTGTTACAGTTCTTCCGGAAAGCTCTCTAAGCTTAGCATTTGTGGGGCGGAGAGGGAGTCTCTGGAGTATAGAGGTTGGACACACAGCTGCTAATTTAGGAACTTCTCATTGAAAAATTCCATTACTCAGACCTGACTGTGTGCTTCCTATGGGACCCTGACCTCCCTGGGTCTCCTCATCTTACAGATGGGGTAATGAGATAATGGTATTTGAATGTTTTGTTTTGTTTTGTTTAATTCCAGAGTTCACAAAGAAAGTGTTAGTGTCCCTTCCCCACTCTCCTAATATAGGCTACTTGTCTCTTTCCCTCCCTGGCTGTTTTCCATCCTTTGCTTTTGTTGATCTAACTATTAAATGAGGTGAAGCGTTTATTTTGAAGTTCAAATTCCTGTTCACTGATAGGTTGTAAGCACCACATGGATACCAGGCTGTTATCTGCTCACTTACAGCCCCTTCATTTCTGGGCTCCTGGCCCTTGCCAGGTATCTCTAAAAGCTCTAGAAGGAGGGCCTTCAATTCCCATTCTAGTCGCATTCAGTGAAAGTGGCATCAGAGTGAGAATAGGTGAGGCTAAAATGAAGACTGTCACATTGTCCTTTCTTCCCCCTTCCCCTGGCTGCTGGTCTCCCTTATCGGCTTTTAAACTCCTTGGGAGCCAGTCACCGGTCTCTTCCCAAGCAAGCTCAGCAGCATACGCTGATGGGTGCCAGCAGTGTGCCGGCTCCAGTGGGATTCCTCTCTGCAAAGCTGCCGGCTCAGCTGGCTGTTGTCTGTTCCCCTATTCTTCAGCTTGGAACTTTCGTAGCTAGTCAAGCATAGAATTGCATCTATTCTTCTGAAATAGCTGCTGGGCCTAATCCTTCATTGGCTTGGCCAAGATCCTATTACCTGTAATTATGTCATACAGCCTGACTGGTAGAGGTTTGATAGGCCTCACTGCCCTCCAGAGGCTAGTGTTCGCATCCCGGGCTGGCTCTTGGGATTGTGGGCAGAATAAGGTTTAGGCCCACAAGAGATTTGGCCTCCTTAGGATATATAGGAAGGTCTCAAGAAAGTAATTCTATCTCAGGGAAGCAAGTCCTTTTCAGCAGAGGGATTCTTCCTTTCCCTGGACAATGGGTCCCTACTATTGTAAACTCTTCCTTGACAGACTTCTGTATTTTTTCTGCCAGTTCAGTTTGGTTTTTCTTAATATTCCTTCCAGCACAAGGAAATTAGAGGTATAGTCTTTAGACCTGCCACACTCTGTTTCCTCCACAGGTGGAGGCCTTGGTAATGCTAAGGCAGTCCCTGGCACTGGTTTTTCCTTTCCATCTTGAGTTCTAACCCACATCAGTCCCAGAGTAAAGCTGTAAAAGGCTCAAACATGACTTCCTCTTGCATCTTTCTGCTATAATAGTCCATAGTACTTACTTTGAACTTCATCTAAATTGAGGCCTGGAAGCGAGTATAGTGGGCAGTGATTGCCGCTGGAGAATGCATTTACTGGTTTGCTAACAGATAATCACTACAAACGTAAGGTCGTAAAAAACCTTCAAACAGAGCCTTGCTAAGCAGAACCCCTGCCACCTATGGTATTCGATACTTTCTGCCTGTCTGACATAAAACGATGTTCTTTATGAGTCATCCCTGTGGAAGACGGCTATTGCCGGGCACATTCAGCCTCCTGGTCTACCTTCTGTAGAACTATGGAGAGCCTCTGACCCGGAACAAATGGAGAATTGCTATCAGGAGGTAAGAGACTGGTGGACTCCTCAGAGGTAAAGGTGCCTGCCGGGTGAGCTGGGTGCCATTTATTTTAATTTAGATATCTCTTACCTCTTCAATCACCCTGGATGTTCACTGCTTCTTAAACTTTGGTTAGGGTTCTCTTTTTTAAAAAGGCGGGGGGAGCTAACACTCTTAATATAATGACAGAGGGCTGAAGAAAAGGGACTCAGAATTTGTGTTTTTCAGATGAAATCCCTTGTTATGAAGTCTGTCCACTTCTTTCTGGAAGCCTAATCTGGAAATTAGTTCTGTTTCATTAATACCTTCCGACTAGCAGATCATATTTACTCTTCACACGCAAGACGGCCTCATATAGACTGCCCGCTCTGTTTCCAGAAGAGCTTCACCTCAGACCCCAACACATTGGCCCACGCCCATGTAGACTTGAGTGTGAGCTTTCATGCTGGCATGTTCAGGGGTCTTCAGGCCCCATGCCTCCCTGTTCTGTTTGTCCTAACTATTCCCAGACACGCCCACTGCCTGAATGTTAATAATTTCCCCTTGGAATTATATAATTCAACTGATACCATTTTAGCACACGACTCTTAATAAACAATAGCAGGGCTGCCTGAGCTGCCCGCAAAGAAAAGCGGACTGTAGATTGCATTTGCTCTCCAGGTAATACTAACATTCTGGTTTTTCACGTGTGACTCCCCCAGGGACACAAGCCTGACTGCACTGGTGGAAGAGCCAACCTTAACCCTGCCCTCTTGCCATTAGCATGCCCACTGCCTGTGTCTTGCCGGACTGGACGAGATCCTCTGGGTTCCAAACCTGGCTTCATAGATGAACTTCCCACTTGCCGCTCTACCCATGACAGTTTCTGGTCAGCTGAACTTAAATGGATTTTGAAAATGAAAGTGACCAATGGTCTGTTATGAAAAGCAGTGGTGTATGAAATAAGATGGTGAGCAAGCTTGAGAATTAACAGCAAAGATCCCCTAACCTGGTCTGAACAGCATGTCTGCCTATTTAAGGACATCTTTCTCTTCCCGGCCACTTAACAAAGACTCTGTTAGTAATGTGTGCAGAGTCAGACCTGGGTTCTCATTCCAGGTTCACCACGTACTGTGTGACGTTGGACATGGTCCTTACCCTCTCTAAAACCAGGGCAATCTCAGTGCGTAATAGAATTCAGTATGAACGGTGCCCCTGGGGTTATGCAGTACAGCCGACCTGCTAAACCTAAGTGCCTCACTTATAATGAGGGCACTTGCTCTATAGGGTTACTGTGGAAATAATGTATATATGTAACGTGCCCAGCACTGGTGCCCTCGTAGGTAGTAAACACTCAGTGAGCAACAGCTCACAGCATCATTTTTATTATGAATGAAAATTCTCTTGGAGGTTAGCTAAAAGCTAGGATTGGAACTTCACCGAGGACAAACCTCCATAGCCAGAGCAGGCAGGGTGGGCTGGGCACAGGCCTGTGTGTTGGGAGCATTTAAGTAGAATCAGGGGTCAGCCAGCCTCTTTCCTACAAAGAAGATAAAAGTCAGGGTCTCTTTGCCGCTGCTTCTGCATCTTCCTGCTCATTAGAACAGCTTCTTTCTAGGCAGGGTCACATTCAGTGGAAACACTAATGCTGAGAAGTCCTGAACCTACACACACAGCCTCTTCTAGACTTGACTGTGGACCATAGATAAGCCACCCATCACCAAAGAGGGGGAAGCCAGGACTCCATACATACCATGTGGACATCTAAGAAGGAGTGGCTTGAGTATCTGTGCCATGCACTCCAACTGCCATGGGGTATTTGGAGGATGATCTGCCAACACCAAGGGCTCTCCCGTGCTTTCTCTGTACTGGACTCTGACCTTACTCATTTCCCAGTGTCACTGGGACTTGAAAATGGGGGATACAGGGATGACTTATTTAGAGCCTGGCTGGTCCATGCTTCCTTATCCTCTGATGGTGTAGTGGTGGTCTTTTTTGTCTCCATACCACCTTACCATGACCACAGCAGTCTGATTGCCATTGAGTTTATCTTTGATCTGTGTTCAGTTGGAGGGCTGGAGGAGAGTGGAGTGCCAGGCAGGAGCTCTAAAGAAAGATCTAGGTGTTAGCCAGGATTAAAATGGATAAGAAAAGGAACCACGACCAACCCTTTGGGACACTCATTGCAGCAAGAACAAAAGCTATCCATTGAACCAGGAATGAAAGGTCGAATTGGAAGCTGCTTCACTGTGCGATTTTTCTTTCCAGGTTAGCATAATGCCTTCCTCTTCTCCCTTTCCCTTCTCTTGGTACACTGGAATTCTGTGTAATGGTCACCAGAAAAGGATCTTGGCATTGACTGTATATACCCAGACATGGAAGGTCATGCAAAGAAGACCAACAGGTCCGTCCTTCCCCAACCAGAGCCCTGCATACGCCACTGCACTTCAGAAGTCTCTCCAGAGCTTGCAGTGCTGGGATGCCGTTACCTCTCCAGTTAAATAAATCTAAAACTACTGACCCAGGATTTTTATAGCAACACTGCAACCTTATATGAGGAGATGCAACAAATAGTCCATTACCACTGATTGGACATGGATTTTTGGCCTGGCCGCTTGCCACTTGGTAATTTTAGAATAGGGTCACTTTCGGAATTGGAAGATTCCTTGTAGGAGGATACTGGTATTTGCTAAATAGTTGTTGCTTATCTTCATGCCCTCTTGTAGCTGCACTCTCGTTCCTGAGCGTGGGGCCGGTCTCTCTGTTTGCCTGGCAGAGACGGCCAGAGTTCATCCTTCATCAGTTTACAGGGCTGCAGACGTGGCCATTTCCAAACGCCCAGGGTGCACTTAACCACTTCCTCCTTCTAATCTCAGCACTTCCACTCTAAACACATCAGCAGCTTTATAACTTGCATTTTATTTTGCTCTGTGTTTTGGCCCTTCAGGTATTTGTGGGAGGAAGGTGGGGAGACTGGCGAACTGTGTTGTCATTGATTTCAGAATTAGACAATCACACCCTGAGTCACTGTCCCTGGAGAATCATGCCAGGGCTCTCACTGCTTTCACACGTGGCTTTTTATGGTTGGGTTCTGTTTTATATTTGACATGTGACTGCCTACCTTGGTTTCACCATCTGCAAAATGGGAGCACTCAGCCCTGTTCCACCTGGAGAATGCTGAAGGGCATGGTAGCGAGATCCCTGAGGAGCCCCTCGTCATTCCCACGTGTGTAGTAAAGGGTTGCCAGGCCCTAGATGACAAATAACCACCCACAGGCTGAGGGCACTGTGTGACCTGGAGAGGAAGCTCCGGTGAGACAGTTTTTTTCCTTATCTGCATCTGAATAGTTAGACCCAGTTGATGAAACAAGAGAATGTCGTTCCTGGACCCTGAGATCGGACCATTCTTTACCTCACTGAGCTAACCTTGGGTCATATTTCCCCTTTCCCTCTGCCATGCCATCTGTCTGTTACATTGCCTCTCACTTGACATGACTTTGGTTCTAATAAGCAGTACTTCGTAAACAGCAGCTGTCCCCGAGCACTGAAGAATTCTCTCGGTCTTCCTTAAGGCCAACTGCTTGGGCCACGTCCTGAGAATCAGACAGCACACGTATGTCTTTCTGTTATGGGTTGATAGGCCCGTCTGTGGTAATAGTGTGCCCTGTTTCCTGCTTCGCTGGGGAACACTGTATTTACATATAACATCATCAAGCCTGTCTGCACATGATCCCAGGATTCAGATCCAACCTCTCACCTTTTGATCTTTTTGACATGTCTTTCAGTCCGGAGTGTTTCAAGGGTCAGGCTCGAACCCTGGAAGCCATTGTCTTTGTCAGTAGCAAGTCTGATGCAAAATAGTTTCACCTTTATCTGCTGCCTGTCTAGTTTTTGGGGGGTTTTTTGCCAGTTGACGCAGGGGGTGGGGTGAGTACAGCGAAGCTAGAGATTACTCTGGAAGCATTTGGTTCTTGCTTCCCCATACAGAATTTTAGTCAGTTGTTGAGATAACCTAGCCAAACACCACTGAAGAATGGCAAAGTCAGAAATTCATGAGGCCTCGGAACCAGCAGCGCCTCTCAGTGTACAGGAGGAGAAGCCACGTGGCTTCTGTCGAGCACAGGAGGCGCGGAGGGAGCCCCGAGGCTGCTCTCCATGGCAGCCCCGCCCGGGGTGAGGAAGGGCTCTAGTTGACACGTTCCCACGTCCCCCGAGCATCCTTAACACCCCGTGACAGGAAGACCACCTCCAGGGAGGCCCCGCGTTCTCCCACTGCCCAGACTTCTTCTATCTGCCCTTCCTCTTTCACTTCTTCACCCTCCATCTTGTGTTTCTGTAATTTGTACAGTATCATTGAGAGGTGTTGAAGAGATCAATAGCAATTCACCTTTTCCCTTATTGATTAAAGCGGCAGAAGGACAAATGGCAGGCAGTCCCCATTCATTCATCATGAGCGATCCATTTCCTACCAAGCCATCGGTGACCTCTCCCTCTGCCTGTTACTTTGCTGGTCTGCAACTTGGGCCACTCTTGTTTCTGGGCTGGTATAACAGGAATGAGAGAACCACTGGGCTCGGCTTGTATAACCAAAGCTGGGTAGGGAAGGAGACTGCGGGCAGTGAGCGGGAAGAGCCTGGGGAGGCTGTGCTTTGACTTGTGGCTTTATTTGAGGGGCTGGCCACGTGGGCTGTACTCTCAGGTAGAGGCGGCGTGGTGTGGCCGCCTCCCCCAACACTTTCCTCCCCCTGTTCTCCTAGACTGCACAGCCTGCCTCTATTACACATTTTTCTACAGAATGTAAATTGAGTACACTGAGTGAAAAGCCCATGACCCCTGTGAACTGGCTGTTTTTTGCTGTCCGGGAGCCTTAACTTTGGCTCAGCCCGAGGGAATTAGTGGGGTGGGGAGTGGGGGAGGAAGGGTTCTTATGTTAGGAGGACTGTTTCCACCAGGGGTGAAGAATGGAGACAGTTCTTATCAGCTGCTTTCTTTCTCACCTTTAGAAACAAGCCCCAGAAGGGTGGGTGCATGTGTGCATGTGCGTGTGTGTTGTTCTGTTCTCCCTCGGTGGAAACACCCTCTGGCTCTCACTTGGGGAAGGTGATGGAGACCCCCCGCCCAGGCCCAGCCCCTTCATGACATTTCAGGCACCAAGCACTAAGGAGTTGGTTTTTAAAACCTGCGTCTCGAATGGCAAATATTATAACGTCACTCACCTGGTGGGACACCAAGGATCTTTGAATCCCAGGGCACTTAAGAGGGAGGTTGGCCCTGACTGCAGAGGCAGCCCTTGGCTCACCCAGCCTCTTTTCCCCTTGTGTGTGGTGGTCTGAATTTTGTTGGTTCTCTAGCACGTACCTTTACACAGAAGCACCTGTTGTCCACCGTGCCCTGCAGGGTCGTTAAGCCCTCTCAGTCCCTCCACAGCATGAGCCAGTTCCAGAAACTCCAGTCAGTAGAGTTTTGACTGCGAAGCAGCACATGTTTGGAGGGCCGCCCGGAAGCTGCCCCTGCTCCGTGACCTGCGCCACCCGGCGGAGGGAGCCACTTACCTGAGCGGGCACTTCCTGGGAGTCGCGGTTCCCAGAGCTGTGGTTGCCGTCAGGCAGCTTGCAGTCTTTCGTGTCAGCCCGAGCACAGGGCCAGGCTTCTGCAGAGGAGCACTGCCATTGCACTCACGTATCCTGAGGGAGTGCCCAGTGGGTCAAGGTCACTATTTTGGATGCCCCTCTCCCAGTAGGGAGATTTCGCTAGAAACCCAGTGCCACTATGTCAGGTAGCTCTGCGGTCTGCAGGTGCCAGACCCGGAGAAGGCAGCCAGCTCTCTGTGAAGCTGGTTAATTACATGTGAAGCTGCCAGCAGGATGATTGTTCTTTTCCTATGGATCGTTAATAAACCATCCTGGCCTGCATAGATGGGGTGAGGGAAGTCTCTGACAATTCCATCACCTTCCTCGGCTTCATCAGACAGGTCTTCCTTTCCTCCCTTTCAGTCTAAAGCTTTCAAAATGGCTGGGGAGGAGGAGAGGAGGGAAAAGACATTTCCACTTAATGCACGTGTTTTTCTCCTAAGCTGGAAAGTGGCCCCCTGCTTTCAGGTCGTCTTGGCAGCCAGAGTACGGAGGGTTCAAGGCCTGCCGTGGGTGGGAAGTGCCAGTGGCACAGCTCTTAATATATTTGCAGCAAACTACAGAATGGGCCCTATTTGGAGACGAGGCAGCGAGTGCAGCAGGTGGCAAATAGTCCTGCTCCACTAGGGCCCTGGATGGGCACCATCTTCTTCCTTCAGCCAAGGCAGCCTCAGTTCCTGCTCTGCCTGAGTACAGAAAGCACTTCTGGTTTTTTAGAAGCTCTTAGGCAAAGATTGGAGAAGGCAAAGCAAAGAAAATATGGGAAACTCAGTCTAGTTAAAAACACTGCCCCGTCAAACAACCTAAAATAGAGCTTTTCCTTTGTCAGAAGAATTTAGAATAGAAATCTACATTTCTCCATAGAGCATTGAGTGCAAAAATAAAAAGGATTATAAATAGAAATAAGCATGACCCATTCAGCTTCCAAGGACTTGAGCGTACAGCCTTCTGAATACTGCCTTAGAGCATTTTATAGCTATGAGGCCTCTAGGCGTTATACTGTCCAATCCAAACGGTTCACAGTGGTTGAGAGCTGAGGCCGGAAGAAGGTAACACTAGGGCACGTTCACACGGTAATTCATAGACCTGCCGTCTCCATGCTCCCATTGTATTGCTCCGCTCTGCGCCTCCCAGGCAAAAGCCACCGCCACCTGTCCATCCACTTGCAGTACAGGTGGCGATAACTGGAGACTGTGAAATCGGTGGCGTGTAAAAGGGAGTCAGGTGAATGTGACAGGTGGACAGAAGCGGTAAGCAACGTGCGTTCTCTACGCTCCGTTGTGAGAAAAGAACAAGAAGCTAAGTCAGGAGGAAGTCCTCCGGGGCCTCTGCGTTCTGTAAGGGAGACTCGCTAGACAAGGGTGCCGAGAGAACGGCAAACAGGACAGGAAGGCCCGCCAGAGCGGGAGGAGGACAGGTGTCTGACCCACCCGGAATCGTCTCCTGCTTTTCCTGACACGTGAATCGTAGAAAAGCTGCTGTCTTTCTTGCCAAAAACTAAGCTTCACGAGAGCCCAGAAGAAGCAACCACGGAGTGCCAAGTCAAGGGTTTTTTCTTTTTCCCCTGTGTGCGTGTGCTGGGGGTGAGGAGGGTGGTTTACAGAATTGTTTGCTTCTCTTTTCTCACTGAGAGAGGGGTGTAGGGGTCAGATTTCCTGGCCGGATTGCCCTTGAGCTCCTTGCGGAGCTGGGATCGCCCCCCAGGCTTGAGCTCTGTGTTCTGGTCACGTTCAGCCCAGGCATAGGGTGGCTCCCCAGCCGCCCTCCCAGCATCCCGTGCTCTTAGACCTGCTCCCTCTACTGTCACAGGAGGCTGATCCGAAAGCCATGCCGTGGTATCAGGGTCTGGGCTTCACCTCCACCCTATAACTGAGGCAGGTTACCCATCTTTTTTTGTTTTGTTTTTGTTTATCTGTTCATCCGTTCACTGATAACTTGGGTTGTTTCCACCTTCTGACTATTGTGAATAATGCTTCTACGAATGTTGGTGAACAAGTATCTGGGTCCCAGCTTTCAGTTCTTTTGGGTAGGTTAACTAGGAATGGAGTTGTTGGATCATATAGTAATTCTGTGTCTAACTTTCTGAGGAACCTCTAACCTGTTTTCCCTATAGCAGCTGCACCATTTTACATTCCCACAAGCAGTGCATGAGCATTCCGATTTCTTCACGTCCTCCCCAACACTTGTTACTTTCCCGTTTTTGTTTGGTTGTTTAAGTACAGCCATCCTAGTGGGTGCGAAGTGGTGTCTCGTTGTGGTTTGACTCGCGTTTCTCTAATAACTAATGACGTTGAGCATCTTTTTATGTGCTTTTTGGTCATTTGCATATCTTCTTTAGAAAAATGTCTATTCAAATCCGTTGCCCTTTTTTTTTTTTTTTTTTTTTTTTGCGGTACGCGGGCCTCTCACTGTTGTGGCCTCTCCCGTTGCGGAGCACAGGCTCCGGACGCACAGGCTCAGCGGCCATGGCTCACGGGCCCAGCCGCTCCATGGCATGTGGGATCTTCCCGGACCGGGGCACGAACCTGTGTCCCTTGCATCGGCAGGCGGACTCTCAACCACTGCGCCACCAGGGAAGCCCGGTTACCCATCTTGTTAGCGGTGATGTCTGTCTTTCTGTCTTGGGATTGTCAAGTGGGGGAGGAACAGATTACATTTTCCAGCAATTTAACTTTATTAACTCTGACTTTTTCCCCCTTTTTCCAAAGCACAACTAAATGGAGCTAAACACACACACAAGGGCTATATTTGGTCCTGATGGTGCGATAGAGTAGGGAAGGCACAAACATAGAGGATTGTCTGCTACCTAGTAAACACAGGGAGGTGTCAGGGCTGGAGAATTCAATAGTAATAATAAGCATTTATACGGTGCAATGACAACTTTGATACAGGGCATAATTTTCTGGGGATTGCTATTAATTGTGCTTCTGCCTGTGAATGGCCCCCTGGTGAGGGCCTGTGAACACCACGCAGAGTTAAGCTCTATTAAATATCAATTAAAACGGCATAAAATAGAAATGGAATAAAATATGCAAAGGTCAGAGTGGCTGTGAACATGCAGATGAGAGAGGGGAGAGAGGGGTTAGCGCCTGGTGAGCCTAGTACACTGGTGGATTCATGCTCCTAGTTGCTCTAAGCTTTTGAGTTTTCAGGTTTAGAAGGTTTGCAGGAGAGTGAGTAATGGTACCCTCCAGCTTCCCTCAGTTCAGTTCTTCCCCAAAAGGGTTTCAGAAACTACTCATTGTGGCCAGTAAGAAATGAGCAGACACAAACAGGCAATCTACCAGCGCTGTCCAATAGAACTTTCTGTGAGGATGGAAGTGTGCTTTACGTGTGCTGTCCAGTATTGTAGCGTCTAGCCACTTCTGGGTACTGTGTACTTGAAACGTGGTTAGTGCAACCAAGGCACAGAATCTTTAATGAAATTTAAATAGCCACGTGTGGCTACTGGCTACCATATTGGACAACGCCAGACATTTGCCCACACTGAGCACTCAGGAGATGTTCGATTGGCACTCTTCTTCCTGAACCAATTTGTGCCTTCTCCCACACCTCACACTGTTTTTTTCAATACTTTTTTTTTTTGACCCAGTCTTCTCATGCTTTTGACTTAAGCTTCCAAATTCTTTCATAAGGGTCACACACGAGGCCAAGAGATGAGAAAGGAGAACAACACCTGCATCAAACCAGTCAGCCGTGGCCTTGGTCTTGCCCCCTTTTCTTCTGACAGCCCAGAGTCCAGCTAAAACCAGATGTTTCCCACTCTCCCAGGCAGAGAAGAAGGGAATGGCTTTGGACCTCTGGCTGAAGATCAGATCTGTGGCGCTGTCACTGTCCCCACTGAACATCTGATTCAGTTGCTGAATCTGACCCTTGAGTTCCCCAGAACCTGCAGGGATTGCAAAATTCCCAGGTCATCCAGGGAACACTCACCTGAGGTCCCTGTGGCACCTGAACTGTGAAAATACCTTTTCCCATAGCTCTTTCAATACCTGTTGAATGCTTAGAATGAGTCCACTCATTGCAATGCCATAGTATAGTGGGACAAAGCACGGGACTTGTAATCAAAAACGCCATGTTTAAGTCCTGGCTCCTCCATTTACTAATCTGTGAACTTGACAAGAATCACTGTACCTCCCTGGGGCTTCATCTTCCCCCATAAAAATGACTCGGCTAGACTGAATGACCTCTGGGTGCTGAGAGGACCTAGAAAAGAGATCCAGAGAAAAGAGTACCTCATTGCCGTGAAGCCCTACGCCTCCACTCCGTTACCCCTTCAGGTGTCAAGCCTGCGTTTAAAGCACCCCTTTCCTGAGGCCACCGAGAGGCCTCACCTGTGTCTAATTACCACTGACTCACACTTGGAAGTCGTCCAGCAGCACAGACACACCCTGAGCCAGAACGGGTGGCATGCCCCGTCCCCCCGCCAATTATTGTCATACTCCTGTGCATCTTGGGAAGTCGACAGCAGTCCCCGATGACTGTGGGTCATCCTCAGAGATGGTGTTTTAGCCTGCTGCAGAAGGCGGCAGGAGTTTCTTGGCTTAGGCAGTAGGTCCATAAAGAAAAGAAGGGTTTGGGAGTTGCCTGATGCGTGCCGACCGTCCTGGCTGGCAAGTTGTTCGCCAGCCCCCTCCTCCCAGCAGTCACTATTCGCTGCTTCAGGGATTGAAGCAGCTGCCCAGATCCCCTGTGGAGCTGCCAACACCGCACAGCTCACAAAGGGCCCTGTAGCATCTCTAACTGAGGAGCTGGTGAGCAGACGCCCTCAATAGAGGTATTTTTAGCTGCAGTGATACAGCCTCATCTTTTTGCAGGATGTGTAGGGCTTTTTTTTTTTTTTTTTAATGAAATAAGTAAGATTGAAGACTGGGGTCCCAAACCCCAGCGCCCACACGCAAGAAGTTTTGGTGAACCCCACCCACCAGAGGCCTCATTAACCCTGCCTACAGCCAGGCGCTGAGGCTCAGAGTTGGCCCAGAATACCAGGCCGGAGAGACAGTGTGCACAGGGAGGAGGACCAGAAATAGAGCAGGCCTAATGCAGGCTGGCCTGCTGTGCGGTGCTGAGGGCCCTCTGGGCAGCTGGGAACAACTCTCCTTCCAAGCCTTTCAGACCTTGGATGGGTCTGAGGGACCAAGTGAGTGGGCCTCACAGTTAGGACAGCCCTGCCTTGAACGAGGGATTCCGTTCTGTGGCTTGCTGACTTCCTAATGCTTCGTTTTCCTTCCCTTCATCCTGGTCTGGGACTCACCTTTTCCTTGCCTTTTTTTTTTTTATTGTATACCATGTGATGGGGGGCTGTAGGACATTCGTGGAGCTTGTGTCAGACCCCATAGAGGAGTCCTGGGGTGACGAGGCAGTGGCTCTCAGCCCCGCCTGCACACTGGGATTGGGAGCTGCGGGAGGCTCTTAGGAAAGACCCTAATACCCGGGCCTCCCTGGCTTCGTCAAGCACCGGATTTTTATTTTAAGTTCTCCAGACATATTAGATGATAGCAAGGAATAATTTTATTAATCGTGTTAGGTGTGATAGTGGCATTGTGGTTATGTAAGAAAATGGCTGTGTTTTTTAGAGATGCATTGCTGAAGTATGGAAGGGCAAAATGACATCATGTCTGGGCTCTGCTTTAAAATACTTCAGTAGAGCAGGGGGGATAGATGAACCAAATATGACGAGTTCAGTGATTGTTGAGCCTGGATGGTTGGTGTACGGGAGTTCATGACAATTCTCTATTTTCAGTGTTTCACATTTTTCAAATTGAAAGGTTTTTCTAATAGTGAAAAAAAAGTTTTAATTAAAAAGCTCCCCAGGTGATTCTGATGCTCATCTCAGGTTGGGAAGCAGTGGTTTAAGAGATTAAATGTGGATCCCCACACCGTAGATCAGCTCTGATTTTGGATAACCTGAGACCTTTCAGGATGAGTTCCTACGAGCATCTGGACCCCAAACTCCTGGGTAGAGGAGGAGCAGGGTGGGCACAGAGAACAAAGCAGACCTGTGTCTGTAGTCAGAGTTCACAGTGGACAGCTGGACTGCTTTGCCTCTTGCACCCAGTGACCTCCGTGTCACCCAGCCCCGAGCGCTGTTGTGCCGTGTAGTTTGCCTGCCAGCGCTCCCACACTCCAGCCTGAGGGCCTTGCTCGCCACACAGGAGATAGAAGACAGCTGCACTGTGACACATGCCACGGGGGGTCCTGGTTTCCTCCGTGTTCTACACTGTTCCTAGTGGGATTCCACTGAAGCGGGGGGTGGGGTCGGGGGGTCGGGGCTGAAACCTGCCCCTCCCCCCGCTCCCAGGAGCCCCCGCGTTCTCAGCTCTGCGCGCAAGTCTGTGATGGCACTTTTGTGTCCTCAGTGTCTCTTCCAGCTCCCAAGCAGGATCTTGCTCTGGCTGCTCAGCAGGTGGGGCACATAGCAGCTTGCTGCAGCCGCACTAAATGGAGCTCGAGCTAGAAGCTTCCATGCTACCTTTACACAGCACAGCCTTGCTTAGGACCCTGGCTTAGCAGCTCTTCGTTCAGGGGGCTTTGCGATTTACACCTCGACGTTCAGTGAGTCTGTGTGTCGCTAAGGGAAGCTGAAGCAGAGAGTGGGCTACAGACTGCCAAGGTCAACCAGCCCGGAGCTTCACTACCCGTAGTATTTACTGAGAGCCTGGGTGCCCTCCTTCCCACTCCCAGGGGAAGCCTTGACATAGTCCTTTCAGCAAATGCCAGCTTGAGAGAAATGCGAAGTCACCTCCTGCGCCTCTAGGAGGGCCTGGAGCAGGTCGTCCCCCCAGGGTCTGAGTCAGTATTGGTCCTGCTGCTGTCCGGTGCCTACATCCAGAATTCCAGTTGGGGGAGTTGCTTCCCCATAAGAATGAGCAGCCTGGGAGGCGCTCTTTGGATGGGAGGGGGCAGAAGCTGTCCCTGACTCTGTGCTGCTCCCCGGCACGTATCTCCCATCGCCACACTCAGACCATCCATCGTAACTGTTTCCCCCACTGTGCTGAGGTCCTCAAGGGCAAGGCCCAAGCCTTTCATCTCCTCTGTTCCCCAGTGCCTGGCACAGTGCTGGTCACCAGACGGGCTCTAAATAAGCGTACACATGAATAAGTGAACCACAGAAGGGCTACGGCCGGGAGTGCCAGTCAGCTAAGGGTCAGAAACCTAACAGTTAAGAAAGTAGTTTCTCATTCATTTAGGCTTCTGAACCTAAACTGGGTGCCGATCTGGAGCCCTGCCTGAATCAGTTTGTAGAGCAGCCTATGACGAGGGAAGGTTTCTCTTCTTTTCCCACCTTCCTTAGGAATAAATGCAATTGTCTCTGTGCCTCAATTTCTCCCATTTGATATTCATGGGCCTCTGAACATCTGTCCTCTCTCCCTCCTTGCCGGGGGCTCTGAGCAGGCTGACATGTTTGTAGGAGGGTTTCCCTGTGTTTTTTCAGGGCCGTCAGTTGAATGGTACCTGGCTAGTTTTCTTGGAAGTTACTCTCCTGAACCTGAATGAAACCTCAGGACCCCTGGCTTAGCTTAAGCAAAACCATATACAAGGGGCGCTTCTGGAGTTAGTGACAGGACCGTCCTGTCCGAGCACTGAGTCTTCTCCCTGCTCTCTCAAGACTAGAGCAGAGGCTGTCATCCTGGGCGTGCCCTCGGATCACCTGGATACATTTTGAAAATATCAAAGCGCTGTCTCCTCCATGTGTGATCTAGAGTCGGGACACTGGTATTTTTTAACAGCTCCCCTCAGTGTGGGGAATATGTACTTGGGACTGACAACCACTGTCTTTTCGAAGCGTCTTCACCAGGAGGAGCTGTAACGGCACTGAGCACCCCACTGCTGGCCTTCCCCCCTCACCCACCCCCACCAACCACAGGAAGGTGGAAGAGCAGAAGAGTGTCTCACTTCCGTGTGCCCCGTGTCGCCTCCCTTAGCTAGCTCTGAGACGCTGCTGCCATCCCAGGCCGTGTGATTGACGGTGCAGGGCCCCCCCCGCCCCGCCCAACGCGCACACAGAGCCCAGGGCTGCTCAACCTCGGGCAGGTGACTGGAAGGGGAACAGGTGTCTGTGGACAGCGGTTCGATTTTGTTTCGGAGGGCATTAGTGAGGGAGAACGATCCAGAGCTGTCTTTGCAATTTGTTGAAATGAAGGTTTTTTAAAAAAAATCTAGCTCAAGGGATTCTCACCTGGGTTACGCCCACCAGCTCCCAGGCGTCACATCCCACCCTGCAGCAGCAGAAGCGTCTGCCTCAGCAGTGAGAGGCAAGGCCAGACACCAGTTGAAATCCCAGACGGCGTCCTCCCCTCCCTCCATCTCTTGTCAGATATTTCAAGCTTTAAGTCCTTATTCGTGCTCTGCCTACTTGGCTGGCTGTTCTTGCACTTGAGCGGCTTGTTGGCCTGGACAGGTCCAAGCTGTCGGAGCCGTCAGGAGCTGCGCCTCCCCCCTCACGTCTCCTGTCTGAGCCAATCTTGACTCACAGTAGTGCAGACGGCCCCGGCCTTATCCAGTGACGCCCGCCACTGCCCTCCTCCTCCTGTCCTGCTTTCCCAGCGATGAAGGGGCTGGGCCGGGCCTGGCCTGCAGGTCAACCTGGGGCTGCCACAGAGACCACTCTTAGTTCATGCTCTGGCATATTCACCCAGACAACACGCTAAAAAAAAAAAATTTTTTTTTCATCTGAACCACATAGGACAAGGGTACAGCAAGGTCTAAGTTCAGATTATGCAGGAAACACTTTCCAGCCTGCATGAGAGCTAATCTGTTTTTGCAAATAGCCTTAGTTTTACCCACTCTGCTTCCTAACTATTCCTGGGAGCTGAGAGAGAATGAGGCAAGAGCAGGTGTCAGAAATAAGCGTTCCTTCTTTTCCTCCCCTCCTCTCCCTCCCCTTCTCTCCCTCCCCTTCTCTCCCTCCCCTTCTCTCCCTTTCATGTAGACTAGGCAACTTCTCTACAGCGCCTCGGTTTCTCAGACCGGCTCCAGGTGCCGCAAGGTGGTGCCCTGTAACATACCACTGTAATCAGTTCATTTCCTTTCTCCTTGTTCCTCTCCAAGAGAAATGAAGTGGCAGATGACAAATGTGAGAGGGGTCGTGGGTGACCTTGGACACGAGAAAGACACGCCGCACCAGGGCTGGCCTCACTCTCCCTTTCCCGGTGCTAGGTCCCTGCTGAGCTGCAGACGCAGGGCAATAAGGGTCCCATTTTGAGACCCTCAGCCATGCCCTCTGGCAGCAGCCTGCAGCAGGGAGGGATGCTGCGGCAGCAGGCTCCTCAGCCACCGGTACAGCTTTGGATGGGGCAGTCAGCGCAGACACATTGGCTCATTCAGGTCGTCTGTAAACCTAAGGGACCCCAGCAGCTATTGGCATGCCATTGCTCCAGCAATACCAATAGTCACGTGATTTACCCTGAGGCTTAGCTGCTACCCACATTATTTCCAAGAATTCTTCTCCGTTGGAGGAAACAGTCTGAGGCTGCTTCAACACAGCCCCTAAAGCCAACCCTTTTCATGGGGGAATATCAGGACTGAGATATACGGTATCTTTATTGGCACCCAAGGACCAGTAACATAGTTGACTAAAGACAGAGGCTGCCTGCAGAGCCTCTATCCCCCCAGTTAGAACCAGTCATTTGATGAGCATTCTCATGTCCTAGTGAACGTGAGACGGTGGATGGGATGGAATTAAGGGGCCTGATTCCACTCCAAATATCATGGTTACCTACAGCCTAGGGTTGGGGTCTACTCTCTTCCATCTGATTTGCTAAGTAAGGAAGAAAGATCTTTTACCCTAGTCCAGTACCTAGGAACCTTTTTGTGTCTCTAAAGCCACATGATAGGTATCACCAAACTGGTCGATTTCCTGTTCTTCAGGACTGGCCCTGTTCTCTGGGGCTTCTGTCCAGCAAGGTGCGTTGCTTTCTCTTCCTGCTACAGTTGCTGCTTAGCCTGTTAGCCCCAGGAAACTTATTCTCTTGGATCCATTTTCTTCTCTTCAAGTATCACCACGTTTTATCGACCTGCCTGCTTTCATTTTTGATCCACACGTCCTCATCATTTAGAACCGCTGGACTAAGAGTGACCTGCAGGCACAGTCCAGGTTCCTGAGTTGGGTCCCAAGGGTCCGAAATTGACAGGATTTGTCTAAACCCTGGAAGTAACCTTTTTGTAGCCAGAAACCTTAGCAGATACACTACCCCCCCCCGACCCCACCCCTTACCCCCAGTGCCGAAGGAGCCTTGGAGCCGCTGAGCGCAGTGTCTAGAGGGCAGCAGAGCTCCAGCGGGGGATGCGGGGATGCTACCATCTCCTTCCGGCCCAGCCTCTCATCCTGTAACAGCGGCTCAGAGGCTTGGAGGTTGGGGTAGGGAGGTTCCGCCTTCTCAACTCACTGTGGCACTGCCTGTAAACCTGCCGAGCTAGGGACCTAGAGAGCTGCCTGCACTGCCCCCATCATCTGGGTGTCTGCTTGACGCCAGGATGCCCTGGGCCCGAGGGGGCTGCATAAGTACAGCTGCAAGCTGCCCAGCTAGATTGTTCTTGTCCCAGCTCAGGCTCCATGTGTGGCATTCACTGGAACTTTAGGCATGAGAGATGGCACTGTTCTCTCTGGGGGCAGGTAGGGAAAAGATTCCCCAGCTGAGTCTTCCTGGGTCTCAGTTCCAAATGGAAAAGCACCACCCTCCCCCGCCCCAACCCGTCATTGTCTCCCACTTTGCACACCCGATTCTGCCTCAGGCCATTTCCCAGCCGCAGCTCTACTGGGGGCCAACTCTTTACCCTTGTGGTACTTTGTAAGCTGGAGCTGTGAGGCCCAAACTTCCAGAAGGGAGATGAAATGAGCTCGTGGGGCTGACAGGTACGGCACGGCCAGCGTTTGTTTTGGGTGTTGATTTCCACATATTAAATGGTTCTCGTTGCCACTGCCACTGAACTTCCTTGCCCCTGTGTGTGATGGCCAGGTTCTATATCAACCATGAAGTCCGTGCAGGGACGGAGGGGGAGAGAGCTTTGCTGCTGTGCTCTGGCACCTGAAAACGGTTCTGTCTCCAGCACAGAGCTGCCAGTGGGGAACTGCTGAAGTGACACTCTAGAGAATCGCCAGGGAGACCCCTCCATCTCCTGCCAAGCTAAACAAACCCTGCCCTGCACGGTTCTGAATCACACCTCCCTGCAGATTCATTCCTCCTTCCCTGGCTCAGCTAGGGTACCGCCTTACGGGAAACTCCTGGGTGTCAGCAAGAGAGGCGTTTGAGGAGAAAGGAACTGATGCAGGAAGGGGGAGTGCCACTCAGTCATCTTTTAAGTAGAAAGGAAAAGGTCAGCGGAGCCACGCGGGGCCTGGGCTGCATCAGTGTTGACTCTGCCTTGCTGCAGCAAAGGGACCGGCTCACCGGGGCCGGCAGTGGGCACTGCCAGCCCTATCCAGCTGCCAAGCACAAAGAAACGCGTGCTCTGTATACACAGATGGGTCTGCATGTCAGCGTGAGCCCATTTTTAGCCCTTGCCCAGGAAGGGCAGCCCACGATACAGTAATTTAATTAAATTTGCTTCTCTCCATGGCCCACATATTTGAAGAGGTTTGGGGGGGAAATGAATCTGGCTGAGGAACATTACCCTGCTGCTCTGGCACTGCCCCAGAGCTGAGCCGCAGTACCATAAAGGGTCTCGCCATCCTGAACACGGCCCAGGGCATCTGTCTGCACTGCAGGCTCTGTGGCCGGGCTGCCTGCTGGCACATCTGGCAAGGCAGCCTCTGGAAGCAGTGCATCTCCATCACAGGGAAGCCACCGGGGGCAAAATAAGGGGACTCCCCACCCCCTACTCAAGACCTGCTGGCAGCAGCCTCAGCAGTACTTAGAGCCACGGTATTAGCTTTTTTCCCCACCGTCTTCAGTGTATGAGAAGGGAGAGGGCAGGATGAGAGGACCCCACCCCTCAACTGACACTGCAGCTTCAGTTATCCCCGCAATTTCGGTGTTAGCCCACACACCTGTGCTTCTGCCCGGAACGTGATCAGTATTTAGGGACCTGAAATTGATTCAGCTTTCATATTACCATGTTGCATATCTCAAATGCGATCCGTTTTTGTTCATTATGCCTGAGCTTAACTCATTCCCACACCCCCCACACCCCTATGACCTCCCCCTGCCTCCCAGCCAGTGCCTGCTAGTCTTGCATTAAGTTTATCAACACCTCAGGAGGTGCCTAAGCTTTTACTTTCTCCTGTCTTCTCCCTCCTGTCCAGAGTGTCTGCCCTTTCATCTTATCACTAACCTCTAGCCTGTCTCTCAGCCTTTTTTTGTCCTAGGTTAGCAGCACCATGCCTTGGAGAGGTACATTCTCTGGTTATCTTTCTGTCCCCCCAACAGCAGCACATCCTCCTGGCTGGTAATCTCCTGCATGTTGATAATAGCAGCACCTCCGAGAGAAAGGGAGTTTCTCTGGCACTGTTCATCTCAACACCAGCAGAACACAGGCTGTTGCTTAGGAGTGGGAATCATTAGCGTCAGGCCATTATTGGAGGGGACCAGTCTCTAGGGGAGCTAGCAGAAATTACTGCTTTAATAGACGGAAACTCATTTGCTCAAAGCCCCCGCCCTCCTCTTTATTTCTCTGCATTCCCCACGTCCCCTCTCTTCCCAGCTTTGAAGTTGAGAAGAGAGGTAACTCCACCCGATCCAAGATGGCAAATTTCTGCTAAATTAACTTGGTTAAAAGAGATCCTTGGCTGAAAGCGGCTGTCTTTTAGAATGTTTCTATTGGGACTTCACTTAAAACCATCATGAAGGAGATAGATTCTAATTAAATATATATGATAAAATTCTAGCCAGGGCCACTCCGTTTCCCAAGAGGGGATTTGTTGAGATGGGGGAAGAGGAGACGTTTACTAGCTGCAGGCCCCGAGTCAGCCTGGGCTGCCTGAGCTTTCCCTGTGAGGGTCTCCTTGCTTACAGTACCAGGGAAGGTAGAAGCAGAACTCTAGACGTCCCTGCTTCTCCAGTGGTCCCCTTGACCTTGAACAGACCTCTGACATGAATGAGCTTCTGCAAAACTTCCTTTCACAGGGATACCTGTTCTTTACAGCTCTTCACTTTTATAGGGATGGGGAGGGCGGCCTCAGCCACAAGTGCTCCTTCAATTTGTTAGCTGTTTGGGCAGCCATCAGAACTCCCATGCCCTGGAACACTCATGGTTGAAGAGAAAGGAAAAGGTGCCTGATTTCTCAGCTCTAGCTGTTTGAGTGAAGTCAGGAATGGGCACCGTCTGGCTGACAGCATTAAGCACAGATAAAGTACTGGCCTGAAAGGCCTTTCCCTTCTTTCCCTCCCTCCCTGGAAGCAAAGGGTAAGGGACTGCACCAAATTGCAAACTCCAGGGGGCACTAATCACTTTGTAGCTTCTGTCAGTGGCGCCCCCTGGAGTTGTAAGTCACAGCGGCCCTGCCGGTGCTAGGCGGAGAACCCAGAGACCTGGTCTCTGCATCCCCAGCTAGCGGGCACTGGCAGTCACATCCCCCTGGGCTTCGTTTTCCTCACAGATAAAATGAGAGGGTTCAGCTAGATTTTCTGAATTAACCTGGAAACTCCCTTCACCGTCTCCACATTCCTGAAGTTAGAAGCTGTAAACCATCATCTGTCCTCAGTGGCCACTGCCATGCCAAGGTCGACCAGCAGTGAGAACACACTGTGGAGCTGCCCTCAGCTGACATGATACCACTCACTGGTCAGAGCAGGTGTGGACTTAAAACAGGAAGGTGGAAGAGGAATTAAAGGGAAAGCTACCCTGCAGACCAACGAGCTGAAACCAGAGGCACATGGAATAGGCCAGTTCCTCATTGTGTTTGTACTTCTCTGCGGCTTCAGAACCTTTCTTCCTCATACTCAAGCATACGACACATCCAGTAGTTGCAGTCGCTTCCCTCACAAGGGAAACAAAATGAAATGCAAACATGTTTTGAGCTATCGCAGCCTTGCCATATCCCTCTAAGTCTCCTCTCCCCATTCCTGATTTGAAGATTGTCTTCCCTTCCCCTGGTTCCTTGAGCAGTCTCCTCCTTGGCCCTCCCTCCTATCTTACTCCAGACTTCCCCAGCTCATCCCCTTAAGAGATGAATTGGAAGAATATGCCGTCATGTCAGAAGGAAGCCAGTGTCAATTCACACAGGCAGACGCTAATAGGATAAAGTATTATCCGACTTCCTTTAAGTCCAGAAATTAAGTCGTCTTGCAGTGTAATAGATTATAACTGTATCCACTGCAGCCGGTGGGCTGCAGGAAGAGGCTGTTAGTATGAGGCCTGGCCTCCATTTCTGGGACTATGCTGGGCCTATCGTGAGGGGCACGCTGTGTGTTCCTACAGACACAGCGGCACTATCCAGGGAACGGCCTACAGCTCATTCAGTTCACCTCCAGGGTGGAACCTGAGTGTGAGGACCTGTATGAATGTTCTTAATGAACCTGGGTGAGTGGGTAGGGCCTTGAAGCCTGGGAAAAAGTAGCCCGAGGCCAGGAAACCAAACTTTGCACAGCAAACAGTTAGTGTGTGAAAGCGCCTCTCCCTCATCCTTGCTGACTCATTGAGCGGGTAGAGTGGCTTATCTGGTGACTAAAGGAGCTCCTGCACAGACAGGGAAACCAGGGTTGAGACCTTATTAAAGAAATGTAAGAGACTACAGATTAAGGACTTGCCTTGGGAGAGGAAGAAGAACTGGTAGAAGGAAGAAAGAGCCGTCAGGCTTCTAGAATGGGAGGATCTTGCGGGATATCCTAGGTCCTATCATGGCAGACGGTTGGACGCAAATGGGAATTATGGGGGGGAACCTGATAGGAGAATTAATGGGGCGGGCGTGTGCTTTCTATTAATGGGAGATATAAGAAGGTGGGTGGATATTAAAGAAGCAAGTAGATCAAGGGCTGTTCCTTTGGTATTTAGTAATTAATCTAAACTTCAGTAATCGCTCTAGTATTGTCCCTAGGCACACAGAATGGATGAACCCAGAAGGCCAAGTACTACTTTGGTCCATCCAATCCCCACACCTGGCATTAGAGTAGCCTCTCATCTCAGTGCCTCCCTGCTGTAGGTTTAAGAGTCTTTACCAGGATAAGCTAGAGAAGACAGCGCCATCCTCTCAAATGCTTAACTTCCTTTGCCAGGAGAACCACTCCGAGGACTCTCCCCCACGGGCCCAGGCCTGACCTTTCTGACTCACTGCCAGGGTCCATGTGCACTGAACTCAACAGTCGTCATTATTTTTATGGGAAAACACAATTTATATAACACTCCCCCTCTGGAATAACACTCTTTTCGTGGATAAACAGTGAGCTGCACCCTCTCCTCTCCTCTCCCCCCATGACTGTGCCTTCACAGAAATGAGGGAGGCCCTGAGGGAGCCCATCAGGATCAGAATTTGATTACAGCCCTGAGGGTGGGGTTGCCCCCACCCCCTCGCCAAGCAGTGGACAGCCTCCAGCATCGGGAACAGGACTGTCGTGGGCAGGTGGTTTGGCCCAAGTACTGACAGCAAAGCTGGCATGTTCCAGAGGATGAAACCTGTGATCATCCTAAAATCTAATTCTAGCCTCTCATTAGGAAATCAAATGCATTCTTTCTTAGGCTTCTCTTGGAAAGTTGATCTCCCTGCTTTTCTTCTGCTCTGTTCCGTGCCATGAATATCACACTACCGGCCCTCCCCACCCCCGTCCAGGGTCCAGCCAGCCTCCTGCTTGCTAGGGCAGAGGAATCTCCCTGGCTTTCCTCCCTAACTGCATTGCAGCCCCTTAGCCAGTGCATCTGCCGTATAGCTCCATCCTGCTCTCACTTGCTCAAATTATGGTGCTTTTTCCTGCCTTTCTTTCCTTCAAGCCCTCCAATACTGCTTTGAAGCCCCAGCAGCCCTCTCTGTGCTCCTTTCTCCTTCCTGGTGCCTCCGTGGGCCCACCTCCCTTGGTAAAGCACCCTGATAAGGAAACAGGGCAAGGTGACGAGACACTGGGAAGCTCACCCTCCTGGTAAAGGACCAGGACTTTTAGTAGGTGCTTCCTGTCCCAGCCCTCAGCTTATGCACCTCCAGCAGCAGCACCTTTCCTTTCTCCTGACCCGCCATAAGAAAAGGTAATCCGTTCCTGGGCTAAGACAATGCCTTGGGCCATCTAAAGAGCTAGGTTAAAGAACAGAGCACAGGGCAGTGTTTTCCTGGGAAGAAAAGTGCACCCCATCTTTCCCACAGTGTTTGGGCTTGTAGATGGTGCTGTCGTGCCGCCCAGGACTTCTGGCTAATTATCCTTCCTCTTTAGAGTAGCTCGGTAGGCATGTTCTCTCTTTGGACATGGATGAGGTTCAAGAATAGAGGTGGTGATGGGGGTTAGTCAGTTGGTCTGTCCCCTTATCATCAAATTTCAATTCCTACAACAACTACGGAGTAGTGAGGTAGATACCAATATTATGCCCATTTTACAGATGAGGAAAACGAGTATTTGTCCAAAGTCACATAACTAGTAAGTGATAGAGCTGGGATTCAACCCAGGAAGACTGGCTTCAGAGTCTGTACTTGTAAGCACTATGCTATATTGCTTTGCAGATATGTATATTTCACTGAAGGTTCCTGAAGCCTTTATCCCTGCTCCAAGAAGCAATTGACTTCATCTCAATTTAAAGCAAAGATGAAAACAACCTTAATCCACTACCCAAACCATTCTTCCCCACTCCGGGGAAAAGGGTGCTTTCTGAATGGACGGAAACCAAGAGAGGTGCTTTGAGCCAAAAGCTGCCTTGCAGTTTAGCTGAGGCAGGATTTAGAAATGGCGTGAACGGTGCCTGCATTAGCCGATGGCACGGAGTGCTGAGTGCCAACAGAGGAGAAAAAATCAGACATATGTTTGGATATAAATGTTCTCTCTCTTTTTCTTCTCTAATTTTAAGCCCCTGCTGCTTTGTTGCACTAAAATGTTGAAGCCTTAATTGTGGGCTCTGGCCCCCTAAGGTAGTAGCCTGGGCTGAGTAAGGCCCACTTAGCTTCTCTTAATCTCTACCCATCTCCACCGTTAATGGCATGGACTCTGCATCTCTTCCCCATTAATAGGCATTGTCTTCAAGGGACTCTTTACTAGGCTGCTGCCCTCACCCCACCCGCCCCCCATCCCAAAAAGTGGCTAGCTAGAGTACATGTTAACAGCCATGATAGAGCTGATGTCCCTAGGCCTTAGAAACTAGCCTGTCTGCTCTACCTTCACTGACAGTAGAATGCAGCTTTACACCAAAGAGTGATAAAAGGCCCTAGAACAAATTTTGGGAGTGGCGACCAGATCATGATTTTAGAGCTGGGGCTAGGGTAGATGCAATGGAGGAGAGGAGTTAAAGAGCCCCCCGCCTCCCCAAATAGTCTCACTGTTCAGCCACATAAGCAGAAACCACTCCGCTGTGGAGAAGTTGCTCTTGAGAGGTGCTCTAAGACCTCTGTCAATCCTTTACTCTGCAAAGCTTCCAAGGCTAAGGTTGGGAGAAGGCCAAGCCATCGTTCCCACTGTGAGCACCCTGCCTTGTCTACTTCACCTTTTCCCTAGCAGCCGTGGCCCTCTGGGGGATCCCGTGGTTTCTGCCTGCCATTGAACCTAAGAATCAGGAAGCAGTTATGTATAGTCCTGAGAATCCAACTCCTTAGCACACGTGGCCCTTGGGCCACCTCTGGGGCCCCTGTGGTCCGAATTCTGCTCAGGCCCCGGAGGGCAGTAGAGCTGGTTCTGAAGGAGATTGGACAGCTCCAAGAGGAGGGAGAAGAGAACACAGCAATAGCTATAGGAAGGTCCCATTTTTACTGCATATTGGCCAGGAAAGAGAGATGTTCTTGAGAGCCAGTTAAGAGCCTTAATGAGAAAGCACATTGGTTTGGGTAGTCAAGAGACCTGGGTTTCAGTCCCACCTCTTCCACTAATTAGCAGTGTGACCTTGGACGGTATCTTTCCGTTTCTCTGGGGCTCGGTTTCCTTGACTATAAAATGTGAAGGGGTTAGACTACATGGTTTTTCACGGCCTTTAAAAAATTCTGTAATGAAAAGTCTCTAACTCCATATAATCAGCAGCAGTCTTTTCCCTGTAACGTGTTGCTATGACTCCCCTCCTGAAGAGCTGCCAACCCATGTTCCATTCTCAGGTAACAAACCCTACAGCTTGGCCAGGCCGAGGATGAGTCACCTGCCCAGCATTAAAGGCTGCACTTTCGGTGCTCATGGTACTCCTCTCTGAAAAGTTGTCCCAAGTGCCTGCTACAAAGGAGGGTGTACCCGACATCACGGCAGAGGAGAGTTGCCACTCTAAATGCTGAACCGGTGCCCAGGTCAGGGAGTAGGCCCAGTGGGGAAAGGAACTCCCCTTGCAGCTCTAAGGACACTCATACCCAGGAACCATATTCTATCCCCCGCCAGCTCCTTCGAGGTTCCTTCTGGAAAGCACTTCTCCCTCAGATTCCAAGACCTGAATATGCCCCACCCCCAGGACAAGTGCATTTGTTCTTAGGACTCTTCCCAGGAATGTTTTAGGCCCATTTCTTCACCTCTCCCCTCAGATCTTTGTTCAGCCCCAGAGCCTTTGTCATTCCACAGCTACTGCATAGTTCCCTGGCTGCCCAGATTGCTGTCAAAAAGAGGAGGGGTGTAAGGAAATGGGCTCCACATCCTCTATTTCTGAAGCAGCTCCTTCCTTCACAGTCGCCTCTGAATGTGTACCCAGGAAGCTGTTCTAAACAGCCTGAGCTGTGTCTTATGGCACTAGGAAAGGGGGTGACTTCTTGCATTTTTCAACTGGTCCTCGCCAAGTCCCACCCTTTTCTCAGCTGCAGTTTTCTCTCTTTTTATTGGGGGTAGGGTACTAAAGGACAGGCGGAGGGAACATATCATTGTAGCCTAGAGACATGAATGGCAGTTTCTAAACGTGTGAGCCCATGCATACACACTGCCACAAACACTGACATCCAGAAATTTTGTGTATGTAAAATACACACACACACACACACAAACACACAGAGGAGGATTAAGAATTGGCCCTTTCTTAGCCAACTGCTGCAAAGTGCTGCCTGCCTCTCTCTGTGTTCAGCGCCAGGGAGATCACACCCACTCAGTCCCGATTCCCTGCACTCGTATAAATACGAGTGCTGAAGAGACACGGGGTCCCAGTTCAGGCAGCCTGCCTGGACCGCGTCCCTCGGCTACACATCAGGAGACCAATACCCACCAGCACCAAGACACATTTGACTGACTATTCAGCACCCAGAGAACAGAAGCAACACTGCCTGTGGATCGTTAAGCACAACAGCATTATTGCAGTGCTCTTAAATCCAGGTCCCCCGGGGTCCCCGTGTAGAGCTGGTGCCACCTGACCAGCCGCTTCTGCTGAGGTGGCATTTAACTCCTGGCCGGGTCCCAGGAGCTGAGGCTGACCCATTTCCCCCGCTTTTCCAGGGCACAGGGAATTCGGTTCTACCCCCCAACAGAGCCAGGGACTAACACGCTTAGCTTGTGAACGGTGCACTCGTATCGGGGTGCTTTTATTTAAGCTAAGGAAAAGTGGTTGACAGCTTTAGCGTGTTCCCATACTTTAAAGAAATGGAAGATTGTCCTCTTCTCCCCTTTTTTTCTTTAAATAGAAATTATTTGGTCAGTGCTCATAAGAAGCTATAGGTTCAGGGTCTTACTCAATTTAACCCTTTGGGGACACTGAGTTAAAAATTGAACAATATTTATTAAAATACAAAAATACACTTTTCTCACGTTACAATCAGTGGCATTTCCCCCCCACACCCCACCCCTTTTCAAATCTGAACCCTTTATTTCCTTTTAAAGCTAAAGTAATAAATGAAAGAAGTTACATCATTAAATGGACCCGAATAACAGAGATCTCTGCCTTCCCCACCCACGGCCGCCCTTTCTCTTCCCCCTCCTCCTGAGGTAGCCCTGGGAGAGGGAAGCATTTCCCCCCATTGTGCTACATTCAACAGGACTCCATGCCGCACTCATCCTGTGTGTATCACTTTGTTTTAACTGTGGATTTCACATCTTTGTTGTGAGCCATCCTGGTGAGGAAAGGCTTCATCACTGTAAATGAGCCTGTGCCCTTTCTGTCTCTCCTCTTTCTTCTCCACTCACGTTCTGCCCCCCTCCCCGTCACCACAACCAGTTGACATCAGCAGTAATAATCCCTAATGAATCAGCATTTAGAATAGTCACCAAATCACAAGCATGAGAAAAGCTTCCACTCCCCCAAGCTTCCCACTCCCAGCCTCTCCCCGCTTCTCCACCTTAAACCAACCCTTTAAAAAAAAAAAAAATCATCAAATGCATCACTGTCTACAATCGTTTGTCAGATACCGGGAACAACAGGTGGACATGGCACAATGCTGAGTTATGGCCTCCTGCGGATACCTTCTCTCTGCCTCTGCTCTCCCTTCCCATCCCCCTGTGGTACCACGCCCCCCTGCCCCCACCAGGGGCCACCTCCTTCTCCTGGGAAGCCCTGAATAGACACATGCCTTGCACAGAGTGGGTTAAGCCCAACTGCAGGAATCTGGTGCAATGTGAAAGCGTTTGACTGACAGCTACGCCAGCTCCCTTCCTTCTCTGCTCCTTCCCGAAGCCCTCTGTCAGGCGGGTCACGCTGTGTCCCACTGCACAAACCAAGAAGACTTGTGCGCAGGGATGCACATACTCAGTCCCTTTAAGGTTTCAGTTGAATTTTGGTGGTTTTCCTGTTTAAAATACATTTTACAGATCTGTCTTTCCCTTGGCCTCTGAAGAAAAAATTATTGCCTCTCAACATTTTAAGCACAGTACAAATTCTTAGTGCTTTTTTTCGTTTGTTTGTATTCTTTGTTTAAATAAGATAAATCTGCAAAGACAGCTCTCAGCCTAAGAAAGATGTCTAGAGAAATGGGTATTCCTGTGTCCTATGAAGCATCTTCTAAAAACTGACAGTTCAGTCTACCCGCCACCCCTCAGCAGCCCACACCCTAACTCTTTAGGGATATTGGTTGGTGTTTTAGTTTGTTTTATCTTAGCAGTTTCAACCCTATACCAGAAATCCCTCCTGGCAGCACAGCAGACTGACTTGTGGCTTCTATTCCACAACATTCCCAAGGTCCCCCACCCCCTTTAAATAGAACTTACAAGTTAGAAAATAGTTTTGTTTTGATTTTTCTTTTTAAATTTTAATATAATCTGTTTCTTTTACCAGCCCATAGATTTAATATATAAGCATATACAAGAAAAAGTCTCTCCCCACTCTGTACAAAAGTTGCTGTCTTTTGTGTGTGTGTGCATTCTATTGCATTTTATAAGTTTGTGGTGGGGGGAGTCATATTTGAGTTTCCTGTACCTTGTCCTTGGTATGGGTCTGAATGATATAAGGTTCAGAGATAGTGGTGACTGTGGGGTGCAGAGAGTTCCCCAGACTGTTTTCTGTCCAGTGGGCCCCATGTGCTGGTTTGTAGGTGTTGTAGTTAATATGGTCATGAATTGTGGGCAGCACGACTGCCCCCTCACCTGATACACCGGATGGAGCTGCTGTTGCTGCTGCAGATGCCGCCGCTGGGATGTCTTCATCCACCTGGATAATCTCAACAGTCCGGGCAGCTGTGACCGTACTCCTCTGCTGGTGCCGCTTGCGAAGTTTATAGAAGACAATCAACATGGCAGCAGCTAGCAGAGTCACTGCCACGAAGCAGCCAATGATGATCTTGGTGGTCTTCATGACTTCATCCAGGCTGGTCTGCATCTTATCATTGGTGTCCGTTGCGGTTACCGCCACCTGCTTGGGCACACGGGTGGTCTGAATGAGCACCGTGGTAGAGGTGGTATATGCCGGCTGGTAACCAGTGGACGTAGTAGGAACGGGCTTGTACTTTCGTGTTGTATCCTCAGGCGAGATCTCAGTGGTCTCCACTGTGACAGTGGTGAAGAAGCTGTAGTTGGAGGTGTTGAGCTCGGCCGTGCTCACGTTGAGGTAGGCCGAGGCATTGGAGTTGCCCGCCACGTTGGTCACCATGCATGTGTATACCCCAGTGTCTGAGAGCAGCACATGGGAAAAGTTCAAGGTGCCGTCGTTGAGGACAGAGATCCGTGGGTGGCGGGAGGCGTGGCTGAGCACTGTCCCATTGGGCAGCAGCCACTTCACGGAGGACATGGGGGGAGTCCGACACTTAAGTTCTGCCATCCGACCCTCAGAGATATTGAGGTCCCGAGGTGCGTCCATGATGAAGGGGGCGGAGCACTGGAAGGAGGCCTGGTCCACCTCCACCAGGTAGCGGCCTCGCATGTGCAAGGGAGCATGACAGCGGCCACAGCAGGTGGAATTGGTGGGTATGTACTCTCGAAGCCACCAGGCTAGCCACAGAATGTCACAATCACAGTTCCAAGGATTGTGGTGTAGGTGCAACTCCACCAGGTACCTCAGTGGGGTGAAGAGGTCATGGGGCAAAGAAGAGAGGTTATTGTGGGCCAAGTTGAGTTCCACCAGGGAGGCCAGCCCATCAAAAGCATTCCGCTCAATCAAGCTGACCTGTGAGTTCATGACCCACAGCTTCTTGAGGGAGCTCAGGCCATGGAAGGAGCCAGGCCTGATCTCAGGGAAGTGGTTTCCTGACATCTCCAGCTCCTCCAGCCCCACCAGGGGGGTGAGGTTGGGCATATCCTTAATGTTGCACATGCCCAAGTTCAGGTACTTGAGGTTGAACAGTCCCTCAAAAGCCCCCTCAGAGATGTACTCTAGCTTCTTGAGCTCCCCCAAGTCCAGGCGCATGAGGGAGGGCACCCGGTTGAAGGCGTAAGAGGGGATGCTTTCTATGGGGTTGTTGCGCAGCCAGAGCTCCCGCAGCTTGGACAGGTATTCAAAGGCCCCGCTCGGGATGACTGTCAGCCAGTTGTCAAACAGCTCCAGGGTGTTGAGGCTGGCCAGGCCGTTGAAGGCCCCCACCTCGATCTGCCGGATGGAGTTCCTGCCCAGCTGCAGGACCTCCAGGTGGTGGAGGTGGCGGAAGGTGTCGGCCTGGATCATCTGGATGTTGTTTTCCATGAGGTTGAGGTACCTGGTGTTGGAAGGAATACCCTGAGGGACCTCGGAGAGGCCCCGGCGGGTGCACACCACCTTGCTGAACTGGTTACTGCACGAGCAGACAGACGGGCAGTTCTGGGGCCCGGCGGAGGCGGCAGCAGCGATGGCTGCACACAGAATCCACACTTGCGCCGTGAGGTAGACGACGGGGAGCAGGACGGCATTCCAGGTGTGGTGCACAGTTACCTGCCACAAGAGCTTCATGGTGTGGCACGTTCATAATTCACCATCGCCTGGGATTTTGGCTCGGAAAGGAGAACCAGCCCTACCCCGGCTTAAGTGAGCTAGGAGCTCCTCTTTCCATCTGGAGAAGGAGGTGGGGAGGGGGCGATTAGAGAGACGGAGCAGATCGGCCGGAAAAAAATCATGCCAAACTAAAGAGTGGCCCCTCGTCTACCAGCCCCCCCTCGAGGCCAGCCCTCGGAAGGCTGGGACTTTCTCTCCCCCTTTGCGACCATCCCCACCCAGTCATTCGCTCTCACCTACCTCGGAAGGAAGGAAGGGAAGAACTGGCGCGGTGTCCTTAAGCGTTCGCCGCCGGAGCTGGCCACCTCGTTCCCATTCTCACTTCTTAGTTTTAATTAACAAAAGGGGGAAGTAGAGGGGGCGGGGAGGGCAGAGGGGAGGGGAGGGGAGGGGTGGGGGAGACAAAATGGCTTCTAGTAAATCCGGAGCCGGCTAGCGGAGCCGCGGAGTTGAGGCGCGCCGGGAGAGCCGAAGCCCGGCGGGCTATGCAGGTGCATGCCCCCCCCTCAGCCCGAGGCGGGGCGCCACCAGCGCTTCCCGGCTTTGTCCTTGGACCCTGGCCCCGGCTCGCACCAGCCGATGGGGAAGCCGCTTCATCGCCGGAGTGTGCCTCCGGCGCCCCCCGCCCGCTCCGGGGCTGCCACCCGGCGGGGAGTGAGGGGGCGCCCCGCAGCCTCCCAGGCCGCGCTCGCTGCCGAAGCTGCCGCCGCGCTGCCCCCTCTCCTTGTGTCGGCCGCTCCCGGCCCGAGGCAGCTGATGCAGTCGTTCGCTCGCGGTGCTGCGAGAGTTAAGAGGAGGTGTTCGCCGGTCCTTCGCCCCCCCCCCCCCGCGCCCGCCCTCCGACACACACCCCCTTCTGTCCTCGTCTCTTCTCTTAAGGGTTAAAAAGACCAAAACTGGGCTCAGTTTCCCAGTCCGCCGGCTGCTGGTGCGAGGAGCAGTAATCCGTCCAGCCCCCCAAGGGGCAGCGGCGTGGAGGCAGCGCCGGGACCTGGTCCGCCGGCCAGAGGAGCGCCCGGCGGCCGGGTCGCCCCGCACCGCAGGCCCCTTCGGGGAGTCCGGGGGCGGCTGCAGCCCCCGGAGGCGCGGAATCGCCCGCCGCAGCCGGGCCCCCGGCGCGCCGCCGGATCTGGCTTTTGTGCGGAGGGAGCGAGTTCAGGGCCCCGGCCCCCGGCGCCTTCAGCGGCTGCGCTGCCCGCGGACTGCTGCAGCGGCCCCGGCGCTGGCGGCGGCGTGAGCAGCGGGGGTCGCGGCTGCGGGGAACGCTCCGGAGCCCGGGAACATGGTCCCCACTCGCTAGCAGCAGCGGCGGCGGCGGCGGCAGCAGCAGCAGCAGTAGCAGCAGCGGGGCCCCTGTGCGCGGCGCCCACCGTCTCCTCCTCGCGCCAGGCTCGCGGTGTTGCAGGCAGCAGCCACGCAGACTGCTCTCTCATCCTTTTGTCCTTCAGTCAGAACGTGAATGTACTGCTGACGCATACTGTTCTGAGGAGAAGATTAGCGTGATGCAGTGCTCTTATGTATTAACACCGCTCCCCCTCCGCTGCCTGCCCTCGAGGGGTTAACGCCGGCGGCTTCCAGCGCCGCGCCGGCCCGCGCCGCGCAGCCCCGAGCTGTGCGCCTCCGTGCGACTTCCTCCCTCCCTCCCTTCCTTCCTCCCTTCCTTCCTCCCTTCCTTCCTCCCTCCCTTCCTCCCTTCCTTCCTTCCTCCCTTCCTTCCTTCTTCCTTCCTCTCTCTCCCCCAGCCGCACCCCCCCTCCCCGGCCGCTTCCTCCCCGCCCCCTCTAGACGCTGGGAGCTGGCCGGGCGAGGGAACAGGAGTGAGCGTCAAGTGGGGAGCCGCGCGCAAGTCGCAGGCGTGCGCAGCTATTTTGGTCCGATCGCAGGGAGCCGCCGGGTGGCCGCTGATAGGCTGGAGCGGCGCGGGGCTGCTGCTGCGGAGGGACCGCGCCGGCCCCCGCCCCCGCCCCGCCCCGGGCGCCGGGCACCCTCGGGCTCTGGGCGCGCTGGGCTCAGGGCCTGGGGAGCCGGAGGCGCGGCGACCCTCGGCGGGGCTGCTGCAGTTGGCGGGCCTCCCGCCCGGACCGCGTCATCCTCACCCCCGGCGACTGCGGACGGGGCGACCGGCCGCTCGGCCCGGGCTGCACGCTCGGAGTTCTGAGCTGCACTGGGGGACGCGGGGGCGGCCGGGGCACTGCTGCACATGTGCCTGTTCGTCCTGCCCCTTCCCTCGCACATTTCCTCACCCGTCGTCGGCTTTAACTAGGGCTTTCACTGAAAATTTTCTTAATGAGGGTTGCGGGTGAGGCAAACAGTGGAAGGAAAGACCAAGTGCGGGGAGCTAGGAGAGTGACAACCTGGGACAGCGCGACAACCAGCTGGAAGGATTGAGGTGAACTCCCAGCAGCCAGGGCACAACCCGTTCATTCAGCAGCCGGAGCCGCGGCTTCTCACTCTTCGCAACCCCGCGCCTTTTCCCCTCCGTGCGCCCAGAGATTGGAGGGAGTGGGTCTTAAAGCTTCTGCCCCATGAGCTCCACCAGGTCTTCTTTGTTTCTGGGAGTCCCTGGGAAGAACTGCGTAGCATCCTGCCCCTACTTCCGGTGAGAGGCGACCCCGGGGCATTTGATGGACCCGTGTAGGAGCGAGAACAGGACTTGTTCAGAGTTTTCCCACCGGGGAAAATGACTCCTCTTTCTCTGCCTGGTGCGGCGGGGGCCGACTGTGGCTAAGCCCTGGGAAGCCAGCTGGTAGAATATGGCACTGGTTTAGTGTTGCTTCTTTTCAAGGGCTACCTCCAGGCTCCTTTCCTTGTGCCCCGCCCGCCTCTGCCTTGGCAAGCTTGCTTGCCCATCACCTGCACGTGGGCTATTGTTTAAGAAGAGGAGGTCCTGGCCTGGATCTCTCAGCTCTCTGGATTCTGCCACACCCTTATCTCAATATTGTCTGCTGCCCAGTAATCTGAAACCTCCTTAAATATGCCAGGGAATTTTTGAAGTCCCTGGATGGAATGGAAACAGCTCCATTGTAGGCAATTTGGATTCCCTGTTATTTACCAACTTTTTTATTATGCATTTGCAGTCAAATAATAACAACATTAATAGGTAAGATGTTACCTAAGATCACATAGTAAGCAGTAGAGCCAGGCCTTGAACCCTGGCAGAGCTCAGATGTCTAGGAACTTGGACAGTAGAAGTGATTCTCCAGAGTTTTCTCCCAGTCAATAAGAACTCAGGTTTCGTTCATTTACTTCAACAGTCATTTACTGGGATGTTTGTCTACTGTATGCTCTCCACTATACCAAGGATGGATGGATGGATGGGTGGGTAGATCTGTTCTTGTTTAATCTGCCTTTACCCAGGGACACAGTTGCCGTAGTTGTCTCCATTTTATGGATGGAGGTACTGAGCTCTGGCAGGCGAATAACATGCTCAAGGTCATACACCCAGAAAGCAACAGAGGCAGCATCTCAATCCAGTCTTCAGACCCCGAGTCCGGTGTTTTCATCACTGCCACAAAGATGTCCAGTATGTTCACTCTGCATAGAGTAAGCGGCAGAGACAAGGTGGGGGGACAGCCTGCGTAAAACACTTCAGGGAAGGGTGTGTGGAATATGCTAGAATGAAGGGTGGGAGAGGAGGGGCTGAGAAAATAGATCCTTTATTTAACTTGTTTGACTCACAATTACTAATCAAAGAAAGAGAGAAATGGAGGTTGAGTTCCACCTGGGCTCTTTTTCCCTTCTTGACTAAGCCCCATTTGCACATCATCAGCTTCGAGCAGGACACACCCATCTTATACCCAGGTGTGAGTCTAGCCTGACAGGGATCTGCGGAGGAGAATTGAACACCCGCTGTTGAGAAGTTCTCTCCTTGCCACAGCTGGCATTGAGCTGGTAGGGTTCCAGAGAGACCCCGGCCAGGGTCTGGATGGCGCCCTGGAATATGGCTTCCCCTCCCCCCTCAGGCAGAAGAGGGGCCTGCCTGGCTGGTGTGGGCAAACTCAGAACCCATCTGTTCAGCTCCAGGCCCAGCAAATGTTGTGTAGGTGGATGGAAGGGTAGGATCAAACCGGTACTTAGTAATGGGGGGGTCTCGTGGTAAATATTTGTGAGTGATATCGCCCAAGCTTCATGCAGCTCATGGAGTTCTAGATAGGGCTACTTTGCCCTCTGTAGGCCAGCTAGGCTAAGGAAGCATCATAGAAACCATCAACTGGACCAAGGAGGCTGTAGGACCATGGCAGCACACACAGCCCTTTTGAACTGGAAGTGGCACTGAAGCCGCTAATCCAGTCGCTCGAGTATCGTCTAGCCATATGTCTGTTGCTCCTCACAGCCCCTGCTTCTGACTGCGTCCTTGATTTGGAGTGGTGCCACCAGGGAATAAAAAGAAGAAGAAGGCTTAAACTTGGAGAGGAGAGAAGGAAGAAACCCTGGGTTGAGAGTGTTTTCACTTGCGGTTTCCCACAGAGAGACTGCTGCGATAAAGCAGAGTTGAAGAAGCCAGCCGGTGATCCAGCAAGGCTGTGTCAGCCGCTTGTTACCTGCACTAAGATTGGGATGCCTGAGTTCTAGTCCCTTTTCTGCCACTGATTAGACATGTGACAAATCTTAAATTAAGACAGCTCCAAACCTTGGTTTCTTCATTTCTAAAATTAAGGGAATGGACTAGAAAGTTCCTTCCAGCTCTCATCGTCCACGATTCCCACCCCTCCTCAGATGTGAAGCTTTGTGAAGAAGGTTGATCCTTTGGGGTTGTAGTCAAGTCTTGGTAACGCACCACAACGTTGAGAAGCGAATGATTCCTTCAGTTGAATCGAGAAATCCACAGTGCCAGAGCAGAGCAGACTGTTTTCCCAACTGCTAAAAAGGCCTGCAGATCACAGAGTGCTAAAGCTAAAAGGGACCTTGGAGATCATCTGGACTTAACCTCTCATTTTACAGATGTCATTAATGAAGTTCGTAGAGGCATAGCGACTTACCTAGAGCCACACTACTAATTAACATCAGAGTCTCTGTCCCTTCTGAGCTCAGCCCCTCAGTCAAGATGACAGTATGTGGCTAATTGGCATTTAAACCTGGGGCTTGAAGATATTTCCAGATGCCTGCCTTCTGTGCTCTTGTATGCAGGTCATTATACTTCGCTGGGCTGGGTTAACGATGGGTCTTTGATAGAGCCATTCTGAGTGACTTTGGACCCTAATAAGAAGTGGAGGGAATCCCCTGGTGGTCCAGTGGTGAGGGCTCCGTGCTCTCACAGCCGAGGTCCCGGGTTCAATCCCTGGTCTGGGAGCTAAGATCCCACAAGCTGCGCGGCGTGGCCTCCCCATAAAAGAAAGCGTTAAAAAAAATTTTTGAGAAGAAGTGGAAGAAATGGTCATCCAGGGGACTGACTAAGGGGACCCAGGATAACTGGGCGCCTAGTAAAGCCCGTGGTAGACCATTCCTCAGCCTGACATGCATCGCTGAGGCATTATCCTCAGCAGCCACTAGATGTCCATAATGCCTCGCAGGGTTTGCCAGGAGTGAGCAGGGTGCTACCTTGCCTCCAGTAGGCTTTTGGCCCCCTCAAGGTGGGTCCATCCGTGGGCAGGAAGATTACATATGTACCCCCTGAAACTCTAGTCCCTATTTGCAATACTTTTTGGCTGCCAAGCCCTACTCAAGCACCTTATCTGTTTTTATAATCTTTTTTTTTTTTTTTTTTTTTTTTTTTTTGCGGTACGCGGGCCTCTCACTGTTGTGGCCTCTCCCGTTGCGGAGCACAGGCTCGAGACGTGCAGGCTCAGCGGCCATGGCTCACGGGCCCAGCCGCTCCGCGGCATGTGGGATCTTCCCAGACCAGGGCACGAACCCGTGTCCCCTGCATCGGCAGGTGGACTCTCAACCACTGCGCCACCAGGGAAGCCCTGTTTTTATACTCTTTACGCTGCCGTTTCAACTAAGAAAAGAACAAGAGCAAAGGAGGAAAAGCGATTTGGAAAATAGGAGGAAAGAAAAAGAAAAATGGTATGGAAATTGACCTCCACAAAGGGAAAGACATCAGTTGATTGGTGAATTAGTAGTGACAAAACATAAGAAATGGTCTGTATGGAAAAAGTCACCTTCTCCTACCTAAGGCACTTCCACCCACATGTACAGATACCCTTCCAGGGTCAACTGGTCATAAGGTTTCTGTTTAATGGATAAAGTCACCATTGCAAAAAAATAAGGTTATTTTTCTTGCCTGTGATCCTGAAGTGAGCCTGTGACCATGCCATTACTACCCACAGTCATAAAGGGAATGGACTTTTTTCCTTGAGCCTGATGATTCAAGGCGACACAGCTGTTCTAGACTTACCCACTCTTCCTAGTGCCTCAAAATCCACTGTCCTTTTCCCCTAAGAACTCTGCTCTCTAAGGAAGTCAGAAGGAAGTGGACAAAAAAGCACTCTCCCTCTGGGTCCCATCCAGAGCAATTTGTAGAAAACCTCAGAAAAGAAAAGATGCTTAATAAGAACGGCAAAGGGCTATAGAATGGAAGGGCCTCTTCCTCTTCTCTGAGGCTGGTTTCCTGGGGCTTACCGTTTCTTTTCGGGCTGCCAGGCCTGAGTCAAGGGAGAAACCTCCCAACGCCCCAACTGCCGCCTCTTTTGGAATAGACGGTTGGTGCCCATTCTAGCCACAGTCATCTGTATGGTCAAACAGCCCAGAGAGGTCCAGCCAAAAGCCTTGGAAATGTACTCTTCCGGTGCACTAGCCCATTACAGGCCCTGTGGTTTATCCTTCCCTTTAACTGCCTTTGTCTAGCAGTAACAGTAATGATGTTAACAGCGACATTTCCTGGGGCATTGATCGGTACCCATATGAATCATCACAACAGCTCTGTGAGGTGGGTACCATTAGATTCCCCATTTTGCAGATGAATTTAAGACGCTTTCTCAGGATCACAGAACTAGTAAGTGACTATATCAGTTTCCTAAGGTTGTCATAACAAATCACCACATATTTGGTGGTTTAAAACATCAGAAATTTATTCTCCTACAGTTCTGGAGGCGAAAAGTGCAAAATCTAGTAGGGCCATCCTCCCTCCAAGGGCCCTAGGGGAGAATTTGTGCCTGGCCTTTTTTGCCTATTCCAGCTCCTGATGACTGTCCCATTCCTTGATTTGTGGCTGCATCACATCAATCTCCTTGGTCATGTCGACTCCTCCTTTTCTGTCTGTCTCCTCTTTGACTTATAAAGGACACTTGGCATTGGATTTAGGGCCCACCTGGTCAATCAAGGGTGATGTCATTGCAAGATCCTTACTTGCATCTGCAAAGACCCTTTTTCCAAATAGGGTAACATTTACAGGTTTGGGGATGGGGGTGTGGGCATTATCTGTCTGGGGCTCATTCAGCTCACTGCAGTGACAGAGCTCAAATCTATTCAGCATTCAAATGTTAAACCACTGTGATGCTGCGATCTGCCACTTAAGATGTACCCTCCCCTTTCTCTTCCTCTTACCTCTAGCACGTACATCCTCTGTGTACCTGTGCTTGTGAGGGGCAGAGGAGAGGAGCCAGGTGTCAGCGGTAAGGCCATTGGGTCTTCCTGTTGGAAAGGGAGAGAGGGTTCCCTCAGTCTGTGCAACAGTTAGGAAACATCACGTGAGCCGAGGGAAGGGGGCATGTGGACCAGAGAAGCTCAAGAAATCTGCCTTGATTCCTTTTCTTGATAATTTTCTCACTCTTTACATGGCCTGTTGATTTTATCCCAAAGATCTTGGAACATCTAAGCATTTACCAGTAATATTAGAGGTACCTCTTGGCATTGCTCCAAATTTGGCTCAACTGTAACTAAGTCACAGAAATGTTGAGCTTCCCACTCTTTGGAGATTAAGAAAGGCCTAAAGCTCAGAGCCCAGCAGATACAAAGGCAGATGTGGGAGTGAGAGTTATGATTAAATGGCTTTTCGAGTATCTCCAGCACAAATTTGATCCTTAACCCAGAGTCCATGCCTGCAGGTACACACACATACACAATGGTTTTATAAATTTATTCATGTTTTGGTTAGTGAAAGCCCAAACACTTTTTCCCCTCAAACTGAGTCCTACATGAAAGAGGGAGGGAGAGAGAGAAAGAATGAGTGAATGCATGTATGTATGCATTCATACATACATGTTAGTGGGCATTATACCGTAGTGGAGGTTATGAAAGTATTCTGGAATCAGAGAAACCTGGGCTCAAATCATGGTTCTCTCTCTTGCCTACTGTGTATAATATATGCTGTGTATATAAGTTGCTTCTTTAAGCTTCAGATTCTTCACGTGTAAAGTGGGATTAATACCTGTATTTATTTTGTGGTATTATTGGACTAGAAGCAAGTAAGAAAAATCAGTCTTAGCTAATAGTAGTAGTAGTAGTAGCAGCTGTTACTTTCTAATAAGTAACAGACCTGGTGCAACCAAATAAAAAATAAATAAAATTAAAAAAAAAAAAGAATACCCAGAACCTTGTAATGTAAAAAAAAAAAAAAAAAATCAGCTTTTTATTTTTATTTTTTTTTTAAATACTGGGAAATTTAAGGAGGATCCTAGTGGTCAAAAGGTTTCGCCAGTCCTCAGTTTTGAAAATAAGGAAACTAGTATAGAAGGGAAATATTTTTATCCAAAGTCAATTACTGAGAGAATCCTTTTTTTTCCCTCTCTGCTCTTGGTATTGCACCTAATTTAGACCTTTCAGTTCTTCATTTAAGATATAAGGTGTTTCTCACTGTTTTTAACAGTTAGTTTTGAGATAATTTTAGACTCAGAGACAGGTTGAACATACTCAGACTATAGGATATGGTCTTCACCCAGCTTACTATTACGTTAGCATCTTATATCACAGAACATTTACTCAAAACTAGAAATTAAAGGATTCAAGACATAGATGTTTACTCTTTCCCTCTAAATCTATTCTCCACAGCCACCAAAGCCATCTTTGTGACATTATAAGAGATCATGTTATTGATTTGCTTAGAATGCTCCAGTGTTCTCCCCCTCATAATTCAAATAATGACCAAATGGTGTACCGTGGACCACAGGCCCTAAGCTGTCGTGCCTTGCCTGCTCCTATGCCCTCATGTTTTATCATCTTCCCGCTTACCCCCTACCCTTCAGCTATGCTGCTCTTCTTTCTTTTGGAATACTCTAAGCTGGTTCTCCCCATTAGGGCCTCTGCTTTCTCTTCTGTCTGGAATGTTCTTCCCCCACATCTTCAGGGGGTTGGCTCCTTCTTGAGCAGGTCTCTTGGGACTTTCCACGACTACCCTGTCCTTTAGACTACTTTATAGCCCCACCAGTCATAGTCACATCCCTGGGTTTTATTTTCTTATTTGATTTGCCATCATCTGAAATTCTCGTTTACTTGCAGAGGCCCTTCCCATCTTGTGCCCAACACCTAGATCATAGTGGTGAATTAATTATTTCAGAGGAAAGAGGACTATTCTTTGACCCAAATGAATAGGACTTCAGGCCTCACTAATGGTGTATCAATAGCCCTAGCCCTACTCCATAAACCTTTGAAAAGATAGGTGAAAAATGACCAGCTTTTGGGACTTCGCTGGTGGCGCAGTGGATAAGACTGGGTGCTCCCAATATAGGGGGCCCAGGTTCGATCCCTGGTCAGGGAACTAGATCCCACATGCGTGCCGCTACTAAGAATGCGCATGCCACAACTAAGGAGCCCACGTGCCGCAACTAAGGAGCCCGTCTGCTGCAACGAAGACCTGGTGCAACCAAATAAAATAAATAAAATAAAAAAGAATGCCCAGAACCTTGTAATTTAAAAAAAAAAAAAAGATCAGCTTTTTTTTTTTAATACTGGGAAATTTAAGGAGGATCCTAGTGATCATGAGGTTTTGCCAGTCCTAAGTTTTTGAAATTCCTAGCCCCTTGCTGACAGATTTATGAGCAAGAGTTTTATGGAGGTATCATCAAGGCTTACGGGTTCTTGGCAGTTGTGGATATGTGAAGAGTGAGCAGAAGAGCGAGTATAGGTACACAAATACGATCGTCTGTGCTCATGGATACATGTGCCTGTCATTTTCAAATTTGCTAAAGTGCATTTTCTCCAAAGGGAGGGAGGGCTGTTGAGCCTGAAATAGGGAACACCAGGACCGTAAGATGAAATGCTTTGAAAGTGGCTATGCCAATGCTAATTAAAGAATGTTAGGACAATCACCACTAGCAGTAGTAAAGGGCGCCCCATTACCTCACTTTATGGAGAGCTGGGTAAATTTAAAGGCAGCAATAATTATCCCACTGAGTGCCAGAGCTATAGCGCAATCGGTGGGCACCTGGCTGGGCGGTGAGAGGAGCCCAGAGCTTCTGTCCAGGGTCCTTATCTCTATTAGCTGTAGTCCCTAAATTTTGCATGACTAAAGAACAAACAGTTCCATCATCAGACTCTTACTTTAAAACACTCAGGGGAGAGATTGAAGCAAACAGCTGTGTGGAGAATCTGACTGGGAGCCTGGCCACCTGGGTCCTTCCCCAGCTTTGCTATTGACTTTCCCTTTTGCCTTGAGGGAAGATGATTCTTCCTGTTGTGACTCCACTTTCCTTGACCATGGATGTATCACAGATTTTGTTAAAAAAAAAAAAAAAAAAAAAAAAGTCGCATGGGGCTTCCCTGGTGGCACAGTGGTTAAGAATCCGCCTGCCAATGCAGGGGACACGGGTTCGAACCCTGGTCCGGGAAGATCCCACATCACGGGGCAACTAAGCCTGTGTGCCGCGACTACTGAGCCTGTGCTCTAGAGCCCGCGAGCCACAACTACTGAGCCCGTGCGCCACAACTACTGAGCCCGTGCGCCACAAGTACTGAAGCCCGTGCACTCTAGGGCCCCCGTGCAGCAACTACGGAGCCTGCGTGCTGCAACTACTGGAGCCCATGCGCCTAGGGCCCATGCTCCGCAACGAGAGAAGCCACCGCAATGAGAAACCCACACACCGCAACGAAGAGTAGCCCCTGCTTGCCCCAACTAGAGAAAGCCTGCGTGCAGCAATGAAGACCCAATGCAGCCAAAAATAAATAAATTAAATAAATAAAATTTAAAAAAAATAGTCACATGGCTTAGGGCTATTCTGGGAATATTCTAGGACCCCCCTTATGGAGCAGGTCACTGCTTCAGAGAAGACCTTATAGTTTAGAGAGAGTGAACAAGATGGGAACACACTTTCTATACTTACCCTAGGGCATTTCTGACTGAATTTAAGAAACATCCTCAGCTTGGAACTTTTTCTGTGTTTTTAATCTGTTCAATTTGGCTTGAAACCTGTTGTGCCCTTTTCTGCTGTTTCTTCTTGTAGCTGTTCCATGGCCTATACAGCAGTGCCATATTGGCACTGCCTTCTCTTTCCCAGGCTTCTTTATCTGTTGTTCAGTCTCTTTGTGGATCAGCATCTGTGGCCGTCAAGCTGCCTCGCACAACTTGTTAATTGTTTTCAATTTTATGCTGCCAGTTTCAGCTATAGCTCGGGTTTTCTTACTTCCAGTTGGTATGGCCTCAGTTCATCATCCAGTACTGGCCTGATAAGGTGGGTTCTTTTGTCTGATCTAAGGAGTTTCTGAGGGAGACTTGGAGGACCCCTAATGAAAATGTGGGCTTGAACTTTGTCTCTTAGTTGCTGTTGTGACCATCCTCAGCCCACCCCATCCTTGAGCAAAAGGCCAGGCTCTTACCCTTAGAAGTGGAGGGGTGCGCAGCATTGGGGACAACAGGAGCCTAGCCTGGAGCTCACACCACCGGCTTCTCCATGAGTCATCAAACGACCGATGGGTGGGTTGGCTGACACCCAGGTTCCTGGGTGCTGCGTTCCTTTTGCATTACGTGCGCCTCTTCAGGAGTGAGATCTCCCCAGCCTCCAGCCTGCTCTTGATCCATGGTTTTAGATACAGTTCTATCTGCACATGCTTCCAGTGGGAATCACCTTTATATCTAGAGGAATTTGGGGTGGGTGAACGTGAAATAGGGAGCTAGGGCCCTCAGCTCCTCTAGCAGTTGTAGAGAGAAGAATTAGAATTCCCCAGCTGCTTGGTTTGTCAGTCTGTCATATTCCTATTCTCTCTTATCTCTTTCACTTACTCTCTCTCTCACATGCAGTTCGGAATTTGGCCAGAGCTGATAGGTAGATTTGTTTGTTTTTACACAAGGGTAACAGGACTATCTCATTCTCCTTTACCCCAGAACGCTACCCCTGGCCATGAATCCCTGCCTTTTCAGTTTTTCCTCACTACCAGCCAGGAATGCTAATTAAGCAGCATGCTCTCGGAAGCCTGTCGTGTTGGTCTACTTGAAACTGTTTCTCTGATGGACACCAGACTGAAATGGCTCTGCTTCTGATAAGGGGTGCTGGAGCCCCACTTTTGTGGGGCCCCCAGTTGGGGATCTGGGAGTCTACTACCCTGATGCCTGGACACTGACAGCCTGGCTAGAGGAGCCTTTGTTCTGTATCACTCTCTTGGTGACTGGGGCCAGTTTGTGTGACAGCCCAGTGAGGCTGCTTGATTTGTATTCAGTGCACAAGCCCTAAAGAAAAAGAAAAAGTCTGAGAGGTGCCTTGCCAGCCAATAACTCTGAAAGGATTCTTTGTGTAAGTGAGCAGTCTCTGGGCTGGACGCCCTCCCTCCCCCCAAGCTGGCCTCGCTGGCCCAGCAACTCGGTGGTGCTTTGGAGCTGGCCCCGAGCCCTTGGGGATCACTCCCGAAGGGGAGACCATCTTGGGATCCCAGAGCGACTTCAGCTCTGTCCTTCCTGCCCTGGCATCTGACCGTCTGCCTCCAAATGCCAGTCCGTGGGATCTATTCAAGGCCATGTGTGCACACGAGACAGTAAGTGAAAGAGAGAGAGATGAATATGAAAAGAGCAACTGACCAACAGACTGAGGGCATTCTAATTCTTCCTTCTAGTGGAAACCTCCAGAGAAAGATGGAGCCTGTGTCCAACACTCCAGGGGGGAGCTGCTCCATCTCTCTTTCGGCCAGCAGGACCCTGTGTTGGCCTGAGCCTTTTGATTTCCTAACCAATTAAAGCAGTCTTTTGCTCCCTTTGTCTGAACAGCGACAGACCTTCTGCTCCTGTACACCTGAGAGCTGCAGGGTAAATGTCTTTATCAAACTGAGACTAAGAGGGGCTCCCGCTCTGATCGGAGGCCAGGCCTGCCTCTGGCCTCCAGCACCACCATCGACAGCCCTGCCCATTTTCAGCGCAGCTTAGGGGTGGGCTTCCTGCCAGCTCCTGTCTCAGGCTGTCTGTCTCTTTAAGAGTGTTATTTGTTATTAATGAGCTTTCTGAACACATAACCTTGACTTGCTTGCTTAGGTGAGTAAGACCATTCTTGTTAAATACTGTTTTCTAGGAAGGAGAAGAATTAAGCAGGTGTTGAAGGATTTTCCTAAAGACTCACGTGTGAGCCTGGAGGACAATAGCGCTGGGAAGCAGCGGGGTAGGGGTCTGGCATCTCTGTGTTAGGCTGCATTTGTTGTGAGAGAAGCCGAGAGATTGACTGAATTTTGTCCCATCACGTGGTCCGTCTCAGAGGTGAGCCTGTCCCCTCGTATTTCAGCGCTGCTGGGTTTCTCATTCTGGTTTCACCTTTGCCAGGGTTAAAACCCCCTTTGTGTCTCATTTTTAAGATATTGATCAAGGGCCTGATATCCAACTCTCTGGACAAAAATATCAAAAAACATGGTTCCCCATATTTAGTCCACCGAAATAACGTACTAATAAACATTGCAGCACTTTTATAGGGTGCCCGTTAAATAGGACAGTGTAACCCGACCACTTTTTTAAATCTTTCTCTTTTAGAGGCCTCTAGGAAGGGCTGTGGGCCTGAGAGAGGCTGTGTCAGGGGCCAAAGCTAGCAGAGTAGGGTCTCCTGCACTGGCCCAAACTCAGCTTCTCCTGAGGAACGTTTGGTCCCCCAAAAGGAATAGGGATGTGGTCCCACACAGCGACCCACCCCCAGACTCAGTGCCATCACATCGGGGTTCGTGGAAAAGAAAACCAAGGAACTATTTCCATTCGCCTGAAGGAAAGTGTCTCCCAGGCCCCCTCCCACCTCCAGTGCCCCTCAGCCTCTCTTGGGCCTGTAGCACTTTTGGTTGGTGTGTTGGTCACTTCTCCACGCAGCACCGTCAAGGGGCTTTGCAGCCCTGACGCGAAGCGCAGAAAGGTTTTCTCAGACCCCATCCACAAAGGGACGGGCAGGCTCCTGACAAAACAGGCTTTGGAGGCAAATATAGCCCTGCCTGTTTCACAGAGACCTTTGTCCCCCTGGAGCAGGTCAGGTGTGAACAGAAATTCTGAAACCAGTGACTTGAAAGCTGGTTACCAAGGAATTTTCTGCACGGGCCCTGTGCATGTACAACATGCTTATTTTTAAAAGCCTGCCTTGTTCTCGCCTTGCTGGAATCATTCATTGTTTTTCTCCCAGAGAAGATAATAAAATGGGGTTTAGAATAAGGAATGGGCTGGTCTTCCCTTGCTCCTAACCTCTCCCATCTTTTATTCCTCCTCTCACTGCTACTCCCAAACTTATAATTTAAGAGATCCTTCGAGAAGGGACTAGGGATGGCCTTGCTCTCATCCTCAGGTGTAATAGCCTTTTCCCATTCGGTTCTTTTTCCCCATAACTCACATGGAGTGGAAGGAATGAATCTGTTTCTGGATAGATGAGTCTCATTCAGTCATTGTCTGCATTGGTCTCTCTGGCCTGCTAATGCCATTTGAGTTTCTAAAGTCCTTACTTTGCAAATGCACTTGTGCCCTGGGCTTAGCTTCTGATCATAGGATTAGCAGAGATTATACAGTCTGTCTGATGTCTTCTCCAAGCTTTCTATCAGATTTGTGGCTATGAATTGAGAGATTTGTGGCTATGAATTGAGAGATTTGTACATCGACAGAATAGAAGCTACAGGCAGAGATGGACCGATGAGGGAAAAAAGAAAAAGGATCTCATGTAAAGAACTGGCGTGGTATCAGCCCAGACTATTGAATCAAAACCAGTTAAGAATCTGGGAACCTCGACTTTCTACCTCTTGATTTCATGACTCTGCTCCCCCTGTGCCCTCTTTCCTAGACCAGCTTTTCGTGAACCCTGACTCCTCCCCCTACCCACCCCAGTTGTTGCACCGGAATAGAACTCTGAGCCGATGCTCTGGGTGGCACCCTTTGCGAAGAGCTCTCCTGGCACCAGCCATCCCCCTGGCCTCCATCTTGTCAGTTCTCATGAGACAGCAACTCTTCAGCTGTACATTGAGGACCCTGAGAGGCTGGGAAAAAATGACAGATGGGCTTGGGACACAGAGCAACTCCTGTGACTCGGAAACATGAGGGGATGCAGCCACCTAGTTTTGTCGTGGAGGTTAAAAAAGACACAGGTAACTATGGAAAAGGCTCATGGGTCACTGTAGGCTATAGGTGCTTCATGCTGCAATAGACCATCTCAACAGGAGACTGACCTCTCATAGAAAGTCAGTCCCAAAGTAAGACAGCTCCAGGGTGGGTTAGTTCAACTGAGATGAGGCCCCAGCTCAGAATCAGGTACCTTAGTTTTTTTCCTCTTCTGTGTTTGAACCATTCCCTCAGCGTGACCACAGTTCTTTCTTGGCTGCAAGATGGTTGCCATAGCACTAGGCATTGCATGCCCACACACCAGTCTCCAAAGGCAGGAGAAGCAGTGTGTTTCTGCATCTCTTTCTAAAAGCAAAGAAATCCTTCCCCACATGCCTTTCACCTGACTTCCTCTTATATCTCACTGTCCAGATTTGGATGACACTACTAAACTGTGATGTGGCACCAGGAAAGAGAACTCTCCTCCCCAGTGGTGGACTGAGTGAGACCAGGGTTTCATAGGGTCCATGAATTTGGATGGGGAGAAAATTACGTCTTTATTAGCCTCTAACTCAAATTTAGCATGTCCTTTGAATGTGAATGTAAGCCAAAAATCATAGTAAAACTAGTGTATCTGTGATTTTTGTCACCAATGGAAATCACAAGTATTTTTATATCACATTATAATAGTTGCAGGAATTTCAACATTATGTTTACTCTTATCACTGCCTTGAGATTATAGATGTCAGACCTACTGCTAGATCTTGTTTTTTGGTGTGTTAATAAAGAAGTACATATATTTACTATATCCTGATATGGGTGGGTTTTTTAAAATATTTTCATAACTGTTTCAGTGTCAGTGGTTTCCCTTGCAATCCTATGTATTTTAATTAATGTATCCAAAAATATTATTATTCTGTGAAGGGGTCCATAGGTTTCCCTCGACTGCCAGCGAGTCCCATGGCACAAAAAAATAACTTAGATCGTCACATTTTCCTGAGTCACACATAGATATCACAAGGGAAAAGGACAGAGACTTGCCAGCAGGGAGAAGGGGAAATGGCTATAGAGTGGCAACCATCGGGCCTTTCCACAGCAAGTGCCCATAGACTCAGGCAGCCAAAGTGCCACCAAGTGGTTCCGGCCCTGCTGTTGCCCAGCTGCGTTTAATTTACAGCTGGGTCTCTTGAACTTGAGGCGTTCATTATACTGTCTATGTGCTATTGCCAAGTCCAAGTACCCTCTATACTATTATCTCCTTAATATTTTTCTTTAAATCACTCTGTTCTTTCTGAAACTATTTTGGAACTTTTAAAAATGGAAACACATCACTTATCATAAATGAAAGGAGATTTTAAAAATAAATACGGAGAATGCAGAACAGTGTTACTGAATTCTGGCTAAATCCTGTTTGCCTGCAAGGCTCTGAGCCTGAGGTCTGCCCAGTTTTTGTTAAAGAGATGCTAAAGACAGATTAGCAGTAAACCAAGACTTTCTCCTTAATTCATTCAGAGTCACTGAGAAATAATTGAATAGGGAACAACTCAGTTTGTGGTTGTCATTCAGTGCCCTGTCATTGCCCCATCTAAAATAATTCACTCCCTTGGAAAAAGCAGGGGGATGCCAAGTGACCCTACCTACAAAGGGAACGAGGTTAGTCGGACTTAGTTTTCATGAACATGTCATCTCTTTTTTTTTTTTTTTTTTTTTTTTTCCGGTACGCGGGCCTCTCACTGTTCTGGCCTCTCCCGTTGCGGAGCACAGGCTCCGGACGCGCAGGCTCAGCGGCCATGGCTCACGGGCCCAGCCACTCCGCGGCATGTGGGATCTTCCCGGACCGGGGCACGAACCCATGTCCCCTGCATCGGCAGGCGGACTCTCAACCACTGCGCCACCAGGGAAGCCCAACACGTCATCTCTTAATGATCACTGCTTTCTAAGAACTCACAAACTACATTTCAACAACTGCTTCTGGGATTTGGTCCAGGACAGACTTTAAGCTTTCTTACCTGTGGTTCATGGACTTCATCATCTTTCCTTTTCTTTTGCTCCATTCTTTTTTCCCTTTTTAAAGGTCAGACTAGCGTTTGCCTGTCTCCATTCTGACAGCGTCTCCTCTGTTCTCGCAGACCCAGCAGCTATCAGAGAACTGATGAGGCTTGATGTGGCTCAGTGGGACTTTAGGGGGAGCATCAGTTCTGGAACCCAGTGGCAGAAGAGGCACCCCCTCTTGGCATAGTCCCAAAGCTCAAGGACCAACTAGGTGAGCAGAGGCCCTAAAAGTCAGAAGACAGGGGCCTGCACCAGAGTAGTTTTGGCGCTGCTCCCAGCAGGAGAGGAACACGCAGAGGGGATTGAACTGAGCGTGCAACTTCAGGGTGCGGAGCCAAGAGTTGGAATCGGACTATTTGAGAGCTGGAAGGACGCTCAGAAGTCTAATCCCGTCCCCCATCTAGAGATGAGATATCACAAACCCAGAGAAGTTAAGCCATAAAGTCACACTGGCACACGGTAGTGGCAGAGCTGAGATGAGAACCCCTACCCTGTGCTATTTTCACTCTTAAGGTACTAAAAGTACATTCTCCTCCTTCCGTTCACAGTGTTAAAACAGGGCTGGAGGTCACTCTCCCACCCTCCCCTCCTCCGCTCTCCTTTCCCTTTCCTCACGGGTCATTGTTTCACCCCTTCTTCCAGTTGCACCTCCAGACCCTCATCCATGCCTGCAGCTCTGCTTCTCCCGAGCCCTCTCTCATTCCTGGGGCCTTTTAGGACTGCTGTTGAAGCTGTAGGAGAGAATGTTCTTTCTGGTCATGTCAAACCTTTGTGCCCCATGAACCTCTTCGTGATGTAATGCTGTTGCTGGTGGGCATCTTTATGATGGGAGATGAGGAGGAGAACTCAGAGAGTACTTCTTCCATCTCCCCTCTCTCATCTCCCCCACAAAGATTCTAGTTGCCAAGTGTGGGGAGGCCTGGGGTCTACATTCCTCTTCTTTCCTGTTCATCTCTGGACCTCCGAGAACACAAGAGGTTAGAAGCTCTGGATGGAAGGGGATGAGACCACAGCTGCAATTTCCAGGCGCTGAATTAGAACTGGTAGTGATTTTTTTTTTTTTTAATAATTCAGGCAACCCCCTTGTGAAGGACAGGCTGACACTTGCTGACCATGCTTGTGCAAAATTTCTCCTGGAGCTGTTGTGTGCATGTTTACACGCTGAGTGTGCCTTGTGGGCATGTTTGTATGTGAGCGGGTGCTGCCATCCCCAGAGCAGGCCGTCTGCAGAACTGAGACGCTTTTCTTAATGGTTTGAAACACAAATGTTATTGTCTTTGAGTTAAGTGCTTCAATTAGCACTGATTGGAAAGAGTGGGATGAACTGGGGAAACTCGCAGGCTGTTTGGTAACAGCCTCAGGAACGGAAGGAGGGAGAGGTGTCACCGACTAAAACAGCTCCCAGGGGTGGCCTGTCCCTCTGTGTGGATGGGGGAGAGAGCTGCCGGGACCGATTTTTGTTTTGGGGGCAAGAGCAGGAAGCTGTTAGAGAGGTGACGTCGGTGTGTCTGTGTAATTTCCCTGCTGCTGTAAGAGATCTTCCATTCTCCACATAAAATATTGATCACTCCGCGACGTGTCCCCTCTGCCCACTGGTTTAGCCCAGTGTCAGGATGCACTCTGGTTTGCAGTCCTTCCAGCTGTCCACGCAGGTGCTTTGTATGTCCATCTTTCTGTCCGCCAGAGACCTTTGGGGGAAGGTTAGCAGCATTGCAAAGCCTTTCATATCTTCTGAGCAGCCTCAGGTATTCTCACCCTGCAGTCCTTCCTGGGGATGGAGGTGGGGTCAGCACCTTTACTTGTGAGTCTGTGCCCTCCCCAGTCTCTTCTCTTTACCCCTTTTTCTCTGCTACCCTAACATGAGCAGCTCCAGGATCATTTCAAGCCCCAGAGCTTTTCATTCCACCCTTCCTCTCCAGGTCTGAGTTTCCCAGCACTGTGGAGGGCTCAGTGATTGATCTGTCGCTGTGCCTCGTCCCCCAGAAGGTTTTCTCTTTCCACTCTGGATAAAAGAAACAAGGCCCGGCTGCTCCGGGCTTTCATCTCCCAGCCCTCGTTCTTCCTGGCCCCTCCTCTCACAGCTGCTCACTTCCCCAGGCTTCCCCTGTTCCTCCAGTGCCTCCCAAGGAGGACAGGCTTCTCTTCCGTTGCCATCCCGACACAGGGTCCACCTCTTCCTTCCCTTTTCTCTTGGGTCCACCATGGTTCCAACCACCCTCTGCCTCTCAACTCATTGCTAAGACGGGAAGACTGGAAGAGCTTGCCGCCTGCTGCCACGTTCGTGCAGCAGGATGGTGTGATTGTTGGCAGTGTGGACTTAGGAATCAGAGACCCGCTTTTGAATTCTGGCCCTTTCACATACTGGCTGCATGGCCTTACACCTGAGACACTTAACTCGTTAACCTTTACTATCCTCATCCATAAAACATTATGTAAGCAGAGTTGTGGGGAGAAGGTCACCTGAGAGCCCTGGAGTACAGTAAGGGAGAGAATAAGTCAGGGGAACAGTGCATCTCTGCAGGTGATGTGAAGGTGAAAGAGATTCTGAGCTGATGTCTTAGGGTCATCAAATGAAAGATTGGCTAAAACCAGGGTGGCCGGGGTAAACACACACATAGAAAGGGCTTACCAGAGAGACCTGCATTCTGTATCAAGAAGAATTAACCTCAGGGACACCCTCTACCCCAGGCAGGTAGCCTCGGGTACCACATAATTGGTCCCATCCAGTCTTCATGAGAAGGCTGAATCAGGAGCTAGTTGCACGTGCGTGTGTGTGCTTGTGTGTATGCGTGTGTAAGAGAGACGTGAACAGAAAGAGTTGTTTATTCAGTTTTCACCCTTGTCTTTGTCTCCCTCCTCTTTTTTGTATGTGGAGGGTTCTTCTGTATGAATGTCCCTAAGGAGACAAAGAAGTTTTACAAAAACCACTGTTTTCTGGCCATCTTTATATCATAGCTCGAGTCAACGTGACCCAGCAGATCCTGAAGAGAAAAGTAGGATCAGATTCCCCACACCTCACCGTCCCCCCCACTTCCCCCAGGTAGCTCACACTCATAGTCCCCGCTCTCACACGGAGAAAAGACCTCCACAAGTTTCTCCTTCCCTGACTTGAGCAATTCAGTTATTGCACCACAGTGAGGAGATCATTGCTCCTGAACCATCCAGAAAGAGGACCTCATAGCCATATAAAATCCAGGGAATTGGACCCCAGGAGAGTCCCACAGGCCCCTCAGATGCCATTGGAACAATCTTTGAACAAAAACTTGTTTCATCTTCCAGTTCCTGGCTAATTTTTTATTTCTCATTTTTTTGGTCCTCCATCACACTGTTTTCCCCTGGTCTTTGGGCCCAAATCCCGCTTCCATTTATCATGTCGCCTGCAAATCCATTTTCTGTGCTGCCGCCAAGTTCCTCTTCTGCATTCCTGCAGCCATCTACCTATGACCCAGCCAGCCTCCCCCCGGAGAGTTCCTGTAAGTATTTGCGAGAACCATTGTTCCCAGAAGATAGGCAGAGCCGCTGATATGAGGGGCCCTGAGAGGGGACAGAGCCGGGTCAGCCCTCCCGAGCTGAGGAAGAGCATCATTGCCGAGATGTTTCTAAGCTCTTCTCTGCTTGGTCTCCAGTTTTAACGTAGACTCATACCCCAAATCCATCTCTGGGTCCATGTAAAAGGCAGTAGCTTCATGTATCTGAAAGCTAAATGACGAAGACGAGCTTCTGGAGGGAAGAATTCAGACCTGGTCCTTCCCTGGTTCTGCCTGGTGTGCTGTGCCTCCAGGACTTCGCACAGGCTCCCACCATAGGGTTTTCCTTCTCAGCAGTATTCACCAAGTCCTTACTTACGGAGCATCTTGGAGCCACAATACAAGTTTAAGTGACTGACCCTGGGTTTGTCTGCCCTTCCTAAGATTTAGGTGGAAGCCCAGAAGGCATACTTATCACATTTGAGATCTACAAGATTGTGTTCTGCTAGGACAGAAAATCAACGTTCAAAATTTCTTGCAAGTATGGAGAGAGATGGCTTGTAACTTACAAGGTGAAATGTAATTTACCAGTTGTAACAAATGCAGAGTCCTGTGTTTAAGTTCAAAAAATCAGTTACACAATTACAAGATGAGGTGACCTATCTTGATGGCAACTCATTTGAAAATTACCCCAGGGCATTTTGCTTACTACAAACTATGTACTAACAACAGTGTGAAATGACGGATAAAAATTGCTTTAATAGAAAATAGTGTAGTTCAAAGGATGTAATTACTCTGCTGTGCTTAAGCAACATCTGGGATACTGTGTTCAGTTCTGACTGTTTTTAGAGAGTTCTTGATAAATGGGAGGCGCATTCCTAGGAAGGGACCAGGTGGTATAGAGAGGGTGGCTGGGATCCAGGACCAGGGAGTAATAGAAATCACTAGGGATGGAAAGAAAAAGCAGAATAAATATTAATAGTATGAATGGCTGCCACGTGGAAGGAGGCAGGGGACGGATGCTTTTTGTGGACTTGCTAAACACCGTGCTAGTCACTCACACCTGAGTCTTTTCTCATCTAATTCTCAAAGCCGCCCTCAGAGAGGTATTTGGGCTCAGAGAACCTTCCCAAAATTACCCGCAGGTAAATAAGAAAAAGTGATCAGATTTGTTCTGAATTGCTCCAGACTACAAAACTTAGACCAGTAAGAGGAAGTACAGGTTGAACTTGAAAGATGACTTTTCTAAATAGTGGAATGGACTCTTCTTCGAGAACTCCCTGTTAGGGAGTATTTTGCTAGAAGCTGACCATCTCCCAGAAGTATGAGGAAGACATCTGGATTGGGGAGGAGACCAAGATGACCTTTGGTTCAGATGGGGTGTTCTGTAATTCCCACAGGCTGCCCGAGGGCAGCACCAGGTACAGACGAGCTGCTGGGCAGGGGAAGTGGAGGAGGCTAGGAATGCCAGCTCGCCCTTTCTTCTGCTTTTGCTTTACTGGGCCATTTACACCAGCCTTCGCCCAGTGCCCCTTTTTGCTTGTCTTCCCAACCAAGAATGGGCATTTTGAGGAGGCCCCATCCTGCCTCCTTTCCCCCCATCAGTACAGTCTGCTCTGCAGCAGCTTCCCCCGTGGCGGGTGTGGCCATCCCAGGTCCGGACAGAACCGTCTTCCAGGCCAAGACGTTGGCAAGGTCTGGGTATATGTCTGCACGCTCACACTGCAGCCTGATCGATGCCTGTCGGAGCTTGGCATCAGAGAGACAGACACAGGCCGGGCTGTTTGCTGAACACGTCTCGTCCGTCGAGGGAAATCAGACGAAATCCATCTCCTTGTCCAAAGCCTGGCCCGATGGGCTGTGCCTGGAATGCCAATCTTATATCCCACCCTACTTTGTGCCTTGAAAGTCATTCCCTCTGGGACTTCAGTGTTACAGTGATGGGTCCCCTGGGGCAGGAGAATTATAGTCAGAAAAGTGATGTGAGGAGACCAGTCCCAGCCCCTACCCTTTAGGAACTTCCAGTTTAGAGCTGGTGGCTGCTGTAATGGGCAATGCGGGTCTAATGCATACAGAATTGACCCATAGTTATCTTGAAATGATTGGCATAAAATAGAGCATAAATCAAATGGATTGAATTAAAAATTTTGCAGATGTGTTTTGAGCAGGGTGTGACCAGATTAGTATGTTGTAGACAACTGGTGGGGAAGGGTCTTTTTAAAAGCTCTCCTTAGAGAGGCAGTTATAGGGTTTTAAGGCTTTCAAATTGTTAAGGACAAGTTTTGGCAAAGGTTCTGTGTTTGTAAACCATTTCGGGCTATGAGAGCTGTCACCCTGTGCCTTGGCAGTAAGTCAGCTAGCAGCTTCTCTTTCCTCTCCCTAAAGCCTCCTTTATCCCATACAAGCCTGTACCTGAAACTTCAAGAAGACCCTCCCTAACCCTCTGCCACTCCAGCACTTCCATTTCCCAAGGCTGCTGGCTCTTAAGTGAAGAACTCTACCCTGCTCCCCACCTCTGTCCGAGGCCGTGCCTAGTAATTCTCCCGCCTCTCCTGCCCTCCCATCAGGGGGTCTGAATGACTCACAGGTGTCAGAGAAAATTGTTGCAGGAGGCCAGTCACTTTGGAAGGCAATATTTTTTTTCCCAGTAGCTAGAAGACTGTGGAACAGAAAATCATTCAAAAGATAGAAGTGGAATGTCTGGATGGCGGTGGAAGGAGGTTTGCCCAGGAGCAAGAGGATGGAACATAGCAGCTGAGAAAGATGTGGTGCTTGGGGAGGGGGAGGGTTGCAAAACCGGCAAGCAGAGGATGGGGATCCTGGAGGAGGAGCCTAGGGATGAGCCAGGGTTTGAGTGGCTCTTTCTGCTGTGGGTCGTCAAAGGGCCTTTCACGCCCAGGGAGGATGCTCTGGTACTGTTCTCCTAGGGATGCGCCGGAGGGAATCATCCCCTTCTTGGGCCTCCTCGCCCCGCGCTGGTCTACTTCAGCAAGCCGAGCGCTCCCCTACCCCAGGCCTGTGGAGTACAGCAGTCAGACCTTCATTGCCCGCACACAGGAGCCGCTCTGCAATAAAAGAAAATAAACCAAGGTAGTGGGAATGGCTGGTGTAGGGGCGGGCTCCCAGAGAGCTGGGCCAGCTGCTGCCCGTCTTCCCCGCACCACTGAGCACCATTAAGGCCGCTGTCAGTAAGTCATCTGCGGTCCCCTGGGCCTCCTTTCTGGGGCTGAGTGACCCACCCACGCGGTGGTCAGTTGTAGCAGCAACAGCAGCAGCATATATACACAGGCATCCTGGTTCAGGCTCTGTAGACCACTCCAAGGGCAGTAAGACGGGATAGAGAGAGGCGATTTCACCTCCTAATGCAAACCGACCTCAGGACAAGCCTTGATAGTACCACCTCTGCTGTCCCATACCCAGAACTAGCTGGAGTCGTGGGACCCACAGATGCCCAAAGGGAAGCAGAGGGAGGCACCAGCACCTGGCCGACTGTCCTCCCAGGGTCCCCACCTCGCACACACATCGTTCTGCACAGCAGATACTTATGCCTTGCGCGGAGGTTAGCATTAGCAGTGGTTGTCTCCAGTAGTTTCCGTTCCGTCATGCCGCGTGTCTGGCCCTTTGACCAGAGAGCTTTTAAACTCCTCCTCCCTGCCCTCTTTCCTTGCCCCCTCTCCCCGGCTCCCCCGTCCCCGGCTGGATCCAGACTTGTGGATGCGCCTCAGCTTTCCCCCCTGCACACGAAGCACTAAATCTTGCCCGCCTGCCTCTCGACCCACCATCATTTCCCGAGCTCACCTACGCCCGTGAATCCTTAACTTAAAACTTCTGCTGCCGCTCAGCACTTTGTAATGCTGAGGCCGATTTCAACAGAGGAATCAAAATGGGCTGATGAATGTACTCAGAGAGGTGAGCAGAAAACCATACACACAGCATCTCTGGTGTGGGCACAGGCTTTCTTCACCATTTAGCTGAATAAGATGGATATCTGCAGTGGAGAGTTATTCTAATAGGATGGATATCTGCCTGATCTATTGGCCTGCGGGAAGGTTATGAGGTTTACATTTCCTCATCTCCAAGGCAATAAATTCTCTGGGCTTTTCAATTATAAACTTAGTTTTCAGCTGGGGAAGCCAGAAGGCTTTTGTTTTGGTCAAAGGACTGAAAGGGCAGATCCAATCAGGGGGTTGGGAGGCAGGCGGAAAGGTGTGCCAGGCTCACCTTGTCCTTCATCTTTACCTCCTCCACGGCCTGTGGCCCTCCCCCCGCAGCTCTCCCAGACCAGTTTCCCGTGTCCTTGGCTTCTCAGTGTGGCTGATGTTCCCACCACAGGGATTTAAAGGAGACCCTGTAGCTTCAGAGGTGAGAGCCTGTCTCTGGATGTCTGCTCTAGCGTTCCTCTGTGGAGTCCAGGGCAGCAGGGGTGGAATGAAATGGGAGCAGTGGAACCTACAGGACACACGGCAAGGGGGTGCTCTGGCCTGACCACCTCCTGACGCAGGCCCAAGAGAATGGGTTACAGCCCGTGGCTCTCCCAGGCAGTGGGAGAGGTGGTGATGAGTTCCCCAAGGCTGAGCTCATGCTGAGCAACCAACAGAGAAGAGATGCAGCAAGTCCCAGAGGGTAATGAGCCCAGAACACCACTAACCAGCGTGCTCAGCGTGGGATCATTGGGGAAACGAGCTCGGGCAGATCTGTGTGGAGGGGAATCTCGGTTTTCTTAATGACTTTCTTCCTCTCTGCTGACACATCACCCCCCTCAGCCCAAGAGCAGAGCAGACAGGGCCAGCAGGAAGACAGATGCCTCTCCCCAGGTCCACTTCCTGGCCTTTCTCAGCATGCCTTCATCCCCCCCTCCCAGCCCCTAATGGGCCTACCACTCCCTGGGTCAGGGTTCCAGAAAACTCCTAGACATCTGGGAGTGCCATTCTCCTGGATGTCAGCAACCATTCTGCCTTCTGGTTAGTGACAGGAGCCAGGCTCTGCAGTTATGCAGGACTGTGTTCAAATTCTGGCTTCCGTACTTACCAGATGACCTTGGATAATTTCTTTAACCTCTCTGAGCCTTCATTTCCTTATCAGAAAAGTGAGACTAAAAATAACCACTGCATAAAAAGGTTGTGAGGATTAACAAGGCAACATGTATGACTGTGAACCTGATTCAGTGTGTGACACACAGCAGGTACCCAATACATGTTCATTCCCTTCCCTCTTCCCTCTGATACGGAGCTATCGGTCTTTCCTTCAGATGTGGAAGTGGAAATTGTGGTACCTTCTCACCTGGGGCATTTGTGATCTAGCCCCTGCCTAGCTCAGCTGTCAGACAGAACCTGTGTTCAAGGCAGTAACTAGAAGGGTACGGCCATAATGTAGTGGGTCCTCAGAGCAGGCCTTTTCCCCAGAACTATATGCAGGGACTGTGTTTGGATCAGTAATAGAAAGAAAGGTCTTGTTTCTCTGTGATAATCTTCCTCTTCTGTTCTTTGAATCAAACATTCTTAAAGGCCAAGATAAATCAATAGTTGAGTGCCAGTGACTGGCATCTGGATTTGCTTTTCATTTAATTCATTTACTAAGCATGTACTGACTTTCTACTGTGTCAGGTGCCATGCTAGGAATTGGGACCACAAAGTCAAGTAAGCTATTTTTTTTGCCATCAAGGAGTTGGCAGGCTTAAGAGCTCATCAGAGTGCAGGGTGATACGTGCTCTGCAACTCACAGGATTCTCTCAGAGTAAAACTGGGGATTCAGAAAAGACTTCCTGAAGGAAGTACTGCTGAGGCCAATTTTTTAAGGATGAGTAGACATCAGCCAAGCCAAGGGTAGAAGAAGGACATGGATTCCAGAGAGAGGTACCAGTGCATCAGTTAGGAATTGCATTCAATTGCTGATATGGACCAGAAACCACATTTGCTTAAACAAGATTAAAGTTTACTTCTTTTCTCGTTTAAAAAAAAAAAGTCCAGACACAGGCAGTCTTGAACAGGTGTAGTGACTCCCAGTGTCAACAGGGATCTGAGCCCCTTCAAACTCCTGCTTAGCTCCCCTTAGCACGTGAATTCCATTCTCGAGATCCAAGGTGGCTGTGGAGCTCCAGCCGTTCACATCTTCCTTCTTGACAGGATGCCAAGGGAAAGAGAGAAAGCCCAGCAAGAGCAAATACTTTCTTAGAACTCCCACTTAAAAGTCTCAGCTGAGGGCTTCCCTGGTGGCTCAGTGGTTAAGAATCTGCCTGCCAATGCAGGGGACATGGGTTCAATCCCTGGTCCAGGAAGATCACATATGCAGCAGAGCAACTAAGCCTGTGTGCCACAACTACTGAACCTGCACTCTAGAGCCCGCATGCCACAGCTACTGAGCCCACACACCACACCTGCTGAAGCCTGCGCACTCTAGGACCCGCGTGTGGCAACTACTGAGCCCGTGTGCTGCAACCGCTGAAGCCCGCGTGCCTAGAGCCCATGCTCCACAACAAGAGAAGCCACTGCGACGAGAAGCCTGCACACCACAACGAAGAGTAGCCCCAGCTCTCTGCAGCTAGAGAAAGCCTGCACACAACAACGAAGACCCAACGCAGCCAAAAAAATAAATAAATTTCTAAAAATGTCTCAACTGAATCTCAGTGGTGTGAGCAATGAGAGAGGGGACAGTCCTTAAGCTGGCCACACTGATGTCTGGACTAAAAGGATGGCTGTTACTAAGGAAGAAAGAAAGAGTGGAAATTGGGAAATGGAAATTGTGCCACAGACAGCATGTGCCAAGGCACAGCGAGGTGACATTTCCGTGTCTGTTTAGGGAACACATAGCATTGTGTGCCCAGATCAAAGAGTCCAAGTAGTAAGTGGAAGAGGGATAGGAGGTGGTAGGAAATGAGACTAGAGAAGCAAATCCACATTTTCCACTAGCTTTGGAAAGCTCTGCTGGTTCAGCTGAACGGGGCAATCGCCAGGGTTCAGACCGGGCTGGTCAGGTGGCATCCGCCAGGGCACCAGGCTGGACTCAGCACCTCTAGTTCAGACCCCCTCCTCTCTCAAAGGAAAGCTCCCATGTGGCTCTATGAGTCACATAGGCCCTGCCAAGGCTTGGGCCAAGTAAGCTAGAACGTATATTGGCCAAAGGCCCCTAATTTTTCCCTTAGAGAACCAGAGGTTAGTCACTCTGTGACCTGGGTACACTCAAAATGTGTTTCTGTTCTAACTCTACGTGCTTGACCCAATAGGAAGAGCCAACATTTATTGAGTGCCTTCTGTGTACGAGACATTGTTCTGAGGGCTGCCTCATTTAAACCTCACCTTTTCCTTAGGAGAGGAGGTATTCAGTTTTATTACTCCCGTGTTACAGTTTGGAGAAACTGAAGCAGAGGCTTAAAATAACTCACCTAGGGTTACTAAATGGCAGAAGCCGAATTCAAACCCAGAGAGTCTGGCTCCAGAGCTCTCACTGGTAACCACAGCACAGTTCTGCCAGTGGATGAGGGCCCCCAGATCAGGAGAAAACATTGGGATTGAGGCAGATGGGTGGAGGTAGGACTGAGCACAAAGCATTTTGCTGTCTGTCTTGCAAGAAAGGAGTAAAAACTCATGCTAACAGACCAAGCCTGGTCCAGGCTGGGACATCTGCCTTTGTCCCCCACTTCTGCCTCCTGTCTCCCCCCAGTGCGATCTGACTCTAGTCAGCACAGTCCACTGAAGAGCTGCCACTACACCTTTTCGTTCTCTCATCCCTGCCTCCCAGCTGTCATGACGGTAACAGGGTTTTTGTGCATCTTGTTTAGGTTCCTACCCTTCCTTCTTTCCTTTCTGCCTCCCTAAGAATGTACAGGGTCCACCCCCAATTCATCCGTCCCAGACCTGTGTCAGGAGGGGTGACTTGTCCCATCCCCCCGTCCCTCCAGGTCATCCTCTTGAGCTCTTCTGGGCTGCACGCACCACCTCGCGGCCTCTGCTCTCTCTGTCATCCCTTCTCTCTCTCCCCTCTAACATCTGCTTGCACCTCCACTGACTTCAGCCTCCCTTTCTATCCCAAAATTCTCTCCTCCTTCCTGCTCCTTCCCTACCAGTCATGCATTATTTCCAAAGTGTGGCCCGAGTCATTCTGCACACTAGCATATGTTTGCCTTGCCCCGCGCCTGTGATGTCCCGCCCAGCCTGTAATGCCCGGCCCCTCCCCTCCCTGGAGAGTGTCCCGACTCTCCAGCCCTCAGAGCTGGCTCTCTTCTTTGAGCCCCTCCAGTATTTGCTGTCTGTGCTACCACTCGGTGGTCGTGTGGCATTCTGTCACTGGTTGCCATGATGTGGCTTCACCATATCTTCTTAAGTTCTTTGAAGACAGAAGTTATTTTTTTCATCCATTTGGATCTACTGTGGTGCCTGATGCATTGCTTTTCTATTTAGTAGATGCCAAATAACTCTTGATTGGTTGATGACAATAATTCCTGCGGCTCTTTACATGTGCTTAATGTTTGGTTTTTTTTAAATACATTTATTTATTTATGTATGGCTGCGTTGGACCTTCGCTGCTGTGCGCGGGCTTTCTCTAGTTGCGGTGAGCGGGGGCTACTCTTCGTTGCGGTGCGCAAGCTTCTCATTGCAGTGGCTTCTCTCGTTGCAGAGCACATGCTCTAGGTGCGCGGGCTTCAGTAGTTGTGGCTCGTGGGCTCTAGAGCACAGGCTCAGTAGTTGTGGCACGCAGGCTTAGTTGCTCCACAGCATGTGGGATCTTCCCAGACCAGGGCTCGAACCCGTGTCCCCCTGCATTGGCAGGCGGATTCTTAACCACTGCGCCACAAAGGAAGTCCAACATCCTTTATGTTGGTTATCCATTTCAGTTCCTTCAGCATTTGTCTTCCCATTTTGAAGAATCCTAATCACTTTTGGACATTCTCATCTCTTTTAACCAGCTCAACTCAGCATTCCTGGTCCTTCTCCAGCCCTGCTGGGTCTTTCCAGAGATGCAAGGCTGAACCACAGCGATCTCCCCTTGCAGGGTACATTGTACCCCATTATAGCTTTAACCTGTGTTTTCTGCTGCCTTCCTAGCCTTGGAAGCTGTCTTTGTTAGGGAGGCTCTGCACAACAACCAGGAATATAGCCATGTAGAAGATGCTGCCTGGGAACGACAGAGCCCTGCCAGGCACATCCTCTCCCAGGAGGCCAGGATCCTCCCCCATCATTCACTTTCCAGCACTGCCTAGAATCCTGCTGCTCAGGACAGGCTGTAGGGACTGGGGGTAGGTTGACAGGAGACAGGCCTACAGCCTCATTCAGAGGCCGTAACATAAAAGCTCATGGGTTGACAAGGTAGAGCAGTTGATTCGGGACATGGGCAGTAAGATGGAGTTCTTTGTTAGGAAGAGTGAATCAGGGAAGGCTTCCTGGAGGACAGAAGTGGTGTGAGGTCGCCCCTTACAAACAGCTTCACACGTTTTCATTCTCCACTCCTGGGCAGAAACTTCCTGAAAGGGGTTGCCTTAGCATTTCTTTTGTTGTTGTTGTTTTTGGTTTTGGCCACACCACAGGTCTTGTGGGATTTTAGTTCCCCGACTAGGGATCGAACCTGGGCCCTCGGCAGTGAAAGCGTGGAGTCCTAACCACTGAACCGCCAGGGAATTCCTGCCTTAGCATTTCTTTACTGGTGAACGAGCAGACGTCTCTGGGTGGGCTCTGCCACCTCTGCACCTCCCCTGGCAGTGCAGGGGTTGCTGCTCATCTGACCTTTCCAGCTGTGATGCAGGGTCGTGGCCTCAGGGACAGGCAGGGTTACGGGAGGCCAGGTGGGGTTGGGCAGCTTACGCAGCAAGCAGATCAGCAGGGCCAGGGTGGAGGGTCCTTGATGGGGAGTAAGAGGAAACGAGGTTGGGGAGATGGGGGGTGTGAGCCCTGGTTTGTATATTCTCTCTTTGAGAAGGTACAAGGTGCTAAGAATCTCCTCTTAGCCTTTCTTTTCCTCTCTGTCCTCCCTGGGGCATCCCTGTGAGGACCTGCTTAAGTTAGAGGACAGGACTGGCCTTTCGCTTCCTTTTTGTTCCTCCTGACCTTCCCTCTCTGTGCTTTCCTGCCCACTGGCTCTAGGCAGCCCCTCCGGAGCAGCAAGCAGTTGAGAGCACCTCCGAATAGCGTTAAAAGAAGTCAAATTCTTAAATGGTATTTACACTGGTGGCAGAGTCTCGAAGCTTTTTTCCGAGGGCACTGTGGCAGGAAGTCCATCCATGGTGGGAGAAGCCACACGGGCAGCAGTAGCTGTATCAGAACAGCCTTCAACAGGCAGTTAGGCTCAGGCAAAGGTCAGGCTCACTGGCCTTCTCCGGGTCCAAGAGATTCGCTTGAAAACCTTAATTGTGACTTCTGGGAAATCTTAGCTGGAGATAGTGAATGTTTTCATTTCCTGTCTCCACTTTAGAACATACCTGTCTTGGAGGAGGGCTCCCCACGTGGAGCAGAGAGCAGTTGTCAGTGGAGGTCTGCTTAGTGCGGCCCAGTTGGGAGGTGGAGCAGGGCAAATGAGGCTGCCTTGGCCCCGTCGGGGGGTACCCAGGACAGCTACTCCCTGCCTGGAAACAGGGCACAGTCAGCCTGAGCAAATGGTAGCACTGAGGGGCTACCCACTAGCTCCTGGGACCTCCTTAAGCTGAATTGTACTGGGGACGTTTGGTTGAAATGGGAGCAAGAGAAATAATTGTGATTAATGGGACCCTGGCTCCCGTCAAGAGGATGGACGGACAGTCGCGTCAAGAGAAAGCTGCTGACCCATCCTACATACTGTCCTTTCCTGCCACTAATGTTCCACCCTCTCTTGCTCTGATCTCCTTCCTGTGGCTTTGGGAACTTTCAGGAGGTGACTACAAGGCCCACAGCAGCATCAGGAGCCTTTGCCAGTGGAGGAGGAGGTGGGAATGTGGTCCCAGCGTGGAGGAGCAGCGGGGTCAGAATACTCACGCCAGCCCCTGCCCATCACTCGCAGCCTTTCTTTGGGCAGAGGCAGCTGGGGCCAGGGAGCAAACTCCAGCCCTGCCCGGGAAGTCTGGGGAGGCTTCATGGCATATGAGAGCTCAACTCTGACGGTGTAAGCAGTGCCATTTTAAAATCGTCATTAGCAGTGAGGAAGCCCAGCCTCAACCCATAGAAGAGGGCAGGGGCCAGGGTCATTAACCCGGCCGATCTAGCCTCTGGCAGGCTGCATTTATCCCAGTCTCAGCTGAAAACACTCAGACCTTATAACGGGTGGCTTTTACCCACGGGCTTTTCTTTGCATTACTGACAGGCCAGAGAGATCACGGGCCCTCCAGGTCATACAAAGCAAGACTCCAGTTTTCCCACGTGACAGGAGGGTGAACACACGGCAGCCCTAGCCCACTGGCTCTGCCAGGACCCAAAGACTACAGTTACAGCATCTCAAAAGGTGTTTTATTTTCCTTACTGTGTTACAGTAGGTTTGAAACAGAGTTTGGGAACGTGCATCAGGCATGGGCAGAGTCCCTCCAAATGCCCAGATCTCCTCTCTGTTGGGCCTGAGAGAGCAGCTCCTTAGTGGGGTGAGAGGACAGGACTCTTTCTCTGTGGCCCGTCCAGGGATGTAGATCAGCAGGGCTTCTGGCCCCCTACCGCATGGCCTTCGTGTGCATCAGAAAAGGGTGCCCTACCTGGGTAGTCGCACGCAGCGCACACGATGTACAGCCTGGTGGGGACGGATTTAAGGAAGGATACAGGTGACTATAGGAGTGGGGGGCTGCATAAGAGGAGCCCAGAGGAGATGGTACCTTCTTAGCTGGCTGGATGATGAGGAGACATGAGGAGGAAAGGAAAGGGGGGGTGGCAGGGGGTCCCCCTCTGGGTACAGAGCTCCTTGATCCTCTCAGCACCTTCAGCTGTGCTTTCATGCAGTTGATCTGACGTTAGTCAGGGATGAGCATTCTGTGTTTTTGTGTTGACATTGTTTGCCATTTCCTGTATCCAGTTCAACGGAACGAGTGAACTGCCTGGTCCCTAGCTGCCAGTGTGGAACTTCTCTCTGTTCAGTCCTTCTCTCTGGTGCCTTTTTCTGGCCTGCTAGAGAGGTTGGTGTCTGTGGCCCTGTTGCCAAGAGACCAGGTGATGGTGAAAGAGAAGGAGCCCCGTGTCCCCTTCCCTCAGCGTTGGACCCTCTTGCCCCAGCCCGACCGCCTTTGGGTGGCCTCCCCAGGCACAGCCCAGTTCTGACGACTCTGAAGAGTCTGAGCCAGGAGTTGGCTTCCCAGTCCACACTGCAGATTCCTCCATTCCAGCCGCAGTTGCCTCTCCTCGGTGGGGTCCGTTTTCTCCTAGAAGGGCCTGAGACCTTGAGGCTTTCTCACCCTGTGCTCAGAGGTTCCCTCAGCTGACCGTGGCCTGATGGGCACGCCCCGCCCCTGGCTTGGAGGATTTAGCACCTGACGGTGGTCAGGGCCCTGTCACGTCCTCGTAGCTTTTCCTCTAGCTTTCGCTCCTACCCCTGCCTTGCTGAGGGGTGGTGGCCAGGAGTTGGGGGTGGGGTGTGTAGGAGACCAGGGGAGGCCCACGCAGCTGCTGCCTGCGCCCCTGCCTGGATAAAGAGAAGAACCCAGGCTCGCTGCAGTTATATTCAGCACAGGCAAAGCCAAGCGCGAAGCAGCCCCTTCTGCTCGTGACGTCTGGGTGCCTCTGAGTCATCACTGCTGGCCGCACCGACCGAAGCCAGTTTCTGCCCCTCTGGCTCCTATGAGCAGACCTGCTGTGACGCGGCAGCTGTGGGACAGCCTTGTCACCTTAGAGGGGTTCTCGAAACAGGCCTTTTCCAGTCAGGTGGGTGCCACTGGACTTCCCCAAAGACAGTTTTCTGTCCCAGGAACTTTCCTTCTGCCAGTGGTCTGGAGAAGCTAGGACCTTTTACCTTTCATCGTCTATCTGTTGTGTGCCTACCATGTGCCATTAATAAGGTGTGCCATTAATAAATGCCCATCATATCATACTATAGTTAATATTGGTATGAACAAAGTTCTGGGAGGAAAAGCATTAAGTATATAAAGGAGTGGTTCACGTGTGCAGAATCTTAAGGGTGGGTAGAGTAGGAGCTCACGGGTGTAGTCATAGGAAGAAGCATTCTCGCCAAAGGGAGTGGCCTGTACGGAGGCTGGGACGATGCATCCGTGTGGAGCTGGAGGTGGCTTGGCGTGACTAAAGCAAAATAATGAGGGCCAAAATGGTAGAAGATGAGACCAGTAAGAACCCAGTTTTATAAGGAGCTTATCCTCTACTTTGCTAAGGAATTTGAACTTCGGTAGAGAACAAGAAAAGGATTTCAGCAAAGGAAAAATTGATCCTATTTGGTGTTTTTTTTGCAAAGTAACAACATTTATTGAGAAGTTACTATGTGCCAGACTCTTCTTAAGTGTTTAATTTGGGTCTGTTCATTTATTCTTTAATAAAACCCTTTGAGGACTTCCCTGGTGGCACAGTGGTTGGGAATCCGCCTGCCAGTGCAGGGGACACAGGTTCTATCCCTGGTCTGGGAAGATCCCACGTGCCGCAGAGCATCTAAGCCTGTGCACCACAACTACTAAGCCTGCGCTCTTGAGCCCGCGAGCCGCAACTACTGAGCCCGCAAGCCACAGCTACTGAGCCCTCGTGCCTAGAGCCCGTGCTCCACAACAAGAGAAGCCACCTCAATGAGAAGCCCGTGCACCGCAACAAGGAGTAGCCTCCGCTCTCAGCAACTAGAGAAAGCCCGCACGCACCAACAAAGACCCAACGCAGCCAAAAAAAAAAACAAAAACAGAAAACCCTTTGAGGTAGGTGCCATTATTATGCCCATGTGACAAATAGGAAAAAACTCAGACCCAGAGAGGTTAAAAACCCACTCAGGACCACACAGCTGGTAAGTAGTAGAGCAAGATGTGAACCCAGATGGTCTGGCTACAGAGCCCGCCTCTAACCACTGTACTGCACAGCCTGTGATAAGCCACACACTGCAGCATCATCCAGGGGCCATTAGGGAGTGGTGAGACTGGTGGCAGGGATGCCAGTGAGGGGACTGTCACCCACAGCCAGGACCTGAACTCCGGGAGTGGCGATAAGGATACAGAAGAGGGGGAGAATTCAAGAGACGTCTGTGAAGTAGGACCTCTGTGACCTGGAGATCGACTGTGAATGTAAAAGGAGTTGAGGATGATTTCTAAGCTGCTCGTGCTACTGAGTGAGATAAGAAATGCAGGTGAAAGTGCAGCTTTCATAGTGAAGATAGTAGATTCAGGATTGGACTCGTTGAAATTTATCTGGTGGAGGTGAATCCTGAAGAGAGGTCTAGGCTGGAAATAGGAGTGGTGGTGTCATATAACTCTGAGCCCTGCAGGACGGAAATTGTCTACAGCCTCAGATGGCCCCCTGGGGAATATCCATATTCAAGGGGCGTGTTGGTGGGAAAGAATTCACAACTTGAAACCAAGAAATCACGGAGAAGACGCCAAGATTGGGAATCACAGAGGCCTTAGAAAAGAGTTTCGAAATAGAAGGGGGAGTGCTTAGCTTTGTCAGATACCTAAAAAGAAATTAATAAAATGACAATGAAGAGGTCTTGAGTGACCTTTGAAATGGAATGTCGACAGTGATGACCAGCTGTGTTGGATGGAGAAGTGAAAGGAGGTGAGATGAATACTCTTTGGGTAAAGAGAAAGAGGTCGACTGGATGGGGCGTGAGGTCAAAACAAGGTTTTCTAGGATGGGCAGGATATTTGTAGGCAAAGAGGTAGATGCTGATGGAAAGGGACTCAGGGTGGTTGATTATAGGAGAAGGTGACTAATAGAAACAGGTGCCCCAGGAAGCGGGAGAGGGTGTGATCTAGAGCCAGGTGGGGTTTTTTGGCCACTCCGCGCAGCTTTCGGGATCTTGGTTCCCCAACCAGGGACTGAACCCAGGCCCTTGGCAATGAGAGCGTGGAGTCCTAACCACTGGACCACCAGGGAATTCCCTAGATCCAGGTTCTTTTTCTCCAGGGTGGAAGGGAAAGAAATAATTACTGATGCCACCGTAAGTGCTTTATGAAGGCAAAGTGTGGGTCCGCATAGAAACCCACAGCAGTCCACCTAAATAAAGCCTAAAGGCTGGATCAGCAAAGCAAGAGTACGCCTGCCCCAGAGCAGGCCTTGGCATCAGGAAGATATAAGTGCCTACAGAGTGGGAACTGACATTCGAATTTGACCCGATTGGACAACATTTGGTTACTTTCAGGTCAGAGATTTGACAACCTCATACAGTTCCTCCACAGGTCCTACACACACTAATTTCTTCTGACAGACAGGGCCAACTGACTTCTCACCCCTAGCTCAGTCCCTACAGGGCTCGGGGGCAGCCTCAGGGACCCTGGCCGGGCTCGGGAGGACACCCACTGCGGCTGGCTCCCTGGCCCAAGCTAAGGGCTGGGGGCCAGGACGCTGTGTGGAGGCCCCAGATGAAGAGCAGTCCTCGCCGCTCTTTCTGGCTGGGACCACTCTTCTCCGCATCAGCCAGGGAACATGAGGAGGAGCGGGGCCGTTCAGGTGCACCCCACTTCCAGAAGGGATTCCAGAGCCTGCCTCAGGCTCGGGAAACCTGTGGGAAAGGATGTCAGTGGTGGTGCCGTGGACAGGGGTGGGGGCAAAGCGAGGGCCCCCAGTTCCGCCACATTCCCTGCATGAACCTCAGGGAAGAGAGAGTTAAATTTCCCTCCAGCTTCCAGCCCCGGGTTTTCCTGGGAAGATGAACAGTCTGCTTTCCTTATTGTCTGCACCAAAGGAGCAGATTGCATCAGTTTGTAAACTGCGTTGCCGCTTGCAAAGGCCTGGAGTCAGCAGGTTTGCATTTCCCAGCAGACTCAGACGCAGCTGATCGCCTCGGCTCCAGCCTCTCCACCTCAGGCAGGACCAGGAGCTGCCCCCCGACCCCCGACCTCTGTCATCCCACCCCTCATCCCGGAGGTGTTCAAGGAGAGAGAGAAGGAAGCCCTGAGCTTCTAGCTGAGCCACCTTGCCCAGTGCTCCGGCCTTCCCTCAATTTCCAGGAGCCTCTTGGCCCCTCTTGCCAACCCGGGCCTGATTTCCAGGCATTCCTAGGGCTTTGGCTTAGACGAGCGCACAAATGTCAGAAAAGAGGTTTTCTGGGAACAACTGGCGCTGTGGGTCGGGCTTGAAAGCATCATTTGGTCTGGAGGTGATGAGGAATTAGTAGCAGCGGCGCCGGTGGGGGCTGGGGCCCTGCTACTCCAGGAGCACAGGGGAGCTCGGTACCGCTTCTGCACCCCACCTGCCCGCTCCCCACCGGCGGGTGGCGGTAGTGAGACCCAGGAGGCATTTCATAGGCACTGCCTCTGCGGCTTCCGGAGCGTTACGTTATTAATTGCGTTGTGTTAATGCTCTTCGTCTCTGAAGGACAACCGTGTGTCTGCGCGTGGCCGAGGGTGGAGGGGACGAGTTCGCTGTGTTAGGCTGCTACTATATGAAGGTGAAGTGTCTCTTCAAGTTCACGGCTCCGGCTGTGGCAGCACCTTACAGCCTTCCTGCAGCATCAGTGATGGTGGAAAGCCCAGCTCTCCGGCGGCGTGGCTACCTCTGCGGGGCAGGAAAAGGAGGCTCAGTTGCACTCTGGTCGCCCTGGATCTCTGCTCCCATTCTTGCGGGAAGCTCTGCATGGGACGTGCGGGTCGGGAAGAGCTGGAGTGCCTTTCTTCCTCTCTGCAGGCTCTCCCGGTGCGCCTGTGGGCCTCCCCCCTGCCCTTCTCTCCCACGTAACCCCTTGTCTGTCTTCTCAGTCACACTGGTGCGCCACCAGGCCACCACCCCTAACCCCAGCTCATACTTTAGGACGTTCCGAGCAGAGAGAACCTTAAAAACCGGGTTCAACTCTCACTAACATGTGGGGAAACTGAGCCCGGAGGAGGGTGTCACACCCCAGCCCAGGAGAGCTGGCCCCTGGATCGCTGTTTCAGCCCAGGGTTTTTGCTATGCTTCTCAATGCCTTCTCCCCATCCAAGCCTCATTCCTACCTTGTTCCCAGTTCCAGGCTTGTTACTGATGGCTTCGGGGTTATTTAAAGCAGGGCTAGGACCAGATAGCATATGGAAAGGACTGAGGCTTCTGCCTGTCACTGGGGCCAATGATGTCCCCTCCCCCGAGGTATCCGCACTCCTGCTGCACCTTCTGGAGGAACCTGCAGCCAGCACCTCTCCCCTCCCGCCTCTGCCACCTCTTGTGCAGGAAGTCTTCCTTTCCAGATGCCCCAGGGCAGGCATGTCCTGAGCTGCCACTCTTGCCCAGCTGGCATCACCTGTCCTACCGAGGCAGCCACCTCCCTTGGGGGAGGGAGCATCACCCTCAGCTGTTTTCCAGGCAGTCCACAGCCTCCCAGCCTCTGGGGCCGAGGCTCAGTAATTTCCTGTGTTGCCTCAGGCACTGCACAAGAGAGAGCCCAAGACGTTTTCCCCGGGGGAGATTGTGCCTCTTTTCCATCCTCCCAACGAGTAAAAAGGGGAAGGTGGGTTGTCTGGGAGGGGAGACTCCCCACCCTCCCGCATTGCCAAAAACCCCCTCTGTGCTGTGCCTCCTTTGGCTGCCCTGAGTCACCACGTGGAGCGTGCCGCCCCCTGCTGTATGTCCTACCTGGTCCAACATTTTTTTTATTTTTTTTTGCTGTACACGGGCCTCTCACTGCTGTGGCCTCTCCCGTTGCGGAGCACAGGCTCCGGACACACAGGCTCCGGACACACAGGCTCCGCGGCCATGGCTCGCGGGCCCAGCCGCTCCGCGGCACGTGGGATCCTCCGGGATAGGGGCACGAACCCGTGTCCCCTGCATCGGCAGGCGGACTCTCAACCACTGCGCCACCAGGGAAGCCCTGGTCCAACATTTTAAAATTCCTTTGCCCTAAGTGCCCCTGGCTGCCTCATTTAGGCTGGCCTTTCTGTGGAGGCGGCCTCCAGCTCACTTCCCCCCAACCCCACCATGAAGAAGGCTACAGGAGGGGACCTGCATGTTTCCAGCTTTGCCCCAGACTTAGAGCCCTGGGCATCCAGCTTGGCTCCTGGAGCAGGAGAGGGACAGCTGAATGAACTCCCCAAGGTGGTGGAAATTTGCTCTGTGGTCTTACAGCTGAGCTACCTGGTCTTCTTCCCCAGCGCACAGTACTCTTTCAGAAGGCTGATTGGCTGGGGGGCCAGGAGAGGTTAGCATCGTCGGCTCTGTAAGAACATCAGCCCCTGTCTGCCTTTCGTTTCTCCTGCACACCCCCTCACCTGGCTGGCCCGGCATTGCACCCCGGCAGACTGTGCCTCACTGCCTGGAGTGGGAGAATGACTCCGCCCCCATCGCCTGTTGGATCGAAGTAGTTGCTGTGTCAAGAAGCTGGACAGAATCCATAAGTGGACCAGTGGCGGGGCGCGGGGCGGTGGGGAGACCAGGACACTCCAGTCGCTGAGAAGAGGGCTGTGGGAAACAAAGCGTTCACGGCCACCGCCACCTTCCCTCCCCGGGTTGCTTCCAGCCATGGAGGCGGGAACTGCTCAGGGTCTCCTCTTTCCTCCTCCCCTTCTGCCCTTCCCTGCGCACCCGCAGCCGCGAAGGGTGAGACCACAGCCTGTTGGGGTGGGCGCTGAGGTGTGTGCTGCCTGGGACGGGAGTGCTCCCTCAGTAATTAGGAGACGTGCAAATTAACAGCCTGTGCCGTTTGTATTAATTTGGTAAATAAGCCAGAACAATTTCATTAGTGGCACCTTAATGTGCTTGGGAACAGGAGGATGTGTCCCGCTGTGCGGCAGCAAGGCCTGCTGGCTGCCCCGGCCCAGTGGGGCTGGCTGCTCTCCCTCTGGGCACGGCTGGCTGGGCCACATCCCCGATGGGCCCTGTGGTGGAGAAGGATCCCTCCCCGCTCCACTGATCAGAAAGGCGTCTGTTTGTTCAGCTGGGTTTGGGGACAGTCACTCATTAGGTTGTCCCATCAGCCCGCACTTCCCTCACCTCCCACTCTGGATGTTAAGAACCAAGGGAACTGAGCTCAGCCACACAGGGCTGCTGCTGCTTGTAACTAGCCTGGCTGCTGTCAGCTGGCCCTTAGTTGAAGGAAGAGGGAGCAGTTTTACGTCACCAAAACTTCACGGCGAGATTTAGGATCTGAACCCAGGTCTGTCTGACTGCAAGATTCATGCTCTTTCTACCATCTCATGGCCCAGTCAGTACACCCAGCTCTGGAGCAGATTCAGAGAACAGGCTTCACTTGCCTTGGAGCTGACAGTCTAGGTGGAGAATAAAGACATTTTGAAATGAAATAACTGCCCTTCCCCAGAAGTAAATAATTGGTGATGATGAAGAAGAAGTATTTGTATGTCAAGCGCTCTTCTAAGTGTTTGGCATACTTATATTAGTTCATTTATCATCAAAACAGATCCTTTGAAGTAGGTACTATTGCAGTTCCAAGGTAATTGATTCACCAGAACTCATGCAGGTGGTGGGTGGATTTGTTTGGCTCCAGAGTTAGTGCTCTTAACCTCTATGCTATACATTGGCCCCTAGGTGTCAAAGGGAGAATAAGCCCATAGATGTTCAGGCCAGGTGTTCAGTTCACTGCAGGCTGAGGTTTAGGGAAGCCTGCACAGGAGGGTGGTGTGGAAGCTGGAAGAGCTCACCTCACGGGGCCTAGTTCAGAACCACAAAATCCCCACCCACTCTGCCAGCATCAAGAGCACAGGACAAGAGATGTTGGCAGGTGACCAGACCAGCAGGGGTGCACAGTGAGGTGGCACCTCGGTGTCCTTCAGTGCCTGAGGATCAGGCCTGACCTTTGGACATCTAGGCTCTTGCTCTGTCTTTTTTTTTTTTTTTTTTTTTTTTTTGCGGTACGCGGGCCTCTCACTGTTGTGGCCTCTCCCGTTGCGGAGCACAGGCTCCGGACGCACAGGCTCAGCGGCCATGGCTCACAGGCCCAGCCGCTCTGCGGCATGTGGGATCTTCCCGGACCGGGGCACGAACCCGTGTCCCCTGCATCGGCAGGCGGACTCTCAACCACTGCACCACCAGGGAAGCCCTCTTGCTCTGTCTTAACCAGAGTTATCACCAAGCCGCCTTCTCCACGTGGCACCACCCCTTCTCATAGTCTCTCCGGAGGCAGTCTCCTCCCCACCAGCTCCGTGTGTTGCTAGGTCTCAGCATTCGGCTTCTGTATGAGCGTTGAGGAGGGGGAGTGAGGAGAAGAGCCACCATCTGTCCTTTGCTGACATTGCTTGTGTCCACATGTACACGTACTCCGTGGTCCCCTCAAGGCCATTATCATCCCACCTGTGTACACACCAAATGCCCACATGCTTATGAAGTGTTCTGGCAGCCTGTGGTAGTCACCCAAGGCCTGACCTACCTGAGGTCACGTGCCGCTGTAGGAGGCCTCCCAAGGAAGACGGTGAGTCCAGATCTCTTCCTGGAACATTCCAAGATGCCAGAGAGACAGGTAGCCATGCTGTATAGCGCTTCGCACTCTACACCACACTCCATGAATAGTTATCTCATTAATGCTGCGGTAGCAGAAAGAAACCAGAAGAGGTTTCTTGTGTGTTGGACAAGAATGAGCCTCCCCTAAGTCCTGTCTACAGTTGGAGGCAGCTTGTAGGAAATTGCTGTCTATGTATCTGTATATAGTCAATCCTCATTACACATGAGTCCATATTTGCGAATTCACTTAATTACTAAAATTTATTTGTAACCTCAATCAGTACTCCTGGTGCTCTTTGGATCATTTGTAGATGCGCACGGAGTCTCCTGGTGAGCACATTCCCAGCTAAGGCTGCACAGGCAGCGGCTCCGCCTTCTTGTTTCAGCTCCTCATTCTGCAAACAAGTGCCCTCCTTGTGGTCTATTTAGTGCCACGGTTTTCCGGGTTTTGCACTTAAAAATGGCCTCCAAGCATGGCGCTGAAGTGCTGTCTAGTGTTCCTGAGTACAAGAGGCTGTGATGCGCCTTAAGGAGAAAATCCATGTGTTAGATAAGCTTTATTCAAGCATGAGTTACAGTGCTGTTGGCTGTGAGTTCAGTGTTAATGAATCATCAATATGTATTAAATGCGGTGTCTTTAAACAGAAACGCTCATAGAAGAAGGTTATGTTTTGATAAGTTGATAAAAATGTGACTCGAGTCTTGTAGGAACCTAACGCTGTGTTCCCCCTGGGGGCAGTGGTTCGGTATTCCCTAATTCCTTGTTCATGGTGACTTTATAGAGACAAGTACCCCCAAATAACTGTATATAAGCCTATGCGTGTGTATATGTATATATTTTTTTAATTAGGAGAAAATATCAGAAATTTGAGTCTTTAGGCTGTCTTAAAGTTGAACACAGAAACAGAGCTTTTACAGATACGGACCCACATAATATTATAGTCAAGTCACAGATTCCTAGCAGTCAGTATGAAAGAGAGACATGATGAAGGATGAACACATATACCCACCTGGGAGTGCCCTGCTGAACCCTCTGCTTGGTTCCCATGCAACTTTCCCAGAGCTAAAGAGTCAAGACTTTGATCTTCACACTGAACCCCTGTGCCCATCCAGGCTGGGGCGTGGCCAGAAGGATAGACATAGCACGGGGTGAGGGCAGAGAGCGAGCGTCTCAGGAGCAGCGGGAACACTGGCCCAGCCCTATCGCTCCACTGAGCCCAGCCCACCTTCCCCTGAGCCCCGTTGTTTGATTGAGAAATTACTGTGGTGGTGGCAGCTGTAATAAAAGGGGAAGCAGAGACCCAGGGGCGACAGCTTTATCTCCCTCTACAACCCAGGATGGATTGGGCGGCAGTACAGTGCCCAAGGCCAGAGATTTCTTTCCTCTGCAGCTGGCTGGGCCCAGCGGTTTGTCAAGCCCAAGTTAACATATCGATTGCAGGAAGGGAGCGGCTGGGTACGTGTAAAGCCAGAGCTCACCTGACAAGAGAGCCTGGCAGCTCCCCAGCAATTCTGGCCCCAGGTGTGGCTGCTAGTCGCTGGGGTCGCCCTCTAGTGGGATCCTTGAGAGGCTAGCATCTGGTTTGTGGCCTCAGAGGGTGAGATGTGAATTCGACATAGGCCTTGTAGAGTGGGGTCTGAGCGTGGGCACCTTATAGGAGAGAAGGGTTGTACCTGGCCAGTTGCCTCTGCAAGTCATCTCTCTGAGGTTGTTGCCTCCATCCCAGGAATCTGGTGCCAAGAGAAGCCATCAAGCTTTGTGTCGCACCGGCCCACCACAAGCCCTCGGGCTGGAGGGAGGCCTTGTGCTCAAGCAGGGCAGCCATCCTCAGTTTTAGGAAAAGGACACCTGGCAGTGAACACATGGAAGACAAGAGGTCGGGAGTGGGGGTGCTGGCATGGGCCTGGGCTCAGTGTTGGTCCAGGAACTGTTCCAGTTTGATTTGCTTTCAGCTGGTCATGAGCAGGTGTGTCCTGAGCCCCCAAATGCAAAGGAGCCCAGTGGTTTGGTGGTGAGAGCCTGCGTCAGCACCCCGTACTCTACCCGTTGTCTCATGAGCCCCCAAGCACAAGGCAGGCAGCCCTCTGCTCTTCCCAGAATTCTCCTGGGACCTGCTGCTGCTTGGCCTTAGCACATTTGATAAAGCTCGGCAAATGAAGGAGATGGTCTTCTCATGTATCATCTGCCCAGCCCTGTTCTTGTCTGACCACTGCAAGCCTGGCAGCCTCTTCCTCTGTAGGGGCGCCCAGCGCTTCAGCGCCCCGGGCATTTAAAAGGTGGCAAAGGGCTCCTCAGGGAGTCCGTCACTCACCTCAAGTGAATTTAGGTGGCTTATTGGCTGATGAGCTCTTGGGGCCCCTGTTTTTTTATCGAGTCCCATTTTGCCCACCTGACCTCTCCCACAAATGCAGGTCCTCCAGTAAATTAATTGCCAGAATTCGAGAAAGGAGAAACACGTTTTGCCACCTCCAGGTGCCAGACGCTGGTTCTCCCTGCTCCAGCCCTCAGCGGTGTGAGGCCCGCGTGGGGTAGACCCAGCCCAGCAGAGCCCAACACTTCCGCCCCGGCTGTACCAGGGAAGTGCAGGGTGGTGGAGGGAGCTGGCCTCAACCCAGTGGAAGGCGGAGAAGGGGCGTCAGAGGTGTACCAGAGGCTGTGGGGGAGGAGGAGGGGAGGGTCTTTTCTGCTCCCAAGTCAAGCAGGCGGTAGGGAAAGAAGGCAGCAGGGCAACCTGGCTTCTGCTCTCAGCTCTGACCCTTGCGAGCCCCACTTCCCTCGTCTGTGCATCAGTTTCCCTGCCGACGAGATCAAGTTGGACTGGATGGGTCTAACATCTTGTTTTTTGCTAGCTCTCATAAACTCTGTGTATTCCCTTCTGTGCCACACCCCGGCTTCACGTGTCGTTGAACTTGCATTCCACCTGAAGGGGTAACGGGGGGGCCTCAAGGAGGAAGAAGGGTGTTCAAGAATAGGAAGAAGTCAGGGTCCCACCTCCCTGGTCCTGCTCCTTGTCCCACCCCCACTGCCTTCCCTCCGCCTGCCCAAGCCGCCTCTGTCTGCTTATAGGGAGTCGTGTTCCGGGCATCTCTCCCTGCTGAGTCAGGGCTCCGCCAGGTGGGCGGGCTGCTCTCCTCTCCCCTCGCCCCTCGAACCTAGCCCTCTGCCCTTGGCTGCTGCCACTGGCTCCAGCCCAGGCTTCAGAGAATTCCCAGGTATTTAGACACTCATTTTATTGCTTAATCGAGCTTGAAGCCGTTCAAATTAATACAGGTTTTTACGTTTGTCAGCAAAGGCTTTTACAGGCCCCTTTAGCAGGAGAAGAAAGGTCAGGAGAGGATCAAAGAAGGAATTCCTCCTGGGCCTTTGCCTTCGTGAGGTGGGAGCAGAGTCCATGCCGGGTCTGGGGTCCTGGGTCTTGGGGAAGTCCTCAGGGGAGGAGGCCCGGGAGCCCTTGGGCTCTGCAGGGATCCTGCAGGGTCTGGGGATCCGCCATAGCACTCGGCCCCGAGGTCTGGACTGATGGTGGTGAGCACACCCTTCCAGTTACACTTTTTTAGGGATAACTTCCTGCTGGAATCACCCCCGAGCTGCCCCTGTGTGGTAGTGCACTTCCTGCCCACATCTCTCTGCTCACCTGTCCCCTTCCCTCCTCTCCTCACCTGGCTTTCATCCCACCTCTTTCATTACCTTCATTAAGCATTACTTCATTCAGCTCTTCCGGGAAGAACACAAGTTCCCCTCTCCTCGGGGATTGCCTTGTTCCCCCAGGGCCTGTCTTCAGGGAGGAGCTGGGGTTCACTGGGTGCTGAAGAAGAGTGGGATGTTCCCACAGCTATGGCCGCTGCCTGTCTCACCCCTGACCTTTATCTACATGCTTGGGCGCACGTGCGTGCACACACACACACAGAGCTTGCTTAAGCTAAGGAGAGTCGAGTTTACCCTAGTAGCTCTCTGCCAAGGGGAAGGGGAGGGGATGTGAGAAGAAAGGGGAGTTTTGAAGTTGCTTTGTCAGTGACGTATCTGTCAACAACGGTTCTGGGCTGCAAGAGGCTGAAAAGTATAGACCAGCTCACAGCACTCAAGTGAAGGGTTCTAAGAGGCTCCCACAAGCTCCTACTCTGCTTGACGCATCCTTCCAGCTACTCCTGTCCCGTGGAGTGACGGTGGTGGCAGCGGCTCAGGGCCACTGTCCTCCGCTGCCCACCCTGGGCCCCTGCTGCAGGCTGATGCCCCCTGTCTCTGCTCCCCAGGTGGAGGTGGAGGTGGAGGGCATGGACAAGGCTGGTAACTTCATCGGCTGGCTGCACATCGACAGTGCCAACCTGTCCGTCCTGCTGGTGGAGCACGCGCTCTCCAAGGTCCACTTCACCGCCGAGCGCAGCTCCTACTACAAGTCCCTGCTGTCTGCCGAGGAGGCCGCCAAGCAGAAGAAAGAGAAGGTAGGCTGTGGAACTGGGCCTGGCCTGGGAGGGGAGGCGGCTGCCCTCTCTCACCCTCCCCTCCACCCCCCATGCACCAGCACCGCAGTCTCCATACGACAGACAGAAGCGGTTCTGTCACCCCCTCAACTGAGTGACCCCGGTTGGCGTTGGTCTCAGACCCCATGTCAGGACCCCCACGCTGAGATGGCCCCGGACCCGCTCTGAGCACTCCCTGTTGGGCCAGCTCTGGTGGCCCTGGAGCAGGAAGCTGCCTGGAAGGTGACCTTGGAGCCCCTGGGCCTCAGGAGACCAGGAAGCCTGCCCTCCCCCGCCCTGCCCTCCGGTGCTCTCAGAGAGGCCGGTTGGCCTGCGGCCCACGTCTGAATTTCCTTCACATTGCCCTGCAGGGAAGCCCATTTTGGAAGCTGCCCCAGGAGATGCATAAAGCTGTTAGGACAGCAGATTTACAGCCCATCACTCTCTGCAGACACTGCATTGAGGAGACAAGGGGGGTGGGTCGGAAAGCAGCCTTTGGAAACAAATGGACGATTAGAGAACCCAGTGGTTTGGGTGATGGGAGCCGGGCTCGGCACCCCCCGCCCCCAGCCTGTCGCCACTGACTTACAGCCCAGCACCGATAATGGGGATAAATCAGCTGGCCACAATTTTTCAGGGCTTCTCTGAGTTTGAGGAGGATTTCATGGGACAGCCATGCTGAGCCATAAATTTGTTCCAGGAATAAACGTTTCTTTCCCCATGGGGCAGCCATCTGGCTTACAACTCGCCTCTGAGAGCCAAGGCCCAGACACCTGCCACAGGGAGGAGGGTCTTTGGGGCCCGGCAGGCTCCTCGTCCTCGCCCCACTCCGGATCTTCCCACCTGTCCTCTAAGAGAGGACACATCACTACCCCCAGGGGCCCGGTCCAGGACACCATCTTGGATCTCTGTGTATGTCTTATTCCCATCCCCTAGAGATTAGGGCAAGTGACCGATCCTACTGGAGGCTGAAGGACCCCAGGGAGAGGTGGCCCCAAAAGCCAAGACAGGTGAAAGGGACTGTCCATGACTTGGAGGAGTGAGCAGGCCACCACGGGGCCCCCAAGGAGATGTCCACGCTTCCTTGTCCCAGTTCTGCCCACATTAAACCCTCTCTGCCTAGACTGATGGGGAAGCCGACAGCCTTGGCTCCTGCAGCACAGGAGCTTCCTCTTGGCGTTCCTGTTTGTGGCAGCTGAGCTTAAGACTGCCACCTCCATGGGCCTCACGTGCAAAGGCTGAACGAGTTAACGGCTGGGTGTCAGTGTGGCAAGCACCGGCCTCTAAGGCCCAGATTCTGAAAGCATCTTTGCCCCCTGGCCCTGCTCTCTGGCTACTCAGCACCTGAGCTGAGAAGCTATCTCTTCAGATCTGAGTGATCTTCTACCCTCTGAGAGTAGAGACCCCAGAGGGACCAAGGAGAGGACAGAGAAGGGAATCTGGCCAAAGATGGAGGGTGGTCCCTTGCTTAGGTGCTCAACTGGGCATCACTGTTTACTACACAGTGGATTTGTCTGAAAGAACCCAAGTCATCATTTCGCGGGTGCCACGTGATGGTGCTGAGGAGTAATTGCCAGTGATTAATTACTTACTCAGGCTGTGTGGTTTTATTCCAGTCCAATTAAAATGCGGCGCACCACCCTCAGGGTGGGGGCCTGCCTGCCTCCTGGGTCCCTCTCCTGCACATCTCAGCCTCTTTGAGGATCCCGGGGTGACCTCACATGACTTGCCTCCTCCTGGTGGGGCCAGGACCCAGGAGTAGTGTGGGCAGAGCCTTGCAGCGGCCCTCAGAGTTAGCTGCACTCAGAGAAGTTGGTGGTCCGCTGGGGGACAGTAAACTATGTATCTGAGGTGTCCCCAGGATCCCCAGCCTTGCCCCACTGGTGACCCCATGAGAGCTGCCTTAGCTCTCGAGAGACAGGCACATCTGGGGTTAAAAGATCATCGTGGTACCTATGAGCTGACTGAGGAAAGTAATACAGAGAGATTTTGTGAGACAAGGAGCAAGCAGAAGTCTTAGGTGGGTGTGATTATATGCGAGTACATTTCTGAGCAGGCCTGTCTGGGGAAACCCCGCAGTGCTGTATTCCCAGCTCTGAGGATTTAGCTGCCTCCCTGCCAGGCCTAATTCCTCCCTGTGCCTTGCAGACACCTCTCCTCGTGAAGAGGCCAGTCAGGCCCTCCCCTTCCTCTGTAGGAGGCTGATGCAGGGCTCCCCCCTCCGCCTCCTTTAGGGATCCTGGACAGGTCTGAGGACCAAAGAGGGAGCCGCACATGGCAGCTGTCTGGACTGTTCCCCCATCGCCCTTCCCCCTTTGTGCCCCAGCACGGCCCTTGACAGGGCTCTGTTGGCCATTGATTGGCTTTTACTGAGCTTGGCTTCCCCGATGCGGGCTTGAAGGCCTCCACCACCCTGGCCCCATGCCAGCCCCACCTCCGGAGCCTCCTGAGCAGCGATATTAAATAGGATCTAGAAAGGAAAGGCTCCAGCCAGTGGAGCCTCGGTCCACACTGCCCATCGTTTGCCAGGAGGCGCGCCCAGGGCTCCCCAGGGAGGAGGGAGGGCCAGGGGCAGGGTGAGGACAGGAGGGGAGACAGCCTCTACTCCTGACCTGGCCCCGGGATGCAAAAGCGATCTGAGCAGGACAGGAAATGGCGCGACGGAGCAGCATGTAGCAGAGGAGGGAGGGGCTCCCCTTGCCCACTGCCCACTGCCCACTTGTGTCTGTAGCCAGGGCCATGGCGGGGTCACAGAGGGTGTCTTGCCGATGTGTCTGTCCCCTCCCTGCCCAGGTTCTGCAGGGGGCAACAGAAGCCAGTGTGGGCAAAGCAGGCCCTTGTTCTAAGGGTGGGGACCTGGGCGGCCAAGCCCATCCAGTTGACTGACTGCTTCCCACCAGGAAGCCACACTGACCAGCTTGGGAAGGGACCCCGCCCGGCTCCACGACTGAAGGGCCAAGCCCGTCCTCTCCTACAAGTGGAGCTCCTGCATCTGAGGAGGAGCTCTCCCTCTTCTGCCCTTTAGCAACCTGGTGCTTCCCGTGTCTTCTCACCTCAGGGGGCAGCAATATACACCCCTGTGCTCCCCTCCTGCTGCCCCGGCGGCTGTGGGACACCGGCGGGACTGGCCCGTTGCCGCCTCCTTGTAGGAGAGGGGCCTGAGGGCCAACCCGAGGCTTTGTTTGCATCATCCGTGACCTCTAGCCCCCTGCCTGCCCTGCACCTGCCAGGGAAGACGCTCCACCTCCTCTCTCCCAGGAGGAAACCTGACGCTGTCGCCTGAGGCACCTTTACTTGAGGAGTCGTTAGCAGTTTCTGCTCTCACCCCGTCAGTCTGTTCCTAATTCACCCACACGGAAGAAGAGCCTCCTTCCGTACAGCGGTACAGCCGAGGGAAGCCAGGTGGAGTTAGGATGGGGGCCCGCGCAGGAGGCAGTACAGGGGCCCTGCGTCTCCAGCCCGCTGCGTGCTCGGAAAGGAGGGAGCACGATGGGAGAGGGGAGGGCCGCCGACTTGGTCTGCAGCGGGTAGGGGCACCGAGTGCAGACAGATTGGAGGCTGGTGTGGTGGGAAAGGGGGGCAGAGGACAGACTGCTGGGTCAGGAGGGCCACTGCTGGGGAGGGGCCAGAAGTTCGGGCCCAGGTGACGTCTCTCCCATCCCTCTCCGCCCCCGTCTGGCAGCCTCCCCCCGGCTCAGAAAGTCCCTGTTGCTCATTCCAGTTCTCGGGGCCCTTGCCTCTCCTAGGGGAGGGACACACACGCGTGCCACATTAAAGGCAGGAGCATGGCCTCTGCGGGTGTGGCCCAAAGTGGGTCAGTAATTCCAGCCTTCCCGCCCTTCAGCTGCTTGCTTCCTGATGCCCCCAGGAGTCCGTGTGTCAGCTGCGTGATCATGTGGTCATACTCTACCATCTCTTGCAAGGGAAGAAAAGGCGACTCAGAAGGCATGTGACTTGACAAAAGTCACACAGCAAAGTAAAGGGCAAAATGAAAAGACCAGAGTCCACATCTCCCCACCTACAGCTTTCCCCGTTGCTCAGTACTACCTTTTGTGTCCAGAGGCCCAGTCACTGCCAAAATTCCCCTTGAAGAGCTCTAGGGCCAGGCCGCCTGTGTTCAAATCCTGGTTCTGCTACATCTTGCAAGCCTGTGTGCCTCAGTTTCTTCATTTGTAAAAACAGGGGTAATGTTTATACCTTTTCAAACGGTTGTCGTGAGGATTAAATGAGCCTAGTACTTGGATAACATTTAGTGTGGCACCTAGTAAGCATATAAGGTTTGGGCTAATATTTTATCACCACCCCACTCATTCCTGTGTGTGTGTCTGTGGGACCCCGTGTGCGGTCCAGTCCCCCGGACTCCCCCACCCCCTTTCCAGCACTCAGATGGAGAGCCACCTCCCTCCCCTGCTATGACAGGCCTCACTACTGGGATAATCTCCTGGCCGCAGGATTGGATTTGACGTGCTGTCACCCCGAATCAGCTTCTGAGCCGCTACAACCCTGACAGTGCAGGGCTAGGGGAGGAAGGGAGAGGGAAGGGTGGAGGGGCGTGGCCCAGCTTCTGAGCCGGGGTCAGAGCAGCCTGCTGGAGGTGAGAACACAGGCATCCTCGCACAGTGGCAGCCCTCGCCTCCGCGGCCCAGGGCTGTCACTTGGAGAGCCTCAGGAGCGCCTGTGGCCCTGTGACAGTGGGAGGGCCTGGAGAGTTCAGAGTGACCCCCGCAGGGTGGTATGAGGGAGGGCGATGGGGACCCAGCACCACTCCAGCACCGAGGTTCTCACACGCTGGTATGCGTGAGAATGGGAATCCCTGGGGAGACTTTGGTTTTGACTCACTTTTCCTGGGACCCTGAGAGCACATCCTGATTCGGCAGGCTGGGGTGGGACCCAGGCACCTACGTTTTCAGTAAGCTCCCCAGTTGCTTCTGACGCTTGTCAGAGCCGCTGGATGGGATGTGCTCTCCCCACCCCCGCCCAGAGGTAGGAGGGTTCCAGGGGCTCATCCTGTGGTGACATCACCTCCACACTCACCCGCCGGGGCAGTGATTCCCCCCCTGCCCGGAGCCCCTTTCCTGGCACCCTTTCTGACTTCACTTCCTCATCCCCTCCTCCCCTGTGCTGACCGCACACGCAGGTCTGGGCCCGCTACGAGGAGCAGCCCATGGAGGAGGTGGCGCCCGTGCTGGAGGAGAAGGAGCGCTCGGCCAGCTACAAGCCAGTGTTTGTGACTGAGATCACCGACGACCTGCACTTCTACGTGCAGGATGTGGAGACGGGTGAGCGCACAGGCGCGGCCCCTCACGGCTGCTGGCATGACCTGGCCCGCCTCAGGGCCCCTCTGTCCAGTGGGAGGGAGGGACACAGCCCAGGGCTTCCGGGGGCCTCCCCGAATAGCCTGCGGCTGCTGCCTACCTCCCGGGCCCCGAGGTCGTTTTATCAGCTGCAAGTGACCCCGGAGCGGGCGAGGCTGAGCAGGTCCTCTGAGGACTGGTGAGATAACCAGTTTTGTCTGGGTGGTGCTCAGAGACTCTTAGGTAATTGTTTTAGTCCCAGACACCCCTGGCAGGGCTGGGCAGGAGGACTTGTAGCCCTCAGAGTGTATCAGGAAGCAACGGACAGATTGTCTCTGTGTGGTCGGGAAGCACAAGCCAGCTCTGCTAAGTGCCTCTCCCCCTCAGCTTCCGTGGGAGGCGAGGAGGGGGAGCCTGGGCTTGTCTCTGCTGGGGTTTCTCCTTCTCCACAGGTTGCCACAGCCCTGAGTGGTAGCCAGTTGCCATGGTAACTGGCAGCACGCTAGGGGAAGTCATCCCCAGAAGGTCTTTCTGAAGGACCCTCTCTCTCCACCCTCTTCCTTCCTCCTGCCCTCAAGTGCAGCGCACCGTGGCCAGGGTCCCCTCGGCAGAGACCTCAGGCTTCTGGAGGAGAGAGGGAAGTAGAGCCGGCTCTCCCAGCAGCTGCGCTGGGGCCCCTCCAGCCCAGCTTCCCACCTTTACTCCCTTCACTGTCGCCATCCTGACCTCCCTCCTCTCGTTGCCACCCTCTGCAGGGAAACGTTTTAGTTGAGGTCAGAGGAAAAAGCTCTCAGAGCCAGCTCTCGGTCCACAGAGCCAGATCCTTGCAGGGCGGAGGGGGCTGAAGGCGTCGGTGGCACTGGAGACAGCCCCATAGGTGGCAGGGTGTGGCTGTGCCCACCCTCCCCGGCCCCACCCCCAGGCCCACTCCAGATTGTCAGCAGCCTCGCCTCAGCCACCTCCCCTCTAATGATATTTCCCAGGCAGGTACCTGCTCTTGTGGCAATGTCATTTCACCGGGAAAGACTGATCATCTCGAGCCCTGGGCTGGCTGTACTTGGGAGGGGAGCGAAGCCAGGGAGGGGCGGAGATGGAAATGATGAGCCTGGAGGATTCGGTTCTCTTGTGGCCAGCTGTAATCCTGGTGGGAGGGGGCCCAGCCTTTGCCTTGGGACTGAAGCCGGGAGGGGGCCTCCAGGTTGGGTGGTGTGGAGTGGGGGGAGTCTGGGTGGTGGTCCAGGTAGGAAGGAGAGCTATTCCTAAGCACAGGAGCCAGCGAGAATGGCCCTTGGAGAGCTTGGGGAAAGGGAACTCAAAGAAGACCCTGCCCAGGGTACCCCGGCTCCCATGCAGGCTCCACCGGGCCTCTGGGTCCTGCTGGGTAGACCTGCCTTGAGTAAGAACAGGCCCCGGCGTCTCCAGGAGACAGAGCTTGAGGGTTCAAGGCCTCTGCCCGCATACTGTCTGTGATCTCAGAGGCTTCCTGTGCCAGCTCTGTACCCCGCCTGGCTGTCTCTGACTGCTCTCGGAAGCCAGGACGCTGCCCTGAGCGGTAGCCAAGGCAGACAATAGGGAGAGAAAGAGAACTTGGGGGAAACCGTGTATTGTTGGAAGATTGGAGGAGCGAGTGAGGTGCTGTGTGGCACGCCACCTGGATAGGTGTAGGCTCCAGAGAAAACCCTGCCTTCCATCAGATCTGTGACAGCGAACCTCAGCGTACACAGCCTCCCTCTCCTGCAACCTTTTACCCCTCTTGGAGGCAGGGACATCCTCTGGCCCTGTTTCCCTTCTCTTAATTAAAGCCTGCCTTCGGGAAGGATCTGGTGAAATGACGAACACATTGCCATTGGCTCTAAATGACCAACCGGGCTCTGTGTAAGGGCTTCCCAGAGGGCTTTGCCTGTTCGCAGAACTGTTGCCTCGGAGCAAAATAATAATAATAATAATAAAAATAGACCAAGTATGGCAGGACCTTGCCTGTGTAGAGGTAGCTTCTTAGTCCCTGAAATTTTACTGTCTGGGCAAGGAACGCAGGCGCAGGAGAACGGAGGGTTTATTGCCGGGCGGGGGGAGGGCAGCGCCTTCAGAAAAGTCCCTGAAACCGTCCTGTGAACACCGGCATGGGGGCCCGAGAGTGTGGACAGGGTGCGCGCCTGCGGGCCCCTCTTCAGCACTGCGATCATCAGGCACCCTGCACAGGGGGCTTTACTGGGTCTCTTGAGAGTAAGCAGAACCGAATGAGCTATGGTCTGTGCCGTGAAGGAGCTCCCGGTGTAGTGGCAGAAACATAAACCAGACGGGGATGGACAAGGCCCACTGTGACAAGCGTACCAACGGCCGTCATGTCTCAGGCCCCTGTAACAGAGTGGCCGGGGGCCCTGAGGATGGGGGGCGAGTCCTTCACCACCACCAGCCGCCCTCGCCTCAGAGAGGGAAGGGGGAGCAAAGGGCCTGCTGAGAGCTTGAGTCGGGCCCAGAGGGACGCAAAGGAGAAGCCACTGGGGGCTGATGCTCAGCAGAGTAGTGATGAGGGGCTGTGGCAGGAAGGAGCCAGGGGAGGGCACTGAGAAGACCTTGGGGGTTGCCACACCCAGAGAAAAACAGACCAGCAGCAGGGACCGATGACCCAGGGGCAGTGGTTCGGGAAAGACAAGGCAGGGAAGGGGTCTCCCTCCCCCGAAAGGAGGAGGGCAGTGAGTTGGCCTGGGAGGGTGGGAGCCCAGCCTGGCAGCACTTGGAGGTTCAATTCAGCATGTGTCTCACGGGGCGCATCAGGTTAGAGTGTCCACATTGGAATAGACTGAGACTGGGCCCTGCTGCCAGAACTGTTCCCCGCCTTGCACGGCGCAGATTCTGAGCCCCTTTCCTTGTCCAGGGTCGTGTGGGGCCCATCCTTCAGCTCCACTTTTGCCCCCAGGAGACGTTGCAGAGAGTGGCTGCTGTCCGTCACCGCCTCTGTGGCCCAGGCCAGGGCCCGCCCTGGTAGTAATGGAGAAGGCTGGCTGGCCTTGGCCTTGCTTAGTGTCCACTTATTTCCTCTACCTCCTAAACCAAAGCCCAGGAACATTCCCTAGGGCATCTCTGGCCATGGCCAGTAGATTGGAGAGCTGAGACTGGAAGACTGGGTGCCTCTAAGGCCTGAAGTGTCAGCAAGATACTGTGAAACCTCCTCGACCAGGGACCAGAGAGGACTTCCCTGTGGGACGGGGGCAAGCCAGTGCCGCGGGCACCCTACAGCATTCCACATCCTGCCCACTCCCCAGGCTCATCTGCCTCCCCAGCCCCATCTAGAGATGATACTCCAAGGTACATGGCACCCAGGTCTCACTCCCTGTTCCTCCCCACAGGCACCCAGTTGGAGAAGCTGATGGAGAACATGCGCAATGACATCGCCAGCCACCCTCCCATCGAGGGCTCCTATGCCCCCCGCCGGGGCGAATTCTGCATTGCCAAATTTGTAGATGGAGAATGGTAGGCCCCCTGGACCTGACCAAGGCAAAGAGTCTAAAGTAGGAGCAGCAGCAGTTCTGTCCCCAGGGCCCAGGCCTGCAGAGCCACTAGCCAGACTTCAGGCATTTGCCGTAGTGGCCGGCTTTCCACTGGATGCTTGTTCTTGACCTTGGCCAGCTCTCCGGAGTGGCCCTCTTTGTTGCCCACAGCCCGTTTGCGGCCTGCGCTTTAACCCGTGGTTTTTCTGCAGTCAGCCTCTGGCGTAAAGAAGTGTCCCTCCTTCTCTCTCCTGGCCTACTCCTTTGGGGAAGCCCTGGCTGGCTGGAGCTCTCCAACACCCCCCTCACCCCACACAGGAAAAATGACATCAGGGCGGGGGTAGGGGGCGGGGAGAGGGCAGAGGCTGGTGCTCAGTGAGCCTGGACCAGCCGCCACCCTCCACCCCAGCTGCCTGGGACGTGAGCGGCAGCGCTCACAGGCTGCAAGAAGGTCACTTCTGTCTGATCTACCAAGCGTGGGGCCCATGGCTTTCCCAGGGTGACGAAGTGATGTGGATGCGTTCCCTGCTGTGGCCTCCCAGGCAGATCTGCCGGCTAATTACAGCTGCTGTTTAGTGTGCTGGGTTTAAACAGCAGGCATCAATCTAGTCATTAGTCTTGTCGCTTTATGCCCCAAGGACACATTAATCTGCTCCACACGCTGCCCTCTCCCTCTGCTCCCAGCTATGCTCTGATTCCATTAAATGGTGGCCACAGCACCCTGAGCTGTGGAGTCCGAGAACTGCCCTTTGTGACACCCATGGGTGTTCACTCTGAGCCCTGGGCAGGGAAATGCTGTAGCCCCTGCCCTGCCACTGCTGGCGCTCCAGGGAGACCGGCCTCCTCGGGGCTGTCCCTTGAGTTCTGCCCGTGATGCCACTGCAGGTACCGCGCCCGAGTGGAGAAAGTCGAGTCTCCTGCCAAAGTACACGTCTTCTACATCGACTATGGCAACGTGAGTGCGGGGGCCAGGAGGTGGACGAGTGCGCAAGGGAGGGGCCCCAAGTGCCACCAGGGACCCTTCAACATAGTAGGCCCCTAGGTCAAGTCCATCTGCCCTCTCCAAGGTCCCTCTGAGCTTTAGACTTCCTCCCTCCCTGACGGAATGGTGAGCGTGTGGGCCTCTCTCCTGTTCCTCTAACAGGCCCGTGAGTGACTGGGCAAAACTGGTATCTCTGGTCCGAGGCCTTTGAGCACTGAGTGGTCCTCTGTCCAGGCCCAGCAGCCACAGCCCCGGTTCCTCTGAAGAGTGGGTCCCCGAAGGCCCCTGGTCCACGTGCTCAACTGGGTCCTTGTGTGCTGATCCCCAGCACATCCCAAACCCAGGCTTGCTGGGAGGGGGCTGGTACCCCTGGGAGAAATGCCCCTTGGGCTGGGCCTGGGAGCCTCCCAGCAGTAAGCAAGACAGAATGCTGTCATTCAGAGCCATGCCGCTCCTGAGGACTAGTGTGGAAGGGCCGTTAATAGAAAGCCCATAGCTGGGCCACACTCCCACCTTACCACCCGGGAAAACACAGAGGAAGTGGTCTTGCCAGGCTGGGGTTGCCCCACACACCTGAGCCAGAAGCACTAGCAGGCGGGGCACTGCCTGGACCCTTGTCTTGGAGCGCTCTTCCAGCCAGGGCCCCCCCAGCCTGTGGGAAAGGGGTCAGGGAGCCCATGTCACAGCGGGAAGGTATTGGGGGAAAGTGGAGACAGTGATTAGAGTTGAGCTACCAGGTTGGGTATACAGTAGGAGCTACTAGGTGTGCCACCACCAGGCCCAGCTTCCCACCTCCCAGGCTTCGCGGACTGGGCGAGTCCGTGTATGTGGCTACTTGGAAACGAGCCCTGGGGGATGGGGCGGGGGATGGAGGCCCTGAGTTAGAATCCCTAGGGGCCTGGCCGTGCGAGTTGTCCCCCGAGAGCAAGGGAGCTCCGAGTGTGTGATGCTGTTGGCCTGGTGTGTCCTCTGCAGAGAGAGATCCTGCCGTCCTCCCGCCTGGGCACCCTGCCACCTACCTTCAGCACTCGCGTGCTGCCAGCCCAAGCCACGGAGTATGCCTTCGCCTTCATCCAGGTGCCCCAAGACGTGAGTCTCCGCGCCTTCCTTCCTCTCAGCGGGGACTGTCCCGTGACACTCAGACTGCTGCAGTCCCAGCACGTATCTGCACGAAGGAAACCCAGCCCCGTCCTGGATCCCACCCCTCCCTCACCCTAGCCCCCTCTCACGGGGCTGAGCCCCCAGCGCGTCCCTGGTTAGTGGCCACTGTCTTTAGCCTCTTGGGCTCTCGGCTGCAGTGGTCTCCCAGCACTCCTTCCAGGCTCAGACGATGCCGCCAGAAGTAACTGCCCCCAAACAGCTCTGACCATGTCACACCTCTGGCGAAAATCCTCCACTGAGGTCCCACTGGCTGATGGGAGGAGTAGAAACAATGGTGACGGTCTGTGAGTCACGGGAGAGAGGGGCGTGGCCAAGGAGGTTGAGGGAAGGTGGCATCGGAGCCTCTGAGCTGGCTCTTGAGAAACGGGGGGCCTTGTGGGCCAGGGCACGTTGGGCGAAGACTGGTCCAGCAACCGCAGCCGGGTGTCGGGGGCCCTGCGGGCAGCAGCAGGAGATGTCAGGCCCTGTCTGCCTGGGCAGGGAGGTTATTCTTCGTGTTGTGGGCGGGAGGGGCTGTGGGCAAGGGGGCCCTTCATGTCCAGAGCCTGTTTCCTCCCTCGCTGGGGACTAAGCAGGGAGTGAGGTGATGCCGGCACGTGCTGGGCAGACTTCCTTGAAGTCCGTGAACAGGACCCGGGGCCCTCATGGCTCATGGCTGGCGCTCGCCTCTCACGCTGACCGGGGTGTGTCCCTGCCGCAGGAGGATGCTCGAACAGACGCCGTGGACAGCGTGGTGCGAGACATCCAGAACACGCAGTGCCTGCTTAACGTGGAGCACCTGAGCGCCGGCTGTCCCCACGTCACCTTGCAGTTTGCCGACTCCAAGGGGGACGTGGGGCTGGGCTTGGTGAAGGAGGGATTGGTCATGGTGGAGGTGCGCAAGGAGAAACAGTTCCAGAAGGTGGTACGTGCTGCGGATGTGGGGTGTCCCTCGCGCCTCCCACCGCCGTCACAGGGGGACTGGGAGGGGACTGCACCGGGAGCCAGAGGGGCAGCTCCACCGTCTTGCTGCTCCTGTTGGGGGAAGATAATGGATTTGGGTTTGTTGGGGTTTAAAATTTAAAAAGCTAATTACATCCCAAATTAATTGGCTGCTGGTTTGGCTGAAAACACAGCTGCAAACTGGAGCGGAAGGTTTGCCTTTGCCCGCACCCCCGGTGACAGGCCAGGAAGCTCTGCCGGGGGTGGCGTGGAGAAGGTCACAGCCTGCTGTGCTGTCTCTCCCGTCCTCACTTGCTCCTCTCCCAGTCCATGACCAGCTCCCAGCACTCAGCGCCACTCTGCCACGACACCCCTCCAGCCTGTTTGGAGAGGCGCAGTGCTTAGAGCTGGGCCTGAGCCCCGCCTCCCTCGTTCATGAGACATCTGGCCCTAGAGATCAGCCTTTGGAAGCCTGAGTCTCCCATTCATGACGTGAGGAGAGCACAGCCGGCCCGGATGCTCCATAGGGTGGACCATGAGGATCGGGGGCTGACACCTGGGAAACCTCCTTGCACTGCTCATTTGTTGATCACGAGGACCAGGCCTCTCCCACTCAGCCCCGTTCCCATCCCAGTTTCCCCCAGCCTCTCCCCACGACATGCCAGCCTCGAGGGATGGGCCAGGCCGGTGGGAAGCTCGTGCCCTTCTGCAGCGCCCAGCTCCCCCACACTCCTGAGTGGAGGGACACGAGCGGCAGGGTTGAAACCAGTGTTCTCTGTCCACTGTGCCCTTGCTTCCCCTTCTCCCCCGTCTCTTGCCTTTCCTCTGTTCCCACATAACGATTGGTGGTTTGTGGATCCATGGCTCTGGTTCTGCAAGTTAATTAACTCATTTGGAACAAGACCTCAGTGTGAGTCACTTCTGTGCCTCATCTGGACAGGAGGGGCCTGACCGAAGTCTTCCCCCCAGTGTCCTAGATCACTCCTAGGAGTTAGCTTAAGTTTCCCTATAAAATTGGAGCTCTTAGTGTCCACCATACGAAGCTACCCATAATGTCGCTGGTGTCTAGAAACACCTAATGTATTCATTCATTCACTTACTCACTCTTTTAGTAAATATTTACTGAGGACCGACAGGTCTCAGTGAACAAGAGACAACGTTCCATGGAGCTTACATTCAAGCATGAGGAGACAAAGAAGAAAATAAATATAATAAGTCAACAAAATTAAATGTTAGACGATAAGTGCAATGGAAAAAGGGAAAGTAGAAGTAAAGACAGGGACTCAGGAGTATGTCAGAGGGAGTGGTGGTGATTTTAAATGGGGTCATTTGAGGCCTCGTTAAGAAGGTGATACTTGACCAAAGACGTGAAGGGGCAGGATGGGTCGCCAGGTGGACAGGAGGGGAAGCGTGTTTCAGACGGGTGAGACAGCCAGCATGGAGAGTCGAGAAACAGCCAGGAGACTGTGACTCTGCACTTGGATTTTCCTTGGAGGGAGCTGGGGACCCGGTGAGCAGGGCAGTGATGTGACCTGGGCCTCACCCTGACCACCCCTGTGTCCTCTTCTCCCGCCAGATCACAGAATACCTGAACGCCCAGGAGTCAGCCAAGAGCGCCAGGGTGAGTTTTTGCCTCAGGAGCCCCAGAGGGTGCTGAGACAGGGGCTTGGCCGTTTGGGTCCCAGCAGGTCCCACCTCCCTGAAGAGCCATTTTCTGTTTTCTCGCAGCTGAACCTGTGGCGCTACGGAGACTTCCGAGCCGATGACGCAGATGAGTTTGGCTACAGCCGCTAGGGAATCGGGTCTGGCCCCCAGCACCGCTCACGCCAGTACCTCTTCCTCTGCCGGGAGGGGGTTTTCAGCTCCAGACCTCAAATTGGGGGCATAGATTGGGTCCAGCTTTGCTTCAGTGTATAGGAATGTCTTGTAGGGTGGCATCTGGGCTGGGGACGGGGGGTGGGGGGAGTCCAAGGCTTGCAGGGGACAGGCCACTGTCTTCTGCGAGGACAGGCACTGCCATCCGCCGTCTCTCCCAGCTGATTTTGTTTCTCTCTGGGGGTTTGTTTTCTAAAACTTGTCCTCAGATCAGGAAGAAACATGAAAGACTTTGTCCTATGGAGGGCATGATCCTGGCACCCAAGGCCAGCTGGCACCCCACTTCTATCCCAGACTCCCCTTTCCCCAGCTCTCTGTCCAGCTGTTGATTATGTGATTCCTCTGATACGTCCGTCTCAAATGCCAGCGTGTCCACGCCTGCCCCTTTGCTAGCCCTCCCCATTTCTGTATTTAAAGCTTTTGAGGCCCAATAAAATAGTACATGCTGTCTGCAGCCCTTATTGGTCATGGTGGAGGCCAGAGCCCAGGGTTTCGTCAGCCCCAGACAGGAGGAGACCTGGGCACTTGAATGACCCCTGAGGTCTAATCCATATGCCTGGCCACACCCCCTAGAAACATAGCCAGTCATGGGAAGCAGGGCAGGCCTTCAGAGTTCCAAGAAACTCCTGGGGCCTGGTGGGCGTACCTGACACCATGGCCATCATGCAGAAGGCTGGGGATCTTCTCTTTTGACTCATCTGCACGTGGCTGCCCTCAAGAACCTTAGCAGCTCGGCAAGCAGTGCCCAGGATACTCCATGCAGGAAAGGCCAGGCTCGGTCCTGCCAGGCCCAGGCGGGAAGTTGCTGGGCCTGTCCTTTGGCAGGACCCACCAGAGCCCCAACAAGGGGCCAGAAGGGACTTGGCCGAGGGAGATGAGGTGATTTCCCTCTCCCTGCTGTAACAGAAGGAAAGACTAATGCCAGATAGGCTGGCACAACATGTGTTAAGGTCAGTGGCCCCTGGTCCCTGCCCAGCTCCCTCCAGCTGGAGAATGGAGCTGGAGGATGGGGGCTCCGAGAGGGGTCTGGGCAGCATGCTGAGGAGAGCTCGTCTCCCCAGGTTAGCTCTGGGTCTGTTTGACTTGACAAGGTGTCCCCCAAGTCCTCCAGGTGGAGCTGGCCATGGAGCTCAGAAACCCCAGGCTCCTCCTAGCCCCTGAGGGGGGAGCCCTGAGAGCGGCCACCGTGGTGTGTTCAGTGAGGGGCCTGCGTGCTTCTCAGGGCACGAAAGCAGGTGTACGCGTGTTGGGGGCTCACCACTCCATCAGCTGCAGTGTCCAGGGGACCTGCCCGTTCTCCCAAACCCCAGGGCCCCACCCTTGTGGCTCTGACCTTCCCAGGCACATACTCTGGTGTCACATGGTGGCCCGTCTTCTTGGCAGCCCCACTTGCCCCCCCACATTCTGATCTGGGGTGATGCTCCAAGCTGCCATGTAAGATTGGTTCTTTGGTCAAGTCTTTGGGGAAAGTCAGTGGAGGTGATGGGGCCTGGCTGGCCAGCTCTCATTCCTAAACAAGGTCCTGGACCCCAGAAAATTCTGGCTCCTGGCAGTTTTGCCCCACACCCACTCATTCAGGCCCAGGGGTCACGTGGGGTTCTATCCAGGACTCCTGTCTTCCTGTACTCCTGTCTTCCTATACTCCTGAAGCAGGGCAGGCCTTCAGAGCTCCAAGCAACTCCTGGGGCCTGGTGGGTGTACCTGGCACCATGGCCATCATGCAGAAGGCTGGAGATCTTTTTTGCCTCATCTGCACACGGCTCCCCTCAGGGACCTCTGGGTTGGTCAGAACGAGTGTTTATGCTCCTCGAATCAGAACCTCCTTATGGTCCAGTAAACTGTTTTCCATGACTCCGTACAGCCCCTGTGCGGCCCGAGAAGTCTGCAGGAACGGGTGTGAGTCTCTCCATCTGTCTCCACTCCCGGGGAAGCTGTTCTGCCCCCGCAGGCAGGCCCACTCCCACCACGGTCTCTCATTTTATTTTTCTCCATCGTGGAGGCTGGTCATGGAAAAGAAAATGCCCCTTTCACCCATTTCTCTACCTCCTGGTAGGGCCCAGAGGTAGGTCGGTGTGTATTCATTTGAACGCGATTGGCAGAGGGGCGAGATGCCAGCTCACTCTTTTGTAAAAGGGTCTGAAGTCATCTCACTGTCTTAACAGTTGCCTTGGTTACATCTGTGCCCAAGGATAAACCCTTCATGGTTCTCCAATTGAAATGATGCCTGAGCCTTCCCACTTCTGACTTGCTTTCTCCAAGGCTGATTTAGACAAAGGTCAGAATATTCACCAGGCCAGAAGGCCCTGCTGCTGCTGGTTTTGGCCCCAGCTCAGTGTTACTCTGTTTGCCACATTGATTGAGTTCCTGAGGTCTGCCCTGGGCAGGGCTGGGACCAGGGTGAGGCGAGCCAGGCACCTAGGGTGCAGAATATAAGGAGGCACTCAAGAGTGTGCAGGTGCATTGGCGTATTTTGTTTGCATCCCCAGTTGAGGCCAGTCAGCACCCGCACTTGCACAAGTAGCACCAAAAAAAAAAAAAAAAAACCTCTCCAAAGGCCCTTCTGCTAGAGTTGCAAAACATGGCTCTTGGTGTCAGGATCATAAGCTCTGCCTTCCCATCCACCTTTCCAGTTGAACAACAGAATCTTTTGAGCACCTATCATTCATCCATCCATCCATCCATCCATCCACCAAACACGGATTAAGACCCAGCAGCACCGGCACAGCGATGGGTCCAGTGAGTGCCAAGACCACCCCCACGGGCTCTCGGAGGCGTGGCAGTCTAGGTGCGGAGGAGGAACCAGATGCTGAAACACCCATAACAAGCCACGGCAGTGGCAGCGCACGAGGATGAGGGACTGAGGCCCTCGCCTGGTGGCTGGGGAGGCATCACAGAGGAGGAGGGCCGAGTTGGGCTAATGGATGGCAGGAGAGCAGCACGGCTAACCTGGGCAGGCTCTGGAAGTTTCCCAGTCTCTGAGGGCTGATGCTGCAGACTCTAGGGTTTAGACTAGCCACTAGGGAGAAGTACTGCTGCCCGAGACCCCTCCCCAGTGACTCATCTCCCTCCTCCCGGCCAGTGGGCAGGACCAGTAGGGAAGGCAGGCAGTGGAGGGAGGGGCTCGCACGGCTGCCTCCACTTTATTTATTGGTTTGATTATTTCTCCATCCCAGGGAGAGAGTCAGTGGACCCTTTTTCTTGCTTTAGCCCATGTTGGGAAGAGGGAGGGGCTGGAGAACTGGTGCCTCGAGAGTGGTTATTGATGTCCTAATTACAAGAGGATGCTAATTTAATTTGAACCTAATTACAGTGCACTACCCTGGATGGCATGTGTTTTAATAATTAACGCCCTTCAGTTGCGTAGGAGTGTAATAATATTTACACAGGGTTGGCCAGCAGCCTGGGGAGGCAGGCCAGGGGCCCATACGCCACCCTCCCCCCGGTCAGCTTGGCTGCTAGCAGGTGGGGAGGGTGGCACGTGAGCCTTGGTTGGCTAGTGTCTCATCAGCCTTCCCAGGGAACATGCGTGGGCCTCATTTCCAGCCACTTCCTCGACCCAGCAGGCCGCTCCGCTCTACGGGGCACCAGGCCGGAAGTCTGAGATACATCGCAGCCAGCCCCTCCCCTGCCCCTCACTGTGTGCTACCTCTGCCTGCCCAGGCCCATCCTAGGGAAGGGATTGTTCAGGGGGAAGGGAGGAGAGCTGCTTGGTTTTTCTTCTCTTTTTATTGGTAACACTTGTAAGGAAATATACATTCAGAAAGGTGCACAGATTGTAACTGTGCAGCTCAGGTTTTCACAAAGTGAACGTAGCCACGTAAACACACGAAACCTAGAACATCACCAGCCCCTCATAAGCTTGCCCCTCAGTCACTATCACCCCCAAAGGCGGCTCCTGTTTTATCCCAGTGGATGAATTTCGCCTGTTTTGCATGTTTAGTTTTGTTTTTTGGTTTTGCCTGGGTTTGAATTGTACGTAAGTGGAGTCGTGCAGTATGTATCCTTACGTGCCTGCCTTCTCTTGCTCAGCTTGTCTGGGAGGTTCATCCTATTTACATTAGCCTTAGCGTGTGCATTCTCATTTCTGTGCGCTCCACTGTGTGAAGATACTACTCTTTGGTGGTTGTAAAGAACTGAGATGCTCAGCAATCTGCCAGAGCCAGAACTATGCCAGTCCCTAAAGGGGAGATCTGCTCACCCTAATTATACAGCTGGGGGACAGGAGGTGACACATTTTGAGAAGGGGTAGCAAGATGACAGGGCAGGGCGGTTCCACCCACCACAAACCCAGGACAGCGTGGTTGCCGGCGTGCGTCCCAGGCCCGGCCTTTCAGAGCTCTCAGCGGTGGGGAAAGGGTCTATTAGCAAGTTCTAGAAGCCAAGCAGAAAAACCAGGGGTTTAAGAGATGGTCAGAGGGAACTTCAGTGTCTCTACCCAGACGTCTCGCTAAGTCACTGCTTCTCTAAGTGTGGCTGGCAGACCAGCTACCTCAGAATCACCTGGGGCGCTTGTTAAAATGCAGCTTCCGAGAATAGTGCCAGGACTATATTGGGAATGGGGGTGGGGTGAGTGAGCTCAAGCCTCATCTGTCATCACAGGAAGACAATGGGTGATGTTTGAAGTTGATAAAACAAGAACTGGCCTATTGTTTAGCAATAAGATGGTAGCCACCAAAAGATCCAAAATAGATGATTAAAAGCGGTTGCCTGTAGGTAGCACAACTGGAAGTGGGGAGTGTATCTTCTTATAAATCCCTGTGTACTGTTTTTTCACCACAGACAAGCATTTCTCATTATCTTTCTTTAATTCACTCAGGTAAATATACATGTATCACTTCTCACTCCAAGACCTCAGTTCCTGTGGGCCAGGGCCTGGGAGTGTGCAGTTCTGACAAGCTTCCTAGGTGATTCTGATGACTTCTCAAGTTCAAGAATTGGCTGTCACTGTCCAAAGTCATTTTGCAACATGAGGAAGGAGACACAGTAACTCGCCCAAGGTCACCCAGTTTATTAATGGCAGGCCCAGAAATAGAAAACAGGTCCCCAGGCCTGTGATTGTTCTCTGCATCATTAGCATTCACCTTGGTGGGTTCCCGTCTCAGTGGGCCTGGCCGTCAGAGACCCAGAGGCGAGCTGGGGACCTGGCTCAGTTGAGGGAGGCCAGGGGACCCCTCCTGTCACGGGCCCAGAGCACTTGTAACTGCAGCGGGCTTACAACAGCCACGGTTTGTGCAAAGCTGCTGCTCGTGCTGCCCTGGCAGCAGCAGTGTCTGAGTTGTTTTCTCAGAAGGGGAGCCACCCAGAGCCCCCCCCTGAACATTCAGGCCTTCAGCATCTACTGAGCGCCCACCAGTTGCAGGCACTGTTCTGAGGGCTGGGATACTAAGAGGACTAAGCCCTAGCCTTGTGGGGCTTACAGTCTATGAGGACAGTAGGTACTGGTGATAGAGAAACCTCGTTAACTTCATGGAAGTAGAGGTCTATACAGATGCTGTGGTGGTCGCTTGTCAAGTTGACAGAGTGCACGCCCTGTGCGCTAGCAGTTCCTGCCTGGTCTGTGGCCAAGGGCCGCCTGCACCGTAAGAACCCGCACCAGGAGTCATGTGCAAGAGTGGTCGATGCAGTTTTGTTCCTACTTCAAATCACTGGTACAACAGACACCACAAGCATATCCACACAATGAAAATGAATGAATTGTGGTAACAGAACAACACGGGTAAATTTTGGAAACAGTAAAGCAAGCACATCTCAGAGGACTTCATACCATATGATGCCATTATTCTAAAGTTCAAAATCAAGTAATACAGTGCTTACACGTATGTGTTGAGCGATCATAAGATTTATGGGATGTTTTTGAGAATGTAAAGGGACACTTCACTCCTTACATTTGGACCACAAATGTAAACTGGCACTTTTTTGAGCAAACTGGGACACGTTGACACCTTTGATGTATGTAATAAAATACAAAACCAAAACAAAGGGATGATAAACACAGAAGTCTGGGTGGCGGTCACTTCCAGAGGGAGCAGGAAACCCTTTGGGGGTGGGATAAGGAAGGATGTCAGTTACTGGGAATGTCCCAGGACTCAGTCTGGGAGGTGGGTTTATAGATGTTTATTAGTAAGGTGGCATGGGAGCTCAAAGGAGAGAAAGTGAATTTTTCCTGGGAGTTAAGTGGAGTTATGGTCAGAGAAACCTAAAAAAGGAGCACTTCACTCTGCCCGGAAAGGTTTCAAGGACAAAGTGACAGCTTCTACAGTTCACCAGGTAGAGAGTGGGTCTAGTTAAGGAAACACACTGAGTGAGACCCTCCCCTGGCTGGGGAGGCTGCGTGCCGGGTTCCAGGGTTGTGTGCGGCCACAGAACCAAAGACCAAAGCTCAGGCCCGCCCTCGCCAGCCCTGGGCACTGACCAGTAAGGCCCCACCACCCCCTAGGAAAAAGCATATGACATCTGACTTCACAGTCCCTGGATAACTTCAAGGTGAGGTAAAACTTAGAGTAAGGTGCACAGATTGTAAGTGTACAGCTCCTGGATGTTTACACGTCTATACATCCCTGAAACCATCACTCACAAACGAGAAGGTCAGCATACCAGAACGTTCCCTAGGCCCCTGCCACCCAAGATAATGACAGTTTTTACTGCTGTCCCCATAGCTTTGGCTATTCTTGGTGCCAGGGTCTTTTAAAAGACTTTTTTTGGCACATAGTCTTTTTGCCAGAGCACCGAAGCTCGGGGCTTGAATCGACACTGGGCAGAATCCGAGCTTCAGAGACCAACCACTGCTGCTTCAGGACCTTGGACAAGGCCCCAGCAGGAGGTCCCTGTTCCCACTGCATGAGGGCTTTGCTGCCAGGCTGGCAGCACAGATTCACCCCAGCTTGACGGAGTCATTATTCTAGGCCTTGGGCCCAGCCGCTGTGCCATGGGAGCGAGTGAAATTGAGGCAGTTCAGTGAGCGGGCAGCCTCAATCCATAGAATCATCTGGGTGCCCGGGGCCTAGGAAGCCACCCCCACCCCCCTACCCTGGGGCAGGTCTCCTGTATCCACCTGAGTGCTGGTCCAGGCCAAGTGAGTGCCCGGGGACAGAGCCTGTGTTCTCAGTTGTCTGCATGGAAGGAGAGGCCAGAGCTGTGGTGAGTCTAAGCGGTACCCTGCTGGGCTTTGGGATGTAGTCACAGGCACGGCTCACCTGTGGTCAGGAGTTTCTCTGAGCCTCAGAGGCTTCACAGAGGAAAGGGCAGGCTGCACGGCGGTCCTCCCTCCTGTCCGCTGCACGCACCCGCCCTGCCTGTGTCAGCCCCTCAGGCTGCCCTCTCTCCAGCCTGTCCTGCAGTGGGTGTTTCAGAGTTTGGGTTTCAAACTTCTTGCAGAGCCTTAGGCTCAGCAAGCTAATTAACCCCTCTGATGCTGTTTCCTCATCTGTAAACTGAAGGTAAAAACGTAAAAGTTTCTGCATTTATAGTTGCTATCAGATTTCAGTGGGAGATTTGTACAGCCCTTTGTGCAGTCCCCGACACTGACCAGTGTTTAGTGATGCCCGCTGATACAGGGAGGCACAGCACCGGTAGCCTGCCTGTGCCTGGGTAGGCAGCGCCCGACGAAGGTGGGAGTCTGGGCAGAACCGTGTGGGTGAAAGGAATTCGTGCCGACGCTACAAAATCCAGGCACGTAAAGGCCGCCTGCTCGTGGGAGCATTGTGGGGTTCAGGCCAGATGGGAGCCAGAGGTGTCAGAGGAGGGGTAGGGAGCTGAGGTCACCGGGCTGAGTCCCTGACTCTCCAGTTTGCAGAGTGGTGGGAAGTGGGAGTCATGTACACTCGGGACAGTTGCCTGTGTGAGCAAGACAGGTCTGGGGCTGGGTTTCAGCCCCCAGCTATGGACATCTGGGGAGGGCGGTTTACAGAGGGGTCTCCCCAGGGGCAGCAGTGCACCCACTCTGCGCAGTGCAGTGGGAGGGCGGGAGCAGTGGGCATCACTAGGAACCGGCCTGGCCTCCTTGTCCCATCTGGCCTGATCTGTAGAGGGCAGCTCCGGAGGAGGGGCCTGAGGCAGAGATCTCAAATGGTGCCACATCTGATCAATTGATATTGGCTCCCTGGGGTGCTGTGTAGAAAAGGATTCTGAGGTCATGCCAGAAAGTCAGCTGCAATCAATTATTGATGTCTACCAAGAGTGTAAGAAGGAGGGGGTGGGCATATGTGTCCCACATATTTGTTGTCTTTGTCTTGGTGCTTTATGGGGAGGGGGTTCAGGAATCTTCTGACTCCATCAAAGCAGGAGTCACTTCCATAGCATCCTTGACAGCAGGCATCGGCTTCTCCTAGAACAGAAGCCTGGAAACTCTCTCTCAAGGCAGTGGTGCCCAACCTAGCCAGTTCTTACCCTATTACTGTACTGCGTTCCAGTCACAAAGAATGTGTTGCAAGTTAATAAACAAGAGTTAAGCGCCTAGGGACTTCCCTGGTGGTCCAGTGGTAAAGAATCTGCCTTCCAATGCAGGGGACGCAGGTTCAATCCCTGGTTGGGGAACTAAGATCCCACATGCTGCGGGGCAACTAAGCCCACGTGCCACAACTACTAAGCCCGCACGCCTCAACTAGAGAGCCCACGTGCCGCAGACTGCAGAGCCCACGCACTCTGGAACCCGCGAGCTACAACTAGCGAGAGAAAACCTGCATGCCACAACTAGAGAGAAGCCCGAGTGCCACAATGAAGAGGCTGTGCACCCCAACAAAGATCCCACATGCCACAACTAAGACCCAGCGCAACCAAAAAAAAAGTTAAGCACCTACTCTGTGCTGAGCACTAAAGACCCGTAGCTGAGCCCATCAAATCCCCTGCCCTGCCGGGTGGGTGTCATCTGCAGATCTTTGAATCTGGTCAACTACAGTAAGACCAGTTTTCTTGGGGCAGGAGAGGACCCTAAAGGCAGAGATGGGGAGCTAGGCCCCAAACCTGGAAGGATCTGGTCCTTGAGCCGTGGGCATCTCCTGAAGACCAATCTTCCATTTTCCTCTGGCAGGGGCAGGCCTTTCAGGTCAGCAGGCCCAAAACAGTGCTTCTCAAACTTTTATCATGCTTGTAATCTTGTTAAAATGCAGGTTCTGATCCAGTAGGTCTGGGGCAAGGCCAAGAGTCTGAATTTTTTTTTCTTTTAAGCTGCGTTGGGTCTTTGTTGCTGCAGCGGGCTTTCTCTACTTACGGCAAGCGGGGGCTACTCTTTGTTGTGGTGCGCGGGCTTCTCATTGCGGTGGCTTCTCGTTGCGGAGCACGGGCTCTAGGCACGTGGGCTTCTGTAGTTGCGGCTCACAGGCTCTAGAGCACAGGCTCCGTAGTTGTGGCACACGGGCTTAGTTGCTCCGTGGCATGTGGGATCTTCCCGGACCAGGGCTCGAACCTGTGTCCCCTGCATTGGCAGGCGGGTTCTTAACCACTGTGCCACCAGGGAAGCCCCAAGTCTGCATTTCTAACAAGCTCACAGGAGATTCTTGGGCAGTAGGAACTGTGGGGAGCAAGCCCTGCCCCATACCCAGAGCCTACCAGGAGGTGGGAGGTAGAGAAGCCACCTGGCCCCCACAGAGGGCACCAGTGCGGTGACCAAGGCCTGAGTTTGGAGACAGGGCGAGAACATGATTCATGCTACCTAGAGCCAGAAATCTGAGGGAAGGAGCCACACTCCAGCATGGCTCTGCAGGACAACCTGACCTAGGGGAGAATCTCTCTGCCCTAGGAGTGCCAGGGACAATGCTGAGAGTGCTGGCAGGCTCTCTCTATACGGCCCCATTATGATCATGATGTGAGCGACAGCCAGCCATCCACGTGCCCGGCACTGGGCTAAGCACTAATGGGTAGCCCTATGAAGGAAGGACTTTTGGCCTCCATGTCACAGAAACCCTCTAGAAGACAGGCCGTGCATTATTCATCTGTCTCCCTATCCCCAGCACAGTCTCTACCAGTAGCAGGTATTTGATAAATGATTTATGAATGAATGAAGAGCTAAAGTGCAGCTCAACCCAGGCAGAGGGTATTGTATGGGACCAGGCCCAGAGGGAAGAGAGGAAAGACGGTCAGAGCCCCCAGGATGCCATATCAACTTACCCCCCGCCCCCTTTACCTTCTCACCAGGGCTCAGCAAGACTCATGCTGAACAGGGTAGCCTGGGAGTCAGTGGCCAGCCTTTACTTGTTGGAAAAAAGGGAAATCCTTAAGCTCTGTATTGCTCCAGGTAGATGATTCCCTAGTTCTTTTTGGAAAATTCTGGATCCAGGTCCACTGTGCTGAGGGGGCCGAGCAGGGCCTGACACAGCTTAGGGCTGGTCAGGATCCCATTATCCACATGGCCTTATACGTGGACCTGTTCCCTTGTGCCAGGATCTGTGCCAAGCACATCACATGCTTGCATCCCACGGCCACCTTGCTGTGATCCGAGATCATACCCTGGTCTAAGGCCACAGAGAGGTAAGACTCAACCCTGACCACGCCCAGACTCGGTAAACAGCGCCCCCTCGGGGCCAAGGCGAGGCGGCCGGGAGACAAGACCTGGAGGAAGGCAGGTAGATGCAGCTGGGTGCTGCTAGTGCATGCCTTGTTGTCAGTGAGAAGCAGCCAGAGGGAAGCCATGAGTGATGGTTCTTCTGAGGACACCCGCTGCTGGCTTGTGAGCAAAGGTTAGGGCATCAGAGGTCTGGTTTGTGCGGGAGCTTCTCTGGGCCTTCCACATCACAATTTCGTGGAGCCTTAGAACCGGAAATCATTATCGCCCCATTTTACAGATGAAGAAACTGAGAACGAGGAGAGGAAGTGACTTGGCCAGGGTAGCAGAACTAGTTAGCTGCAGGGCCGGAGTTGGGACCTGGCGTCTGGCATCCCGCATGTGCGCCCATGACCCGCCGCCTTCTCCCCGCTGACTGCCATCTCTCCCACTTCCCGCCTTCCACCCTGAGTCCGGCGGGCCTCGGCCGCCCCCCATCCCCATCCGCAGATGGGTGCTCCACCTGGGCCCATGCACCTAATGATGGACACTTGGCTGATCGCTCGCAAGTGTTCGCGCGCGCCAGACGGAGACGCGGCCCACGGGCGCAGTGGCGCGCAAGACTGGCCAGGACGCCTCTCCCCTCGCCGACTCCTCGGGCCCCACCTCAAGTTGGGCGGCAGCAGAAGAGGGTAGCAGGTGCGGGCAGGGGGCGTTGCCGCGCCCTCGATCCCCTCAGCCAGGCGTGTCCGGGATGCCGTCCCCGCACAGTGGGGCCTGAGCCGCCCGACCCTGGCAAGGTGCTGGAGGCTGGGCCCTCTGCTGCTTCTGCCCCCGGGCCGCTCTCAGAATGCAGTCTCTACCAGGCGCCGGAAGCCCTCGACCCCAGCCCCAGAGAGGCCCACCGTCTCCTGGTTCAGATCCTCTTCCCGTTCCCCCTCCCCCTCCGCTCCTCCTCCCCCAGTCTCTGTGCACTTCCGGTAACTGTTGTTCCTCTCCCCTCTCGCCGCATATTCTCCACATCTATCCCAGGAACTGTGATGCAGGCTCCCAGTTACTCTCCATCTCCCACTCCCAACTCTCAGTAACCCCTCCTATCCATCAGGGTGACAGAGACACAAATGATTTGAGTGGTTCTAAAAATGGGGTTCCTGCACTCTTGCACTTCTGGTGGGAATGTGAATTGGTACAGCCACCATGGAGAACAGTATGGAGGTTCCTTAAAAAAACTACAAACAGAACTACCATATGACCCAGCAATCCCACTACTGGGCATATACCCTGAGAAAACCATAATTCAAAAAGAGTCATGTACCAAAATGTTCATAGCAGCCCTATTTACAATAGCCCGGAGATGGAAACAACCTAAGTGTCCATCATCGGATGAATGGATAAAGAAGATGTGGCACATATATACAATGGAATATTACTCAGCCATAAAAAGAAATGAAACTGAGCTATTTGTAATGAGGTGGATAGACCTAGAGTCTGTCATACAGAGTGAAGTAAGTCAGAAAGAGAAAGACAAATACCGTATGCTAACACATATATATGGTATTTAAGGGGAAAAAATGTCATGAAGAACCTAGGGGTAAGACAGGAATAAAGACACAGACCTACTAGAGAATGGACTTGAGGATATGGGGAGGGGGAAGGGTAAGCTGGGACAAAGCGAGAGAGAGGCATGGACATATATACACTACCAAACGTAAGGCAGATAGCTAGTGGGAAGCAGCTGCATAGCACAGGGAGATCAGCTCGATGCTCTGTGACCACCTAGAGGGGTGGGATACCGAGGGTGGGAGGGAGGGAGATGCAAGAGGGAAGGGATATGGGAACATATGTATATGTATAACTGATTCACTTTGTTATAAAGAAGAAACTAACACACCATTCATTGTAAAGAAATTATACTCCAATAAAGATGTAAAAAAAAAAATAATTTAAAAAAAATTAAAATGTGGTTCCTGGATGAGCAGGAACAGCAGCATTTGGGAACTTGTTAAAAATGCCAACTCAGCAGCATTTGGGAACTTGTTAAAAATGCCAACTCTCAGACCAACTGAAACAGAAACGGTGGAGCCCAGCAGGTGACTGTGATGCATGCCAAAGTTTGAAGACCTTTGATCTAAACATTCTTTCATTTACCCATTCATCCCGGACAAACGCCGCAGTTCTACCGATGGAGGAGAGGCACCCAGAAGCACCAAGGTGCTCCACTAGCTCACCATGTGGAAGATACTGTCCAGTAGCTTTTGGATGGCAGATGGAGGCATTCCTCCTTGGTCTAGTGCAGATCAGGAAATCAGGAGGTAGAAAGGAGGCCCCAGGTTCAGGCCAGAAGGGAAGTGAATGGCTGCCAAGTTTCCCCTGGGTGCAGTGTGGGAGAAGCTGCCTGGGTTTGCCTTGGTGCTGTACTCACAGCACCCACCATCAAAGCTGTAAGGACAGGGAAGTGACCTCCTCTGCCCTTGGCAAGCAAGGAAGTCTCTGGAGGGTCAGTAGTCTTTTGCCCTTTGCAGAGAGGAGGTAGCCTGACTGGGTGGGCAACCAGGGTTTTCTGCAGAGGAGGGCAGTCATTGATCTCCCAAAGTAAGCGCTCCTGTGGGCTGTCCACCTGGGAGGGAACCCAGGCCAAAGGATTCAATGCGGAAAAGCTCAAAGTTCTGAGGGGAAGCTTTATGGGGAGATGGGTTTCCCATGCAATGAGAGAACAAGGAAGGCACAGACCCATAAGACACATGGATCAGGTGACCAGGGCTGAAACACAGCCAGAGACAGTTCTTCTTGGCTGCATCCCCACAAGCAGGGGGCCAGAGAGCTGGGGATACACTGCACCCTCCCTCTGCTCAGGTGGAAGGGATGCAGTTCTTCCCCATTTCCTGCCTTCCTGGAGGGCTTCAAATGAATATGAATCTGCACTCTGCCACACTCCAAATTGTGGCATCACATGGAGCCTGATGTTGTTTGATGGCATTTTGGGTGCCCCATAACCTTGCCTGCCATGAGGTGATGGCTGTTATTTATGCCCAGGCCTTGCTCTGATCTCAGGGAGAATATCTCATCATAAATTGGCATGCCATGGCAAACAATTAAAAGAGAAAAATAAACCTCAGCGCAATCTCAGGATGCTCAGAAATGAGGAATTACAAGGTGGTGGCATGAAAAAATTATATAAAAATCTATTTTTACATCACAATAATGTGCTTTTATATGGGTACTAATTTCTGGATGGGCAATAAAGTGGTTTTTACATCAGGCCAAATCAGAGTTTATAGGCAATCGGTGCTTTTATCTGGGAAAATAGAACTCACCCGTCCCCACACCATCCATCCTGCAGGCAGCAGGCCTCATCTTCTGCAGCACCATCAGTATTGAGGAAATAATTATGCAATTAAAGTGTCAGCCCTCCCCCCACTCCATCGCCATGGTCTCCCAACAACATCTTCCAGCTTCTGTCATTGACTCCTTCCTAAAGATGGGACAAGCCATGGGTGCAGGACAGGGTAGTGGAGGGGCCAGACAGATGCTGACCACTGTCTTCAATGGGCCAGAAAGGGTCCCAGTGCTTAGAGAAAACACCACAGGACCAGCAAGCCCTCCCACAGACACTGAGGGTCTGCTATGGCCCAGACTCTGTGCTAAGAACCTGGGACCCCGTAACTGACTTGGAGAGCTCACAATCTTGTGACAGTCATGATGCAGGCAGGGGTTGAAAGCTATGGCAGTAAACCCAGGGAGCCGAAGGGGCACAAGGGAAGAGTTGGGGGTGGGATGGAGTGGTGTGGGGCGTGGCACTGACCAGAGGCCTCCACTGGGGAGAGGGGCAAGTGAGAGAGCTGAAGGTATGAAGGTAAGTGTGTCCTAGAGGGCAGGTCACAGCCCAGGCAATGTCTCTAACTGGGGCATTGAGACAGGCATGTGAGAGGACCTGGTAGCTGTCCATAACTGCAGAGTGCTGAAACTGTCCTTCAATATCATCTAGTCTAACCCAACACTCTATGCACCCTGGAAATAGGTGACACATTCTGTTCAATAAAGGCAAATACACAAAGAGTATGGGCAGAGTTTAGGGACATCAACAAGAGATGGTGCAGGACCCCAGGACTGGCAAGAGAGAGGAGGTGTTACCCAAAACCTGGAGGGCAAGGGGCAGGGGCAGTTAATGGCACCCTGAGAGAGTCACTGGATGATGAAGGCCATCAGATAGGGGACCAGACTCACTATCACCTGAAAAGCTGAGGAAAGAAGGAAGGTCGAAGGGAATGAGAAGGGTTTTAATGGGACATAGAAACCTACTTCACTTTCCTCCCACCCTCCAGTCTCCAGCCAGTGCCTCCCAATGGCCACCCCAAACTAGGAGCCAGAGACCAAGGGAGCCTGTTGGTACTGCCCAGATGGGTCAGCCTCAGGGAAGACAGCAGAGTGGAGAAGGGTGGAGAGTAGATCTGGACATGCAAACAGAAGATGTCCAGCACTGGCACATATTGGGAATTATTGGACAGGCTGGTAATTTGGCCAAAATGTAGCAGAATATCAATGACTATGATTACTATTTCTATGCAGCAAATCTTTGTAGTTTTTCTCTTCTCACGTTTTCGGTTCACCAGAACCTATATTCAGCATCAGCCTTGACACTCTGACCTGACACCACACACTATTTCATGGCCAGAGAGCCTATAAGATATGATGGAAGAGAATCCTTGCAGTAGTATAGGTGGGGTGTAGACCAAAATGGCCATTCTGGAGAGGGCAATGGCAGTTCTGAGACAAATACAGGCTCCAGAATTTCTGCTCCTGGCATGTCCCCCCAAGGAGTCTTCACACACAGCCTCACAAGGGGATGGATGTGAGGACGCCCATGGCAGCATTCCTTGTGGTGGGAGATGGAGAGCCCATCCCTGGGAGGCTGGATGGGCAAAATGCATTGGAAGCAAACCACGGGCCCTCTGCAGTAGCAAGGAAATCGCTGTTCACAAAAACTTTCAAGAGTCTTAAAAGCAGTGCTGAGTAGAAAAAGCGAGAAAGGGAATGAGACCCATAATTCTGAATCACTCAAATAAGATTAAAAACACATGCACACCCACCAAGGGGGGAAAGCGGGGTGGGGGTGTGTGTGGAGGTGGGATGAATTGGGAGATTGAGATTGACATATATACACTAATATGTATAAAATAGTTAACTAATATGAACCTGCTGTATAAAAAACATAAAATTCAAAAAACAAAACAAAACAAAAAAAACCCACATGCACACCAAAAAAAAAATTTTTTTTTGCCAGCACTTCTACATTTTAGAATGGTTGGCTTTGGGGAGGAGAGGCAGTGGCATTGACAGGGGATAAATAAACAACACCCTAAATCAGAGAAAATGGCAGGGACTCCGGAGTCAGAACACCTGGGCTGGAATCAAGGCAGTTTTGCTGTGTGACCTGGCATGTTACTTAGCTGCTTCATCTATTAAATCGGAGGAAACAGTAAAAACTAGATCCTGAGGCGTGTTTATGGGACCAGATACTGATCCAACAAGACCTGTTCTGGGGCAGGAGAGTCCACAAAGTGGCCGGAATGTGCAGGGCAGGGGAGCTGCTCTGGCTGCTTGGAGGCTGCCCCGCAGCAGCTGTGCGTGTATGGCCAACTCACAGGGGACAGTGTCCAGAGCACTGATAAAGTCCCTCAATGAAAAGATATGCCTCACCACCTATGGCAGGACAGAAAGCCACCATTAGGGGTTCCTGGATTCCTTTCTCTGCCTCTTCTCCACTAAGATGCAAAATATGCGCCCCCCCCCCCGCCCCTTTTGTTGTTAACAGTCATTAACAGTTTCTGTCATTAACTCCCAAGTTGGTTTGAATTTGTTTATAGGATTAGCTCCCTATCATCTGAAAAGCTGAAAAAAGAAGGCCTAAGGGAATGAGCCATGTGCTGGATACATTCTGATGGGAGAAAGCAGAATGAGCTCCTGGGGTGTGCGATTGCCAAGGGGAACCACTCAAAGCAGGTAGGATGTTAGAGGGGGAGGTCCTAGGCTCTCCAGGGAAGGTACCTCAGTTTAAAAGGTCTATGATGGAGGCATCTGAGTTTTGCCAGGAGCTGCCCAAGGGTCCCAAGGTGTCAGTTCATACTTGACCCCTCCTTGCCCAGTAGGGGTGGGTCTGGGGACTTCAGCATCTCGGTGCGTTTATGCCTGGAGGTCTCCCCACTTGCCCCTTTCTCTATTCTTCCCCTTCTCCTCCAGGAGGCCACACATTCTGTAAGGCTTGGATTTCTTTCTTCTCCTTCTCCTTCTTCTCCTTCTCCTTCTCCTTCTCTTTCTCCTTCTCCTTCTTCTTCTTCTTCTTCTCCTCCTCTTCCTTCCTCTCCTTCCTCTCCTTCTTCTCCTTCTTCTTCTTCTTTTCCACACCCTGCAGCTTCTGGGATCTTAGTTCCCTGACCAGGGATTGAACCCGGGCCTTTGGCAGTGAGAGTGCGGAGTCCTAAATACTGGACCACCAGGGGATGACCTCGTATTTCTTTAATCCAATCCTCTTTCTTCCTATCTCTTCATTTTTTTCTGGCTTTTCTGCCAGCAGGGAGGAGGAGAAGGGCTTGCTGTAAGCCGTTGCTCTGAGCTCATGGCTCAAGACACTGGCCCTACTTCTCATTTGCACCAGTACTAGGAGGTAAGTGAGCAGCCCAGCATAGAAGCAGCTCTCGGGAAGACAGCTTCATCTAGCAGCCTTGTGCCCTCTGACCTTGTCACACTGCAGCTAGGGGAGAGAACTAAGAAGCATCTCCACGAGGACCTGGCTGTAGTGAATTGAATAGTGTCCCCCAGAGGATATGTCCAAGTCCAACCCCCTCCCCACACCCAACCTGTGAATGTGAACTTATTTGGAAATAGTCCTTGCAGAGGTAATAAAGTTTGTACTTGAGTTAAGGAGGCATCGCAGGATGAGATCACCTGGATTCAGGGTGGGCCCTAAATCCACTGACTGGTGTCCTTATAGAAGGAGAGGGAGATTTGAGACAGAGACACAGGGAGAAGGCCACATGAAGGAGACAGTGTGGGAGGGGGAAATCACCTTCCCTCTACCCTTCTGAGCTCTTAGCTGAGGCCCCGCAGTCAAAGACGGATTAACAAGAGAAAAGCAAACGGAAGTTTATGAACATGTACAACTCATGTATAAGTGGGAGATACCCAGGGGGAAATGAGTAACTCCCCAAATGGCTTTAGAATTCAGGATTAAATACCATTTAATGGGGAAGGGCAGGGGGGAGGTCGGCCTTTTAGGGGAGAGCAAATAATATTTAGGAAAGATGAACGGGCCCTGAGAAGAACAGATGGGAGTGGTTCGTGACACAGTCTGTCAGGGTGTCGTGTCACTTGTAGTTTCCTCTCCTGTGATAAGAGTCAATTCCCCTTGATTGATGAAACCCCTGGGGAGGGGACTGATGACAACAGAGGTCCTTTGGGAGGCCCTGTCTTAGGCAGGTAAGTGGGAGTTCAGGGAAAGCCTCTTCCTGCACTTGCTGTTTTTCAGTTGCCTACAGTTTAAAATAATCAACACAGCAGAGTGGCATGTTTAGAGTGGCACGTCCTGAACCCTTCCAGTCATCTTTTGGGGCCACCCTTCAGCAAGCAGAGACTGGAGTTATTCTAGCACAAGCCAGGGAACTCCAGAAGCCACCAGAGACTAGAAGAGGCAAGGAATTTCCCCTAGAGCTTTCCCTAAGAGGGAGCACGGCCCTGCGGACTTGGCAGAACGTGCAACTGAGGCCCCGAGCCACCTGGTGGGGGGGAGGAGCATGAAGGGCTGGGCGCCCACAGCACCAGCCAGGCGCCCTGCCTCCCAGCTGACGCCGGCCTCTTGCTGCGCGGTGCCTGCCTTTCAGGTGCCCCCGCCGGGTCAGAGGGCGTGAAGCAGCGGGAGCCCCCGTGAGCCCGGGACCCCTGAGTGGCACCACCCTGCTGCCGCCCCTCGGCCTCGGCCAGGGGAGACGAGGGCAGCCCGGAGCCCGCGTCCCCCCGCGGTGATTTCATGCCCCATGAGACAGACACTCAAATAATAGACACACGGCAGCCTGTCCCGGGCCTGCCGCTGCAGCGGGCGGTGCTGAAGAGGCTGCCTGGAAAGTCAACCACTTCCCAGCCCCGGTGGGGAGAAAGAACTGCATCGGAGAGAGGCAGGAGCCCGGCGGCTCGGCCTGCAGAGCCCCAGCCAATAAACGGGCTGAAAATCAGCAGCCTCTCCCCGCGGCGACCACACCCTCCTTCCCCGCGGCTGCGGCTGTGGGTTTGGGTTTCGCATCTCAGGTGTCTGTCCCCAGCACAGCCAGTCTCAGGCTCAGCGGCGGCGGCCAAGTGGAGGAGCACAGGCAGAGGGATGAGAAGGGGAAGGTGGGAGGTTCCCGGCTCGGGGCGGGGGCGGGGGGGGGTCGTGCTCGCGGGGGCTCCCTAGGGACCCTTGGCTGGCTCAGCCGGCCCCAGATGGCTTCCCGGCAGCTCTGAGCATCCAGCCGTCACTTGCAAAATGGTGCTTTCTGAGCACCCATGTTGGAGCTGGGCACCTAAGGAGCCCAAAGATAAAGGTCCTGGGATCTATCTGTCTGCACTTGGTGGGGAGACACACGCAGACCCCTCGCCTCACTGGCTCTCTTTGAACAGGGGCTATGACCCACGGAGAAGAGACCCCACGGTGGGCACTGGGCCCCAGGCTCTAGAAGGGTGCAGCCTGTACACCTGTGCCTCTAAAGAATGAGTTGCTGTTTTGCTTTTAAGCAAAGAATGAACATTCTAGTAAGGAACTGGGTGAGCGAGGGTTCTGCAAAGCATCGCCTCCTGGGATCAGGGGTTGGAACATGAATTTATCTCAATTATGTTTCCATTGACGAAACACATTTCAATAATGCATCTTTTGAAACAGGGAGAATGTGAGCCCCACAGAAATACTCCTTGTGTCGCTTTTTCATCCCTCGCTACATGGAGCGCCTCTGTGCCCTCCCACCTCGGGATCATGCGCACCCAGCTCGCATCTGCCCAGCGCTGCGTCTAGCTGGCCCCAGGTTCCCAACATATCTTACCTGGAGAACTGCCAAACTCTTCTAGCATATTCCTGCCTTCCCTCCTCTTTAAGTCCACTCTACAGGTTAAAAAAAATCTCAAGGGCTTCTCAGGCTGCTCGGCCGGACCCTTCCCTATCTGTGGCTGACTTAGTCCTTCACCCACGCCTGCCCACGCATCCTGCTCCGCAGGAAACTAAACACCCCGGTCTCTTTGTCCCCCTGTGCCTTTGCTAAAGGCAATTCCCACTTTCTAGAACACTCTTTTCCACTTTCACTGTCTTGAAATCTTTCTGACTTTCCAAAGACCAGCTCACAGGTTACCCTTTATCCTCAATCCATCCCCAAGGAAAATTGGTCACTTCTCTTTGTGTCACTTTGGACAACTTCTATCACAGTGCCTACATTTCTCATTTTGATGATTGTCTTGTGTATCTTCCCTGCTGAATGGCTAGATCCTAAGGTCCTGACTGAGAAGAGTGTCTGGCATGTAATAGACATCTAATAAATGCAGCCAAACTGCGGTAACCTGTAGATTCATGATATAAATGATTTTTGTTGTAAACCACTGAGATTTTTTTTAAGTGCTTTGTTACACAGCATTATTATGTCAAGAGCTGATGGAGACAAATGGGTCCAGGGAGACTGGAGCAGTACGGGACTGAGCATGCAGCCTTGGCAGAGAGCTATTCCATAGGCAGGGTGAGTGACAGTACTGATGTTGGGTGTGGGGTAAGGTTGCTCTTAATGTGCTGATAAAGAGTCAGACCTCCCAGGTTCAAGTCCTTGTTCTGCCACTTGCTGCCATGTGTGTGTCTCTGGGCAAGTGACTCATTTTCCTCATCTATAAAATAGGGATGATAAATCGTCTCTGTCTCATGGGGCTGTTCTGAGGGGCAAGTGAATAGGTACCAAGCCCAGTGCCTGGCAGGTGGTGAGGGTTCCATAAGTGTCTGTGGTTGACAACTATGACTAATTATAAACAGTCATCATCTGCCCCTCATCCCTGGTCCAGCTTGCCGGCCCTCTGCCTGGTTCTACACAGCATGAGCTGTATCTGCCGAGAGGAGCTCCACGGGAGGGAGGCAGCTTTCCTCTGCCATTTTCCATCAAGGTTCCTCTTGATCTTTGATGTGTCTGTCATGAGGGCCTGGTAGCAGCCTGTGCCCTGCCTTCCCTCAGAAGAACCGAGCGGCTCTCTGGCTCCTGTCACGGACCTCTCACCATGGAGAGAGAGTAAGTCACAGCTCGGAAAGGCAGGGCTTGACAAAAGCAAGGGATGGAGGTGGCAGTGATGATGATGACTCCGTCTTCCCAGCTCTTGTGAGTCATGTAGACCCGCTACCAAGACCCCCAGCTTCTAGACATGGAAAAGAGTCTTGAAGTCTCCAGGTCACCTCCTTCTGGGTCACATCAGCCGACAGCCATTGTACCACATCCCCAGGAAGCAGAGACTGTGGGGATTCAGAGTTGGGGGTGGCTCAGGCCTTGCATTCCAGCCTGGCTGGGGTCAGAGGGACACTGGAAATAGCCGAGCAAATCACCGCATCACATATCACCAGGACCCTCACAGCTGCCCAGCCGAAGATCCCATGAGGAAGGGAGGTCAGCATCTTCCAGGGAACACCCGAAAGGGGCTGGAAGGATGGCAAGGGCTTGGATAAATGGAGGCGAGGGCGGACTGAGGCATCGCGGGCGCCCCTCTCCAATGGCCCGCCCTGTGTGGAAAACTGTGACTATCTCACTGCCACCACAGCAGCTGTCCCCTCACCAACTCATCCCAGGAGGGGCCAGGCCTCATCAGCAACCTCCTTCCAGGCTCGGCTGGAAATGGTCCCCAAACGGAGAGACTCCCTCCCGGGCTGCCATTTCCCAGGGCTCCCAACACCCCGAAGCCAGAAATAGGGGACGGGGGAGGAATCAAGTCCTGCAGACAGCTGGTGTCTCCAGGCTCTGGGGCTGGCGTGAACAGAGAACTCAGAGCTCCCGGGAATCCTGCCCCCACTGTGGCCGCAGCAGGAGGCGGGGCGATGGCAGAAAGAATGGTGGGCGGGGAGGGTGGAGTGCGGAGGCGGGAGCTGACCCAACTGGATGACCTGGAGCAGGCCACCGCCCCGCCGCTGCATGGCCTCTTCCTCACCTGGAAAGTGGGGAGACCACCAGCCGGGCCAGAGCAATGAAAGAGAGAGACTTGGGTGCGGTGGAGGTGAAGGTGTGGGAGGAGGTTGTTTATGGTGAATGTTAAGGTAGAGTACTTGTCTCCTCTTCTAGAAGAATTCCAGGCACATGGACCCCTCAGCAGAAGCAAAAACCTCCAGCCCCATCTGTACCCTCCACCACGGGCAGCACAGGGACCAGCGTAATAGTCATAGCACTTACACAGCATTCACTGTGTGCTGAGCCCTGCTCCAAATGCTTCACAGGCATTCACTCATTTTCCCTGTGAAATAGTTTCACTGCACCCCTTTTTTCAGATGAGGAGGCTGAAGCACAGAGAGGTTGAGTAACTTGCCCAAGGTCACACAGCTGGTGAGCCGTGAGGTTGGATCTGGACCTGGCCATGTCTGGAACCCCTCTCTTATGCTGCCTCTACTCCTCAGAGGTCCTCAGTGAATCCTCTGAGCCACTCTTTAGCCAAGAACTGGGAAGATCGAGATGGGGCAAGTCCCCAAGGTGTGCCATGAAGCAGTTTTCTCTGTGTGGTGCTCAGTAGAATCCCCTGGAGTGACTTGGGGCAGGGGCGGGGATGGGGAACGGGGACAAGAGAAACACCTCGAGGTAAATTAAATGGACTGAAACCAAGAGATGCACACGGAGCTGAGAGCAAATGAGAGGCCGATGATGGTGCTGGAAGCTGCTGGGGTTTTGGGTTTTTTGTTTTGTTTTTTTTTTTTTTTTCGGTACGCGGGCCTCTCACTGTTGAGGCCTCTCCCGTTGCGGAGCACAGGCTCCGGACACGAGACTCAGCGGCCATGGCTCACGGGCCCAGCCGCTCTGCGGCATGTGGGATCTTCGCGGACCGGGGCACGAACCTGTGTCCCCTGCATCGGCAGGCGGACTCTCAACCACTGCGCCACCAGGGAAGCCTGAAGCTGCTGTTTTTAAGATTATTTTGAAGGGAAAGAAAGAGAAGGGCCTGGAGAGATGGATGGATAGGAAACAGCACATGCGCTCCAAGCAGGGCCCAGCGCCCCGCAGAGGCCTCGGCTCTCCTCGGCTCACTCATCAGGTCTCCCCTCTCACCAAGCGCCACCAACCTTGAGGGGAGGCATGCAGGCTGGGGGACTCGTGGAGTCAGAGATGGGTCCCCAAAAGCCACTTCCTGACCAGAATTGACTACGCTCCCAGTGAGGGCCACTGAGTGCCACAGGGGTGCTGGCCAGGCAGGGCCTGTGGTGGAGGCATCGGCTGCCCCTCAGGAAGGGACATTGCCAAGGGTGTGAGCGCTCCTCTCCCGCCTGCAGCGCTGGGCTGGCAGGGAGGAGGCCTGGGCAGGGGCGTGCAGGGCAGCTCCAGGGACAAACCTCTTCGCGGTCGGTGGGTCCTGGCCTCTCCCGACCGGGACGCCAGGGGCTGGGGGCTCTGAGGCTCACTGGCTCCCGTGTCTGGCAACTGATGCCAACAGAGGCTGGAATCTCCATCAGCACCCACACATGGCCTTTCTCTGTGGCCTTTCTGCTTGTGAGTCAGCTTGGGCTTTTTTACAGCACGGCAGCCTCAGGGCAGTCAGGCTGCTTAGGTGGCAACTGAAGACTTCCAGAGTGAGAACTCACGCCAGCCAGTGAAGCAGAAGCTTTATCGCTCTTTCTGACCCAGCTTTGGAAGCCATGTAATGTCGCTTCCACCGTCCTAGCCCAACCCTACCTTGCAGCCTCAGAAGCCACAAAGGTGCACTGGGAATCAAGGTCAGGGGACGTGGATTCCCCACCCGATCTGGGATGGGAGATACCATCCTGGAAAGGGCAGTCTGCCACACTTGTAGACTATGCCCACAAAAGGCGGTAGCCCTTCCTTTCAAATCCATATTATCATGCCCTGAGTTCCCCAAAGCCCTCCCTCCCCCAGGTTTATCGGGGACTGTCCCAAAGGCACTCCATGTCACATTGTCACACAGGAAATTACCTCCGTGCACGGTCAGACGAGCTGTCCCAGAGCTCACGGGACAGAAAGGCTCGCAGACCAGATAAAGATTCTCGAATTACATGGCTCATTAAATCAATTTAAAATGCACCGTGAGAAGCATGGGGAAAGAGATGGGTAAGTCAGCACGCTTAGGCTGGGGTGCCCGCGGGTAGAAGGAGCACAGCACTGAATCCTGGGTGCCAGTGTTCACATGTCCTGCTTCTCCCTGCTGCATCAGCCTTGTCACTGATGGTCAGGGGAGCAAAGGGGCTCAGTGGATGGCGGTGCCTGGAGCCAACACTTACTCTATCAGAGATGTGCAGAGGCAAGGCTGGCTCACCAATTAGCCTGTAGAGCAGCTATTCATTTTTTTAAAGATTCAAACCCACTTGGTGCTTTATTTAGATTATTAAAGGTATTTTCCACAGTAGGTGTTAATAGAAGTTAGCATCTGGGATGCTTGAACTTAATAATTTTCTTGGGCATAGAACACGTGGAGCCAGAATGACTGTCACCGGTGGGTAGCCAGTTTAAGACCTTGTGAATATTGAGCATGTTGGGAGCATCATGTGTATTTAGTGTGTCATGGATATTTGATGCCTGGTTTTTAAATCTTTCTTATCTATCAGTAATACTCTTATTTGTTCCATTTGTCTCTCTGTTCACATACAGAGATTCTCCATACTTCAAAATGTTTCACCAGCTATTTGCTTTGATAGTCTCTCTTACGTTGTTGTTTTTTTGATCAGAATTGGATATTCTTAAACAATCCAGCCAACACGCATTATATGCATTCACTCTGGAAAAGGCCCTTCTGGGTGTCTTGGCTCTGAGGCGTTGCTACCTCTCCTTCCAGTCACCACTCTTCTGCATCCCTAGGTCTCTGCTGGTGACTATGGCTGAGGCCCTCACTCCAGCCTTAGGAAGGGGTCACTCTTCTCTCCTGTGGCACTTCCTCTGAAACCTGGACAGACTTGCCAACTGCCATTAGAAGTGGCTGTCCTTGGAGCCCACAGACCCTAACTTGCTCTGGGTGGGCTGGCCCTCTGACGAGCACGGTTTGCCCTGTATGGCAGAGACCAGCTCTCTGCCACCCTAAGGATGTTCCATGAAAGCTAGGTTTGACTCAACAGAAACCTCCCACTCTCAGACCTGCCCTGTTTCCTATGGGACCAGCCGTACCTTTTACAGGCAACCCAAAAAGGCTGTGGTTGACCTTGACAAGACCATCCTGAGAGTCCAGCCACGTCCTTCCAGAGCCGGGTCTATGCGGTTACATCCCTGCATGTGGTCACCGACCATCCGTCCCAGGTGTGCTGGTGAAGCCTATCCCGGTTCTGGTCTAGGTCTTTCCTCCAACGTGAGGTGAAGTGAATGTTGGTCTTGCCCACCTCATCCCCCAACCATATTCCCATTTCTGCTCCTCATGTCTAATGAGCAAAAGCTTCTGTTTAATTCAGTTGCATATTTGTTGACCATCTGCTATGCAGTGCCAGGCACTATTTTAGGCACTGCCAATTCAGCAGTAGACCAAACAGGCAAAATCCCTGCCCTCATGGCCCTAACATTCTAGTGGAGGAGACACACGAGACACCACGTCAATACATAATACAGTGTGTTAGAAGGTGCCAAGTGCCAAGGTCGGGGGCTGAGCACTAAACCAGGGAAAAGGTGGATATTATGGGAGGAGGGGAGTGGGGCTACCATTTTAAATATGGTGCTCAGGGAAGGCCTCACTGAGAAGGTGACATTTCAATAAAATCTTGAAGTACAGGAGAGAGCCTACCATGTGAATAGCTGGGGAAGGGATTTCTGAGCAGAGGGAGAAGCTCATGCAAAGGCGCTGAGGTTTTGGACAAAAATGAAGATATCGTCTAGGTTTTAGATTAAAAAAAAAATCTCTTGGAACTTCGTTGGTGGTCCAGTGGCTAAGACTCTGCGCTCCCAATGCAGGGGACCTGGGTTCAATCTCTGGTCAGGGAACTAGATCCCATACGCTGCAACTAAGAGTTCTCATGCCTCAACTGAAGGATCCCATGTGGCACAACGCAGATCCCGAGTACCGCAACTAAGACCTGGCACAGCCAAATAAATAAGTAAAATAAATAAATATTTTTTAAAAAATCCCTCTACCTCTGCAAGGGCAGGTTCTTGCAAAGATGAGATGAGGGAAGACCAAACCACAGACCAAGCCTCCACTTAGGGTTAAGCCTTTAGGTCAGCAAGTGTCTGCACACCCGATCCTCCAACAGGGAGCAGGTCCTTGTCTCACCCACACAACTACATGGCTACCTGAAGGGCTCATTTCAGAGCAAAGGGAAGTCTGATCTCAAAGACCAAGCCAGGTTTCCACCCTCCAAGGCAGAAGTTGCTTGCTTTTTTTTTTTCTTAAAGATTATTTTTTTGGATGTGGACCATGTTTTAAGTCTTTATTGAATGTGTTACAATATTGCTTCTGTGTTATGTTTTGGTTATTCTGGCCCCAAGGCATGTGGGATCTTAGCTCCCTGACCAGGGATCGAACCCGCACCCCTCACATTGGAAGGCAAAGTCTTAACCACTGGACCGCCAGGGAAGTCCCCAGAAGTTGCTTTTAATCCTAGAAGAAAAATCTTCCTAACATTCCACATTTTAAGTCCAGTCTTTCTGATACCTTTTTTGTACTTACTGAAATTTTTTTTTCTCTTTTTTTTTTGCGTTACGCGGGCCTCTCATTGTTGTGGCCTCTCCCGATGCGGAGCTCCGGACGCGCAGGCTCAGTGGCCATGGCTCACGGGCCCAGCCTCTCCTCAGCGTGTGGGATCTTCCCAGCCCGGGGCACGAACCTGTGTCCCCTGCATCGGCAGGCAGACTCTCATCCACTGTATCACCAGGGAAACCCGTACTTACTGAATTTTTTGAGGCCAGTATACCTGTGAAACCCTTTTAGGAATGATTATTATCACCCCAATTTTGCAGTTTGGGAACTGAGGATCAGAGAGGGCAATTCCCGTGTCCAAGGACACACAGCCAGTCCCTCCTCCCCATCCTCTTTTAGAGGCTGTGTGTCTTTGGCCAAACAACTCGGCCTCAAAGCCTCAGGTGGCTCATCTGAAAGACGGGAATGATGCCTGCTTCCCAGCGGGGTGTAGCGAGAACTAAATGAGGTGAGGTGGGGTGGCGCATAGCGGAGGCTCGATGAATTGTTAGTAGTGTTACTGCTTTCACTCTGGGGTAGAAAATGGGGCTCTGGGTCTATCAGAGGTGCCGGTTCCCCACCCCCACCTCAGTCCGGCCTAGAGGGTCCCGCGGGGACACGAGGGGCACTTTGTGGGGTGCAGGACGGAGAGGGGCTCTCAGGATAGGGGCTGGGCTCCTCTGGGCTCTGGGACCATTTTCCATCTTCCTTTTCTTCACGAGCTGCAATAATTTAACAACCCTGGAAGTGAACAAAGATAGCTGGGGAAGCAAAGGCGGACTAGCTTAAATTAAAATTAAATTGAAATAAATTAAATTAAATGGGCAACTTTCCGGTGCTCATCTCTCAGGCCAAATTATTGTGGAGCGCTTGGGCTGCAGAGGAGACATCCTTGGGCCGGATTCTAGCACTTCCTAGTGGAGGTGCAGGGGGGCCCTCAGCTGCCCACCTGCCCTCTGGCGACTCCTCCTGGTTGAGGAAGGTGCTGGTGGGGAGCACAGGAAGCCAGAGGCTCCAAGCTGGCCGCACCCATCCCTACCTCCTTCATCCTGTCTGCTTCCACCCTTAGCTACCAGGTAGCTACCATACTGACTCCAGTATGGATGATCTCCGCTTCCAGGTCCCTTGGCTGGAGGAGGTACATCTCTGGTTAGCAGCAGTGGGGCTAGAGCACCACCAAGTCTGCAATCATCTTGACCCCTTGGGATTCTAAGGCCTAACTCGGACTGGGGTGTGGTGGAGCCCAGCTACTCTGCAGGGCACAGGCCCTTCAGCTGTCTCTTCCCTCCCAGGCCACCACGGGCACTTCAGACCCAAACAAACCAGATTCCACAGGCTGCAAGGAGTATGATTAATTAATTAACCTTCCTTAAGGGCTCAGGCACAGGCTAATGGGCATTCTCATTATTATTTTTATCAGACTTTGCAATTTTATAGCTCCCATCACCCAGGGCTCTCAGTGTCTCTGGAAGTTAATTAAGCCTGCCAGGGATGGACTCAGAGGGAGGAGGAGGCGAGGGCAGGGTTTCGGGGAGAGCCGGGGGATCCTGATTCCCCTCAGGGCTTGGGCCCAGGGCACAGGGCTCCCCCACTTTAGGGGGAGACACAAGAGGGTGGGTGGGTGGGTGGGTGAGGACCCACCTCTGCTGTGCTCCGTGGTCACATGACTGAGCCTGGGGGGAAGCAGGGAATGGATGGGATTGAAGGTAGCCAGAGGGCCCCAGGCTCCAGTCTCTGACTCTCACACAGGGACAGGCCCCCTGCTCTCAGTTTACCTCGCTGAGCAGTGGGGAGAATTAGGAGCTAGAGACGGATAACAGAGCTTCTCTTGTTCTCTGTGACTTTCATTCTGCCAGCGGCACCAGTGAGTGCAGCACTCCTTCCTTTTATGCCCCTTTCCCTCATTTCATCAGGCAACAAATACCTCTTGGGTGTGTCATGCCTATCCCTGGAGCTGGAGACAAACGGGTGATCCAAGTGTGGTCTGCCCGTCGCCGAGAGGACAGCGGTCCTTGGGTGGCCTGTGCTCCTGGCTGGGAAGAACAGCAGTAAAAGTTCTGGGGATAATGAAGACTCTGGGAGTGGGGACAGTGCAACCATCAGGTGGGCCTCCAGGGCCCCCAGGCAGCCCATGAGCCCCTGAGGCCCACAGCTTCGGTGCTCAACCCTCCAAGCTGGCACCAGAGCAGGCCCAGCACGTGTGGCAGAGATGGGGCAACCCACCCCCAAGCCCAGCCTGGAGCCCCCCTCTATGGAAGCAGCAGCAGGAAAGAGCTGCTACAGACTTAGGGTGTTTGGTACAGAACAGACAACCAGGGTATGGGAACCCAGGGCACTGTGAATATCAATCTGACCATCCAGGCAGGGCCTCCAGCCCTCACACTTACACACGGAGCCCCATCGTCTCAGCTGCCAGACACAGCAGGTAACCCTGGACATCACTGGCAGAGACAATCCAGGGAAGTGAGCTGTGGAAATCAGGACAGTTTAGGAAAGCAAGATCCCTCAGGGCACCCAGAGGCTGTGTAGCCTCTTAAAACAGGCCTTGTCACATCAAGATGTCCAAGGATCCTGCTTCCCAGCTCTATCTATTCTGGGATCTGATTAGGCCCAGCCCTTGTGTGCAAGGAGAGCTGGAAGGAGCCTTTTGGGAAGACAGCAGAAGGATTCACTGAAAACTACTGGCCTGAGAGCCATACAGAACCTTGTATGCTATCAATTGAACACAATTATGCACAAAAACCTATGGCCAATATGCAAACCATTCTGATACACATTTATATTTTTTATTATTTGGAGTTTGAATTCATCTCAGTTACAAATCAATACATGAATCTATTCACCTTAAAAATTATCAAAATAAATCTCAAGTCTCTATTGACCCAACGCTTCTGCTCCTCCCCGTCTCCAGAGGAAGCCACTATCATGATTTGGGTGTGGGTCCTTCAGAGTCAAAAGAATTTTTTTTACTCCGTTAGAGAGACACACAAAAATATATATAGTATTATCTTGGGAGAGTGCTTTTAAAAATATATATAAATGGGGCTTCCCTGGTGGCGCAGTGGTTGAGAGTCCGCCTGCTGATGCAGGGGACACGGGTTCGTGCCCCGGTCCGGGAAGATCCCACATGCCACGGAGCGGCTGGGCCCGTGAGCCATGGCCGCTGAGCCTGCGCGTCCGGAGCTTGTGCTCCACAAGGCGAGAGGCCACAGCAGTGAGAGGCCCACGTACTGCAAAAAATAATAATAAATAAAAATAATAATAATAAAAATATATAAATGGTATCTAGTTATTCTACGTAGGGAAGAAAAATTAATTTCCCCTCTACCCTTCTGGGTTCTTGGCTGAGACCCCTTCCCCCCGTAATAGAACACAGATTAACAGGAGAAAACAATTTAATTATATACATACATATAGGAGCCCCACAAAGATATGAGACTCAAAGAAATGACCAGAGCAGGAAGCGTTTATACATTTTAGACAAAGAAACAATATATTTGTGAAGAATTGACAAGACAAAGAGGCTTGCACTTGGGGTAATAAAGTGCTGAAGAAGTAACAATGTTTGTTTTTACAATCTTCTCAGCCCTAAATTCCCTGTCTCTGGTGATAAGGGTACCTCCTGCCCTCCCAGTACAGAGAAGGTACCTTTCACATGGGAGATTTATCTCCTGATTTTCAGGGAGATAAAGGAGGGTCAGAGTGTCCTTCTTACACCAGCTGTTTCTCAAGTTCCTTTAATTCAAAATAATCAATATGCCAAAATGGCATATTTGGGGGGTGACTTTCTGAAACCCTACATCTGCAACTGACTTTTTCCCTCAGTGATATTTTTCACACTGATACGTTTAAACCTGGTTCATTCCTTTTGGCTGAAGTGTAGTCTTCTATCCTAAGAAGGTATCACATTTCACTGCTCTTTTTTTTTAAATTACTATCACTCTTTTTAAAAAAATACTACCACTCTTTTCTTTTAAATTAATTTATTTATTTGGCTACATCGGGTCTTAGTTGCAGCACACGGGATCTTCATTGCAGCATGCGGGATCTTCCGTTGTGGTGTGCGGGCTCTTCCTTACGGCGTGTGGACTTCTCTAGTTGTGGTGCCCAGGCTCCAGAGTGCATGGGCTCTGTAGTCTGCCACACGCAGGCTCTCTAGTTGCTGCACGTGGGCTTAGTTGCCCCGTGGTATGTGGGATCTCAGTTCCCTGACCAGGGATCGAACCCATGTCCCCTGTATTGGCAGGCAGATCCTTAACCACTGGCCACCAGGGAAGTCCCTATACCACTCTTTTATTATTTCAAAAATTCCTCAGTGGGGCTTCCCTGGTGGCGCAGTGGTTGGGAGTCCGCCTGCCAATGCAGGGGACACGGGTTTGTGCCCCGGTCCGGGAAGATCCCACATGCCGCAGAGCGGCTGGGCCCGTGAGCCATGGCCGCTGAGCCTGTGCGTCCGGAGCCTGTGCTCCGCAACGGGAGAGGCCACAACAGTGAGAGGCCCGCATACCGCAAAAAAAAAAAAAAAAAGAAAAAAGAATTCCTCAATGATCATTCCTGTGCATGCCTGTGTGCACATGTGTGAGTATTTCCACATGTGTCTGTCTCTCTAGTGTTGACACAGAAGCATAATCACTAGGTTATAGGATAGGAACGTTTTCCATTTAAAATATATACTATCAAATCACTCTCCAAAGTGGCTATACCAATTAACACCCCTCCCCCAGCCGCTATATGGGCATGTCCATTTCCACACACCCTCACTAACACTTGATATTATAAAGAAAATTTTTTTCCAAGTTGGTGATTAAAAATAGTGGAGTTTTGAGTCGCATTTCCTTGATTACTCCTGGGATGAACATTGTTTGTTTATCAGCATTTATATTTTCTCTTTTGTGAATTGGGTACTTATACCCGTTGTTCATTTTTTTCTGTTGGATGTTTTTTCCTTTTTCCTGTTGATTTAAAGATAGTCTATAAATGCTAGATTTTAATTCTTTTTCTATATATTTAAAATGTTTGCCATCAGTGTGTTGATTGCCATTTAAATGTGTCTGTGGTATCTTGTACCCTGTATGAATCTTAAATTTTGAGTTGTAAAGTTTCCTTTATGTAGAAATCTCCTTTATGATTTGGTGTGTAGACTTTCTGTCATGTTTAAATAAGCTTTCCCTGCTATAAAGTAAAAAAGATAGTCTTCTATAATTTATTCTAATAATTTTAAAACATTTCTTTTTACATTTAGGTCTTTAACTCATTTGGAGCATATTTTTATGGCAATAATATATCCAAATAAAACTATATTTCCCTGTCTCCTCTTCAGGTAAGTGCTCCATGGGACTTAGTTCTGGTCTAGGGGAAGCAAGCAGAAGTCTACATGGGAATTTAGGAGAAAGTTTTGCTTTCCCGCTATAGGCACTGCCCTTTCCTCTTTCTCACTTCTTTCACTGCCCAGAATTCGAGTGTGTTACCCTTTCACAAGAATTTCAGAATTAGCTTGTCAAGTTGCACAAAATAATCTTGTTGGAAGTTTAACTGGGATTTCTATCAACTTTGAGTAACAGAGGCAACAGGCACTTAACATAATAGAAATTTTAGTTTTGCATAAGTAAATTCACAAGAATGCAGACCAAAGCTGGTGCAAAGACCCCATGATGTCAACAAGAAACTGAGCTTCTTTCTTCTCTACTTTTGTTAGCATGTGGCTTTTATATTCTTGGACTCCGGATGTGCTGTACTCCCAGGGATGGCATCTTAATAGCAATGTGAACTCTAAAGTATCTAGCATAAACCTAATAAAAAATGTCCAAGTCCCATGTGGACCCTTCCCACCCATGAACATGGTACAGCTTTTATTTATTCAACTCTTTTCTTGCAAATTCTTCTGGAACAAACCTACTTTATCATTGATTGATTCCTCTTTGTATATATATCTCTCTCTACACAAATTTTCATCTATACTTCTTTCCATATCTATGTTGAAAGCCATTAGTTCATACCAATGTGTCTAATTACAGTCCAACATCATAGGGTTCTTTCTAATTTTCTCTTTTTCGTATTTGAACTTTTTCCACCTGTGAGAACTCTGAATCCCATCATCCTCAATATATTTGCTTATTTGATCAATTCTCATATATAACCAATCTCCTATTGATGCTGACATATTGGAGAGAGAGAGAGATTTTCTAACTCTGTCTACTGAGAGGGCCTGGAAATAATGCAATCCAAAATCAAAAAGCACACTGACTGCCCATATCTTGGTTTCTAAATACCAATGTCCCCTAAAAGGAACCAGAGTTCCTTGGAGATAATGGCTGATTCCAAGGCAGAAGCAAGAAAAGTACAAGATAAGCCTGGAACATCTTGTACCAGAAAGTCAGGATGTGCTCAAAACATGTCAAAGGGACACAGAAGCCAGCCTGAATGAGTGCTCACTGGTGAAACCTGGGACTATTTGGTTATTAAATAAAATAATAATAACAACAGATTATAACTCAGTGAATAAAGTAGGAATCCATGAGCTTATACTGATAATAAGCGAGAAAGAGAGAGAGAGAGACAGAGAGAGAGGGAGAGACACAGAAAGACGGAGACAGAGAAAGGGGGAGAGACAAGGTGGGTGGGGGCAGGGAAGAATAGAGATGACAAAGCTTTTCTTTTATAATGGGATGCCACCTAATAAATACAGAAGGAATGAAGGAATTAGAAAAGTTGGCAACCCTCATAGTAATAACGACCTCAGCCAAGAAACATCAATGGGTGCTAAAACTAGTGAGTGAAAGTTTGAAAAGTAACAGGATATTACAGAGCTTCAAAGTACTTATGGATTAGCAAGAGGGAAAGAGTGGCTTTCAGTGGAGAAACCTGTCAGTCACTACCTCAGTCAACTACCAAGGTTAACATCATCAGTAATGAGACTAACTGAAATCATGTAGCACCTGCCAGGACTCAGTGAGGAGAACGTAGCATCACTTCTGTGATACTCCTGCCAAAGATGCATAACCTGAATCTAATCATGAGAAAACATCAGACAAATCCGAGCTGAGGTACCTCTACAAAATAACTGGCTGTGAACTTCAAAACTGACAATGTCCTGTAGGTTAAGGAAAGACCGGGGAACTATTCTAGACTGGAGGAGACATGACAACTAAGTGAAACACATGATCTTGGATTAGATCCCTTCGATGGAAAAGACATTATTGAGATGATCAGTGAAGCTTGAATGGAGTGTGCAAATTAGGTGGCAGTGATGCATCCATGTTAACGTTCTCATTTTGCTGGTGTGTTGTAGGGGAATGTTCTTATTTGTAGGAAATGTACACTAAAGGAATCCTGGGTGATGGGGCATGATACCAGCAACTTTCATTCAAACAGTTCAAAAAAAAGTTTTTTATACTATTTTTGCACCTTTTCTTTAAGTTTGAAATATTTTTGAAAACAAAAAGAAAAAGAAAACAACAAACAAAAACACAAGAAAGAATACACAGATGAGAAAGCCAACAGTCAAATGCAGAATATGGGCCATTGTAAAGGACAACTGACTAGGTTTTTTCAATGTCAGTGAGATGAGAAATAAAAGGGCAGGATTCAGGGGGAGGGGTTAATCTAGTCAAAAGAGATTTAAGAGACACAATAAACCAGTGTGGATCCTGATTTCAACAAAACAGCTCTGAAAAGACATTTTAAAAACGATCAGGGAAATCTGAGTAAAGACTGAGTGTCAGATATTACCAAGTAATTCTTGCTAATATTCTAAGTGTGAAGAAGCCATTGTGATTATGTAAGAAAATGTGCTTTTTCTCCCCAGATACACATGGAAATAAAATAACTTGAAGTCTGATGTTGGCTTTAAAATACTTCAGAAAAAGGGGATAAACCAATCAAGTAGAGAAAAACCTTTGATAATTACTGAATCTGGGTGATGGGTGTTGTATTAGATAGCTCAGGCTGCCATAACAGAATACCGCAGGTTTAAACAACATAAATTAATTTTCTCACGGTTGTAGAGGCTAGACATCCAAGATCAAAGTGTCAGCAGGTTTGGTTTCTTCTGAGGCTGCCTTCTCACTGTGTCCACACCTGGTCATCCCTTGGTCTGTGTTTGTGTCCTAATCTTCTCTTCTTATAAGGGCACCAGTCATGTTGAACTGGGGCCACCCGTATGACCTCATTTTACCTTAATTACCTCTTTAAAGGCCCTATCTCAAAATATGTCACATTCTGAGGTCCTGAGAGTTAGAACTTCAACATACAAATTTGGGGGGAATATAATTCAATCTCTTAACAGGTATATGGGAGTTTATTATACCATTCTTTCACTCTTTTGAGTACTTAATTTTTTCATGATAAAATTTTTTCATCATAAAAACAAATGAGGAAAAATTAAGTGAAGAGAGCCACCACAGATGTATCTTTTTTTTTTTTTTTTTTGGCTGCGTTGGGTCTTCGTTGCTGCACGTGGGCTTTCTCTAGTTGCTGCGCGGGCTTCTCCTTGTGGTGGCTTCTCTTGTTGCAGAGCACGGGCTCTAGGCATGTGGGCCTCAGTAGTTGTGGCACACAGCCTCAGTAGTTGTGGTTCATGGGCTCTAGAGTGCAGGCTCAGTAGTTGTGGCTCACGGGCTTAGTTGCTCCACAGCATGTGGGATCTTCCCGGACCAGGGCTCAAACCCGTGTCCCCCTGTATTGGCAGGTGGATTCTTAACCACTGTGCCACCAGGGAAGTCCCAGATGTATCTTTTGAGGAAGTTTGCTGCAGAAACGTGTCTATCCCTTTGGCAATGACACACAGTATTGATTACTTTAGTACCTTAATGTCAGGTACGGTGATTCCTCCCACTTTATTATTCTTTTTCAAGATTGTTTTAGCTATTCTAGGGCTTGTGTGTTTCCAGATAAACTTTAGAATAAGCTTGCCTATTTCTGCAAAAGAGCAGTTTGGAGAGAATTGACATCTTCACTATGTTGAGTCTTCCAATCTTTGAACACAATATCCCTCCCCAAGTATTTAGGTCTTTTTGATTTCTTTCATCAGCATTTCATCATATTAATGGGATCTAGGTGGGGCAGAAATAAGTGTGTGGCTGATGCCTTGAACTGGAAACTTTGCTGTGGAGACTTCCCTCCCTTCCAGTGTGCTCTGCCACCTCTGCCATTGCTTATTAATTCTTGGGTTAATCACTACTTCCCACCTGTTGGCCCTACAGCTTTCTAATGCTCTCTCATGCTAGTGCACATTTCAGTGACAGTACATTCACAATATTGTGCAACCATCATCACCATCTAGTTCCAGAATATTTTTATTACCCCAAAAGGAAACCCCCAAACCATGAAGGATTCACTCCCCATTTCCCCTTCCCCTCAGCTCCTGGTAGCCACTAATGTGCTTTCTGTCTCTATGGATTTACCTTTTGTAATTATTTCATATAAGTGGAATCATACAACATGTGGCCCGTTGTGTCTGGCTTCTTTCACTTAGCATGTTTTTAGGCTCATGCATGTTGTAGCAGGTATCAGTACTTCATTCCTTTTAATGGATGAAAAATGTTGCATTGTATGGACATACCACAGTTTGTTTACCCATTCATCAATTGGGGGACATTTTGGTTGTTTCTACTTTGGGATACTATAAATAATGCTGCTATGAACATTCACATACAAGTTTTCGTGTGGACACATGTTTTTAATTTTCTTAAGTATATACCTAGGAGTAGAATCACTGAGTCATATAGTAATTCTATGTTTAACTATTTGAGCAACCACCAAGTTGTTTTCCATAGTGACTGTAACAATTTTACATTCCCACCAGCAATGTATAATGGTTCTCCAAATCCTCATCACACTTGTTATTTTCCTTTCTCTTTCTTTTTTTTTTTTTTATTATTGGCATCCTAGTGGATGTGAAGTGGTTTCTCATTGTGGTTTTGATTGTATTTCCCTAATGACTAATGATGATGAGCTTCATTTTATGTGCTTGTTGGTTATTTGTATATCTTGTTTTCAGAAATGTCTATTCAACTCCTTTGCCCATTTTATTTATTTATTTTTTAAATTTTATTTATTTTTGGCTGCATTGGGTCTTCATTGCTGTGCGTGGGCTTTCTCTAGTCACGGTGAGCGGGGGCTACTCTTCTTTCCAGAGCGCGGGCTTCTCATTGAGGTGGCTTCTCTTGATGCGAAGCACAGGCTCTAGGCCTGTGGGCTTCAGTAGTTGTGGCATGCGGGCTCAGTAGTTGTGGTGCACGGGCTTAGTTGCTCCGTGGCTTGTGGGATCTTCCTGGACCAGGGCACGAACCCGTGTCCCCTGCATTGGCAGTCAGATTCTTTTTTTTTTTTTTTTTTTCTTCTTTTTGCAGTACGCGGGCCTCTCACTGTTGTGGCCCCCCCCGTTGCGGAGCACAGGCTCCGGACGCGCAGGCCCAGTGGCCATGGCTCACGGGCCCAGCCGCTCCGCGGCATATGGGATCCTCCCAGACCAGGGCACGAACCCGTATCCCCTGCATCGGCAGGCGGACTCTCAACCACTGCGCCACCAGGGAGGCCCGGCAGTCAGATTCTTAACCACTATGCCACCAGGGAAGTCCCTGCCCATTTTAAAATTGGGTTCTTAGTCTTTTTGTTGTTGAGTTGTAAGAGTTTTTAATATATTTTGTATATTAGACCTTTTTCAGATTAATGATTTGCAAACATTTTCTTCCATTCTAAGAGTCTTTTTGCTTTTTTGATTGTGTCCTTTGATGCACAAAAGTTTTAATTTTGATAAAGTCCAATTCGTCTATCTTTGTTGTTAACTGCTTGTATTTCTGGTGTCATATCTAAGAAATTATTGCCAAACCCAGTCATGAAGATTTACCTTCATATGTTCTTCTAAGAGTTTTATAGTTTTAGCTTTTACCTTTAATTCTTTGCTCCATTTTCAGTTAATTTTTGTATACAGTGTGAGGTAAGGATACATTTCTTTCTTTCTTTTTTTTTTTTTTTCTCTTGTGGATTTTCAGTTCTCCAAGTGCCATCTGCTGAAGAGATGACTATTATTTCCCCATTGAATGACCTTGGTACTCTTGTCAAAACCAATGGACCATAGATGTATGGGTTTACTTCTGGACTCTCAATTCTATTCCATTGGTCTATACGTCTATCCTTATGCCAGCAACACCCTATTTTGATTACTGTAACTTTGTTGTAAGTTTTGAATCCAGAATTCTGAATCTTCCAACATTTTTTGTTCTTTTTCAAGATTGTTTTGGCTCCTGGGGGTCTCTTGCAATCCTACATGAATTTTAGGATCAGCTTTTCCATTTCTGCAAAAAAGGCCATTGAGATTTTGATACGGATTTTATTCAACCTGAAGACCACTTGAGGAGTATTGTCATCTTAACAATATTCAATATTAAGTCTTCTGACCCATGAATACAGATGTTTTTCCATTTATTTAGGTCTTTAATTATTCAACTCAGGGCTTCCCTGTTCTCATCCTTTTTACACTCGGTCTTCTGGGCAGCATCTGCTTTCCTTCCCCATATGTGTCAAAGATCTTTTCTTTTAACTGCTTGAATTTTCACTTCACTTTTACACTCTTTCTGAAATTCTCCTAATTGTATTAGAAATTTGTTTGAGTTAATAAGATTTGTTCTGCTTAAAATCTTTTTTAACTGTAAAAGGAGAAGGGTTTGTCAGTTATTACAGCTTAATGTGAAATTGTTTAACCTCCTAGTCAAAGTTTCCCACCCTGAGGAATAAGAGTCGAATTGATGGAGTGGAAGGGAAACATGTTGGAAAACAGTGTCCCAGGTGGGCATTTGGGGTGAATAAGGACACTGGGATGGCTACCACTGTCTCTTCTCTCTGCAGGCTTCTCTCCCCTGGGCCAGAGCTTAAGCTGGTACTAAAAGTCTATTCCTTTATAGGTTCAACAGACTTTTCAAGGTCATATGTAAAACAGTTCATATGGAGAAAATACATTCTGGATTCCAAAAAAGGACCAACCAACATATAAAACAGTGTGAAGTCTATCCCTATTACTACAGGGAACACTCATCCACGCTCCTGGGTGTGTAAGGTAGGCTCCATTGGTGTAACTGCTAGCTTTTCAACACCCTTTACTCACTTTTCCTCCGGGGCATGAGCTCATCCCAGCCCGGGAATGAGTAAGCGAGTCTGCCTCCCTTTGGGGTTCAGTTAGTGAGTCTTTTTCTTCTCAGGCTGAGTCCTGCAATTTAGGCCTGGTCATCAGGAAAGGTGACATTTTATTTCTCCACCTCCTTGTTCCTGTCTTATTTTTCAATTTCTCTAGAACCTAGTCAGAGAAGAGAGATGCTATTTATTGGACTCTCTCAACATCTTGTTGAACATTGCTGGTTTTCAGTGTCCTACAAAATCCTGGACCAGATTTAACTAGTCAGGGAGTCTTAAAAATTAAAACTTTTTTCTGCTTCTGAAAAATACGGCCTTTCAAGGACCCAGACATCATTAAGGTGAGCCTAAAATGTGTTCACATAATCATTTATTCATAAATCTCATCAGTGGAAGATTGGATGTTTCCACCTGTTCACATAGGAATTTTTATTATTCGCAAAGATCCCTTCCGCAGGCATTTCTGGACTCACCAAGGGGTGTCCTGGACTGATTAGGCATCACTCTTCACCATCACTTGTCCTTGCTCTGAATCCTGCCGCAGCCCTCCCTGGCCGCTGCCTTTGCCATTTCTGTTTCAGCCAGACAACTGCCCCTGTCTTCACTGTCCCTGCTGGTGGCACCAGGGTTCTATGGCTGCTGGCCTGACCGCTGCACAAAGCTGCCGCAGGGCTGGGCTGCAGCAACTGGTGCTGGGACCCTCTGTCATAGACTCAGGGAGGCTCTTTGGGTGGGAGGAGAGTGCTCCTTCAGGGGTACATTGGGTTAGGTCAAAGTGGCTTGGGTTCTGAGGGGTTAGAGTCAGTGAACAACTCATCCCAAAGCCCTACTTCTCTCCAGGGCACACTCACACTCCTGGGTGGATGAAGCAAGATAAGTTCCAGGGCAAGCAGCCACCCGACCCGTGCTGGTGCTAACACCCATGGCTGATCTGGTTGGCTGGTCCAAACTCCCTTCTCTCTTAGAGAGACCTGTGTACAAGACCCCCGTGGTCTCTGCCTATAGTGCGGTCCCATCCAGCAGCCCCCTCTGCCAAAGCCCACTGATCGTGGCAGTGTGTCCCAGCCTCAGCACCTCAGCTCAGGCAAGGTCAGGTTGATTTGCTTTCGAAGGTGTCTCAGCCCTTCTGTAAGTGTGGACACAAACAGACACTGGGGGCAGGTGGGGAGGGGAATGCCTACCCAGGGGATCCTTACTCCCTGAACAACCATCCTCCTAACTAGAGCTTTGCCAGCATCCCTGATTATCCTTAGTGTGAGTCTTAAAAGGCCAGATGAGAGCGAATATGGGTGAGGGAGTGATACCCTCAAAGCAGGAGCTTCATTTTGGGGTCGTGTTCTGAACCTCCTCAAGTCAAAAGCGGACAGTGAGATGTTTACTCTGGAATGGGGGTGGGGGGGTCTGGGTGGGCCATGGACCGTGGGTCACCTCGTTCCACCTCCCGCCTGGAACCCAGGAGGGTGAGCTGGAGGCTGGGTTTGAAGGAGGAAGAAGTCCATTCACAGCAGCTATGGGGTTTGCCACCCCCTTCCCGGGTGGGCTGCGGGGACGAGGCGTCTGCAGCGTGGGAAGGAACCTTGGGGACCCAAGGGGGCCGGAGGATTTGGCCAGGCCGTCGCCCCCAGCCCTCTCCTGTCTTGGAGGGAGCCTCACTTCTGCCCCGGGTGAGCCGCCGCCGGTCCCAGGTCGTTGGGGCCGGGGCGGCGCCGCGCAGTGTCTCAAGGCTCCACCAGGGGGCGCGCGAGCTCAGAGTCGGCGGCGCGGCAGGCACGCAAGGCGGCGGGAGGACCGCAGAGGCGACCGGGTTCCCCGGCCTGGTGGGTGCCCTGCAAACCACGCACCTCGGGAGGATGGGCTTTACCTTGGAAGCACAGCAGGTCCTTAACAAGATTTTGTTGATTGAGTCATAAACCGAATTACACTGAGAATTTGGAGCTTTAACTCGTTCTACCTTACTTATTCCATCCCCAGACGGGGATAATTCTTTTTACATATTAAAAAAAGCCTGCTGGAAGAGGGCAGTGCAAGCCCAGATGGCCTTATGCGTTCTATCTGGGGAAGAAATGACTGAAGAGGTGGGGTGGGATGTGCTGGCCGGGGGCGGGGAGCGCGGGGAGCAGCTGTCCCACCGGCCCTGTGTTACCTCTTTCTGCTCAAAGGCTCAGCTAGGTTGGCCCCAGGCCCAGGGGAATTTCCTTGCCCTGGTCGGTTTCCTGGTTTCAGGTTAAGGACAGCACCCAAGGGCCAGAGGCAAGGTGAGTTAGCGCCAGGGTAGGGCATCTTCCAGCCTTCCCAGGGACTCTTTTCCCCCCGGACACCCCCCCGCGCACCCCCGTGCTCAGACGTGGGCCTTTTCTGGCTGCTCATCCCTCTATGGGGCTTGGGCATCACTTCTCCAGGAGAGTCCTTAGCCAGCTCCCCCAGACGCCCAGTCTGGGTTAGGACCCCTCTTCTGTTGTGTTGACAATGGGGGATGGGCAGTTCTACAGACCCAAGTTCAAATCCCTGTTAACAGCTGGATGATTTGGAGCAAGTTTCTTAATCCTCTTTTTCTTCCCAGTTACACCAAGAAATGGGACCTACCTACCACAAGAGTAGCCATGAGACGCTCTAAGACTTTAGAACAGGAACTGGCATATCTTGACTAACCTCAGCTGGGAATGCTATGGTACCTTTTCTTTGTTGTAGAGACAGGTCTCCATCCACTGTCTCATTGTCAGTGGATGTAAGCCCTTCAAGGGCAGTGGCTGTTTTACTCATCTGGAGCAGTGCCCTGCACCCAGGGCCAGGCTCAGTACATGCTTACTGCAGACAGTATGTCCTACCTGGGACCAGGCCGACCCGGACAGGACCTCTCACAGCTCCTGCCCACCCCCTCCCCCAGAGGTTCTCTGGGTCCCTGCTGAGGTCCTAGAATGACCCCCTGCTTCTGCCCTCTCTCTTCCCCAAGCCAGCTGCACAACCTACAGCCCAGCAGCTCCTCATCTCCACAGGCTCTTGTGACCCATCCTTGCTAGCAGCTCCTGGTCTCTGCATGAGATGGTCCCAGCAGGGGACCCGCACCCAGGAGGGCTGCTCCCTTGTCAGCCGCCTCACCTCACCCAGGCTCCGCCACTGACCCTTTGCTCCACTTTAGAGTGAAGAATCCTGTGGAGGCCCCCGGTCCTCTGCCCCCTGCACACTCTGAAATGCGTGACCCAGTTCTCTGCTCCTTGCGCACTCTGAAGTGCGTGGCTCTTGACTGCAGTGTGAACACAGGTGTTGACAGAGGTTTAGCAACAGTGGAAGAGGGCTGCGTGATGACGTGGGGCGGAGACCTGAGCCCGGCCCGGAAGGAATGGTACTCCCCAGCGCTCTTGCAGTCTGGCTTCAGCCTGCTTCTGGGAAGCGCAATGGTCTCTGCTCAAATGAACCCCCATCTCTGTGATTCTTGTCTCCTATCCTGCTTTATTTTTTCCATAGTGCTTATTACCTCCTGACATATTATAGATTTATTTATTGTCCATCCTTTCCCATTAACATTCCCCACAAAGGCAGGGGCAATGATTTTTTCAAAGACTTAGTTCTGAGCTGGGGTTTCCAGGAATGCCAGGTAGAGACTCTAACAACAAAAAATGCCAAAGAGGGAGAGGGAAAAAAACCCAAACCAATGAAATCTTCTACTGAAAATTATGAAACATATGAGGAATTCTAATGCTGAGAAAGACAACAAAATCAATGAAACAAGACAAAGTCACTGAAGATTGCATTCATTTATAGAATAGTTTGACAAATTTTTAAAATAAATATGTTGAAGGAGCTCAAGGAGATGACTGAAGGAATAACTTCTATTAAATAAAAAATTTTAGGGCTTCCCTGGTGGGGCAGTGGTTGAGAGTCCGCCTGCCGATGCAGGGGACATGGGTTCTTTCCCCGGTCTGGGAAGATCCCACATGCCGCGGAGCGGCTGGGCCCGTGAGCCATGGCCGCTGAGCCTGCGCGTCCGGAGCCTGTGCTCCGCAAGGGGAGAAGCCACAACAGTGAGAGGCCCGCCTACCGCAAAAAAAAAAAAAAAATTTTAAAAAGAACAAGACATTCAAATAGGGAAAAGTGAGCCAAGAAATAGACATCTTGGAAATGAGAAAAATTAGCCATTAAAAAATGTCATAAGATAGATTCCACAACTGAAACAAAGGGTATATTAGTGAATTTGAAGATAGTACAAAAGAATTAGCCTAGAATGCAGCAGAGAATGAAGAGATTTAAATAAGGGCTAATTAAGACACATGCATGATAGGAAGAGGCTCCAACGTATGAAAATAGGAGTCTCAGAAGACAACGGGGGAGAAGTAATATCTGGAGAGATAAAGCTGGGAATTTCCTAGATTGAAGAGGACATGAATCCTTTGATCATAAGTGCACTCAAGGTGCCAGACAAGGTTTAAAAAATGGGTCTACACCTAGACACACTGTACTGAAACTTAGAACAGGAACAATAACAAAACAATCATAAAAGCTATTGTCTTAGTCCTTTGGGCTGCTAGAACACAATACCACAGACTGAATAGAGATTTATTTCTCACAGTTCTGGGCCCATTTGGAAGTCTGAGATCAGGGTGCCAGAATGGTTAGGTGAGGGCTCTTTTCTGGGTCACAGACCTCATCGTATACTCACATGGTGGAAGGGGCAAGAGCTCTCTCTGAAGTGTCTTTTATAAGACCCTAATCCCATTCATGAGGGCTCCACCCTCATGACTTAAGTACCTCTTCAAGGCCCAACCTCCAAATACCATCACTTTGGGGGTTAGAATTTCAACATATGATTTTCAACATTCAGACCACTGCAGCTATTATAAAGAAAAGATAAAATACAACCGAAGGCATGTCCATTTGACTGTCAGCTGACTTACCATTAACAGCAATATCTGCCAGAAGACAATGAAGTAATAATATCTTTAACCCCTTGAGTTTACATGCAGCTACATTATCATGCAGGAGCAAAGATAAAATAAAGACATTTCCAGACACACAAAGACAAAAAGAATTTTCCTCCCACAGATGTTCACCACAAGAAAAAGCAATTCAGTGAGAAAAGAAATGAACTCAGAAGGAAGATGGGGGATGCAATAAACAATGGTGAGCCCAGACATTGATAAAACGTGTTAGTAAGGTTATTAAACTTTAAAAAGATAGTTTTTGTGACTTAAAAGGGTGAAACAAATTTTAAAAAGACAATAAAGTCATAGGGAGGTGTGGTGTTCAGTGGTGGTTAAAATAAGCTAATGGGCTCATGTTTAGGCGAGCAGAAATACTAAATTTTGACATTGCTAGAATAATTTATAATTAAAATACATATTAAAAATATAAAGGTAATTATTAAAAGAAAAGAAATATAATCCTTATTGTGTTAGTCTGCTCATGCTGCTGTAACAAAATACCATAGAATAAGTGTGTGAAGCAACAGAAATTTATTTTCTGACAGTTCTGGAAGCTGATATTCCAAGATCAAGGTGCTAGCATGGTTGGGTTCTGCTGAGACCTCTCTCCTCAGCTTTCAGGCAACTGTTTTCTTGCTGTGTCCTCACATGGCCTTTCTTCTGTGTTAAGGCAGAGAGAGAGAAAATAGAAAACAAAACTAAGAGGTACAAAAGTCAAAAAGTAAGCCCACATTCAAGGGAAGGGGAATTAGTCTTCACCTTTTGAAGGGTGAAGTGTTGAAGAATGCATGGATGCTCCATCCAACACATTAGGGGTGGATTTTTCTTTTTAATGCATCTTGCTCAGGAAAAATAAAGATTGATGTCTTTCACCAATTTTAGAAAATTCTCAGCCATTATCTCTTCAATTCTCCTCTATTCTCTCTATTATCTCCTCTTGGACTCCCGTCAGACATATACCAGATTATTTCATATCTCTTAATCTTTTTCCTAGTTTCTATGTCCTAGTCGGTGCTGAATTATTGGTAATATCTTCATATTTCTCTTCCAGTTCACTAATTCTCTCTTCGACTAAGTCTTCAATTGGGTCTAATCTGCTATTTACCCCACTCCGACTTTTTCAATTTTTTTTTTCTTTGTGGTACACGGGCCTCTCACTGTTGTGGCCTCTCCCGTTGCAGAGCACAGGCTCCAGACGCACAGGGCCAGCGGCCATGGCTCACGGGCCTAGCCGCTCTGCGGCACGTGGGATCCTCCCAGACCGGGGCACGAACCCGTGTCCTCTGCATCGGCAGGCAGACTCTCAACCACTGTGCCGCCAGGGAAGCCCCAACTTTTTAATTTTAAAATCTCATTTTTCATTTCTAAAAGTGCTATATGTTTGTCAGTAATTGCAACTCTTCACAGTCAGTTTTGATAGTCTTTCATTGCTAGCCTATATTCATGACTCAGTCTCTCATATCTTTATACACTTGCTACAGTTACTTTATCTAAAGATTCCAATATCCAATATCCTTAAGGACCTAACTCTATTGTTGGTTTTTCTCTTGACTCTCACTAATGGGAGTTCTTCCTTGTGTCTTTGGAGATCTTTTATTGTGAGTTCACATTGAGGGATATTAATCTGTGGAAATCTTTGGGCCTTAATTGAACATGACTTTCTCTAGAGAAGATTTGCATTTGTTTTTTCTGGATGCCAAGGGATGTACCAACCCAGGGCTGTAGCCACTTTAGCCATCTATCAGTGTTTGAGCTTATTGCAAGGGTCTTGGGTTCAGCTCCTCCTTGCTGCTGGATGAAAGTTTGGTCTTGCAAAGTTTATCTTGTTGCACTTATGCATGGACATTGGCACTCAAGGCAATCCCATCATTCTTGTATGCTTATAATTTCACACTTTGGTTTCAGCTCACTTGGTCCCCTAGAGGTTTCCCTTCCTTGCTGCAGTCCCAGCTGTGCAATAAACTGTTTTGAGAAAGATAATCATGATTGTGGCCACAAGTCTTGTCACAGTATCTAGGCTGCCTCTTCTAGAAATAGAAGTCCCAAGAATTCTTTACCATGAAAATATCCAGAAAAACAAATGGAACTAATAAGGGAACTCAGAAAATCGCTGAAAGAGGTCAGCATAGAAAAATCCATACTATTTCCATACATAGGTAATAACTAATTAGAAAATACAATAAAGAAGCAATTCACAATGCAAGAAACTTTGAGATACTTAGGAATAAATCTAACAAAAGATATGTAAGACCTTTACAGGGAAAAATGACAAAATATTATTGAAGGACGTAAAAGATCTGAAAAATGGAGATTTTTAAATGTTCATGGAAAATATTCATGGGTTGGAAGATAATATCATAAAAGAGTCATCTCTTCTGAACTTAATCTATAAATCCAATGCAGTACAAATGAAAATTCCTGTGAAATTTTTTTTTGTGGAACTTGACAAGCTTATTCAAATATTATTGTGGAAGAACAACAACAACAAAAAAAAAACCCACACAAAAAACCAAACAGAAGAAAAAGAGCTAAGACATTTGTGAAGAGGCATAACAAGGGGCAAGGGGTGGAGGGGACTTTCCATAGTAGATATGAAGATTTACTATAAAGTTATATAGTAAGACAGTGAGGTATTAGCACAGAGACAGAAAAGTAACTCCATGGCTTAGAATAGGCTAGAGTCCAGAAAATAAACCCACTCATATTTGGAAATTTGATAAATGGGAGAGGTAGTTACATCAGTGGGGAAAGAAGGACTATTTAATAAATGATGCTGGGACAAATTATTATCTTTATGGGATAATCAATCTTCATAGATACCCTACAAAAATTCTATGTGGACTTTAATGTGAAAAGCAAAACTTCATAATACTTAGAAGAAAATATAGTAGAGTATCTTCGTGATCTCCAGTTAGGAGGGGAAGGCTTTCATTTTTTTTGTTGTTGTTTTTTAGGAGGATTTCTTAAACAAGAAATCCTTTTCTTGTTTCTTAAACAAGAAATCCTTTTCTTAAACAAGGCACAAAACCTCCCATTTACAAAAAATGATTGATAAATTTGACCTCATTAAAATTTAGAACTTTTGTACAACAAAAGATACTACGAACACAATTAAAGACAAGACACAGATGTTTTTGCAATGCAAATAACCAACAATGAGTTAGCATCTAGAATATATTAAAAAGTCCTACAAATCATTTTTTAAAAAGACATAATTTAAAAATGGCAAATGATGCAAACAAGCATTTCACAGAAGTGGAAGCCCAAGTGGTCACTATGCCAATCTGAAAAACTGCTCGATGTCAAAATTAATCAGGAATTTGCACATTAACTGCACATCACGACATTGTCAGTTATTAAACGTTTAGTATTAATACATGTTTACAGTTTTAAGTGTGTAAACTGGTATAATCTCTTTCAAGAGCAATTGGCAAAATCTAGCAGAGCTTAGGGGTGTATCATTACAGCCAACAATTCTACTCACAGGCACATCCCCTAGGGAAATCATTATGCATATGCATAAGGAGACTGTAAACAGGACCTCTCACTCCAGCATTGTTTGTAATAATGAAAAACCAGAATCGTAGGAGAATGGATAAATCGTGATGTGTCCTGGGACTTCCCTGGTGGCACAGTGGTTAAAAATCTGCCTGCCAATTCAGGGGACACGGGTTGAGCCCTGGTCCAGGAAGATCCCACATGCCGCAGAGCAACTAAGCCTGTGCACCACAACTACTGAGCCTGCACTCTAGAGCATGTGAGCCACAACTACTGAAGCCCGCGTGCGTAGAGCCCGTGCTCAACAAGGGAAGCCACCGCAATGAGAAGCCCGTGCCCCGCAACGAAGAGTAGGCCCCGCTCGCCACAACTGGATGAAGCCTACGCACAACAACGAAGACCCAACGCATCCAAAAAATAAAGAAAGAAATTTATTTTTAAAAAATTATTTAAAAAAACGTGATGTATCCTTATAACAGAGTACAGTGCAGCAGTTAGAGTAAATGAACAAGAGCTACATAGAGCAATGAGGATGCCTCTAAAACCAGTGTCTACATCATTCAAGTTGCAGAAGGGTGCATGCTGTCTGATGCATTTTGTGAAACTTTCAAAATATACAAAATGATTCTCTATATTGTTTATGGTTATGGTTACTCCATAAATTTGTAGGAAAAGTATAAAAACTCGGATGGGAAGCAAATACAATAAAATGTTAAAAATTGAAAAAGTGAGCATTTGATGAAGTGGACACAGGGGTGTCTCATTTTTTGAAATATTTGAAAAAAGCACTCTGCAGCTGTGTGTGGGCTGGATTAGAATGGAGCAAGACCCGTTGGTGGCTTTTGCAGTGGCAGCAGTGAGAGGTAGTGGGTGGCTGCATGAGGGGGTGAGGAGAGAGGATGGTTTTAGATTTGTCCTTGTGGATATGGGTTTGTGCTTGCTTTGTTTTGTCTTGCCCTGAACAACTATGTGGCTAAGTAAAAACTGAAAAGTCTTGACAATTTCAAGAGTTGTCAGTGAAGTGAGGAGATAGCACCCTGGCACAGTGCCGGCCTGGATGTAAATTGGTTCAGTGGCTTTCTTGGCAATCTGGTAGTAACTCCACTGCACTCAAACCTATGTGCAGGGAGGCTTGTGCAAGGATATTCAGTGTGGCAATAATCCTGGTGTCCCACCAAAGTAGGATGTGGTAAAGATAATGGCTGGGAATACTGAGGTCTTTGCCAGACTGATGCTTAAAATCTTGAGAAGCTTTTTGGTTAGAAAGCTTCTGCGCAGCAAAGGAAATCATCAACACAATGAAAAGGTAACCTACAAAACAGGAGAAAAATATCTGCAAATCATAACTGATAAGGGGTTTATATCCAAAATATATAAAGAACTCATACAACTCAATAGCAAAAAAAAATTTTTTTTTCAATTAAAAAATGGGCAGGGGCCTCCCTGGTGGCACAAGTGGTTGAGAGTCCGCCTGCCGATGCAGGGGATACGGGTTCGTGCCCCGGTCTGGGAGGATCCCATATGCCGCGGAGCGGCTGGGCCCGTGAGCCATGGCCGCTGAGCCTGCGCGTCCGGAGCCTGCGCGTCCGGAGCCTGTGCTCCGCAACGGGGGAGGCCACAACAGTGAGAGGCCCGCATACCGCAAAAAAAAAAAAAAAAAAAAATGGGCAGAGGAGGGACTTTCCTGGTGGTGCAGTGGATAAGAATCCACCTGCCAATGCAGGGGACACAGGTTCGATCCCTGGTCCAGGAAGATCCCACATGCCGCGGAGCAACTAAGCCTGTGAGCCACAACTACTGAGCCTGCACTCTAGAGCCCGCGAGCCACAACTACTGAGCCCGCGTGCTGCAACTACTGAAGCCCATGCACCTAGAATCCATGCTCCACAACAAGAGAAACCACCGAAAGGAGAAGCTCGCGCACCACAACGAAGAGTAGCCCCCACTCGCCACAACTAGAGAAAGCCTGTGCACAGCAACAAAGACCCAACACAGCCAAAAAAAGAAAAAAAGGGGGAAACTGAATACACATTTTTTCCAAAGAAGACATACAAATGGCCAACAGGTACATGAAAAGGTACTCAACATCACCAGTTATCAGGGAAATGCAAATCAAAACCACAATGAGATATCATTTCACACCTGTTAGAATGGCTGACATCAAAAGACAAGAGATAAGTGTTGGCAGGATATGGAGAAAGGGGATGCCTTGTGCCCTGTTGATGAGAATGTAAATTGATGCAGCTACTATGGAAAAGAGTACAGAGCTTCCTCAAAAATTAAAAATAGGACAACCATATGATGCAGCAAACCCACTTCTGGGTATATGTCCAAAGGAAATAAAAACAGTATGTCAAAGAGATATCTGCACTCCCATGTTCACAACAGCCAAGACACGGAAACAACCTAAATGCCTAAGTATATACTGCAGTATTATCCAGCCATTTGGGACAACATGGATGGACCTTGAGGGCATTATGCTAAGTGAAATAAGTCAGACAGAGAAAGACAAGTACTGCATGGTATCACTTATACATGGAATCTAAAAAAACCAAAAAAAAGTCAAACTCATAGAAACAGAGTAGAAAAAGTGGTTGCCAAGGGCTGGTGTGTGGGGGAAATAGGGAGAGATTGGTAAAAGGGTACAAACTTTCAGCTATAAGATGAATAAGGTCTGAGTATGTAATGTATAACATGGGAGTATAGTTGATAACACTGTATTGTATAATTGAAATTTGCTGAGAGAGTAGAACTTAAATGTTCTCACCAAAGACAAAGGATAAATATGTCAGGTGATGGATGTGTTCATTAACTTGACGGGGGGAATCCTTTCACAATATATACATATATCAAACCATCATGATGTCTACTTTAAATATCTTACAATTTTATTTGTCAATTATACCTCAATAAAGCCAGAAAAAAAGAGAAAAATAATCCATTTTCCTATGATTTGAAATGCAAATACATGTGTATAGTCATTTGTCATCTCACTCTTCTTATGGTGGCTTTTGCCTTACAGACATTTTTTTATTTCTACATAGTTAAATTTACCAATCTTTTATGGCATCTAGGTTTTGTTTTGTACTTCAAAAGACCTTCTTCACTTTGAGATTATAAAAACTCCTTCCATGGTTAAAAAAAAAGGAAAGTTAGGTCAACATGTATCAACATGGTAGATCTCAAATAATAATATTGAGTGAAAAAAGCAAGATGTTGAATGAAATGTGCAGCATAACGATGATTTATGTAAATAAAAACTGCAAAACAAAGTTATATATTTTCTGTGGACACAGTTATGTACATAAAATGCATTTTTAACAATTAGAAGGAACTCCCCAAATTCATAATAGTATTTCTCCTAGTGGTGGGAGAGGATTAGGATGGGGTGTTGGTAGAGGTAAGGGGAGACATTAGTTTTATTTATTAAGCCAAAATTTTTTTGGTAAGGGACACTGTATTTATTTATTTATTGTTTTTAAATTAAATTTATTTATTTATTTATTTTTTTGCTGCATTGGGTCTTCCTTGCTGCGCACGGACTTTCTCTAGTTGCAGAGAGCGGGGGTTACTCTTCCTTGTGGTGCGCAGGCTTCTCATTGCAGTGGCTTCTCTTGTTGCAGAGCATGGGCTCTAGGCACGTGGGCTTCAGTAGTTGTGGCACACAGGCTCAGTAGTTGTGGCTCGCAGGCTCTAGAGTGCAGGCTCGGTAGTCGTGGCACACGGGCTTAGTTGCTCCGTGGCATGTGGGATCTTCCCGGACCAGGGCTCAAACCCGTGTCCGCTGCACTGGCAGGTGGATTCTTAACCACTGTGCCACCAGGGAAGTCCCGGGACACTGTATTTATATATTACTTATATACTCTAAAAATATATAAACATAAAATATAAGGCAGAAAAGCAAAAATGCCAAAATGTTATCCTGAGATTATTTCTTGGAGGTGAGAATATAGATAATGGCATCTTTATCCCAGTATCTTTTTTGGTATTATTTGAATTTAAAACTTTAACAGTTTGCCAGTCAGGGAGGTTATGAAGAGCAAGTAAAGTCTTACATATAAACTGTCCCGTGGACTGAAAAGTGCATTATAATAATAGAGTCCCAAGACATACTTGCTGATTTGGAGGTAGAGAAGCAGTGACAACTGCTTTAGAGAAGGCTTACCGTTACATGGAGCAGATACTGACTGGTCTTTGACCATGCAGGGGCAGTGGGCATGGGTATTTGGGTGAGTGTGGGTGCTGGCAGCTCAGCAGGGTGGGGATGGGGTCGGCTGCTGTCAAGAGCCCAAACTTTTGAGTAAGACCCACTTGAGTTCAATTCTTACTCTGCCTTCAAGTAGTTATATACATTTCAGACATGTCAATGAAGCTGCCTGAGCCTCAGTTTTCTCATCTGTAAAATGGGGGCGATAGTACTTACCTCGCAGATGTGCTAGTGATCACTGACCTAGTTCTGCAGATCTTGAACTGGTTTAATCCTCCAAATACCTACCCCTCCCTACCTCTACCCCATTCAGAGCTCAGGAATCCACCCCTCTTTTCTGGGGCTTGAGGAGTATGGAAAGTTTAGAGGGTTGGCAGGGGCTGTGTTTTCACACATGGAAAGCCAAAAGGTGGATTGGGCAAAGGATTGCCTCTGCTGGCTGTCACTAGGCCAGGCTGAACGCTGGCAGAAATGGCAGTGACTGGCTGCCTGTGTAGTTGATGGCAATACTGTTAGAATGGAGGGGAGGCGCTCCCAGGCAATGACTTGGCTTCCATCGGGTGCTGGGGTTTCAAATAATCCTCCTTGCAGTGGTTGTTGGCCAAGTCTGCCCACTGAGCTCTTTTCAGGCAAGGGCCCTCCTCTTCTTAGGAAACTGCCCTCTGAGGAAACGCCTTCTCCCTCCTCAATTATTTCATATAAACACTTGATGGCTCATTAACCTAGAGCAAGAGTCGTTCCCTCTCTGGGAAGGCTGAAGCCTCTTAGCCTTCCAGAGCAGCACAGAACCAGAAGGCAAAGGGGAAATGGTCTGAACTCTCATACCTGCGGCAAAAGGAACTGAGACCTTGCCATGTCTGGCACAGAGCAGGTGCTTGTAAATGAGAGCAAACATGCTTCCCCTCCAAACACTGGATGAGCAATTGATATTAGTAAGTAGCTAACAAATAGGGGAATTGCTGACTTAAATTTAAGCAGGTTTATTGTGGGATTTGTCTGAGCCTTTATTATTTTTAAAATAAATTTATTTATTTATTTTTAGCTGTGTTGGGTCTTCGTTGCTGCGGGCAGGTTTTCTATAGTTGCAGAGAGCCGGGGCTACTCTTTGTTGCGGTGCGCAGCCTTCTCATTGCAGTGGTTTCTCTTGCTGTGGAGTGTGGGCTCTAGGTACACAGGCTTCACTAGTTGTGGCACACGGGTTCAGTAGTTGTGGCTTGCGGGCTCTAGAGCATAGGCGCAGTAGTTGCAACACACGGGCTTAGTTGCTCCGTGGCATGTGGGATCTTCCTGGACCAGGGCTCGAACCCGTGTCCCCTGCATTGGCAGGTGGATTCTTAACCACTGCACCACCAGGGAAGTCCCTTGTCTGAGCCTTTAAATTCTACTGTCCCTTGTGACTTTCCAGGGAGAAATTTACACAGGAGGACTGTTCACAGTTCCCTAAACTTCCTGCACTGTGAGGCTCTTGTTCAAGGAATACGTGTAAGTGTCCTGTGGAGCCAGAGTCTGAGAACACTGTTTCGGAAATACATTATGTAATTGGATTACAGTAATTTTGAATAATGATGATCATTCATCATCAAAAGAGTGATGATCACTCTTTGCCTTATGAAGACTTGGGCTTAGACAGTGGCTGTGGTGGGAGGGTCCCCCAAGCCCAAAGCACCCGATTTCATGCTCTTAGGATAGATTGTTAGTCACGGGGGATGGTACAGGGCAGGGGTCCCATATTTTAATCAGCTGGGGAACTTCAGCCCTCACCACCTCTCTCTCCCCACGTGTCTGAAGTCTGAGTTCTCTGTACACACTCCCTTGCATCTCTAGCTTTTAAACACAGGGTTTGGTGCTCAATACACATGGGCTATTTTAACAATAATACAACTTCTCACCTGGGCATATTTTTAAAAGCATTTTCTTATTTCTAGGGTGAGGTAGATTAAATTTCCTCAGATTTGAAGCAGGATGATTGTGCTTGGCTAGTGAGGGGATGTGTGTGTTAACTTCTATTTAATGAGAAACTTCAGATGTAGATAAAAGTAGAGAAAATTGTTTCATGAACCCCATGAGGGGCTTTTGCGCAAAAGGTTAGCTTCTAACTCGTTGATCGGGACTACAACCTAAGATTTTTTTAATTAAAATTTTAATTTTGAGATAACTGTAGATTCACAGGCACTTATAAGAAATGATACAGAGAGATCCCATGTAGCCTTTACCTCATAGCGTAGGAACGTGACATTGGTACAATCTACCGATCTTATTGTGATTTCCCCCATTTCACGTGTGTGTGTGTCTGTGTGTGTGTGTGTGTGTGTGGTTATTTCTATACAACCTCATCACATGTGCAGGTTTGTGTATCCAGCCCCACAGTCAAGATACAGAGCAGTTCTAACACCCCGAGGATCCCCTCCTCCCTCAAGGCCAGTCAGGGTGCTTCAGTCTGGGAGTGTGAAATTCCAGAGACTAAGGAGAGGGCGGGTTCAGGAAAAAAAGAGGTAAGACCCTGTGTGGCAAAATAAGAAATGCATATTTGATCTCTGCCCCATTTCCTGGGGCAGATTTCCTAAACCCCTGAAAATTTCCTGGGTGATAGGAGGGTTTTTTGTTGTAATGAGGCAACTCTCGGTGGGTTCTTGGATGGGGCCTGGTCGTAAGAAAAAACAAGGGAGAATTAGAAGCTTAGATCTTTCAGCCCCACCTCCCATCCTCCGGGGAGGGGAGGGGGCTGGAGACTGAGTTAATAATCGATCGTGCTGCTGGCATGAAACCTTCATAAAAATCCCTAAAGTATGGGGTTCAGAGAGCTTCCAGTTTGGTGAGCACATCCACGTGCTAGCAGGGTGGTGCACCCCAAATCCACGGGGACAGAAGCTCCTTTGCTTGGGAACCTTCCACATCTCACCCTATGGACCTCTTCATCTGGCTGTTCATCTGTATTGTTTGTAACAAACCAGTAAACATAAGTGTTTCCCTGAGTTCTATGAGCCATCCTAACAAAGTATCGAACCTGAGGAAGAGGCTGACGACTCCGTATTTGTAGCCAAGGTGGACAGAAGTGTATCCTGGGGCCCCACTACGTGTGATCGGTGTCTGAAGTGGGGACAGTCTTGCTCACCTGTGGGAGCTGTGTTAGCTCCAGGTAATTAGTGTTGGAATTGAATCGTAGACCACCCAGCTGGTGTCCAGAGAGCTGGAGAACTGGTCATAGTGGGGGAAAACCCATACATCTGGTGTTAGAAGTGTTGAGTGTCAAGAAGAAACTGTTTTCCTTCATCTTAGAAGACTGAGGCGGCTGCAGTGGGAGAGAGACTTCATGGAAAGAACAGAGAAGTTTAAAGGGGATTTTCAGAAAGTTCCGATGTGCCGTGAGTGATTCAACACCTCCATTTCCCCACAAAAAACCAAAGAATCTTCCATCAATTCCTTCAGAGTTGGATTTGCTTGGGGAGGGAGTGCTGAGGTGCTGAATCAGGTAGGGATTCCTAATCAGGGTCAAGTGAAATCACAGCTGATCCTCACCACCATCCAGACAGGGATGGGCAGGAAATATTATCTCCATATTTGAGAGAAGAAAAAAGATTGGATAGAAGTGAATTGCCCCAGGTCCCAGAGCTTGTAAGCAACAGGCTCTGGAAAAATCCAGGTGTGGAGGCACCTGCTCCCTGGGCTCCAAATCACATCTGGTTGAGTCCATTAAGGCTCAAAATCATGAATTCCCTGGCGGTCCAGTGGTTAGGACTCGGCGCTGTCACTGCCAAAGGCATGGGTTCGATCCCTGGTCGGGGAACTAAGATCCCACAAGCCACGTGGCCAAAAAAAAAAAAAAAAAAAAAAGAAGACTCAGACTCAAAGTGGCCCAGTTGGAACCGCTGCTTCCCCTAGATGTGCTCCTTCCCTGTGGTCCCCTCAGTGAATGGTGCCACTACCCAGTCAACCGTGAGCGCTCTCCTCTCTCAGTCCTGCATCCTGCTTATCAGCACATCCTGGGCCCCAAGCCCCAGCACACCTTTCACCCCAGAATCCTCCTCACCTCCACTGCAACCACCCAAGTCAATCCTTCTTCACCTCCTGATGGATTATTTTGCAAAAGCCTCCAAAGCAGTTTTTCTGCTTCAATAGCGGTCCAGCCTGAGTGATATAAATCCAGAGCTGGCCAATGACAGCTCACAGGCCAAATCTGGTTCGTGAGCTAAAAATGACTTTTACATTATTAAATGGTCAGAAAAAACCCCAAAGAATATTATTTTGTGACCCGTGAAAATATGAAATTCAGGTTTTATTGCCCATAAGTAAAGTTTTATTGGAATACAGCCATGCTCATTCCTTTACGTGTTGACTGTGGCTGTTCTCACAGACAGAATCCTTGCACCAGAGATCACACAGCCTACACAGCCTAAAACCTTCACTGAAAAAGTGTGCTGCCATCACCCGCTTCCCAACCTCCTCCAAGGGCTTCCTCTGCCTCTCAGAGGGAAACTTGAAGGCCCAGAGGCCCCTGCCCACCTCTTTGACACCTCACTCCTCTTCTTTCCCTCGTGTCCACCGTCGTCACACTCTGGTCACGCTGGCTTTGGGGCCTCCCAACCAAAACCAACACCTCCCATTTACTGTATATGCTAAGCTCTTTCCCTCTCAAGCCTCTGAACTGCTGTTTCTCTGTCTGGAATCCTCTTCTGCTCTTTGCATGACTGACTCCTTTTCTCCAGGTCTCTCCTTAAGTGTCATCTCTTCCAAGAGGCCTTTCTTGTGCGCTCCGTTGCCCCATTACTCCTTTTCACTGTGTGCTTTTTCCTTCATTGCGTGTTTTTTTCCTTCATTGCACTTTTGTCGGTCACCCCCACCAGGACACAAGCTCCATCTGGGCAGAGCACGTATTAGATGCTCAGTGATTGTTTGCAAATGAATGAATGAATGAGTGGCCTTTCTTGGCCCAGGAGCTGTGTGTCCATTTCCCAAGCCGAGTGATTTCCGTCTCAGGGATTGAGATAATTCCCATCAACTCCTCCCCAGTATTTTATTCTCCTCTTGGATCCATTATTGTTATTAACCACTGAGTTTCTCTTCCAAAAATGTCATCCTTAGGTGATTCTGCAAGAAACCAAGGGGACAGCTGGTACTTAACCAGTTTAGGGAAGAAATGTGTCCCCTTCTCGGCAGGTGAAGAGGCTCCTTGTTCTACTATCAAGAGACCCAATCCATAATATATATTTATCTTGTAAACATCCAACTTTGGTGAGTGGTACAAATATAAAAATTCCAACTCACTTTTTTTTTGGCTGCCTTGGGTCTTCGAGGTTGCTGTGCGCGGGCTTCCTTTAGTTGCGGTGAGCGGGGCCTACTCTTCATTGAGGTACGTGGGCTTTTCATTGGGGTGGCTTCTCGTTGCGGAGCATGGGCTCTAGGCGCACGGGCTCACTTGTGTCTTGCGGGCTCTAGAGCGCAGGCTCAGTAGTTGCGGCTTGTGGGCTCTAGAGCGCAAGCTCAGTAGTTTTGGTGCACAGGCTTAGTTGCTCCACCGCATGTGGGATCTTCCCGGACCAGGGCTCGAACCCGTGTCCCCTGCTTTGGCGGCCGGATTCTTAATCCCTGCACCACCAGGGAAGCCCCAACCAACTCACTTCTTTTTCTAAGTAACAGGAAACAGCCTAGGCTAATGAACACAGTAAATTGCTGGGGGCGTGACTGTGAAAAGTACAGTGACTGGGCTGGATTGCCTAGGTTACAGCACACACCAAAAAAAAAAAAAAAAATTCCTAAATCTTAGTGTCTGAAAATAACACAGGTTTATTTCCTGCTCACTTTACACCTCCATCATGGTTTTGACAGGGACAATTCGACGTGGTGCTTATCAGGAATCCAGGTTTGTGGAGCACTTCACCCACAGCCAGGGCTGGTCTCAGGGGCTCAGTCCCCAACCACAGGGGGCAGAAAGGGCAGTCTATCCTGTGCCTGAAAGGGGTGGGGTTACTAGATGAACAGCAGTAATGACAACATAGGGGGGTGAAGAGAATGTGTTCTCTTTAGAGGCAAAATAAGACCAGGGAAAAGGAGGGCAAGAAAGATGGGAGCCAAGCAAGAAGGGCCTCAGAGGCTCCTAAAGGCATGTCAGCGAGACTAACAACTCTGGTCACACTCCTATGCTCACCTGAGCTGTAAATTTCCATGTGTCATCTATTGTCACGGCGTTTGAAAAGCTGATTATGCACTCTTGCAGAGCTCTTCAAGGATTCTTTACTCTTACTAGCACCCTTCCAAATGGGTGAGTTACAGCAATCCTCCTCAAGTAAAATTATCCTCCAAGCTCCTGCTTCCTTGAGAAGAGGCATGTAAACCCCAGGGGACACACAAACCAAGGCATGAACTCTGGCCAGGCTCAGTCGCTCACACCTCACAGTAAGGACAGAATCAATACAAGACAACTCATCTTTCTCTTTAGGGCTGACCCTAAAGTGTGCTTTCCTTTTATAGCCAACCCTTCCTGTTCGGTCGGTATCTTCCTTTGGCGCGGTGTTGTCCAACAGAACTTTCTGCAATAATGGAGATGTTCTACATCTGTGCTGTCCGATAAGGTAGCCACTGGCCACATGTAGCTCTTGAGCACTTGAAATGAGGTTAATGTGACTAAGGCATTGAATGTTTCATTGTATTTAATTTAAAAAAATTTAAATTAGAATAGCCACACGTGGTTAGTGGCTACTGTATTGAACAGCACTGCTTTGGAGTAAAAAGGAAAACCATAGCTTTGTATTCAGCTCCTATCTTTGCTACACCAAGAAAAAGAAAGCAGTGGGCCAGAAAGACCAATACAAATGCTGGTCATGGTGCGTTCGATTCTGTTATCTCCTTCTGCTCATACTGCCCTGCACACAGTCACCTATCCAGGGAATATGTCTAGACTGTTCCTTGTATAAGAGTGACCTGTAATTGGAAGGGGGGTTTGTGGTGGACCATCGACCAAAGGGTATGTCATCCATCCATACGCTGGCCAGAGCCCAGGAAGGTGGCCTGTCTGGAGCCTCTGAAGGAGCACTGGTGATTGACTAAGCCAATCAGGCTGCCTTCCTTGGCATTTTAAAAGGTTTGACCAATCAGCAGAGAGAGGAGGTGGGAGCAGGCAAACCAGGAAAGGCAAAGACCTTAAAGTTGAGACAGCTGGGTTCCCTCCTGGCAGCTGTCCTGTTCTAACCCCAGTTGCCAGCCATATATATCCTTAAATAAGGAAGCAAATAAAGTACCCTTTCCTTTAAGGTGGACGGAGTGACTATTTTTTCTTTACTTCAAGAGAAATTAACTAAAATTCCTCTAACTCAGGGTTTCTCAACCTGGGTACTCTTGACATTTGGGGCCAGAGAATTCTTTGTTCTGGGGAGCTGTCTTGTGCATTGTAGGCTGTTTAACATTGTCCCTGGCCTCTACTCACTAGATGCCAGTAGCACTGCCTGCCCACCCCCACCAGTCATGATAACCAAAAATGTCTTCAGACATTGCCAAATGTCTCCTGGTGGGTGGGGGGGACAGGGGAGGGGGCAAAAATCTCCATTCTCCACCCCCTTGAGAATCGACTCTCCAAATGCATCCCAAGTCCACCTCCTCTGGCCTCCTTGAGGACAGAAAGATAAAAACAGCAGTTTATTCCTAGCAACTCGCAGCTCTCCCTCCCTCTCTTCTCCAGGCTAAATAAAGATAGCTTTTTTAGTCTTTTTCCTAGAGTCTGTTTCACAGATATTGATGGCGACATCTAAAGATGAGACTGAAAGCATTTGGTTGAGAGGAACTTAACGCTTAACACTCCCTATTTATAGAGACTGTGGGCAGACACATCTGTGCAACCCTGGGACAGTGACAGCTCCCTGGTCCAGGAAGGGGCACCTCTAAGCTCAGCGCTGGGTCCGTTCTTCCCATGAGCTGATTAAGATCTGCTGAGCCAACAAACAGCTGATTTACAGAAAAAGAGGAAATGATCTTTCAAGGCCATTGACCTTTGTCTCTTCCCCTCCCTTTGAATATTCCAACTGTTTGGGAGATCTCTCCACTTGGTATTCTCACGGACACCTCAAACTCAGTCAAACGAAACTCCTTGTCTTCTTCCTCCAATCCATGCTTTTGCCAGTGTTTTCTATTGCGTCCACCTAGTTTCTTGAATCAGAAGCCTGAGCGTCATCCTCTGAAGCGATGTGAAAGGAAGAGATGGGTAGAAGAATCTGCAGAGAGAGGTAGTAGGTACCTCATGGAGGATTTTGTGTGCTGTGCGAGGCTTTTCAATGGTGATGGCTGCTTCCCCTTTCTCATTCGTCATCTCCTCATTCACCTCCCACAGTTTGACTTGCATCCCCATCATGCCACCCTAGATGCCCTCTTGAAAGCTCCCATCATATTCACAAGTCCAATCCACGAGGAGGGGTTTATCCAGGGTGTGTATGCCAGAGGGGTCAGAAATCTTGGGGCCATCGTAGAATTCTGCCTACCATAGCCCATAACTCTGTACTCTACTGTCCCCTGTTTCAAACTCAACAGATTTGAAAACAGTTATTTTCCCCAACTGACTCCATTTTCAACTTCACCGTTTAAGAAAATGAGGCAATGGCGGAAACTGTTAGCTCTCTCCCAGGGTCCGAATTCTTCTTCTTTCATAGAAACAAAATTCACTTCTACCACAGGGGGTATCACAGAATTTTGTAACCAGGTACAAGGCCACTTAGAAAATAAAGACCACTTTTCTCAGCTTCCCTTGCAACTAGGTGTGGCCATAGATGACTTTCCAGACAATAGAATGTAAGTGGCAGTGATGAGTGACAGCTACAAGAATGCTCCCTCACAGAGCCCCTGGCTCTTGCCTTTTGCCAGTTCTTCATTCCTTTCCCCAGATGGATGCTAGAACCCAAGTGCCCCCAGCTGGTACCATGAGGACGGAGACCACGCCCCAGGATGGCAGATGAGTGAGCTGCCAGGAGCCTGGCTCTCTCAGGACTTTGTAGAACAGAGCTGCCTTCCCAGCTTTGAACTGAACACCACTGGACTTTCATCTGGGAGGGAAATAAACTTCTATTTTGTTTAAGCCATTGTTGATTTGAGTTGTCTGATACTCAGAGTTAAATATAATCCTAACCAACACAGGGGTTATTCCCCTAGTCCCTCTAGACTTGAAAACTTAAATTTATTTTTCTTCCTTCAATCCCTTTAAACTCTTACGTCCATGAAGGCCCTAAATCCTGTTGATTCTTCCTTAGTGCTTCACCTCACACTCATCCCTTCTTTTCGATGTCTACTGCCTGTTCTGGTCCCAAACTATTCTCTAGGCTCCATCTCCCTCCCTCCAATCAAGGTTGCACAAGCCCTAGATTCCTGAGATGTCATGTTCATCATGTCACTCCTCATCCTCAAACCTCCAAACCTGGACTCCTGTTGTGCTTATTAGGATGAAGCCCCAACGTGTCACCCTGTCATGAAACTATTCCTCCGTAGAGTCCCAACCATTTTAATTTCTTCTCCCTCTGATACGGATCTGCCCCAACATCCAGGAGAGCTCCCCAAACAACCCAGTTTGTCTTTTGCTTTGTGCTGGAGATCTTCAGCCCTGGCTCCACATTAAATCATCTGGAGCCATTAAACATAACCCATGCCAGGTGTGTTAGTGTTCAACATATGAAAGCATTATCTCATGTGAGCCACAAAGGAGCCCCGTGTACCGTAGGGACTGTCATTGTCACCATTCTACAGTTGAGGAAACAAGAAACTTAGGAAGTTCAGGACATCATTCCTGGTCAGATGGCCACTGAGTGTGGAGACAGGACTCCAAACAGACAGGACTGCCCTCTAAACCACTACTGTGTAGTCCCTAGAACTACATTGCAGAGTATTACAAATGAAAAATAACTGATAGCATGGCACATAATTAATGGTCGATAAATCACAAAGTACAAATGAAAATTTAAAAAATGTGAATGCTGGGGAATTCTCTGGCGGTCCAGTTGTTAGGACTCCAAGCTTTCACTGCTGAGGGCGCAGGTTCAATCCCTGGTCGGGGAACTAAGATCCCACGAGCCAGGAGGTGAGGCTAATAATAATAATAATAATAATAATAATAATAATGGTAATAAATACAAATGCCAAACCTCCACCCTAGACCAATGGAATCTGAGTTTCTTGGGAGGAGGGCCTGTGCATCTTTGTATCATCTTTGGGTTGAGCCCAGGTTTATCCCAGGATGATTCTAAGGTGAGCCGGGGTTGAGACCCACTGCTTTACACAGTTGCTCCCCCATCTGTCTTCCTCTAATTTCCTCTCCCCACCTCAGGTTCTACTTATCTTTTGAAGTTCAGCCTAAGTGTCATCTCCCCCGTGGGGCTGGCTGGCTTTCTCCAGCCCGAGTGCTCCTTCTTCTGATCTTGGTTGCCAAACTTGTCTACACCAGCTGAGCTGACACCCCTTCCACCTCTTGGTTTGAACCCAGCTCTTGGCTTTATACCACTGGATCCTTGGCAAGTCTTTCCAGATTGAATCATTTGCTGCTCATCTTCCTCCACCTTTGCCCGAAAGAGCAACAAGCATAATTGCCCCTCTATCAGAAGCAAGACCCGAACCTAGGGTCCTGCAAAGTTGTAACTTTGGCTCAGCGCTGCCCTCGCAGGGATTGAAAGCTAGGAGGATGTGGGGAAAGATTGTGGTTAAGGAGATGGGGGACCAGTGCAACAGAAGAGAGGGATGTGGGTGGGGGCTTTCTAGGACCCTCAGATGCAGAGCTGGAGGTTGGTGAGATGATGAGGGGGTGCTGGTGCCTCTAGGGGAGAGACTGGACCCATGGGCTGAGAAATTTTAAGAGCAAAGCCTGGGCAGGACCTGGGATGAAATCTGGTGGTCAAGGAACAGGAACTGAGAGAAGAGCAATTTGAGCAAAAATGGCACTGGACCAACTGAGGTTGTTGAATGACTGAATGAATGGATCTTCACGTATGTTTTGGGAAAGAACTTAAAGCACTGTGGCATCCTTGTTTGGTGCAGGAAGCTGCCAGACAAGAGAGGCTAAGAAGGCATCAGATGAGGGGCTTATTGGGAAAGAGAGGCCCAGCCAGCCATAGGCCATATCCCAAGAGTGTAGCTCACTCTGCCATCTGCCCACCACAGCCCCCAGGTTCAAGGGGCTCCTGTTGGCTGGGTCAATTTCCACTGAAGTCAAGGGTGTGGCCAGGTCTCCACATCCATGCTGATAACGCTGCTTGATTATCTCCTTCCAATAGCAGGTGAAGCAGGTGGTGAAAAGAGTCCCAGGGAACAGACATCAGTTTTCTTGAGTTACATGGTGACTTAATGGCAGTGTTGGGATTAGAAGCCACTTCTAATTCTCAGCCCAGGGGTCTTTATTCCTGACTCTGTTGCCAAGTTAGTCACTTTACCTTTTGGGGGCCCAGAACAAGGCCTCTAGTGGGGAGTGGGGAGACTGGATGCCTCTTCTCCTGGCCAATCTGCATTCCACAGGAGTCCCAGGTCCTCTCTGACTGGACCTTTTCTTGCAAACTAAGTGGGGGTTGAGTGGGATGCAGAGCGGTCTCTGGGGAGACAGCCTGGCAGGCTCCTGCTGTCCTGTCTGTCATGAAACCTGCTGTCCACGTGATGAACAACACCCTGATCTTTCCAGGCTAGGGGAGGAGGGAGAGGTCAATGTCTATTCCAGAGGATGATTGTACTGGACAGGCCAGCCAAAGCATTCAACACATCAAAGGAATCTTTCCAAGAGAGTCACCATTCCTACAGCTCTGCTGAGGGCAGCCTCCACCCCTACTGGGTCCTACTCCAGCCCTGTGGGTTAGTCTGACCTCAAGGTCCTACAAGCCAAGGGTTGTAGATCTCTGGACATCCCAGGAGCTTCAAGGTGGCCTGGGGCAGACGCTCTGGCTGACCAGGGACCCAGGTTAACCTACCTGCATCATTTGGATGCCCCTCTTCTTAGCAATTTGAACTGCAGCTGCAGAGAGAGGGCCAGGAAGCAAGGACAAATGAGCTGCTGAGCAGCCTTGGAGGCAACACTCTAACCTGGCATCTGGCAGTTCCTCCTGCCTCGGGGCTACAAGACACCCCAGGCAGTCAGAGAGGCCCCCAGATCCAAAGAGCCCTCCAGGCCCCCCTGTGTTCCAGTATCCACCATGTATGAACATACACAGAATATCCCAACTGCCTTATTCCCAGGCATCTCTTCACAACACAGCCGGTCACCCAAGGCAGCCTGAGTGAATCTCTGTCACCAAATGGCCCAGAGACACGCTTGAGGGGAGGTGCGTCTTGGAGGCAAAGTGGGGTAATGCTGCACCTCTCTGCACAGAGAACTCCTTCACTCCCCATCTTGAAGGGCAGGGAAGTGTTCCATTAGGAGACCCCGGATGTGCTGACTGGGATGCAGAGCTGAGAATCTAGGGAAGCACTGCAGCCAGGATGGGGCTGGGCCACAGATAGAGCCAGTCACAGGACTGCATGTGCGTGGAGGGGGCTGGCGGCTGCCACATTTTCACTGGCTGCGGCAGAGCCCCTTCCTCACTCACAGTCCCTGGTTTATTGTTGTTTGCTGAGTAGCAGATGCTGCCATGGGCCCAGATTGTGACTTTGACCCAGGTGGGTTTCTTCCTTCCATCACCTCCCCCCCATACTCCCAGGTTGCCAGACAGACTCTGCAATTTCCTCCAGGGTAGAAGAAAAGCAGGAAGGATTCTCTGCCAGGGTGTCCCTCCTCGGAGCTGGGTGGAGTGGGGCATCCCCAGACTGAGATTGCCCAGGTTTCTCTCAGCCCACGTCTGCAGAGGTACCACCATCCGCATCACTGTCCATCTCAAGACAGGCCCTCGGCTGAGAGAGGGTGAGCAGACCTGCAGCATTCAGTTCAGCAAACATCTCCTGAGCTGAGCTATGTGGGGCACGTGGAGATGGGCAAGACCCAGTTCTGGCTCTGAGAAGTTACAACCCGGCAGGGAGATGTAGAATTTACACAGAGAACGGTAACTCAGGGCAGAATAAGATCAAAGCCATGAGAGCCCTTCCAAGTGATCCAGAGACTAAGGACAAGTGAGCTCATATCCCTGGGGACAGAGAGGCCTGTGGAGGAGTCAGCATTTGACCCTGGCCTTGGGGACCAGGTGGACTTTGACGTGGAGAGAGAGATGGAAATAGTGGGGCCGGGGCTGGAGATTCCCAAAAGAAGAACTGTCAGTCATTGCGTTACCAGCGATTAATGTCAGCTGCTATGCCAGGCACTGTACCAGGAGTTGCTGGGGGAACAGAGTGCCACATGTCCCTGCCATGGTCCAGGGGGGAGCCAGACAAGTAGATGATGGCTGAAGCTCAGTGGGACAGGAGCTGTGGGTGAGAAGGGCAAGGGTGAGGGGATCCCGGATCATGTAGCCTTGGTGCAAGTCCTGCTGGAAATTAAGCCTAGAGAAAGGGAAGCAGAGACACACCATGTTCACCCCCACCCTACCTCTAGCCACCACCACTCGACTAACCTTGACTCTGAAGGCTTTAGAAACCTACTTTTCGGCTTTGGTCAGAGGCTGATGATGTGGAGTGAAAGAGCACACATGCCCACCTTTTGGGGGCTGGTGCACTCGATGTCACCGTTTCCCCGCTGTCCTTTGACTGGCTTCCCCCAAAGATGTCACCAGGGAGTGTATATATATATTGAGGTGTGTGGGTTCACTCACTGTTGCAAAAAAAAAACCACCCACAGGAGGGTCAGGACCAGAAATAGAGCATGTCATTTCTCCAGCACATCCTAGGTATCATCTCTTGTCATCTTCACAACAGCCTATGGAGTGAGCTTTATGACCTGGTTTTGCAGATGAGGCCCTGCAGCTCAGGGAGTGAAAGGCATAGGCAGAGGAAGGACACACGGCTCACAAGGGGTAAGGCCAGGCCTGTTCTCTCCAAAGCTTGCTCTTTGGACTGGTTCCTATTTGATAGGTACAACTGGGTGTGTCCACCGTGGTCAGTGTGTGGTTGCCTGTTTATCACCTTTGTGGTCAACAGGAACAAAGGCCAAGTGTGGATACCTCGGGTCAGGGGCTCTGTGAGAGGCAGCCCTCCCCCCGTGCTGCAGGAGAGTGTGCTGTGTGGGCCAAGTCACTGTCCTGAGGTCTGCGCACAGCACAAAGAGACAGAGTCCTTGGGGGACATGTGTCCAAATCCCAGGCACACCCCCCCCTTCCAAGCCAGAGAGAGCAAAGGTGAGAGAAGCCCAGGGTGCGATGAAGCAGAGAGAAAGGACCTCTCTGAGACCTCTGGGAGGAAGGGGAAGGCTGAGACGTCTCGAAAGACCCTCCCTGCTCCCCCCACCCCACCTACACTTAGGTGCATTCGGAGCCCGCCAAGCTCGCTCCGCCCAGCGGTCTCAGCGTTTGCGCTCGGAGTTCCCAGGCCCCGCGCGCAGCCTCCCAGCCTCCGCCCCAAGGCTAAGCCCTTGCTATTTTGATCCGGAGGAGCGATCTCCTCACCCTCGCAGAGGCTGAGTCAACGGCCCAGTCACGGGAGGCCGGAGAGCTTAGTAAACAGCCTCTGAAGCTGGGCGCTCACGTTTCTGTGTGCCGGGCCCTGCCGAGAGCGGGAACCAGGTGACGCTCAGAAAAGTCGGTCGCTCCCCAGCACAAAAGATTCCAGAGCCTGTGACAAGCACCCAGGCCCCCAGGGCTTCCGTCCGAAATCAGTTCTCTCCCGATGCCAGAGGGTACGGGGGCGCCGACCTGTGGCTTGGCGGCGGGCTGGACCCCTGCAGGGCTCCTCCTGCCCGCGGGGTCCGGGCGCGGCCTGGGGAGAAAGAGCAGGGGTGCGCCTGCTGGCTGAGAGAGGAGCCCCTCCCGCTCGGGTCTGCATAGGTGGGTGGGGATGGGCGTGTGGAGGGAGGTCCCCCGCCGGCCGGCCGCGCGGGGTCGCAAGGTGCGGGGAGGGAGTTCGTCCTTCAAAGCCCGCAGGGCAGGATGCCCTGACCTGGACCTACCCTTCTGCCCCGGGGCTCTGGCCGCACACCCCAGCAAGTCCCTGAAAGAGCCCGAATGCGGGGAGCGCCTGCCCGAGACAGACAGACCCAGGTGTGCTGTGCACTCTGTGTGTGTGTGTGTGCGTGCGCGCGCGCGTGCAAGGCGAGAGGGTCTCGGCGTCCCCCGCACCCTCTCCGGGATTCTAAATTTTGCCATCCTTTGTTCTCAAAATAGTCGGC